>NC_140584.1:903010599-903610599 GCF_964204655.1 Triturus cristatus
CACCTTTTTCATCCTATTTAATGCACTTGTGGTTGACCTCAACCTTCTTTAGAGGCTTTAACATTTGAAAAAACCTACAAACCCAAGTATGCACACTTAGACACTAGTAGCGGCTTGCAGGGGATGAGGGTGGAAGGGAAATGGCACGGGGTCAAAATATATATAAAAAAAATACCACTTACTACTTTGGCCGGCAGCGCCTCTCCTCGGCTTCTCAGGCAAGTCACAGAACTAGAAAGCACCCAGGCTCCCAATAGCCAATCACAATGCTGCAATTGAGTGTTGTGATTGGCACCCCTAAGCCAATCACAATGCTGCAATGCAGCGTTGTGATTGGTCTGAGTGCCGTGGATCAGCACTCAGATGTAGACTGGGAGTCTGGAATTTCTGACCAGGCCAAAATGATCTGCCAAGCGGCCATGTGCAATTGGAGAGTGCCAACCGGTCCTACCCCTGTGTCTCCAGCCCTGCTCTGCCCTAACCCGGCCCCGAACCTGCGAAAAATAAAATGATACTAACTACGGTATTATAAAATATGTGCCTGCTCAAAGAGCAGTGGGACGACACTCCTCTGCCTTAGCAAAAAATAACAGAAAAATTACACTGACTGGATCTTTCACCTACTTTTTCTTCCATATAGAGAACAGAAATGGATACACAGAAATAGTCTCTTCTTGCATGCAACAAAAGGCCATAAATCACCTCAGACATCTAATAAATTATTCAAAGTGAATTTAATACATACGTTATTGGAGAGAGTCACTGCAGCTAACTCCTCTTTCCCTAGGCGGCCGCAGAATATGCTGCTGACTACAAACAGCAGGAAAGTTAAAAGCTGTGCTATGACCTGTCAAGAGAAAAAGAAATAATTAATTAATTCATAGTTGCAATACAAAATGTATAGAATAATGTACTACCAACAGAGCGGACTTCATACAGTACAAGATGTGCTGTCACCATACTCTTTGTAAACGGTGTAGGGTGTGCAAACAGATACAAACACACGCACGCACACACTAAATACCTCACTTATGATGGACTGGATGTATTTTTCATGGGAGGGCATTAAGGCAGCCTTGCCCCTGGAACTTCATTATGAGTTTACTGGATTGAGGTGTGTTAACTCCACCTTATCCCCCAAAGACACTGATACAGGAGGTAACAATAACACTGCAGAGGCACAGTTACTGGGAGATTATAAAGTGAACCCTGACGTTCCCCTCAGAATTTAGAAAAGATTTAATAGAATCCAAAATAGTGGACCTGTATTTTGCAGGTTATATATAACTCACTTGCCCAAGGTGTTTCAGCAGCCTCAGCCTTCAAGTAAGAATTAACTGCCCTTATAAGCAAGGGTATACGAATTATAGCGTACAGGCAGTTCCATACAGAGTGGGTCACCCATTTTGTGATTGATCTGGGTTAAAAATATGCAACACATCACTATAAAAAGACTTGAGTTCAACAGCAAAGACATCATGGGCCTGATTATCAGTGGTCAAAATGGGCATAGAATAAAGGTTTTCAACATCTATAACTACTCTACGTTTAAGAATATTGTCTCACCTACATTAAAATTGCTGGTTCACCATCTCCTAGAATGGCCTGATAAACTGCTGGCTTTGCTTGCAGGTGATTTCCACACCACCTTCAAGCCCCTGGGAGGGTCAACAGCTGTCACTGATGGGGAGGATGAGTCAAGGCACATTGGGTGGTTGGAAGCAAAACCGCTTGCAAATTAGTTGTCTGCCACGCTACAGTTACACCTCATAGTCTGGATGTTGGCAAGTGGTTTATTAGTAGTGATAACTAGGGACCTACCACTAGTAATAAGACTACAAACACAAACAATTATTCAGTTAAGGTCCCAATAAATTATTCCCTTACTCAACCCTTGGTAGCTGACAACAAGCAGGTAGGCTTAACTTAGCAGACAGGTGTGTAAAGCATCCAAAACACTAATACATTAACCCCTTCCCCGCTCATGACGGAGCCGCTCCGTCATGAGCCACGGTTGCCGTGTGCTCATGACGGAACGGTTCCGTCATGTCACGGCCGTTGGCGGCCGCTCCGCCTACGCGGCGCTGTTTCCCCGCCTGTGCGGGGGGACAACGCAAATGGGCGGAGTCATGACGGAACCGTTCCGTCATGAGCACAGCTTAACCGTGGCTCATGACGGAGCTGCTCCGTCATGAGCACAGCGCCACCGCGCTGCCCCCCGCACCCCCCAGCGCTGCGGCGGAATGCCCGCCGCAGCGAAAGGGTTAATAAGTAAGAAACAATAAAAATCCAACACCAATTTATGAAAACAGGTTATATTTTTATGAACAAATAGACACCAAAATGACAAAGATCCAATGTAGGGAATCAGAGATATAAGTCTACAAAGGTTCAAAGTAAAACTAGTGCTTGGACGCAAATAACACTCAAGGGATTAAACCAGGTTGTGCTGGACTGGGATAAAGTCGAGCGTTCTTTACACTTACTTCCAGAAGTGTTTCGTAATTCAGGAAAGTGGGCGTCAGAATAGTACTAGCCAAGAGTTCAGATGCTCTGGTTTGCCACTTGGGGCTGGGGACTACCGCTCCCACAATACACCTTTTCGATTTATGGAGCATTTTACAAAAGTTACTCCAAACTTTTCCAAACTTCCGGAACTTCTTCCTGAAGTTCCTCTTGTGAGTCCAAAGTGTCCAAAACACCAATCCAAAGGTCTAGAATCTCTGAGATGGTCCTTGGGATGTTGGGACTACAATTCCCATAATGCACCTGCCAAATCCTTAAAAGTTCACTGGACCCACTCTAGGATGGGGAGTCCTTGGTGGAGGAGATACAGGTTGGCTATGTTAACCTGTAGCTTGCAGGGAGTCCACTCCTTAATCCTTCTTGAAGCAAGTCAAAGTCGTTAGCACTAAATTCCCAGAATGTACAGCAGGTGCAGTCCTTCAGAGTGCAGACCTTTTGGGGGCAGATCAGTTTTCCAGCAGAGCAGTTGATGGAGTGGAGGGTTACCAGCTAAATGATACACACTATCCACATACTCACCTGGGCCCATAACCATTCATACTTAAGCTTGTAAGCGCCGCTCGGATCAATTTTGTGTGTTAATGCTAGCGAGATAAATTTACCTCACCAATTCTCACCATTCCTTCTGTCCGAATATAATTTCCTCTGATCAATGGACCTAGTTGTTAGCAGTTTTGGTGTAAATACCATCAAGTAAATACCTTTAAATGACCACAGACTCAAGAAGGTTTAAATGTTTATATAAAAAATGTCATGTGAAACCAGAAGCATAAAGTAAAGTTCGTACACCGTTTTCTTTCAAGGTAGGAAAATCAGATTATTCAGAAACTTTGAACTAACTTAGGAAATGACAGTACCTGGAAAGGAAGAAAATCAGAGAGAGCAGTACAATGCCATACTACAAAGAGTTATATTTACCTAGGATGGTGTGGAAACCAACCCCTTGGCCTAAGAGCTGGAAAGGGTTGCCTGGGACAGGTTAGGAGACCGAAGCCTTCAGGACAAGATTCAGGACAGGATTCAGGACAGGATTCAGGACAGGAAAGGTGACCTCTTCTAGATACGACACCTGCATCGCACCCCTCTTTGACACTATCTTCCTACTCGATTCTTCCGCGATGTTCTCCATTATGTGCCTCCTCGATTCTTCTGCGATGTTCTCTATTTAGTTTGGTTCTAGGTTCTGTAGTTCGAATCTTCTTTAGGATTTGCTCAATTGTCGGACAGCATCTCAGTCTCTCAGCATCTCTGCAGCATGAGCTCTCTCTAACTAACTAAACTACCTCAATTAAACTCTTCTAATGGTAACACCACTCTCAAATGTTTCAATGTTCATGAAATGCCTAATTCTGATTGAGCAAGCAAGGGGAGATGATCATCACACCTTGCTAATACTTTTCTTTAAGCTTATTGTTCAATGTTTCCACCCCTTAATTTACTTTCCCATGCTTTATTTCCCACCCGTATTCACAAGTTAATCAATACATTATATACAATTTAATATTCAGCTTCCTCCAGTTCCGTGTAAGACAGTCAAGTTCCCAGGACAATGCAACATTCGCGGCCTTGGCTGTGGTTCAAGAGCTTCATCATGGTTCCTGGCGTGTTATAACTGCGCAAGTGCAGTCGTCACGTGGGGTGTGGATTTCAGTCACCCTCAGAGGCCCAAATACGAACTAATAGTAAAGTCAGAAAAAGACATGTTAGAAATCAAAATAAAATATTTTCACTGTATACCGCCTATCTCTACTCTTATCCCATTTACTTTTGCATTAGTATTTTAGTAAAACTTGCATAGTTTAGTTTCAGCAAAGCATGCGCATTATCATGTGGGTTTCAAGCCGCCGTATTGGAAGCAACTGAGCAGCTGCAAAGATTTTCCTTCCAAGCGATAGAACAACATATTTCGTAGATGCAGTAGACGCATGCTTAATACAGAATCCTGGGTTTAGCAGCCATCTTTAGTGTCACTCGGGTTACTTGTTAGCAAAACACATAGGCAAGCCTCCCCCAGACTTGTGTGTACGAACATGTAGTGAAAATTAGTATTTACAAACACAATTATTACGGGGTTATGAGTTATTTGAGAGGATTGCGTCCAAGCAAGTCTCTTTTTATAGAATTCCTTGCTCCATCAATCACCTCTCTGATGGCATTTAATGCCATCACTAATTTCCCACCACCAAATCAGATGCCAACTTTAGCATACCTCAATTCCTTCTTCAATCTTTTCAACCCTTTCTTTTCTTTCTTTTTCATTGTTAATTTGTAGATTTTTCATCTTTTTGCATAGATCTCCTTTCATTTCCCACCAACTGTATTTCACTGTATTTTCTCTTCTTTTCCATTTAATTTACTGTATATCTCTTTCTCTTCTTGCAACACTTGAAGCATGTCATTACTGTTAGAACTAATAGTGTTATTCCTAATACCGGTAATAATATTTGACCTATAAACCTATTACCTAAGTTAGAAAACCAACCACCTATGGTTGTAATACTATTTATTAATTTCTTCCATACACTGTCCACTTTTAGTGGTTTCAAATCTTCCTCTAATTTTGTAATATTTTTAATATATCCTCCAATTTTGACACCTTTGTCAGGAATGTAAGTGCAACAATGTTGCGCTTTCAGCATTTTACAGACTCCGCCCTCTTTTGCCAATAATATATCAAGAGCAAGTCGATTTTGCAAAACCATAGATCTAATCGCAACCATCTCTGTGTTAATCATCAATAACCCTCCAGAAGTATCAATTGATAAACGATCAGTCACTGTAGATAATTGACAAATCCTACATGAGTTTAGAATTTCTCCCACTGAAGGTATCAATGACTGAATATGTAACCTACAATTTTTGAAAAACTAGCCCTCTTCATACGTGTTAGTTCCTGTCCGTTTTTTCACATGGTACACCTTTGGGAATACTATTCCAAAATAGCAACTCCCGTACCAATGATCATGCAGCCTAAAATATGCTTTGTCTCCACATACATAATAAATCCCAGGAAATACTGGATCTGTTCCACCTTTTAGTCCCCATCCCCCATTTAATAAAAAAATATGTTCACACTCACTGGAACCAAAAATACATTGTTATAGTTAGTATTCAATCTATGGAGGCAGATCTTCCCTTTCTTTTCAAAGTCCAGGGACACAGCAGCATGAGTCTTGCAAGTTGTGTACATATTTTCTTTCTCAGCCCATTGAGGTATCTGAGGTTTTGGTTCAGAAGCCTTTCTTTGGAAGTCCTGTCTCCTTTGCCCAACTAAATTCAAAAATATATTTTCTTCTTCGCATAGTTTACATGTTAAATTGTGCTTGTGTGCTTCAGCTATATCTATTGTTTTCATAGTTAGAAATTGGTCTCCCATAACCTGACTTTTTTGGCAATCTGTTATGCATTTATTTCCTTATCACTTTCTTCGTTTAAATCTAAATTCTCGAAATCTTCGAGAATTACATAGGTCCATTCAGGACCTTTGAACTTATTATTCAATACTTTTAGTCTTTGACTTCGTCGTCGGGGTCTTTCAGCAGATGTCCCAGACTGGCTTGAAATTTCGTTTACTTGGTCAGGTTCTTGATTAATTGTTTTGAAATGATACTTCAATATTTTCACAACACTTGGCCAATTATCACCTCTTCTGACCCTTTTTGCTTGCACTGCACTGTCACTGTCTTCGAGTGTTCTTTTATTCTCATAAAGTTGTGACACGATTTGGCTTGTTTTTGCAAGGTCCTTTTCTGCCTGGATGTGTTCTCCTTCTCTATCTAAACCCTGTTCAGGTTTTATTCCGATTTTCTCCTCTTCTACCTGAACTTGTTTCTCTTTTCCTGTCTGGTCCTGATCAGGTCTTACACCACTTTGGCTTTCTGCCACCTGAACGCGATCTTCTAAACCTATCTGTCCCTTCTCAGACTCGTGATTTATTTTGTACGCTTCTGTCTGAGTAGATTGTTCTTTCCTTATCTGTTCCTGCTCAGAATTTCTAATAATTGTATTTTCACTTTCCTGAGTCTATTCTTCTATACATGTCTGGTCCTCACTACTTTCCTGCCTTTCTAGCCTAGTTTGGCTTCTTGTTCTCACAATTACTTAAGGTAAGTCAACCACTGGTATCCAGTCATCTTGACTTGTGCTCGGTTGTTCTTGGTCAGCTACTTCAGGATCTGATATTCTAAATCCTTCAGCTGTAGAACCTTCTTCAGCCTCAACTGCTTGAGTCAGTTGGGGACCTTCGATGTCAGGTGCTGGTACTTTCTTAGTATGTTTTGCATGAATCCAATTAGGCAAGCCTGCACATTTCACTGCTGTGGTTGTAACCAATATAACCTGATGTGGTTTTCCCCACCTGGATGCTAGGCACGACTCTCGTGTATGTTCCTTCACCACCACCCAATCACCAGGATTCAGATCACGGGCTTGGTTTGGCTGCCTGGCAACTGCGTCTTCTCCAACCTGGTGAGAGATAGAACGCACTAGGTCAGCCATTTCTTTGCAATATTCCAATACCAAGTCATCAGATATATTTATCAGATTATGTCCTGGTTGGTATGCATGCCTGCCTCATTGCTCTTCTCATGAGTATTTCATGGGGACTCAATCCTGTATTCCTGTCAGGAATGCTTCTGAGCCCCATCAGAACAAGAGGTAATGCATCAAGCCAGTCCAGTGTGGTGGATGCACATACTTTTCCCAGTCTTGCTTTTATAGTGCCATTCAGTTGTTCTACCACTCCAGAAGCCTCTGGGCTGTATGCACAGTGCAGTTTTTGTTCAATTTTAAATGCTTCACAAATTAGTCGAATTACTAAATTATTAAAATGAGACCCTCTATCTGATTCCAAGGTCACTGGAAAACCGAACCGTGGAATCAGTTCTTTCAACAATAGTTTGGCAACTGTTATACTGTCATTTCGTCTAGTAGGGTATGCCTCCACCCACAGTGAGAATAAGAAAACTATGACACGTATGTACTTCAAACCTCTACATGGTGGTAATTGAATGAAATATAATTGCAGCCTTATAAAAGGACCTTCTGCTCTTCCAATTTTTCCTGTGCTGTCTATTGTCTTATGACCTGGATTAATTTGTTGACAAATTAAGCACCTCCGGCATAGACTCTCTGCTATATTCTTGAACCTTGGGTTATACCAATCCTGTTTAAAAAGTCTGATCATCGCGTCCTTTCCTAAATGGGTGTCTCTGTGGTACATCCTAGCAAATTGAGAAAGCAAACAATTTGGCATTACTGGCCTGCCATCTTGGTAAACCCACACATCGTCCTAGGACCTTTTTTCGCATCTTTCTTTCACCCATTCTTATTTTTCTTTCAAGTCTACCTCCTCTTGTAATTGCTTCACTTCTTCCCATGTTTCTAATCCTGAGAGTAGCATAGGTTGGCAGCTGATTCCGCATGTCTCAATCTTTTTGTTCACTGCTATTTTATACTTTGCACAGTGTTGGGCAACCTGGTCAGCATACCTATTCCCAGCTGTCTCATAGTCATTTCCTGACTTATGTGCGGCACACTTGACCACTGCCACTTCTTTTGGCAATTGTATTGCTTCAAGCAATTCATTTACGAAATTTCCTTTTTTAATCGGGGATCCTAAAGAAGTCAAGAAATCCATCTGCATCCAGAGCTGGACAAAATCATGCACAACCCCATAACCATACTGGCTATCAGTATATATGGTAACTTTCAAATTTTTCCCAATTTGGCATGCTTTAATTAAAGCCACTAATTCAGCTACTTGTGCAGATTTGACTCCTGGTAAATAGGATGCTTCGACTATTCCAGCCAATGTACACACAGCGTAAGCAGCACGTAGTCCTCCCTCCTCATGGCTCATACACGAGCCATCTACAAAGAACTCATGTTCAGCATTTTTCAAGAGTTCTTCCTGTATATCTGTTCGGGGTTTGGTGCAAAGTTCAGTCACGTCCAAACAGTGGTGCTCGACTTCATCTTTCACTTCCTCTCCGTATACATCTGGTAACAAAGTGGCTAGAGTTAAAACGGTACATCTGACTATTGTCACATTCTCAGCACCCAATATTATACTTTCATATTTGGTCATCCGACAAGGGGTAAGATACTGAGTTTGTGTTCTTGTCAGCAGAATTTCAAATGCATATGGAACATGTACCTTTACCGGATGTCCCATCAAAATTAACTCACTTTGTTCTAAACTCATGCAAGTGGCAGCTACCGCTTTTAGACACCCGGGTAAAGCGGAGGCTACAGGGTCCAAGGTGGTAGAAAAATATGCCACTGGTTGTCGCATCAAACTATGTCTCTGAGTTAACACTGAAAGTGCACAACTATTTCTTTCACAAAAAATAGTGCACATTTGTTCGAGCAATCTAGCATACCTAAAGCAGGAGCTTCACATAGACATTTTCGCAATTTTACAAAGGCTTCCATACTTTCATTATCCCATTCTATTGAATGTTTTGCTTGTTTCTTAGTCATTTGTATCAGGGTTTTGGCAAGCAAGGAAAACCCTCCAATCCACTGCCTACAGGACCCCACAACTCCAAGGAACATTCCTATTTCTCTTTGGTTTTCAGGCAATTTCATCTGTCTTATTATTTATATTCTTTCAGGAGTCACTATCCTCACTCCACATTCTATTTGATGTCCACTTTATGTCCACCAGCAGCCAAATGGTTCAGCAAGGCAATTGAATCAGTAACACAGTCATCTCTTGTTTTCGATGCGACCAATAGGTCGTCAATATACTGCACCAGGACTGACTTTTTAGGCAGCATTAAGGTTTCAAGACTATTTTTCAAAATTTGGTTAAAAATTGAAGGACTTTCAGTATACCCTTGAGAAACACGATTTCAAACGTAAACACGCTCCTCAAATTTGAAAGAAAACAAATATTGGCTATCAGGATGCAGCGGGATGGAAAAGAAAGTGTGACATAAATCAATTACAGTAAACCATCCAGCTTTCCACGGTATCAGGTACAAGATTACTGTTGGGTTAGGCACCACAGGGCAACACGGTACAACACTCTTATTAATCTTTCGTAAATCTTGCACCACCCTATATTTTCCATTAGGTTTCTTGATGCTAATTATATGTGAATTGCATGGACTGCTCATTATTTCTTTTAAAATACCTTGTTCAACCATCCGATTAATTTCTGATTAAAAATCAGATTATTCAGAAACTTTGAACTAACTTAGGAAATGACAGTACCTGGAAAGGAAGAAAATCAGAGAGAGCAGTACAATGCCATACTACAAAGAGTTATATTTACCTAGGATGGTGTGGAAACCAACCCCTTGGCCTAAGAGCTGGAAAGGGTTGCCTGGGACAGGTTAGGAGACCGAAGCCTTCAGGACAAGATTCAGGACAGGATTCAGGACAGGATTCAGGACAGGAAAGGTGACCTCTTCTAGATACGACACCTGCATCGCACCCCTCTTTGACACTATCTTCCTACTCGATTCTTCCGCGATGTTCTCCATTATGTGCCTCCTCGATTCTTCCGCGATGTTCTCTATTTAGTTTGGTTCTAGGTTCTGTAGTTCGAATCTTCTTTAGGATTTGCTCAATTGTCGGACAGCATCTCAGTCTCTCAGCATCTCTGCAGCATGAGCTCTCTCTAACTAACTAAACTACCTCAATTAAACTCTTCTAATGGTAACACCACTCTCAAATGTTTCAATGTTCATGAAATGCCTAATTCTGATTGAGCAAGCAAGGGGAGATGATCATCACACCTTGCTAATACTTTTCTTTAAGCTTATTGTTCAATGTTTCCACCCCTTAATTTACTTTCCCATGCTTTATTTCCCACCCGTATTCACAAGTTAATCAATACATTATATACAATTTAATATTCAGCTTCCTCCAGTTCCGTGTAAGACAGTCAAGTTCCCAGGACAATGCAACATTCGCGGCCTTGGCTGTGGTTCAAGAGCTTCATCATGGTTCCTGGCGTGTTATAACTGCGCAAGTGCAGTCGTCACGTGGGGTGTGGATTTCAGTCACCCTCAGAGGCCCAAATACGAACTAATAGTAAAGTCAGAAAAAGACATGTTAGAAATCAAAATAAAATATTTTCACTGTATACCGCCTATCTCTACTCTTATCCCATTTACTTTTGCATTAGTATTTTAGTAAAACTTGCATAGTTTAGTTTCAGCAAAGCACGCGCATTATCATGTGGGTTTCAAGCCGCCGTATTGGAAGCAACTGAGCAGCTGCAAAGATTTTCCCTCCAAGCGATAGAACAACATATTTCGTAGATGCAGTAGACGCATGCTTAATACAGAATCCTGGGTTTAGCAGCCATCTTTAGTGTCACTCGGGTTACTTGTTAGCAAAACACATAGGCAAGCCTCCCCCAGACTTGTGTGTACGAACATGTAGTGAAAATTAGTATTTACAAACACAATTATTACGGGGTTATGAGTTATTTGAGAGGATTGCGTCCAAGCAAGTCTCTTTTTATAGAATTCCTTGCTCCATCAATCACCTCTCTGATGGCATTTAATGCCATCACTAATTTCCCACCACCAAATCAGATGCCAACTTTAGCATACCTCAATTCCCTCTTCAATCTTTTCAACCCTTTCTTTTCTTTCTTTTTCATTGTTAATTTGTAGATTTTTCATCTTTTTGCATAGATCTCCTTTCATTTCCCACCAACTGTATTTCACTGTATTTTCTCTTCTTTTCCATTTAATTTACTGTATATCTCTTTCTCTTCTTGCAACACTTGAACCATGTCATTACTGTTAGAACTAATAGTGTTATTCCTAATACCGGTAATAATATTTGACCTATAAACCTATTACCTAAGTTAGAAAACCAACCACCTATGGTTGTAATACTATTTATTAATTTCTTCCATACACTGTCCACTTTTAGTGGTTTCAAATCTTCCTCTAATTTTGTAATATTTTTAATATATCCTCCAATTTTGACACCTTTGTCAGGAATGTAAGTGCAACAATGTTGCGCTTTCAGCATTTTACAGACTCCGCCCTCTTTTGCCAATAATATATCAAGAGCAAGTCGATTTTGCAAAACCATAGATCTAATCGCAACCATCTCTGTGTTAATCATCAATAACCCTCCAGAAGTATCAATCGATAAACGATCAGTCACTGTAGATAATTGACAAATCCTACATGAGTTTAGAATTACTCCCACTGAAGGTATCAATGACTGAATATGTAACCTACAATTTTTGAAAAACTAGCCCTCTTCATACGTGTTAGTTCCTGTCCGTTTTTTCACATGGTACACCTTTGGGAATACTATTCCAAAATAGCAACTCCCGTACCAATGATCATGCAGCCTATATGCTTTGTCTCCACATACATAATAAATCCCAGGAAATACTGGATCTGTTCCACCTTTTAGTCCCCATCCCCCATTTAATAAAAAAAATGTTCACACTATCTGGAACCAAAAATACATTGTTATAGTTAGTATTCAATCTATGGAGGCAGATCTTCCCTTTCTTTTCAAAGTCCAGGGACACAGCAGCATGAGTCTTGCAAGTTGTGTACATATTTTCTTTCTCAGCCCATTGAGGTATCTGAGGTTTTGGTTCAGAAGCCTTTCTTTGGAAGTCCTGTCTCCTTTGCCCAACTAAATTCAAAAATATATTTTCTTCTTCGCATATTTTACATGTTAAATTGTGCTTGTGTGCTTCAGCTATATCTATTGTTTTCATAGTTAGAAATTGTTCTCCCATAACCTGACTTTTTTGGCAATCTGTTATGCATTTATTTCCTTATCACTTTCTTCGTTTAAATCTAAATTCTCGAAATCTTCGAGAATTACATAGGTCCATTCAGGACCTTTGAACTTATTATTCAATACTTTTAGTCTTTGACTTCGTCGTCGGGGTCTTTCAGCAGATGTCCCAGACTGGCTTGAAATTTCGTTTACTTGGTCAGGTTCTTGATTAATTGTTTTGAAATGATACTTCAATATTTTCACAACACTTGGCCAATTATCACCTCTTCTGACCCTTTTTGCTTGCACTGCACTGTCACTGTCTTCGAGTGTTCTTTTATTTTCATAAAGTTGTGACACGATTTGGCTTGTTTTTGCAAGGTCCTTTTCTGCCTGGATGTGTTCTCCTTCTCTATCTAAACCCTGTTCAGGTTTTATTCCGATTTTCTCCTCTTCTACCTGAACTTGTTTCTCTTTTCCTGTCTGGTCCTGATCAGGTCTTACTCTACTTTGGCTTTCTGCCACCTGAACGCGATCTTCTAAACCTATCTGTCCCTTCTCAGACTCGTGATTTATTTTGTACGCTTCTGTCTGAGTAGATTGTTCTTTCCTTATCTGTTCCTGCTCAGATTTTCTAATAATTGTATTTTCACTTTCCTGAGTCTATTCTTCTATACATGTCTGGTCCTCACTACTTTCCTGCCTTTCTAGCCTAGTTTGGCTTCTTGTTCTCACAATTACTTAAGGTAAGTCAACCACTGGTATCCAGTCATCTTGACTTGTGCTCGGTTGTTCTTGGTCAGCTACTTCAGGATCTGATATTCTAAATCCTTCAGCTGTAGAACCTTCTTCAGCCTCAACTGCTTGAGTCAGTTGGGGACCTTCGATGTCAGGTGCTGGTACTTTCTTAGTATGTTTTGCATGAATCCAATTAGGCAAGCCTGCACATTTCACTGCTGTGGTTGTAACCAATATAACCTGATGTGGTTTTCCCCACCTGGATGCTAGGCACGACTCTCGTGTATGTTCCTTCACCACCACCCAATCACCAGGATTCAGATCACGGGCTTGGTTTGGCTGCCTGGCAACTGCGTCTTCTCCAACCTGGTGAGAGATAGAACGCACTAGGTCAGCCATTTCTTTGCAATATTCCAATACCAAGTCATCAGATATATTTATCAGATTATGTCCTGGTTGGTATGCATGCCTGCCTTATTGCTCTTCTCATGAGTATTTCATGGGGACTCAATCCTGTATTCCTGTCAGGAATGCTTCTGAGCCCCATCAGAACAAGAGGTAATGCATCAGGCCAGTCCAGTGTGGTGGATGCACATACTTTTCCCAGTCTTGCTTTTATAGTGCCATTCAGTTGTTCTACCACTCCAGAAGCCTCTGGGCGGTATGCACAGTGCAGTTTTTGTTCAATTTTAAATGCTTCACAAATTAGTCGAATTACTAAATTATTAAAATGAGACCCTCTATCTGATTCCAAGGTCACTGGAAAACCGAACCGTGGAATCAGTTCTTTCAACAATAGTTTGGCAACTGTTATACTGTCATTTCGTCTAGTAGGGTATGCCTCCACCCACAGTGAGAATAAGAAAACTATGACACGTATGTACTTCAAACCTCTACATGGTGGTAATTGAATGAAATATAATTGCAGCCTTATAAAAGGACCTTCTGCTCTTCCAATTTTTCCTGTGCTGTCTATTGTCTTATGACCTGGATTTATTTGTTGACAAATTAAGCACCTCCGGCATAGACTCTCTGCTATATTCTTGAACCTTGGGTTATACCAATCCTGTTTAAAAAGTCTGATCATCGCGTCCTTTCCTAAATGGGTGTCTCTGTGGTACATCCTAGCAAATTGAGAAAGCAAACAATTTGGCATTACTGGCCTGCCATCTTGGTAAACCCACACATCGTCCTAGGACCTTTTTTCGCATCTTTCTTTCACCCATTCTTATTTTTCTTTCAAGTCTACCTCCTCTTGTAATTGCTTCACTTCTTCCCATGTTTCTAATCCTGAGAGTAGCATAGGTTGGCAGCTGATTCCGCATGTCTCAATCTTTTTGTTCACTGCTATTTTATACTTTGCACAGTGTTGGGCAACCTGGTCAGCATACCTATTCCCAGCTGTCTCATAGTCATTTCCTGACTTATGTGCGGCACACTTGACCACTGCCACTTCTTTTGGCAATTGTATTGCTTCAAGCAATTCATTTACGAAATTTCCTTTTTTAATCGGGGATCCTAAAGAAGTCAAGAAATCCATCTGCATCCAGAGCTGGACAAAATCATGCACAACCCCATAACCATACTGGCTATCAGTATATATGGTAACTTTCAAATTTTTCCCAATTTGGCATGCTTTAATTAAAGCCACTAATTCAGCTACTTGTGCAGATTTGACTCCTGGTAAATAGGATGCTTCGACTATTCCAGCCAATGTACACACAGCGTAAGCAGCACGTAGTCCTCCCTCCTCATGGCTCATACACGAGCCATCTACAAAGAACTCATGTTCAGCATTTTTCAAGAGTTCTTCCTGTATATCTGTTCGGGGTTTGGTGCAAAGTTCAGTCACGTCCAAACAGTGGTGCTCGACTTCATCTTTCACTCCCTCTCCGTATACATCTGGTAACAAAGTGGCTGGAGTTAAAACGGTACATCTGACTATTGTCACATTCTCAGCACCCAATATTATACTTTCATATTTGGTCATCCGACAAGGGGTAAGATACTGAGTTTGTGTTCTTGTCAGCAGAATTTCAAATGCATATGGAACATGTACCTTTACCGGATGTCCCATCAAAATTAACTCACTTTGTTCTAAACTCATGCAAGTGGCAGCTACCGCTTTTAGACACCCGGGTAAAGCGGAGGCTACAGGGTCCAAGGTGGTAGAAAAATATGCCACTGGTTGTCGCATCAAACTATGTCTCTGAGTTAACACTGAAAGTGCACAACTATTTCTTTCACAAAAAATAGTGCACATTTGTTCGAGCAATCTAGCATACCTAAAGCAGGAGCTTCACATAGACATTTTCGCAATTTTACAAAGGCTTCCATACTTTCATTATCCCATTCTATTGAATGTTTTGCTTGTTTCTTAGTCATTTGTATCAGGGTTTTGGCAAGCAAGGAAAACCCTCCAATCCACTGCCTACAGGACCCCACAACTCCAAGGAACATTCCTATTTCTCTTTGGTTTTCAGGCAATTTCATCTGTCTTATTATTTATATTCTTTCAGGAGTCACTATCCTCACTCCACATTCTATTTGATGTCCACTTTATGTCCACCAGCAGCCAAATGGTTCAGCAAGGCAATTGAATCAGTAACACAGTCATCTCTTGTTTTCGATGCGACCAATAGGTCGTCAATATACTGCACCAGGACTGACTTTCTAGGCAGCATTAAGGTTTCAAGACTATTTTTCAAAATTTGGTTAAAAATTGAAGGACTTTCAGTATACCCTTGAGAAACACGATTTCAAACGTAAACACGCTCCTCAAATTTGAAAGAAAACAAATATTGGCTATCAGGATGCAGCGGGATGGAAAAGAAAGTGTGACATAAATCAATTACAGTAAACCATCCAGCTTTCCACAGTATCTGGTACAAGATTACTGTTGGGTTAGGCACCACAGGGCAACACGGTACAACACTCTTATTAATCTTTCGTAAATCTTGCACCACCCTATATTTTCCATTAGGTTTCTTGATGCCAATTATAGGTGAATTGCATGGACTGCTCATTATTTCTTTTAAAATACCTTGTTCAACCATCCGATTAATTTCTGCTGAAACCCCAGCTTTAACTTCGGGACTCATTTTATATTGTCGAGTGTTCGGATAAACTGCCCCTTCTTTTACGGTTACTTTTACTGGATCTACATTTGCCATTAATCCTACGCCTTTTCCTGTGAAATCCCACACCTCTGGATTCACTGTCGATTTGACCTCATCTGGTAAATCATCTGTTGTCATCATAGAATACAGCTCATAAACCTCTGTGCCTTGCTTAGCTAACATAATTTTATATATTCCATCTTCATCTGGGGTTTGAATTGCAACACCATCCGCTGTGCAAAATATTGTGTAGTTCATTCTGCACAGTTGGTCTCTGCCTAATAGATTTACAGGACTGGAGTCACAAACCACAAATTTGTGCATTTCCCTAAAATTGCCAATTCGTACCTCCATTGGTTCTGCAAAAGGAGTTCCAATCTGTTTGTTCGAGACGCCAACTACCTGGATTGAGTCTCCTGAGAGGGGTTGGTTTGGAATATCTGCTGTTCTCACAGTAGAACGGGTAGCACCAGTGTCCAATAAAAAGGTAATATCCTTTCCTTCTACTTTACCATCAATATATGGACCTGACTGATCTACCGGTAAGGATGCGCCAAGTACACACTCCTTTTCCTCTCGTCTCAGGCACCGTCATTGATCACTACCCTGAAAATAATTATCCTGCAAAAGAAAGTGTGCTGTTACCGAATTTTTCTTACCATTTCCTCCCTGAAATCCGGTATCCGCACTGTACTTGGCCTGGTTCACAAAATTTGGCATAGGGGCAGGTAGCAACTGACTTTGTGGGCTTACAACCTGCTGTGGTTAGCTCATTATCCCCTCATTCTGCGTCTGTGGATTTAAATTGTTATTTGGGCCATTATTAGTCTGAATACTTAAACACTCGTTTTTCCAATGCTCCAATTTTCCGCATCCATTACAGGGAAACCTTTTGTTTGCATCTTCTCTATTCATTCTTGCCCTTTGTTTTCCCCCATTATTTTCACCTTGACGTTGCCCCTTCCCTTGAATTCCTGTCTGACTATTTAGTTGGAGTTCCTGCTGTTTTGCTAGTTTCACTTGAGCCCACATCACTTTTTCTTCTAACTTTTTCCGTCTATTGTCAATTTCATCTTCACAGTACTTTGCGTACTTGCGGATATCATCTATTGGCCTTGCCTGCCAACATAACATGTGTTGACAAATCATGTCTCCAATTTTTGGGTTTAATCCTGTCACAAATCGATACACAAAATGTCCAATATCTTTATTCCCAATATTCTCAAATCTGCTATACTGCTTAAGTACTTGTAATAGTCGTTCATAGTAAGTAGGTACTGATTCATTTCTATCCTGGGTTGTTCTGTCTATTTTTACCCAATCTGTTTCTTTGGAGGAATTTTTCCTTTCAAGAAAGTGATCACCTGAAGATATTTCTTCATTACCTCTTCTGATGGAGCTCCTGTTTTCTCATTTCTTGGGTACTCATCACTAGGCCAATCAACAGTAATTTTACATTCTGTCCACAAATCTGCAGGTACTACTATGTCAAACAAACCATCCAACAGAACCTTTGAAACTTTCACAAATGTTTCAACTTGCTTGTACCATTCAACTGGTTTTTCTCTTAACTTCAGGAAATCATTAGTAAAAGACAAAATATCCTGTCTAGTCCATGGAACATGTACATATCCTCCTCCTGGTACCTCTCTCATAGGACATAATCTCTCAAACTTTCCTGTTTCTTTCAACAGATATTCAGAAGCTGTTCTATTTGCCTGTGCTTTTCCTTTTTTCTCCTCCATCTAGCTTTTCATTTGTCTAGATGACCCCATTTTTGCAGAATGGTCATTAATTCTTTAACCTGTAACTTCCTTCCGGACACATTCATATTTTCTAAGTCTTTGTCACTAAATTCTGCTCTGTATGGTTTTTGTAATACCTTGGATTTCCCTATTTCAATTCCCATTTCTTGGGCTAAATCTGTCGATTTCTCATACAATTCTTTTGTATTTCTGGTGATACCCCTACAAATGAACAGTAACTCTTCTTCACTGTAAGTATTTAGCCTGTCTAATCCCACATTCCCAGGTATCAGTTCCTCTAATTCTATTTTTAATTTGTAGATATCTAGAACTTTCAGTGGCTGTTTTGGCTTCTCTATTCCTTGTGCCCTCCTTTTCATTTCTTCTGGTGATACAGTACTAATGTGACACTCTTGACCCCTGTTGAAGTCTCTAGTTGTACTTCTTTTGAACTGCTAGGTATAACTCTTCTCGGGGTTTCATTTATCGGTCCTCTTATTGGTAAATCCATTAATGATATCATTGACTCACAGTCATTGCCTTGGTCATCAATTATTATTTTTTCTTTTCTAGGTTCTATTACAGGTGTGAACATTACTTGAGGTTTAGGGACGATCACCTAATCCCCATACAGTGGAACAACCGGACCTATAGTTACTGGTATGGTTAATACTTCAGGATGGGTATTCAATTGGGTTATTTTATGTATTAATTCTTCTCTGTTCTTATTCATTGCCTCTCTTACCTTTTCCTGCAGTGCCCTCCCATTTGTTGGATCATGTATAACTTGTGGAACCAATGTTATTCCCAAACCTGGGGCACGAGGAATAGTTTGACTAACTTCAGCATGATATGGTGGAGGGTTTTTCATTAATTTGTCCTCCAAAAAATCATCTTCTGATTCTCCACTTCCTGTCATTGCTAAATGTTTTGTCTTCTCGGTGCACTTGCCTCCTGACTGTTCCTCTGTCATCAGTACAGGATATAATCCTTCAGCCACCATTGCTTGTCTCCATTTTTTCATCTGATTATCTCGAGTTTCACGCTTTAGTCTAGGATATAATTCGCTTAGGCTTCTGCTACTTCTAGATCTGTCACGCTCAAATACTTCAGTTTCCCACTCTTCTAATGCCTCGTATTGAGTTAATCTGGCTCTGGGTTCTAATTTATTTATTCTCAATCTCAGATTATGTAAAACTCTACCATTAAACGTACCATTTTCTGGGAAAGCTAGCACTCCATCACTTTTTGTATATTCTTTCCAATTTTCTAACCATACACAGGTATGCTAGCCTCTTTCCATCATCATGTATGATGCGGGGGTTTTCGGGGGAGGGATAAGAATCCCTTCTCTAGTTTTAAGGGGTTTATCCTTCTTGAAATAAATTTTATTTTCTGCATAAGTGTCATTTTCCTCTTTTCTCCGTACATTTGTGTTGTTGATCCTTTTATATACTGTTCTCTAGCAAATTCTAAGTACCTTCTGTCTGGGCAATTCCCTATTAAAGTAGGATTGTGTTTCCACATGCAAGACCCACTGTCAATTATTATTATGGCTTCTATTTACAACTAATTAAATGTCTGCTTTTACTCTAATAATTGACCAATACCAGCGCGGCTTTTATTCTCCTGACCAATCAAATTCTGTTTCACACTATGCGTTTAGCCAATGCTAGCGCGGCTCTCAGTTACGTCAGTATCACTCCTTACTACTAACCCCTCCTTCACAATTTTCGTGTCAGTCACACGCCCGCTGTTCCAACCAATCCCAGAGCGGCCCTCTGTGACATCAGTGCAGCACTCGCAATTAACCCCTCCTTTACAAGGTAATACGAATGACTTCTTTTCTTACAATTTTTCATAAACATTCATTAAATGACAACATAAAACATTCGCTACTCTGTTTGCTTCTTCTAAAAATCTGGAAATTGAATTTACATTTGCTGCGAGTAAAACTATTCCACTTACTCTTCATACACTATGAGTAAAACCTTTTGCTTACTCTTCACTCAAGCATTGATGAACCTGCTACTCCCTCGGAATTACCCTTTCTAGGTGATATAAGACCAAAGTTTCACCAGAGAACTCTTTGCTATCAATCACTCTTACTTTTATACAAATTAATCTCTAACTCAACACTGTCAGCCCTGCATAGCTTTTTCAGTGGTACCTTAAACAACGAGTAACCTGACTGCAGTGTCGCTTCAATTTACCACCCGCTATACAATATTTCCAGGAATTTCTAGACAGCATAAAACAAGGTACAAAACGGATGTGTTAATACATAAATTCAAATCTCAATATTTACACCTACCTAACTAAAACTAACCATAGCTCTGCTACCGGAAAAACTGATGGAGCGGATGGTTACCAGCCAAATGATACACAATATCCACATACTCACCTGGGCCCATGACCATTCCTACTTAAGCTAGTAAGCGCCACTCGGATCAATTTTGTGTGTTAATGCCTGCGAGATAAATTTACCTCACCAATTCTTACCATTCCTTCTGTCCGAATATAATTTCCTCTGATCAATGGACCTAGTTGTTAGCAGTTTAGGTGTAAATACCATCGAGTAAATACCTTTAAAAGACCACAGACTCGAGAAGGTTTAAATGTTTATATAAAAAATTTCATGTGAAACCAGAAGCATAAAGTACAGTTTGTACACCGTTTTCTTTCAAGGAAAGAAAATCAGATTATTCCGTAACTTTTAACTAAATTAGGAAATGACAGTACCTGGAAAAGAAGAAAATCAGGGAGAGCAGTACAATGACATACTACACAGAGTTATATTTACCTAGGATGGTGTGGAAATCAACCACTTGGCCTAGGAGCTGGAAAGGGTCCCCTGGGACAGGTTAGGAGACGAAGCCTTCGGGACGGGATTCAGGACAGGATTCAGGAAAGGATTCAGAACAGGAAAGGTGACCTCTTCTAGATACGACGCCTGCTTCGCACCCCTCTCTGACACTATCTTCCTCCTCGATTCTTCCTTGTTGTGCTCTACTATCTCCCTTGTGAGAAGTTGGCCTGGCATATGCTAGTCACTAGTTATAGTGGCCACCTTGCAACAGTCCAATTCAACTCTTATGGTAGACAGGTTTAAGACAACCTTTTAAAGAAAGCTATCCTAGTGGTAGCTATGGAGAGCAGCCTTCAGGCTAAGTCTCAGAGGAATGTAAAGCAGCTTGTTTTACCTTATACTCTCTTGAATTACTAAATGAAAGGACACCACACAGGTATTTATATCAAATATATATGTATTTATTACATACTATGATTCCAGGGTTTTAACTTGTTAACCATACAGAGTACTCACCACTTGTGATTCATTTTACTCTCCATGAGCCAGGATTGGTTCTACATTATATACATGGACTGGCTCTACATTGATTGCATACATTTCATACACCTGCGTGTCTGATGTACCATATGTGCCTAACCCCACACATGGAAGTCCCCAGTGCCTTTTACAGCAGACCCCATATTTACGAGATGTCTATTTGCTCGTTTCCTTGTCTTTACTTTGCTTCTGGCCTCTTAACTACACATAATACACAGCGTATTTGCTTCTGGCGAAGGTCCCCTTCCCCTTTCGATGTTCCCTTTGCTGTTTCGTTACCCTGGCGATATCTGCGATCCCCGAGTCTGGCTCCCACGCTTAATAAAGTTTTCTTCTCTAAAAACGCCGCTCATTAGTTTGGACAACTTCTTCTTTACCGATGATACTATTGGCTTCACAGCCGCCATCCCAACTAATCACAGTAAAGCGGTGGCAGAGCCTGCCCAATCCCCGTGACTCTTTCTTTTACACTGCCTCCTCGGCTCAAGGGACACCTTCTCTTATATGAGCCCCTCGCTATGGACTCTCACACCCTGGACCCGGTTGCAAGAGGCGCTTCAGGTTCTGAACGGGTGCCGAGCAGCGAGGGCGTGAGTAACCTCCTCTGTCTTCTTTCCCGTTTTCTACGGTAAGCGGTCCTAGAGTCTCCCTGCTCGAGGTCGTCATCCTCTTCTTTTTCTCCTGCAGGGTGTGCCATATTGCTCTCACCCCCCTCCGGGATCCCTGAGGCTTCAAATGGATATGCCTCTTAGTAAGATGGTTTCTCCTTGCATTGAAGCCTACGATGACTTTCACAGGGGCACGCTTTGTCGTGCCTCAGCCCATATGTGAATTGAGATTCTCACACAGAGTTTAAATTCCACGTGTGTTCCGATATACATTATTAGACACGCTATTCAGGATAAGTTGTATTTTACTTACCTGACACCGATATCCGGATATTCTTAGGTGCACTGTCTTCACCATTTTTCTGCACCTGAGGTATATGTTATTGGCACTTCTCCATTTGAGCACAAAGTCTTTCGACTGACTCTACAGCGTTTGATTACGAGTTGACCATCAACATTTACAACTCTTTCATGTTTTGTCTTTTGTTTGTGTGTCTTCTTAACTCCAGAATAAACTCGTTTCTCTCCACCACAATAATATTTGGCAGAATTTTTCACTGTATATATTTTTCACACAGTAGTCCACGGCTGGGTGAACCTTAGCGCGCTCACACCACCGGGACTCTGCACCCCCACTCTGGTCCTGACGAAAGCCTGTTGAACATTCATTTAGGCAGAAACATGTTGACCGCCATTGAGTGAAACAGGTCTTCTATTTTTGACTCTCACTCATTTTTAATATTTCCGATTAGCAAAATTAATAAATTAACTTTTTGACTCAATTGGAAGTTTTTAAATTCACTGTCACCTCACATGAACCCCCTCTCCGCAGTAACCTGGTGTTGCAGCACACTGGGATGGCATTCGGCCATACCCAGTGGAGCCCGATGATGAAGCATGTCACCAACCAGGTTGGTGAGTGAGGGCTTTATACATAACTTGTATTATCTTTGTAGGTCTATGTTCCTCTTAACAACATACATGCTTGTTCTGAGCCTGTAGACCCATGCTCTTTTGATACAAAGTGCCTTGTTTACATCACACTGACTTTGTTGTTATGAATAAATTCCCTTGAGGGGAGTAGTCGTGTTGTTCCCTTCCTCTCTTGTTGTTTACATGTAGCTATGGAGAGCAGCCTTCAGGCTAAGTCTCAGAGGAATGTAAAGCAGCTTGTTTTACCTTATACTCTCTTGAATTACTAAATGAAAGGACACCACACAGGTATTTATATCAAATATATATGTATTTATTTCTAGACACACTCTACTAATCTCTTTATGAGATTAGAAGTCAGGAACACATTCAAATATCAACGTTTCACTATAAGTTAAGCACAAATATGGCTGGGGCCCTAAGGGCGTATCAGACCATATACTAAAAAAATGGGTTAAGAAAGTCGACTTGCAAAATGACAAGGCCTAGAGCCTGTAGAATCACTGGGGCTTCCCTGCTGCAGTGAAAGCAGGTAAGTAACAGACCCACGGGAGACGCATGCAGTGTGTGCACACAGCCGCGGATTCCCTATTGATTATAATGGAGCAAGTCGCGGTTTGATTTTTAAAGTTTTAGGGTACTTCGAGGAAGTCTACAAGCAAGCCACTTACAAGGTAAGTAATTCGAGGGCCAACACACACTAGGGCACCAGAGTGCACGAGTTACCTCACCCAGGGAAGCCGGATGCATAGGTGTCTTTTGGTGTCGGATCGCGTCGCTGTTTTCTATGGAGACCAAAGAAGACTTGCTGCTTGCGTCGACTGAAGAAGTGTCCGGTAGAATCCAAGGGTGGATTCGAGATGCAGATGACCTGAAAATTGAAGGGACAGTGTTCAAAGTCACTTGCCAGTGACCGGTGGCCAGGGAGATGGCTGACCACAGATGTCGGGTGATTTCAGGTCGTCGATGGTGTTTTGACTCTTCGCTCACGAGGTCCAGGAGAGATTGACGATGACCAGCAGCTGGATTCGGAGTGTCCCACAATGTCTGCAGCTGACTGCGGTGTCGGCAACCGGATTGGAGCCAACAAGCCTTGGCAACTGCAATTCTTGTGGAAATCAAAGAAGGTCAGTCTTACAGACCAGCAAGGTCTGAGGGACTCACCCAGCGAGGGTGAGTGAGGGCAGGCCTGGAGCAACCAGGGGAGCTCTTTGAGTTGATAAGAAAGTCTTTGGAGGACCCACAAACCAACGGGCAAGGGATTGCAAAGACGCCTCTTGAGGAAATGCTTCACAGGAGCCCACGGTCATTTGGGACAGGGTAGGCCTTTGATTTTCACTACAAAACCTGCAAAGTAGTGCACAGTACCCGGGTATTGCTGTTCCTCGTCACTCGTGGGGTCCACTCGCCTCAGCTCTGCTGGGGACTCAAAATGGCCGTCGAGAAGTCAGGAAATCCACTTCTGGGACTGCAGGGACTTCGAACTCTGGCGGGAGCGGGAAAGTTTGCTTCTTTGTAGAGCGTCGTCCAGGGTTATCTGATTTGCAATGGCAAGGTTTGGTATCTTATACTGAAGATAGGGGAGGGACTAGCTCTATGACCAGTCCTCTGGGAGGGTCAGGGTAGGGGGTGGATACAACCACTTCCCTTTTTCCAGTTTCGCGCCAGAGCAGGGACAGGTAGCCCTTGAACTGGTTTGAGCTGGCATATGCACAGAGGAGCCTACTGCTCCCCCAGTGCAGGAATTCAAAACACTCTAGGAGTGCACCCACCCAGCTCCAATACACTAAATCCTGTCTGGAAGGTGGTGACACCTCCCTGTGACAGGATGCCTTTTGTTGGGCTTCCTCCACTGCGAGTTTCAGTCAGCAGCAGGAGGGCAGCCCAGTGTCTGTGCTGGTGGCATCCATTTTGTGATGCCAGGGCTCTTTCAGATTTCTGTCGCTTTACTACAGTGGGTACATGTCGTCCCCTCTAAAAGGGTGCGATCATGCTCCCACATCATGGACTGATGTGGGGGTATGATTCCAAGTTGTTTGACACCAAACACAACATGTTGTGAGGCAGTCATTCCAAAGTTAGCATTATAATGCACTTAAGAGTCTATGGTTTAACTGCATCCACAAACAGCCACAGAGAATAGACTCTGGTAGCTGTAGAAGGGCCCTGCTCATGCAGAGGCACCCCCTTACATTGTAAACCAAGCACCCTGCCCTCAGGATTGATAGGGTCTGCGATAGGGGTGGCTGATAGGTTTATATGTGTGTGTATGGTGAGATATAGAAACCTATACCTCAGTGAGGAGTGCTAACACTACCTCACACAGGCTGCAGTAGAAGACCTGTGGTGTCAGATTGAGTCTGCTTCCCAGGGGTGGCATAATACATGCTTCAACCCCTGGTAGGCCTGTGAAGTGCCTATGCCCTAGGTACCTAAGGCACCATATACTAGGGGCTCATAAGGTACGACAGTATCCAATCACTAGTGCATCTAATATGCACACCAAGTCGTTTAGAGAGAACAGAGAGACTGGGGCCCTGATTAGCAGGAACCCAGTCAGACTATAGCCAGAAACCAGTGTATACATCAGAAAAAAAGTGGGGGCAACATAAGTGCAGATCCTACTCTCCTACATCCCTCCTCGATTCTTCTGTGATGTTCTCTATTTAGTTTGGTTCTAGGTTCTGTAGTTCGATTTGCTCAATTCTCGGACAGCATCTCAGTCTCTCAGCATCTCTGCAGCATGAGCTATCTCTAACTAACTAAACTACCTCAATTATACTCTTCTAATGGTAACACCACCCCAAATGTTCATGAAACGCCTAATTCTGATTGGATAAGCAAGGGAAGATGATCATCACACCATGATAAGTTGAATACTTTTCTTTAAGCTTATTGTTCAATGTTTCCACCCCTCAATTTACTTTCCCATGCTTTTTTTCCCACCCGTATTCACGGGTTAATCAATACATTATATACAATTTAATATTCTGCTTCCTCCAGTTCCATGTAAGACAGTCAAGTTCCCAGGACAATGCAACATTTGCGGCCTTGGCTGTGGTTCAAGAGCTTCATCATGGTTCCTGGCGGGTTATAACTGCGCAAGTACAGTCTTCACGTGGGGTGTGGGTTTCAGTCACCCTCAGAGGCCCAAATACGAACTAATAGTAAAGTCAGAAAAAAACATGTTAGAAATCAAAATAAAATATTTTCAATGTATACCACCTATCTCTACTCTAATCCCATTTACTTATCAAATCTTTTGCATTAGCATTTTAGTAAAACTTGCATAGTTTAGTTTCAGCAAAGCATGCGCATTATCATGTGGGTTTCAAGCGGCTATTTTGGAAGCAATTGCGCAGCTGCAAAGATTTTCCCTCCAAGCGATAGAACGTCATACCACGGAGATGCAGTAGACGCATGAATACAGAATCCCGCGTTTAGCAGCCAACTTTAGTGTCATTTGGGTTACTTGTTAGTAAAATACATAGGCAAACCTCCCCTAGACTTGTGTGTACGAACATGTAGTGCAAATTAGTATTTACAAACACAATTATTACGGGGTTACGAGTTATTTGAGAGGATTGCGCCCGAGCAAGTCTCTTTCTATACGAGTCCTTGCTCCATCACAGTCCTTCTTCTCCTCATAGTTTCAGGCAGCAGATCTGAGTTTCTGGACATCTCCTCCATCTTTATGCTGTGTTCCTGGGCGTCAAGCAGGTGGGCACCCCTGACCAAGGGCATGCAGGGCACCACCCAGGTGTATGACCACTTCCTCCAAAGTGTGGCATATTCTTGTTCCAGAAAGCACCTTTCTTCAAAAATCCAAGATGAACAAAGTCGCTCCTTGGACGTTAGAGCACACTAAGCCAACCCACTGGTGTGGCTAAGATTCCCAAACACTCCCCCTCCCTAATCTAATTACAGGGGCTCCTTTCTGGTGGGGGTAAGCCTGGGCTGGCCTAAAGGGTCATTCTCCCTTTGAAGACCAGTTTGGCCACTCCACCCCCTTTCCTGCCTGCAGCTTCTGCAGCTGCCATTCTCCACCCACAGGAAATCCATTGTCTCTCTAGCAGGCCACTTCACACCTTATTCAGGCAGCTTGGCTCAGCCTGGCAGAGGCTAGCCAATCAGGAGAGGGCATATGAAAGGCTAAATTTTGGCTTACAGAAAAGAAAGTTTAATAACTTATTTTCGGTGATAGTTGATAAAACAATCTAACATTGGCAAGTTGTTGGATTTATCATGAGAATCAATTTAAGTCATTAAATAAACTTTTTAGCTCCCTCCTGTTAATATTTATACTTAAATAAAATATTTCAATATTAGCCTATTGAACTCATTATTTACAATGGGGAAAATGAAATTGGCAGTTTTTCCCTCACCAGAGCTATAAAACATATTTTATAATTTCCCTGCTTATGGTTACAAGGCATCCTACCCCTGAGGAACCTAGGATAGACATTAGAGGTAATTTATATGTAACAATGAGGTAGATTACTACTTTGGAAGTACTATTAATTCAAAAGTCGAATTTGTATATGATTTTATTTTAAAGGAAGTCTGCAAATCAAGGCTGCCTTTAAAATAAAAGCAGGCAATACAATCTAGTGCAGGAAATCTACTGGGCCTCTACACCTCCCTGCCCTATTATATACTAGGGACTTACGGGGTCTGTTATTGTCAATTGTAACTATACCCCACTACCATATACCTTTAAAGCAGAGCACTGGCCCTGGGAATGGTAAGCAAAGCCCAGGGCACAGTCAGAGTCAATTACCACCAGTGGAAAACAAATAAATGGGGGTGCTGAGGGTCAAAAGGATGACTTTCTCACACTGGAAGTATATGGGGCTCTCAAATGACCATCTGCAGGCTTAAGGGCTGCGTTTGCCCTCGTCTCCAGACATCACCTATGGCTTACCCTGACAGGAATGGGTGTAGAATCTAACCTAATGGACATCCTCATCAGGCTTCATAATGGGAACTGAGCCCAAGTAAGGTGGGGAGAAGGGAGTGAGCTTATAGACCTATTTATAATAATAATAATAATAAAAGGGATCTTATCGTGCGCAAACATAGCCCAATGGGCGTCAAGGCGCCTAAATCTAAATCCAACTCATGACAATTGCGGTGTGCACCAGGGTTGTGTGCTCACCCCCACCCTGTTTTCACTATACATAAAATACGTGCTCGACTTTTTGACAACCTGCACCCATGATTGTCCTAAACTGGGGGGTATGTCTATTCCTACATCATTATTTGTGGATCATACTGTACTAATATCCCACACTCCAACCAGGTTACAGAATCTTCAGAGTAGCTTTCCTGACTATTGTAATCATAGAGAATTGGAAGTAAATACTTCCAAATTTAAAGATAATGGATCTGAAAGGACCTAGAGCCACATGTATGAAATAAGCATTTTGCGATTACCAAATAGTGACTTTTGCTGAATCGCTATTTGGTAATGTTAAAATGCTATGTATGTAGGAATCACCAAAGATTTTGCAATTCCTTAATATTACCTAATGGTGATTTAATAAATAGTGAATCGCTATTTGGTAATATTACTCCATTCGTTGCTATGGGTCAAAAGGTTACTAGGTGCGAATGGCTTTGCAATACCTAATTTGTGATGACCTAATTGGTAATTGCAAATTAGCTAATGCAAAGCCAAGGGTGCCCGGGGCCTAAGACCTCCCCCCTGAAGCACCCCAAAATAGGAAAATTTGCACATGTAAAGCACATACTTGCCATAGGGGCATGTGTGTGCTAGGTCTTTCCAAAAAAGTCACGAATCTCACGCACTCAGCAGGGCATACTCTGGGTGGTCTTTTCACAAACAACGAGCAGAGCACTATAAAAGAGATCCTCCCTCTGACGTGGTCAGATCATTTTGTGGTTTTATTTGATATTGGGAGACTAGATCCTCCCCACTCCACAGCTCAATCCCCCCCCCAAGCAGTTTAAGTTGTGGAGTGGAATGGATCAGGCCCTTCTTAAACAGTATCTAATTAACACCCAGCCAGAAGAGGCTTCTGACCCAGAATTGGCCGCCACAAATTACACAGAATGGCTTTATAAGGCTTTCACTAGTCTAGTATCATTGAAAATGGTCTCCAAAAACAGGAAGGCTCCATCAGCCCCTTGGTTCTCTGAGGCACTGAGGTTGGAAAAACAACGCTGAAGGAAACAAGAAAGGCGTTGGCCCCTAGAGTATGACAACCGGGAGAAATCTCTTTACAAACTGGCACTGGCAAATTACAAACGTCTTATACTTATAGAAAAAGGCAAGTATTACACTAGGAAAATAGAAACTGAACAAGACTCAGCTAAACAGCTGTTTCAGGTAGTTTCTAAGTTGGCAGGGCCAGCGGACAAGCATCCCAAGCACTCTGCGACTCGCTAGCCAGTGGCTTTCAGGATAACGAAGGACACATTTATTCAAACTTTACTGCCCCCATGGTGGGCTGGAATCAGCCGGTCGGCAATATCATGAGCAGGGACAGCTCCAACTTTACGGATCACTGACCTGGTTAACACAAGCAAATTAGGCTCCCCGTCTGATCCACGTCCCCCGTCAGTCCTGAAGCTGTTCCCAGACCTAATAGGCACCAACCTGGCCAAGATTTGCAATGCTATGTTCAGTTCAGGCACTTATCCTTCCATATGGAAAAAGGCCTCTATTCTGCCATTGTTAAAAAAAACAACCTTGACCCAGAAGAGATAAACAATTATAAACCCATTGTGCATCTCCCGCTACCAGCTAAACTCTTTGAAAAGATTATGAACACTCAGCTGACACTATTTATTGAAGAGAATAAGCTGCTGGATGATACACAGTTTGGCTTCAGGAAAGGACATAGCAAGGAAACCCCGCTCACCAAAGAGCCAGACGAAATTAGGTTTGTGATAAATAAAGGGGGTGCCACAGCACTGGTGTTGTTGGATCTATCGGCAGCCTTTGACACGGTTGATCATGCTACGCTGATCAATCATGTCTCAGCCTTAGGCACTGAGCACAAAGCCAAACCCTTCTGTCCTCATTTCTATCAAATCGCACCCAGTCAGTTAGTTTGGGCGACTTCACCTCACCAGTTTTTTCACTCGCATGTGGAGTTCCGCAAGGATCTTCGCTAAGTCCAACTTTGTTAAACATCTATGTCACGGACTTAGCACGAGTAAATTAATCATTTGGAATGGAACTCACGTCCTACGCGGATGTCTCTCAATTGGTGCTTGCCGTGCTTAAAGATGGAGATGCAGTTTTGACCAGCTTTCATGATGGTATGCTGACCATTAGTACCTGGATGTCAAAGCACTGTCCCAAATTGAACTCAACCAAAACTTGGTTTTTGGAAATCTTTCCCCGGGATGGTCCCCAGTCTGGTGGACAGATAATTTGGGATTACCCCCAATCATCCCCGTTAAAAAGGCCAGGAACCTGCGTGTCATTTTAGACGACAGACTATCCAATATACATCATGTTAATGCGGCTGTCTCCTCATCCTTCTATCTGTTAAGAATGATAAAGAAGGGGTGCGTGGCTTGGTCGTGGACCAAGATGGCCGTGAAGTAGAACAGCTCCCGTTCAGGCCACAGTATATCCGGGAAATATCCTGTACTTCGGAGGCATCGAGTCAGGAAGAGCAGCGCCGAGTGAGCAGCTAGCGGAATCCGACCCGGCGAGTGGATTGATGCCATCCTAGCACTTGCCCCGGCAAGGGGAGACCTCCGTGAACGGTAGGGGGGTCGGCGCGTAACGTATTACTGAGCAGGCCACAGTGAGCAGAGCTGCGGCCACGGAGCCCACCCAACAGTGCCGAGGGTGAAGAGCGAGAGCCGGAGAGGACGGAAGTACCAGGCAGGGAGCCACAGTGACCGCGTAATGTGAAGTGAGTCAAAGAGAGACTGTCTGGGACCTGCGGCCTGCGGCTGGTACGAGCGTGGCCGTGGGTGATGCTAAAGGTACCATTGTGCCGCCGAGCCTGGTGGAGAGAGATTGCAACCCCTCCTCTCCCAAGAGACATTTAACATCTAGGGGCTGTGTGGAGGCAGATACACACGCGTCTGGTCCCAGTTAGAAAGTGAGAATGCGGCCGTTACACTGAGGGCACAATGGGTGTGGCCATTAAGGGGCACCTCAGCTGCGTCATGAGCTGTGAGGAAGGGAGCCACGGTGACCGCATAATGTGAAGTGAGTGAAAGAGAGACTGTCTGGGACCCGCGGCCTGCGGCTGGTACGAGCGTGTGGCAGTGAGTGATGCTAAAGGTACCATTGTGCCACCGAGCCTGGTGGAGAGAGATTGTGACCCCTCCTCCCCCGAGAGACATTTAACATCTAGGGGCTGTATGGAGGCAGATACGTATGCGTCTGGTCCCAGTTAGAAAGTGGGAATGCGGCCGTTACACTGAGGGCACAATGGGCGTGGCCATTAAGGGGCACCTCAGCTGCGTCATGAGCTGGGAGGCAGTAGTAGCTGAGAACTGAGCCCAGAGTGCCAGGATATAGGAGATATTAGGGGCAAGTAAACAGCAGATTGAGGCCACTGGAGGGAGGCCCCTCTCCAGGTGCGACTAAGGAAGCATTCTTCCTATGATCTAGCAGAAAGAAGCCCATCGTGGTGGCTTGAACGAAGCGCCCTACATCCCACGGAGACACCCACTGAATTGGATGACTAGGTGTCGAGGAGCACATAGAGGGAGGTACCCAGACTGCTAATTAGGGAAGTATAGAATAAACCGTGCCTTGGCGCCCTCCGCCAGGGAGAGTGTACGCAAGGATGTGTCCGAGACGATGGGGAAGCCCAAAGGGGCAGGCTCAACTCAATCAAACAAAATGGAGAACTGTACTGTGCTCTGTTCTCCTACAACGAGGGAGGAGGAAAGGGAGGAGGGAGAGCCTTCTATGACAGCAAATATGGCAGCAATTAGGGATGTCAAGAGCTCTCTGGAACCTAAGATCGAACAGTATCAGTGGAGGTCTCCCTGATGAGAGCGGATCTCTCTAAGCTCAATGAAAAGGTGGCAACTGCAGAGGCTGACATTAATCAACTTCAATCAACAACTAAGAGCCTTGAAGAGCTAGTCCGCATGTTAATGCAACAAACGTCGCAAATGGAGGCACGGTTAGAAGATCAGGAGGGAAGAGTATGGTGAAACGACATAAGGGTAGTTGGGGTACCCGAAGGAGTGGAAGGATGGAGTATGGACCTTTTCCTGGAAGACCTCATTCTTAACAAACTGCAGCCCCCATGTCTCTCCAAGTCTTTTACCCTTGAGAGGTCGCATAGAGTTCCGGCGAGGCACCCCCGACCTGGGAACCCGCCGCGGACCATAACTGCCAGAATATTTCATTATCAGGACAGAGATGCTATACTCCAAGTCGCCAGGGTGAAAGGAGATCTTCCTTATGAGAACTCCACCATCAGGCTCAAAGAGGGATCATGGAGGGGAAGTTGTGGTATTTCGCAACTCCGGAGGAGGCGTGGGAATGGCTGGAGGGCAGGCGCACTGCTGGAAAAAAGCAAGAACATGCATCCCACCGAACAACGGAACCAGTCACCAAGAGGAGTGACACTAGAGCGGATCGAGAGCGGTGTGTGCCATCGGCCCGTCCCACAGGGGCTGCCGTAGGAGAGGATGATCAAAATGGGTGAAGTAGGGAAGATACGCTGAGGTAAGACAGTCCGACCGGGTCACGGCCGGGGAGGCCCTGGATTAGCGACAGGAACATTTAAGACTTTGATGGAACTTGAAAGACAAGGCGCTCAGAATTTTAACATAGGATGCGCCAAGGACATTCATTGGCTGGGTGGCCTTGGGGGGAGGCCCGAATGTTATATGTATATCTGGTTGGTCCTGCTTGATCGAGCAGCCCCACCAGTTCTGAGCTAGTATTGTAATGGTTTTCTGGGGACGACAGGCGCTCTGCGGGTGGGAGAGTTGGGGTTTCCTTAATCTTATAAGCAGGTTAGCAGGGAGGAGGGAGGGATTGGGGGGGAGGAAGTTGGTAGATGGTTTTGTTAGTTTCGTATTGTACTGCTAGAGTAGGGATTATAGAGATGCATGCATGGCGATCCTTGGTCTAAATGTAAATGGCAGGATGAATCTACACTTGGATGGGGACCTATAGCACTGTACAGTCCTCTATAAAGGTCTGGTCCTGGAACGTCAATCGACTGAATGGGAAATTAAAAAGGTAAACTGTATTATTGTTTATCAAATGCCACGGTTGGCAGTTCGGGCTGGACTGTTCCCATGAGGTACAGGGTCAGACTGATTTGCATATGGCCATGTCTGAACTCGGGTGGTGGAGTGAGCTAAAGAATGATGATGGATTAAACCTAGATCAGTTGACTGGGGGTGAGTGTTTGATTTGCTCAAACGCTCCGTTCATCATCCCCTTTGGTAACGCTTTGTTCGCCCTAAGTAGGCAGGGTATGCCCAGACATGGGTCCCTTGCTCACTTTGCCACTGGATTCAAGATAGCCAGGCTGATGAGAGTTATGAACCCGAAACCGGTCCCCCAATGCTTGTTTCCGTCCAGGGAAGACATGGCTTGGCAGTTCAGGCTGGACTGTTCCCATGAGGCACAGGGTCAGACTGATTTGCATATGGCCATGTCTGAGCTGAGGTTGTGGAGTGAGCTAAAGAATGATGTTGGATTAAACCCAGATCAGTTGACTGGGGGTGAGTGTTTGATTTGCTCAAACGCTCCGTCCATCATCCCCTTTGTTAACGCTTTATCAAATGCCACTTACCAGACGTAATTTTCCTCCAAGAAACACATCAAAGGGCAATCACTGTAGGGCCTTAGATAGGTTTGGATATAGTCTCAGGGCACACACAGGCTATACCTTGGGGTCTAGAGGAGTAGGGATACTGATTAAGCGCTCATGTCCGCTCACATATCACAAAGTCATAACAGATGATCTGGGCAGATACACGGCGCTTAGTGGGGTATGGGAGGGAGTTAGAATTAACCTCTGCTCAGTATATTCACCACCTGGGCTACAAGCCCCCACATTAGACATTCTAAGATCTATACTATTGCAGGTACCGGAGGGGATGTTGATCCTGGGAGGAGACTTGAATGATATATTCTCGGCTGAACTTGATGCATTGAGCAGGGGCCAGAGGGGCGTGAACAATCCACGGCAGGGCAGTCAACTTAAAGGGTGTCTGGAGGCACTGGATCTGGAGGATATATGGAGACACCAAAATCCCGGTGTGAAGCAATACACACACCTCTCAGCGGGAACAGGCAACCTCTCGAGAATAGATTATCTCATAACACAAGTCGCCAGGCTGGGGGAATTTAGAGAGGCGATTTATATAGCTAGGGGAATCTCGGATCACTCCCCCGTGGAAGTGAAATTAGCAGGTCCATGGAAGGATCATACGCTGCCGCCCAGAATCGAACCATGGCATTTCAAGGATGAAGACTCTCTTGAAGTAATACTGTCCGAAGCAGAGCAATATTTTACTGAGAACTGTGGTACAATGGATTCGGCTGTGACTTTCTGTGAAGCATTTAAAGCCGTCATCAGAGATCACACTCAGTCTAGAATAGGTGTCGTCAGGAAAGAAAAGCAAGCCAAGTGTGTTGATCTCGAAACAGAGATCAATCAATCAATCAGGGAATTGTATGCACGCTACTCACCCGTGAGGGTCTCAAGGTGCAGAGATACTACGCATCGAGGCTCAGATAGGTGAGGGAGGCCAACAGGCAGACAAGGAGAGACATCTACTCCAGGTCTGACAGAAGGAACTCAGGGATGTGGAGGAGGATAGTGCCAGGACCCTCGCGAGAGCAAAGCAATACCTCCTGTGCGATGTTGGGGATAAGGCGACTCAATTACTATGGTTGGACAGGAAGCGAGCAGGGGGATGTTGGGTTCCCAGCCTGCTAAACGAGACAGGGACAAAACTTGAAACTGGGACGGAGATAGCCGAGGGGTTTGCACGGTACTATGAGGAAGTTTATACGTCCCGCTCCGCACACTCAGCAGAAAACTGTGGAGCTTTTCTACGTGACATTGCCAAGCCACGACTAGGCAGAGAGGACTGCGACAATCTGGAATCAGACCTTACGGTAGACGAAGTTAAAGCAGCGCCTAGGGCTCTTCAGTCCTGGAAGGTGGCGGGCCCCAATGGCCTGCCAGTAGAGTTAGATAAGGCGGTGCAAGATGTAATGGCGGAGAATATCCTAAATATGTTTAATCAGCCGCTACAAGATGGTAGGTTGCCGGCAGATCAAAGAACAGCAATAATAACGGTGATACTAAAGCTAGGCAAACCACCTTCCAGCCGCGGGTCGTACCGACTGATTTCTCTAATAAAACTTCGAAGTTAAAGTACAGGCTAAATTACTGGCCATGATGCTAGCAAGAGTGATTGAGACACTTATACACCTGGACCAGTCAGGATTCATGCCGCACCGCAGCACCAAGCTGAACCTGCGCCGGCTGTTTGGGATACTGTACATAACTCAATCAGGCTTGAAAGAGCAAACGGCTATTCTGTCCTTGGATGCGAGCATGGCCTTTGATTGTGTGGAATGGAACCACCTTTATGCTGTCCTGGTACACTGTGGCTTCGGCCCTAAGTTTATTGCCTGGGTCAAACTTCTCTACAATCAGCCATTAGCTAGGGTGTGGGTCAATGCAACCGCTTACCACGCCTTTGCCCCTAAGCGAGGGACCAGGCAGGGGTGCCCTCTGTCTTTGATTCTCTTTGCGCTTGGAATGGAGCCGTTAGCGGCCTGGGTCCGGCAAGACCCATTGATATGGGCGATCCCTGTAGGAGATGAGTGGGAAGATCACATCTCTTTATATGCGGATGATATCCTACTGTATGTTAAGAAACCGAGGCAATCAATATACCGTATCCTTCAGATCTTCCGTATATATGGAGAGTACTCTGGATATAAAATTAATCGGGAAAAGTTATTCCTGTTTCCATTATCAGGAGGACCTCCTGCCCTGTCTTATAGATGTTCTGGGCCAATACAAGAGAATGGCTTTAACTACCTAGGGATCTTTATCACGTGTGATCCAAGTGAGTTTTACCGCCAAAACTTAGGGGGACAGCTGGACAGGCTAATCACAGACACAAAACACTGGCGTACTCTCCCATTGACACTGATGGGCAGAGCAGCCCTGTTCAAAATGATGGCACTCCCACGCCTCTTATATGTGTTACAAAATACACCCTATGAGACACCTCCTGGTTTCCTCTGTAGAGTGGACTCAGAAATTAGGACACTACTGTGGAGCAGAGCATCTCCCCGCATTGCTCTGAGTAAACTCCAAAGGGGGGTCTCTGAGGGGGCCTGGCGGTGACGGATATCCGCGGCTATTATTGGGCAACGCAATTGGTGAATGTCAATGGCTGGATGTTTGATGATCGAGCGGAACCAGCCTATATGGTTGATAGATTGGCCATGGGGATGAGAGGCCCACACACACTAATATATAGGAAGTATGTTGACAAGCTTCTACCGACATATACGCGGACGGTAGTGAGGGTGTGGAAAGCGGCCACAAAATACTTGGGGTGGGAGAAGAAGCTCTCCGGAATGACGCCACTTTGGGGAGGGGATTTCTTGAAGGAGGTAGGAAGCCTGGATGGCTACGCCAAATCGTAATTGCTAGGTATAGAGATGCTAAGTGACATTTGAATAACCCCGGGCGTAGCACTACGCTTCGCCCACGTAGTGTACGTAGCGCTGTCTGCTTCGCACTTTCCGAAGTAGGCGAAGCAGGGCAGCGCTACGCACACGCCGAGGGCGAAGCGTAGCTGCTTGCCACCTCCCGCCCGCCCTTCTTTTAAATAATATGAGCAATGAAAAATAAAGTAAAGTAAGTCGACTTACCCGTAAGCGCGGCGTCTCCGGGGCTCCCTCTTTCTGTTTCTAATTTCTTCTGGCAAATGCGCATGCGCGGACACCCGCGCATGCGCATTTCTCACGAGAAATGCGCATGCGCGGGCGTCCGCGCATGCGCATTTGCCAGAAGAAATTAGAAACTGAAAGAGGGAGCCCCGGAGACGCCGCGCTTACGGGTAAGTCGACTTACTTTACTTTATTTTTCATTGCTTATATTATTTAAAAGAATGGCGGGTGGGAGGTGGGTGGCACGTAGTGGGGCTACGCGAAGCGCGTAGTGTGCGTAGATTTGGGCACACTACGTGCTGCTTCACGTAGCCCCACTACGCCCACTACGCCCACCCTTACATTTGAAGAGGAGGTGCATATATTGCATTTGTAGAGTTACAACGAGACTATGAGATAGGGCAGGGTGAATGGCTTTCATACATACGATTGGGACATGCACTCAGGAAACATGTCAGGGAAGGTGACACAATAATAGAAGCTGCACCTCTCAAAGTTAGGGTTTTCACAGAGCAGATACGCAAAAAGACAATCTCTCTCTTCTATAGAAAGATAGTGAATAATGCCCCAGATCACTGCTAGGCAGACATGGGAGCGTGACGTCGACACTTTAGGGGAAGATCAATGGGCGGAAATACTCCAGGGCCCAAGGCGTGCCAGATTCCGGCTCATACAACTCAAGGTGTTACATAGTATGTAATACCCCAGATCAGTGTTGTATAGAATGGGGAGGTGGGAAAGTGCGAGTTGTCACAGGGGGTGTGGGTCAGAGGGATCCTTCTATCACTTGATATGAAAGTTCCCAAGCATCCAGGAATTTTGGATAAAGACAACAAGGGTAATGACAGGGGTGGTAGATATGGAGGTGCCATTAGATCCAAGTGGCTCCTTTTAACAACTGGGGCTAACAAAGTTTGGCCCCGACATGTGAAGCAATGGCTAATGCTGGCAGCAGTAATTGCTAAGCGTAATATAGCACGGAGGTGGGGGGCAATACCAACCCTAACATTGGAGGAATGGAAAAAGGACCTAGATTGGTGCTAGCAAGCAGAATCTGTGATTTATAACAGTAGAGGGTGCCCTTAAAAGGGCGAAAAATCTGGTAAGCCTGACAAATATATTGTGGACTCTTAAGAGGGAAGCGGGGTACAAATGGGTTTTTCACTAGGGTGGGCTCGGACTTGTCAATAGAAATAGATAATTTAACTGTAAATGAGATCAAGGATGCAACACTACTGCTTTGAGTATGTCAATAATGTTGTGGATTAATAAAAAGAGTTAAAAAAATAATGATAGAGAAACTGTTACCTTTTGTGCCGGCTAATACCGGAAAAAAGTTAATCAGTGCTTTAGTCATGTCCAAGGTTGACTACTGCAACAGCTTGCTAATTAATGCCCAGGAAAGGGTTCTGGGCAGACTGCAGTTGGTGCAGAATGCAGCCGCCAGGATGCTATCAGGTACTCCCAAGTTTTGGTCCATCTCTAATGTGGTGCAACAGCTCCACTGGCTGCCCATTCAGAAGTAAAACTAAATATAAAGCACTTTGTATTGCCTACAAGGCAATTCACAATACAGATCTCTTCGTTCAGAGGATGCTAAGCTCCTGGTCGTCCCTAAAACCAGAAAAGCCAACTGGGGCGGCAGAAGCTTCATAGTCACCACATCTTTGGAATTCTCTTCCTGTGCAGATTAAAGCTAGTCCAACGCTGCTATCATTTAGAAAACAAATAAAAACGTGTTTTTTCAAGCAATAGGCTTTCTCTCACCAGCCATTACCTACACTTCCAACACATAGCGCTGAGACACCTACTGGTATTTGTGCGCTTTACAAGTTATTAAAATAAATAAAATAAAAAAATACATGACACTTTGAAAAATGCTAGTTTGTGAATTTTTCAGAGTTTGCACAGTTCGCATTTAGGAAAGGCTTCTTAAATGTGCATTAGGTATTCGCAAATTGCAATTCCCTGTTTGCATTCGCAATTTAAGTAATCGCTAAAAATTTAAATTACCTAAATTGCAAATCCAAAGGCTTTCATACAGTCAGAAAGGCCATTTTGCATTCATAAACGGGCGAATTTTGTGATTCGCACCATTAGCGAATGCAAAATAGGTTCACACATGTGCCCTCTAGATCCTTTAAAGTGGGAGTCTATAAGAGAGGGACCAAACTGCAACCAGAAGATTATTTTGATTATCTGAGAATTGGGGTCTATAAATCCACCAAGTGGATGGTCTAAATAATGAAATCGGAATTGTCCCCCATCATGGTGGTTCTGCTACAATCAAATGCTGCAAAGCCACCATCCGAAGACAGTATCCCCAGTTATAGAGATCTATTGGGCAAAGGCATAATCTGCATCTCTCTACAACCCAGAAATTAGGGGCATTCGGAATCTGAGAGGGTTTATATCGAAAGAGAAGAATCTTATTAAATCACTTTTCAAATTGCCACACAGTACTCCGACTGTTCCAAAATATTTTGACACGGGCCTTTAAAGGATCCGAGATATAGCAAGGCTGAAGCTGCTACTGAGATTGAATGTGTTCTACCCAAGAACTGGCTTTGTATAGAGCAGCGGTGGAAGAGGTCATAAGTCTAAGGAACAGTAGCTCTATCCCATGGCTTCATTATATCAAATGGAAACTTGGAAAGTTAGGAATGGGCACGTATTGGTCTAATCAATCCCTAGTAAACAATAACACAAAGATGCAGGTCAAAGGGAAGTATTGGACCAATGTGGCCCATTCTTACCATCAAAATGCCAAAGTGAGTGGGCTGGTTGAAGAGTTTCTGTGATATAAACCTACTCCTAAATTAGAAACGTTAATAGATGAATACATACCACCTCTAGCACATTCCCTACATCTGCAATTAAGAGTGTGTGCATTGATTGTGAATATGTTCTCTTACAAGTGGAACTCCAGCCACACTAAAACCCAAAACTGCCCATTCAGTAATTGCAATAAGGAAGACGTAGAGCATGTACTATTTTTCTGTCCGGCCTACATCAAAGCCAGGTGGTCCTGGCTTAGACCCAATTGCATCCTGTTGAGTGTGAAACATTATAGGGAAGCTTATAGAATCATAGGGACAGACTGCAGTTGTTCAATCGTACTAGGGCTTAGCAGCTACTTAGAAGTAAGCCTGGGCAAAGCACTACGCTACGCTCGCGTAGTTTGCGAAGTTTGCGCTACTTCGCACTACCCGAACTGCACGTAGCACAGTGCGAACATGCGTAGCGTAGTGTTGCGTAGTGCTGCGGTCATTTTTTGCTTGCTCGCGGTCCTCAACGTCAAGTTGGCGACCGCGAGCAAGCAAAATGACATCCCGGCGAGACTTTTTCCTTGTTCGCGATCAGCAACTTCAAGTTGGCGATCGCGAGCATGGAAAATAAACCTCCCGGCGAGATTCCCAACGCGAGGAGGTCAGGTTTCTCATTGCGAGTGGTCGCGTATGCTCGCGACCGCTCGCGATGAGAAACTACCAGTTCGCGTTGAGAAAGCTGAAGCTCGAGTAAAAATCTACTCGAGCAGCAGAAAACTACAGCTTGCACTGTGCAAGATGCCATTTTCAATGATTGCACAGTGCCGGTTGCTTGTCCGCACTGTGCAATCATTGAAAACGACATCTGGCACAGTGCGAACAAGGTACTACGCAGTTCGCGAAGTGCTACGCGTAGCTCGCGTAGTGCGAACTTCACTTTGCGTAGCTTCGCGAAGTGCTACTTCGCGAACTACGCCCAGGCCTACTTAGAAGCAGTTTGGTTAATAAGGAACACAGCTGGAATTTCACTTTATCACTTCATAGTAATTATTAAATTGTACCTTAACTGACTGTCATGATTGGTCGAAGACTCAAAGCACATATTTTAACTTCTCAAGATGTACTTTTTAGCATGTTTTATAGTGTGGTAATTAAAATATAGATGTAATGTATTTTTCTCTATTTACAAATGTATTCATGAATGTTATTTTACTGCTTGATGTGTTTTACAAAAACAATGGTCCTTGACCAATTAATTAATACAAGTGAGCCAATAGCTTCAATTAGTCAGTTAGTTTTTGTAATCTTGAGCTCGAAACCCAAAAAAACTTTTAGGGGAAAAGAACTCACAATATTCAATATATGATTCAATACGACAAAGAACAACATCCGAACTTGTCTAGATTATCATACATATTAATTTATTATTGAATAAGGCAATTTAAGGTTGCTCCAAGAGGAACGTGCAACAAAAGAGGGTGATTAAGAGTGAATGGGTGAAGCAAGAAATGAAGACAGAGTAGTAAAAGAAATTCTTTGAATTTACAATGAGGATCGGTTATAATTCACCGTCCAAAGAACCTGGTCACATCTCAATCACAATTATGTATTTTCATATTTCAAACAGACCCAATAATTGGTCAAGCACAAGGGAATTATATGTGTATCCCAGGTAATGGAAATTAAGCGTCGACGTTTCGACCCGTCTTGAAGGCCTTGAGGAGAATTAGACCTTGGCCGTGCGGATCTTCATCAGGACCAAAGGGAAGGGGTTGGGGCAACCTGATTAAGTGAAGAATGGATCATCCACCTAAAATGTTAAAACACGGGGAGGTGAGGATGTCGTCCTAATTAAAACCAAAAAATTTACTGAGAACCCATACGTCATAGTAAATCGTCTACCTGATATCCAGTTCAATGGGGTTCCTCAGACATCCAATGAAGGGAGGCTGCGTATCAAGGGTAGTAATGGAGCTGTGGGGACTCAATCCGTGCTGTGGGAAATTAAAAGGAAGGGTATCTAAGAGTGGGCAGGTGTCACTCGCACTCTTACTGAAGTTAACACTATCGTTGTGGGATCATACCAACCCAATGATATATAACTATAGGACACATTAATGCTCAAATTATGCCAATTCATTGCAAAAATAACGGAGGGCATCTTACCGCAACAGACGCAGCTGTCTGATTCAGGTAGGTCGCTAGTGAGATCGTTAAGACGAGGTTAGCAGTATGAGGTTCACTCGTATCTAAAAATAGAAGGGATAGTGTGTGTCAGGGGGTGGGGGTGGCTAGTGGTAGGTAAAATAGATTGGAGAATGGGTATTACCCTTACCCAGATGCACAATGTATGTGCGAGCTATTTGGGAACGTCCGTCTCCGCCGAAGCTGCCGCTCAGTGTGAGCTTCGTCCGCGTCTGCATACGGTTACCGGGGCAACCGTCAGCGTATTAATGACGGTTACCGGGGGATGGACAGGGTAGAAAGACTGAACGGTTGACTGCGGAGAGTCGAGAGTCTCAATACTCTGGCAACATAGCGAAAGTTACATAAATTTATTATATTCCATAGATTAGTATTGATCAATGCATAATTCGTGAAAAGATTTCCACATGTAATTGACATATCGCAAAGTTGCGTGAAACCGAACAACCAATGGATAATTAGATTAGGAAAATTCCAAAGGACAGACATATCACAAAGGGACAAATTAGATTGATCAACAACATTACATAAACAACAATTGCCATACCATTACAAACTAAAGGTGAAAACAGATTTTGTAACCGGTACCAATTATACCACAGGAAGCCGTGGCAGTCAGAAGAAGTTCCAGGGTGTCAAAATAGATCAATTATAGATCAACAATTCATTAAGGAAACCTGTTTGTTAATTTCCTCAAGTTCATTAAGCCCGCTAGTTACAGAATCTAAGACATGGATCCATCTGCACTCACGTTTGTTCAATATGTCTGTGAAATTGCCCCCACGGGGGTTCGGTTTTACCTTTTCCAAGACCCACCACCTCAGGCTGTCAGCTTTGTGTTCAAACCTCCCAAAGTGTTCCACCAAGGGAGCACCGGGGGTATTGCAGCGGATGCGACTGCAGTGTTGCAGTATCCGGCACTTCACCTTTTGTATAGTTTGGCCCACATACAGAAGTTCACATGGACAAGCAATCACGTAAATCACCCCAGATGTATTACAGTTACTGTGTTCTTTAAGTGTGTAGGTTTGGTTGTTGTGTGTGAAGTGGTCGATTGTTCTAGTTAGTACACAGGCTTTGCATGAACCACATTTGTGGTGTCCCATGATAGGTGTACCCCATAAAGTGGTCTGTCCTGATAAATGATGAGTGGGTAGTAGGGATTTGATCAGGTAATCCCTGATGTTTTTACCTTTTCTAAAGGCATGCAATGGGGTGGGTATATTGCCTAGTTCCTCCGCAACTAAGTGCCAATGCTGGTTGATTGCTTTTTTAATGGTATTGCTCTTGGTGTTAAAGGTTGTCACACACACCACCCTTTCCTCATTACTCTTCTCTTTTGGTTTCGGAGTTAGTAGGAATTCCCTATGGTTATGCCAGGCCCGTTTGCGCGCCTTCTTCAAAAGCCTGACGGGGTAGCCACGGTCTATTAGTCTGGACAGTAGACCTGCCGATTCATCAAAAAAGTCTTCCTTTTTTGAACAATTCCTCCGAATGCGGAGAAACTGTCCAAAGGGTAAGTTATCCCTAAGGTTCCGGGGGTGATGGCTTGAGTAGCGTAATAGTGTATTTCTTTCACTGGCTTTCCTGAATAATGTAGTGTATAATTTACCTGATTCAGGGTCACATTTGAGGGTGACATCAAGGAAATCAATGCTATCTCTACTGTAATTCATGGTGAATTGGATATCTGTGCAACATGTGTTAAGCCATTCGTGGAATTTTTTAAGATTCTCTTCATCACCTCGCCAGACGAACACAACATCATCGATGTATCGACGCCATAGCTCAATGCAATTACTATAAGGATTCCGTTGGTTGAGGACATACCGATGTTCAAACTCACTCATATAAATAATCGCCAGATTTGGAGCAAAGCTAGCCCCCATAGCCACGCCTTTAGTTTGCACAAAAAATTGGTCCAAAAAAGTAAAGTAATTTTGAGTCATGGCAATTTTTAGTAGGTCCACAATAAATTCTGTAGGGACTTGGTGTGGTGCAGGTCTAGCATTGAGCACCAATTCAATGCACTGAAGGGCAGCCAGTTGTGGAATATTAGTGTAAAGGGCAGTTATGTCCATCGTCACTAGTAGCTGGACATTCGAATCATACGGATATTCGTCCAACAATTGTATAGTTTGCATAGTATCCCTTAGATAGGTCGGGGTTTGTTCAGCAATGGATTTAAGAAACACGTCAATGTACTTACATAGTGGTTCTAAAACTGAACCACAACCGGACACAATTGGCCTCCCTGGGGGATTTTGCATCCGTTTGTGTATTTTGGGCAGGGTGTATATTGTGGGCAATCTGGGATGTTTGTTGTTTAGAAAATCATGTTCCAACTTGCTCACATATCCATTTTCCAGGGCAATATTAGTTAGGCTGCTTATGGCCCTGCTTATATCCTGTGTAGGGTCCTTACGTAATTTAACATAATTACCTTCCACAGTCAGCTGGGAAATGATCTCCCTCTTGTAATCCTCGGTATTCTGGATAACAATAGCACCGCCCTTGTCGGCGGGTTTGATTACAATATTAAGGTTACTTTTCAATGTATCCAAGGCTATGCGTTCTTCTTTGCTTATGTTGTATTGGACATATCGCCTGTTAGACAATATGGTGTCCACATCTTTCAACACAACTTGTTCGTACGCTAAGAGTCTGTGTGGCATCAGGGATGCTGGAGGGGTGAACTTAGAGGGTGGTCTCAGTCCACTAGCTGAAAAGGTAGGATTGCTTGGTGTTTTGAGGAAATGGTATCTCAACCGTAACTTCCGGAAGAATTGGTGTAATTCGACTTTGAGGTTGAAATTGTTAGGCATATTGGTCGGGACAAAAGACAGACCTTTTTCCAGGATTCCTTGTTCATTTTGTGTGAGTCTATGGTCCGACAGATTAATAACAGGGTTATCTTTTTTATGGATTACCATCTGTAATGCTGTCGCCGTGTTTGGATTTCGCCATGTGTTTCCTGTTGGAAATGTGCCTGTCTCCTTGTTTGGCCTCTCCCTTGATTCCATGCCTGTCTGTTCCCCCTGGATCTCCCCCAGGGGCGTCCTCGACCTCGTTGACCCCACCAAGGTTCCTCTGATAAAAAAGGAGGCTGTTGAGTAGACGAAGTAGTGAAGATTATATCGATAAACTACTACAGTTACAAGCAGGCAATACCCTTCTAGGCAGCTCCAGTTCGGCGATTGACCTAACACTTAATGAAAAAATCTCTAGACTAGAACGTCTTGAGAAGAAACTTATTAGGACCAGACTACATGGACATACATTGGCCAAATATCTTCAATCCAATGTAATCCCGGTGGGACTTCAAGTAAGAAATGAACCCGCTATCTTTCTTGACAATCCCAAATTTAAGGAGAATTTTAGTTTTGTATCCAACAACTGCTCTAGGCATTGGATGGTGCTTGGGATAGAGACAGCAGTAGAGGAGGTACAACGCTTAACCAAAGAAATATCTGATTTAAAAAAAAAGAGATTATTGAGGACAGGGCTCTAGTTAATGCTAAGGAAGCTTTAGAAAGATTAGAACGTACCATCCAGGAATTCGACACATATACGCAGGCAACCAAACTGGATAAAGTGGCTAGGGACATCAAGTTCTACGATAAAAAGATCACTTACCCTTATACACAGGAAGGATACTATATAAGGGAACAGCAGGGCACCTTCTCCAGTAGAGGTAGGAGCGGATTTAGAAGATACGCTACCTTTTCTGGTTCCTCATTTGGCAGTAGCTCGGGGAGTGACACTGAGCGCCCGGGACCTAGTGGGGGTCCCTCCACGACTGGCCCTAACCAGTCTACTCAACAGCCTCCTTTTTTATCAGAGGAACCTTGGTGGGGTCAACGAGGTCGAGGACGCCCCTGGGGGAGATCCAGGGGGAACAGACAGGCATGGAATCAAGGGAGAGGCCAAACAAGGAGACAGGCACATTTCCAACAGGAAACACATGGCGAAATCCAAACACGGCGACAGCATTACAGATGGTAATCCATAAAAAAGATAACCCTGTTATTAATCTGTCGGACCATAGACTCACACAAAATGAACAAGGAATCCTGGAAAAAGGTCTGTCTTTTGTCCCGACCAATATGCCTAACAATTTCAACCTCAAAGTCGAATTACACCAATTCTTCCGGAAGTTACGGTTGAGATACCATTTCCTCAAAACACCAAGCAATCCTACCTTTTCAGCTAGTGGACTGAGACCACCCTCTAAGTTCACCCCTCCAGCATCCCTGATGCCACACAGACTCTTAGCGTACGAACAAGTTGTGTTGAAAGATGTGGACACCATATTGTCTAACAGGCGATATGTCCAATACAACATAAGCAAAGAAGAACGCATAGCCTTGGATACATTGAAAAGTAACCTTAATATTGTAATCAAACCCGCCGACAAGGGCGGTGCTATTGTTATCCAGAATACCGAGGATTACAAGAGGGAGATCATTTCCCAGCTGACTGTGGAAGGTAATTATGTTAAATTACGTAAGGACCCTACACAGGATATAAGCAGGGCCATAAGCAGCCTAACTAATATTGCCCTGGAAAATGGATATGTGAGCAAGTTGGAACATGATTTTCTAAACAACAAACATCCCAGATTGCCCACAATATACACCCTGCCCAAAATACACAAACGGATGCAAAATCCCCCAGGGAGGCCAATTGTGTCCGGTTGTGGTTCAGTTTTAGAACCACTATGTAAGTACATTGACGTGTTTCTTAAATCCATTGCTGAACAAACCCCGACCTATCTAAGGGATACTATGCAAACTATACAATTGTTGGACGAATATCCGTATGATTCGAATGTCCAGCTACTAGTGACGATGGACATAACTGCCCTTTACACTAATATTCCACAACTGGCTGCCCTTCAGTGCATTGAATTGGTGCTCAATGCTAGACCTGCACCACACCAAGTCCCTACAGAATTTATTGTGGACCTACTAAAAATTGCCATGACTCAAAATTACTTTACTTTTTTGGACCAATTTTTTGTGCAAACTAAAGGCGTGGCTATGGGGGCTAGCTTTGCTCCAAATCTGGCGATTATTTATATGAGTGAGTTTGAACATCGGTATGTCCTCAACCAACGGAATCCTTATAGTAATTGCATTGAGCTATGGCGTCGATACATCGATGATGTTGTGTTCGTCTGGCGAGGTGATGAAGAGAATCTTAAAAAATTCCACGAATGGCTTAACACATGTTGCACAGATATCCAATTCACCATGAATTACAGTAGAGATAGCATTGATTTCCTTGATGTCACCCTCAAATGTGACCCTGAATCAGGTAAATTATACACTACATTATTCAGGAAAGCCAGTGAAAGAAATACACTATTACGCTACTCAAGCCATCACCCCCGGAACCTTAGGGATAACTTACCCTTTGGACAGTTTCTCCGCATTCGGAGGAATTGTTCAAAAAAGGAAGACTTTTTTGATGAATCGGCAGGTCTACTGTCCAGACTAATAGACCGTGGCTACCCCGTCAGGCTTTTGAAGAAGGCGCGCAAACGGGCCTGGCATAACCATAGGGAATTCCTACTAACTCCGAAACCAAAAGAGAAGAGTAATGAGGAAAGGGTGGTGTGTGTGACAACCTTTAACACCAAGAGCAATACCATTAAAAAAGCAATCAACCAGCATTGGCACTTAGTTGCGGAGGAACTAGGCAATATACCCACCCCATTGCATGCCTTTAGAAAAGGTAAAAACATCAGGGATTACCTGATCAAATCCCTACTACCCACTCATCATTTATCAGGACAGACCACTTTATGGGGTACACCTATCATGGGACACCACAAATGTGGTTCATGCAAAGCCTGTGTACTAACTAGAACAATCGACCACTTCACACACAACAACCAAACCTACACACTTAAAGAACACAGTAACTGTAATACATCTGGGGTGATTTACGTGATTGCTTGTCCATGTGAACTTCTGTATGTGGGCCAAACTATACAAAAGGTGAAGTGCCGGATACTGCAACACTGCAGTCGCATCCGCTGCAATACCCCCGGTGCTCCCTTGGTGGAACACTTTGGGAGGTTTGAACACAAAGCTGACAGCCTGAGGTGGTGGGTCTTGGAAAAGGTAAAACCGAACCCCCGTGGGGGCAATTTCACAGACATATTGAACAAACGTGAGTGCAGATGGATCCATGTCTTAGATTCTGTAACTAGCGGGCTTAATGAACTTGAGGAAATTAACAAACAGGTTTCCTTAATGAATTGTTGATCTATAATTGATCTATTTTGACACCCTGGAACTTCTTCTGACTGCCACGGCTTCCTGTGGTATAATTGGTACCGGTTACAAAATCTGTTTTCACCTTTAGTTTGTAATGGTATGGCAATTGTTGTTTATGTAATGTTGTTGATCAATCTAATTTGTCCCTTTGTGATATGTCTGTCCTTTGGAATTTTCCTAATCTAATTATCCATTGGTTGTTCGGTTTCACGCAACTTTGCGATATGTCAATTACATGTGGAAATCTTTTCACGAATTATGCATTGATCAATACTAATCTATGGAATATAATAAATTTATGTAACTTTCGCTATGTTGCCAGAGTATTGAGACTCTCGACTCTCCGCAGTCAACCGTTCAGTCTTTCTACCCTGTCCATCCCCCGGTAACCGTCATTAATACGCTGACGGTTGCCCCGGTAACCGTATGCAGACGCGGACGAAGCTCACACTGAGCGGCAGCTTCGGCGGAGACGGACGTTCCCAAATAGCTCGCACATACATTGTGCATCTGGGTAAGGGTAATACCCATTCTCCAATCTATTTTACCTACCACTAGCCACCCCCACCCCCTGACACACACTATCCCTTCTATTTTTAGATACGAGTGAACCTCATACTGCTAACCTCGTCTTAACGATCTCACTAGCGACCTACCTGAATCAGACAGCTGCGTCTGTTGCGGTAAGATGCCCTCCGTTATTTTTGCAATGAATTGGCATAATTTGAGCATTAATGTGTCCTATAGTTATATATCATTGGGTTGGTATGATCCCACAACGATAGTGTTAACTTCAGTAAGAGTGCGAGTGACACCTGCCCACTCTTAGATACCCTTCCTTTTAATTTCCCACAGCACGGATTGAGTCCCCACAGCTCCATTACTACCCTTGATACGCAGCCTCCCTTCATTGGATGTCTGAGGAACCCCATTGAACTGGATATCAGGTAGACGATTTACTATGACGTATGGGTTCTCAGTAAATTTTTTGGTTTTAATTAGGACGACATCCTCACCTCCCCGTGTTTTAACATTTTAGGTGGATGATCCATTCTTCACTTAATCAGGTTGCCCCAACCCCTTCCCTTTGGTCCTGATGAAGATCCGCACGGCCAAGGTCTAATTCTCCTCAAGGCCTTCAAGACGGGTCGAAACGTCGACGCTTAATTTCCATTACCTGGGATACACATATAATTCCCTTGTGCTTGACCAATTATTGGGTCTGTTTGAAATATGAAAATACATAATTGTGATTGAGATGTGACCAGGTTCTTTGGACGGTGAATTATAACCGATCCTCATTGTAAATTCAAAGAATTTCTTTTACTACTCTGTCTTCATTTCTTGCTTCACCCATTCACTCTTAATCACCCTCTTTTGTTGCACGTTCCTCTTGGAGCAACCTTAAATTGCCTTATTCAATAATAAATTAATATGTATGATAATCTAGACAAGTTCGGATGTTGTTCTTTGTCGTATTGAATCATATATTGAATATTGTGAGTTCTTTTCCCCTAAAAGTTTTTTTGGGTTTCGAGCTCAAGATTACAAAAACTAACTGACTAATTGAAGCTATTGGCTCACTTGTATTAATTAATTGGTCAAGGACCATTGTTTTTGGTACCAAGTTTACACCCAGGTCCCCATACCATGGGTCACCCCATTTTTGTAATGGCTGATGTGTTTTACAGGCAGCCTCCAAAAATAAACATTTAATCATAATAATTGTCAAAGAGTAATTGTTATTACCACAAACTTGTAATTCCAGCAGGGCCAGTAACTCTCGTCATAAACCAGCCCCATAGTTATTACCAGGAAGCTGTAAAATATGGCCCCGGTGTATTATTCAAAAAGGCAGCTGACATCAACCATCAGTACTGCCATAGCAACAAATGAAGAGGCCTTACTTCTGTATCCCTCATCGCTTTCCTTCCTTACAGGTTTAAGCCTCCTGAAGCAACCAATCACCAAGATGTAAAACATAAATAAAGAGCTCCGTCTTCCTCACTGCTCCTCCTGTTCTTTTCTGTGTTACTGGACATTTCATCAAGAGAAAACGCCCATGAGCGTACGCGTCAAGAGGTTTCTTTTGGCAAGGCTATTGTGATGCAGTGCCAGGGCTTGGTGCTGCCTAGCAGGGCATACTGCACTATGGGAAATTAAGCTGTTTCTGAGGCGCTCTCCGGAATTTTACCGTGACATTGTCCATCTAGGCTAGAGGGGCTTGTGATGGCCTATAAGCCAGAGGCCTCGTGGCTAGCGCGCTGCAACGTGCAGTAAATGACCCGGACACACGATGCAGTTTCCAGCGTGGTCCCGACTGCCGTTCGCGGGCCACGCCCCTTTATTTATACCGAGCGCCTGACGTCATGCGTCAGCGCTCGCACCTCACCTCCGACGCGGGTAGACTATACCGCTACCCCACGTCGGAGGATACTAAATTCCTTCTAACCTTTATCAAAAACAAACAATAAACATTTTGACCTTGTAGGTCTGTTACCAGTCACTGGAATTCCAGTCCCAGGTCCGTCACACTAGGAAGTCAGCCAGCTGGGAGGATGGCGCCAGATTTCTTCTCAGGCTGTATCCGGACTGCTGTCCCCGCACTGATGGTGTTGTCGGGACCACTCCTTGCGAGGCTGCGCTCCCTGGGTACCTCGCCTGAGGGCTGGGCGACCTCCCGCCTGGTGTTCCTGGCGGCGACGTTGCACTCTGGTCTGGTTGATTCTCGTAATCGGTGGGGGTGGACCCCTGACTCCCTTCTGGACCTCCATCCGCTGGAGGCTGACTCGGCCAGTCGCCCTGGCGTTCCGACGGACGCTGGTCTGAGGTCCCGGGGTGCACTCTTTTGAAAAACGATATGTTCCTGGTGACCTCCTCGGTCCCTCTCCTCGCGGTGACCAGAGTTCCAGTTCGGCGGACTACTGTCCAAGGTTTGTGTTCAAAGGGGAGCCGGAATTTGCTCCCAGGATACCTGTCCTTGAGATAGACTCTGTCTCTTACTTGAATGGTTGACGTCCGGGCTCCCCGGTCGGCACTGGCCTGTTCATTGGAGTGGGTCCTGTTGGCTAGGACCTTCCCCGCGTTGATCTGAGGCGGAATCCAGCTTGGGTGATGCGGGATGGTGTCTCGCACTACTCGGCCCATGCTCGCCGGTCCAGGGGCTGCCTCTGTCGTGAGATGAGGCGTCAGCCGATATTCTCTCAGGAAGCTGTAGATGGCCCTCTCGAGCGGCGACCCATCGGCGTGCGCAATGCGTACCACTTTGTTGAGGGTCCGCATGAACCTCTCCGCTTCCCCATTGGCTTGAGGCCAGCGCGGGGTCACTTTCCGGTGGTAGATTCCCCACTCCTTTAGATCGTCCGCAAATTCTTGCCCTTGGAAGGGTGGGCCGTTGTCTGTCTTGACCACTTCGAATATTCCGTGCGTGGCGATAGTCTTCTCAAACTTTGTGATGACCTCCGCGGCTGTCTGGCTTCCCACCACCTCGACCTCCGGGTACTTTGTGTAGTCGTCGATGATCACCAGGGCATAGCGTCCAACTGGGAGGTGCCCAAAATCTGCGCTCACCCTCTCCCATGGTCGTTGCGGGTTTTCCTCGGTGATGATGGGGTGGGGGTGATCCGGCCGACCCGACGCCTGGCACCAGGAGCATGTTCGGACTGTTCGCTCCACCATAGGGTCCATCCCCGGGAACCATACCTTGGCTCTCAGCCGACTCTTTGTTTTCACCATGCCTTGATGGCCCCGGTGTGCCAGGTCCACTGCTTGCTGGGTCAGACGGGATGGGATCACCAGTCGCGGGCCCCGAAGAAGACACCCGCTGGTGTCAACCGAGAGTTCATCCTTGACCCGCATGAGCGACTCCAGGATGGCCTTGGCTTGCAGCGTTCGTCTGGCCATGGAGGACTGGATGGGGCGCCAGTCATTTGACTGGATGGCCGTCAGGACCAGTTGCAGACATTCGTCCCCCTGGGTGGCTGCCACGATCGTGTCGAGGCTCATGGGCAATGGCCGGGACCTCTCTGATACCATCCGGACATATTCTTCCGTGTCTTCAGCATCCTCTTCTTCCGCTCTAGTGGCTACTCTGGGATGTCTCGAGATATAGTCCGCGGCATTCGAGGAGCCTGGCTTGTACTCCACTCTGTAGTCGTACTCCTGTAGCTGAAGGATCCACTTTTCGATCCGCGGCGGGGGTTTTGATGCCGACCCCTGAAACAGGGGGATGAGGGGCTTGTGGTCCGTGGACACGGTGAATGGATTACCGTACACATAGACGTGAAAATGTCGGCAGGCCCAATGAATGGCAATCGCTTCTCGCTCGATCTGCGAGTACCTCTGTTCTGTGTCCATCAAAGAGCGGCTCGCATAGGCTATCGGGGCCCACTCACCATTCTCCTGCAGCTGCGCGAGCACTGCCCCTAGCCCATATGGGCTGGCATCCACTGGTGGACCGGGCCGGATTAAAGTATGACAGGGTGGTGTCAGCCGACAACGCCGCCTTGGTGTCCTTAAAGGCTTGTTCCTGTTCTGGTCCCCATTGCCACGGGGTGGTGGATTTTGTCAGTTCCCTGAGGGGCTTCGTGAGGTTCGACAAGTCCGGGACAAACCGCCCGCAGAAGTTCACCATCCCCAGGAAACTCCTTATTTCCGAGATGTTGGAAGGTGCTGGAGCGTCCTGCACATCTTTGACCTTGTCCGGGTCCGGGGCGACTCCTTGGTCGGAGAATGTGTACCCAAAGAAACTGATCTTCTTCTTTAGGAATTGGCACTTCTCCCTATGTAGGGTCAGTCCGGATTCTTTGATCCTCTGTAGGACCCCTCGCAGTCTCCGATGGTGATCTTCTATCGACGAGGCGTACACCAGGAGATCATCGCTTACGTTCAGGACCCCTGGCAGCCCGCTGAGGACCTCTCGGATAGCGTTTTGGAACACCTCCGCGGCGCTTGAGATTCCGAAGTTGAGGCGTCGGTACCGCCTGAGGCCGACGTGTGTCGAGAAAGTAGTGACGTAGTGAGAGTCCGGGTGCAGCGGCAGTTGGTGATATCCGGACCGAAGATCCATCTTCGAAAACCATCTGGCACCGTTCAGTTCTCCCAGGATGTCGTCAATGGTGGGAGTTAGGTGACGCTCCCTCTTCACCGTGGCGTTGGGGAGTCGCATGTCCACACAGATGCGGACCTGCCCTGGCTGCTTCGGTTTTCTCGCCACTACGATCGGGGACACCCACGGGGTGGGTCCGCTGACCTTCTCGATAATCCCCTGCCTCTCCAGTGCCTCTAGCTCGTCCTCCACCTTCTTGCGCAAATGGAATGCAATGCGCCTGTGCCTCAGCGCCACCGGTTGGACCGACTGGTCGATGTGGAGGGATACTTCTTTACCTTTGAGGCATCCGATACCCTTGAAGACGTCTTCGAACTCCTCCAGGATGGCCTCTAACTCTTCCTCTTGCACCGCCAGGGCAAACGATATCAGCCTCAGCTCTTCCGCTGACTGCCCACTGATCAGCATCCCGTTTCCATCATAGGTCACGTACACTGTGGTGGGGATCTTGATGTCATTGTGGCACATCTCCGTCTTGAAACACCCCAAAAGCGGGATTGGTGTCTTCTGCCCATACGCGAATACTCTGATTCTTGCTTTGCTCAGTGGGGGGCTGGGATTCAGTTGTTCATACACATTGGCCGCCATGAGCTCGATCGACGCCCCCGTGTCTATGGTGGCTCTCACGTCCTGGTTGTGGATCTTGAATTTGCACCTCGGGAGTCGTCGTCTCTTCCATCGTGGCTGGTCTACCGCGAACACGTAGTGGACCGGGTAGTCCCCTGCGTCATCATACATGTCCTCTCTGTCTTGCTCTTCCGCCACCGTCTGGGCTGCCTCCTTCCGTGGCTTTGTGGACCGGCAGACTGCCGCAAAATGGTTCATCCACCCGCATGCACTGCATCTTTTCCCTCTTGCCGGGCAGTCTTGCAGGCGATGGGGCGTGCCTCCGCAGTATCCGCATCCCTTTTTCCTGTCTTGCGGCTTTCTCCCTGCGTTTTGGCGCGACTTGGGCCTTACCACGTTGGTCGTGTCCACCGCGTTGACCTGCTCCGTCTTGACAGGGCGGTGGAGCGCCGCCTCCATGTGCGACGCCCTGGCTTGCGACAATTCTTTTGACCGGCCCAGAGTGAGGATGTCCGCCAGGGACTTGCCGTCCTCCTGAAGAATGTTGACTCTGAGTTTGGACGAGTAGCATCCTTGTATAATCTGACCTCGGATCTCCTCCTGTTCGTCGCGAAAGCCGCACGTGCTGGCCAGTTCCTTCAGGCGCCCATGGAATGCTTCCAGCGATTCTTCTGCTTCCTGCTTGGCCTGGCGAAATATGAACCGTTCGTAGTCCCTGTTCGCCATCGGCTCGAAGTGCGCATTCAGGGCATTGAGAAGCGTGACGTAGGTCTTAGGTGTAGCCTCCACCAACGTCTTGTAAATGCGATGGATGTCTTTGCCTCCCAGGTGGAGGAGTAGGGCCCTGCGCCGCTCTCGGGCTATGCCCGCCCCTTCGAAGTAGATCTGGAGACGATCGGTCCAGTCTCTCCATCGTGGGGCAAGAGAGGAGGAAGCTCCGTCGACCACAAATGGCTCAATGGCGGGAATCGACGCCATCTTGGCGCAGTCGCAAAGACACTCCGCAGCACGTGCGCTGCTTACCTTCCTGGGACAGTGGCAGCCGCTTGGCTGAGGTCAGGTTGGACACCCTCAGGGCTTCTCCAGCGGCCTGGCCGTGTCAGGCCTCGCTGCGGGGTCTTCCGCTCACCAGGGTGCCGGGCGCATACCTCCGCAGGCTCCGCCGGCCACGTGCGACGCACACACCCATCAGCAGGCACACCCCCGAGAAAAGGGGCCGAGCATGGGGTCTCACAACCTATCTAGGGCACATAGCAGGTGAGCTGCACCCAGGCGAGACAGCAAGGAGCCAGGGTTCAGGGCACAGTAGTGGTGCACGAAGAGATGGCTGTCAGCACCATAGCATGGGGCCGTTTCTGCCCCTCGTCACCAGTGTGATGGCCTATAAGCCAGAGGCCTCGTGGCTAGCGCGCTGCAACGCGCAGTAAATGACCCGGACACAGGATGCAGTTTCCAGCGTGGTCCCGACTGCCGTTCGCGGGCCACGCCCCTTTATTTATACCGAGCGCCTGACGTCATGCGTCAGCGCTCGCACCTCACCTCCGACGCGGGTAGACTATACCGCTACCCCACGTCGGAGGATACTACAGGGCTGTGACTGAGAGCCCGATTCACAAAAGTAATCGGAGACAAAATCCTAACTTTATGACTTTCGGTATTCACAGAAGGCATTTAGGAGTACTAAAGTTAGGATTTTGTCTCAGTTAAACTTAAGTTTTGGTCTTAAGTTAAACTTAAGACAAACTTAAGTTTAACTGAGACTAAACCCTAGTCGTGAAGTTAGGATTTTGTCTCAGTGTTTTAAGTTTATTTTAAGAACAAAATTTAAGATTAACCAAGACTAAATCCTAACATTAGTCCTCCTAAATGCCTTCTGTGAATACCGAAAGTCGTAAAGTTCGGGTTTTGACTCAGATTACTTTTGTGAATTGGTCTCTTTGCTTCCCGGTTCAGGGGGCAGAGATCTGCTACCGCATACAGGCTTGCTGATCTGCAGCACTGTAAGGAAGAAAAGTAAGTCACCCTGGGGGGTCCACAATCTTTCCATTCTCTATTTTGTTATGCTACTAAGGATGAGGGCTCAATTCTGGCCAGGAGAAGTAGGTTATTGGTATCTCCTCAGCATAATGGGGATGTGCCAGTCTTGATGATGACTGCAGGGGTCCAGAGTATGATCGAGGAAGCGGTTTCCAAAGTCCTCAAGGGTAGAGAGAGGAAGCCAAAGGGGTCCAAGGGTCCAGCAAAGCATCCCCAGCAGATACCGCTGTCTCAGATGGGAAAACATCATCAACCTCATCTGGCAAATATGTAGGATGAGAGGAAGTGCCAGAGATATTAAATCATCTTAGGTACTACCTAGGCTTTCCACCATTTCTGGTCAGTAACATGCAGAAGTCTTGTTTCCATAGTATGCCAAACCTTCTTTAGTATCTATGCTGCTACATGCAAAGATCAAAGACTTGATTTTTGGTGAATGGAAGGGACTAGATCATGCTTTTGTTTGCATATTTCTGCAATAGTTTGACAGTTTAGAGGAGTCTAGTGAAACTTTACTGCACAGTCTAAAGGTTGATGCTACCTTGGGCACTTTGATAGAAAGAACCTGCCAGAATGCCTTACTGTCTTTACTTTTCGATGCCTCTCACAATTTTTCCCAAACTTCATCCCATAGCTCCTTTTTCCTCACCATTCTAGCTCTCTTATAATCAGCACGCAATGGCCTTATTATGTCTTTAGTTCTAGGATTCGATTTTAGAGCTGTGCAAAGAGCTCTAAAAGCCTTCGAACAGTTTAACTCGAACCACTTTTTCGTGGATGGAGTGTTTCTCATAAATGGGCATGTAAGATTAGATTTTATAGATGTTAAGATTTTGCTGAATGATATTATTACCTGGTGATTGTCAGTGTTAGGTTCTAGACAAGGTTCAGTCATGGATAAGACCTCTTTGTTATACCTTTGGGAGGAAATTAGTTGTATCGATTTTCTCCCATATAAGAGTAAATCCATTTTTCTTGCTCTGTATCGGTTTAGGGGTACATAAAGGTCTTAATTTAGCATAAAAATACCAAGCAAGGGGGGGCGTGGCCTGCAGACAACGAAGATGGCCGCACACTAGGCGAGCTGCGGTAGCAGATCCGTAACCACCACCCGAAATCCGGCACCATCCGATTCTGCAGCGGTCACGTACCGCCCTGTGAAGCGGCGATGCAGGCGGTGTGGACCGTCTCTCCGCCGGGGTGATCTGCTTGCTGCGTTCCCGGGCAGCTGGTGGAGTGAGCTGAATCCGCACCTGCAGCCCAGAAAATGGCACCCGTCATCCCCGCGTGCCGCTACTGAAGAGCCGAGCGGGGCAGAGGATCCTGCTGGATTGTAGGCGTGGTGCTGAGCCTATCGGTCCTGCTGCCTCTAGCGCTGGGGGGGCCGCGGCCGCTCAAGTGAGGAGTCCCGTGTCCCGTTTCAGCGGATCGCCGTGGCGCGAGGCTGCCCTCCGGGGGTGTGCCCTCTGGGTCCTAGTGCCGGCGCAGGGCCGGCTGAGCTGTGAAGCACTGTGCATCATCAAGCCCCGGGTGCGGGGGACCACTGCCGCGGATGCTGAGAGAGCGGCGGGCCGCGGCGACAGGCGGCACGAAGAGGTGAGCCGACACCCACAGTGGTGGATCCCTGGGCGACTGGATTGAGCCGGGGGCCCAGCGGGCCCGAGCAATGTCTTGGTGGGAGGTGAGCGAGGCCTCCTCTGTGGCGGGGACCCCTGTGGGGGTGCATTACAGCGCTGGGGGCGGACACGCTGGCGGCTTAGGATGGCCAGCCGACTTTGAATTGCCGCGGTGTGTCTTGCCCCAGAACATTGCGACAGCACTCCGGATCACCGGTGACACTGCAGCGACCTCGCCCGTGTGCGTTGGAGCGGGCCCGCGGAGGAGAGGAGGCCACGGCGAGTGGTGGACCACGAGGGCCAGTGCCGGGGATAGCGGTGGGCTGACCCTCATGCAGCGCAGTGGGAACCTGCGTGTGTCGATTGTGGCGGGGGCACTGCGGGCGACGCGGTCTGAGTTGGCGGAGTGGGCCCTGGTGGCGCTGCCTCAGCTGGAACATATAGGGAAGCGGCTGTCGTGAGGTTGCGGGGTGGGGCCCTTCGCTGCCATGGGCCGCAACATTCAGACGACTCAAAGCCAAACGAACCACATAGACAAGTATACGGTCAGCATGGGCCGAGAAGACGACCAGGAAGGTGGGGGACAGCAGTGCGGGGCGGCTGGAGGTGGGTTTGACCCGTCGCTCAGGGACATTATGCTCGCCATACAGGAGATGCGGGGCGCCATTAAGGATATGCGCGGCACCATGGAGCCTAAACTGGACTCAGTGACGGAGGAGGTCAACCTGCTCCGCGCGGACTTTCATAAGATGTCCGACAAGGTGGCGGAGGTGGAGAGTGGCATCGGCAGCCTTCAATCTAAGACGAAGAGGCTTGAGGAGCAGGTGGCCACGCTTACAAAAAATCAAGCGGACGTTGCCGCCTGCCTGGAGGATCAAGAAGGAAGGGCGCGGCGCAATAATCTCCGCATCGTGGGGGTCCCGCAGGGCATGGAGGGACAGTCTACTGACTGTTTCGTGGAGGACCTCATACTTAAACATTTGAAGCCGAAACGCCTATCTAACTTCTTCTCGGTGGAGAGGGCTTATCGGGCGCTGGGGGGGAGGCCCAAGCCGGGGGCTCCGCCACGCACCATCATCGCCCGTCTCCTGAACTATTGGGACCGAGACGCTGTGCTTCAGGCGTCGCGGGTGTCTGGCGATCTGAGGTTGGAAGGGGCCACAATCCGCTTTTTTCCGGATTTTACATTGAATGTGCAGCATCAGCGGAGGTCGTTTGAAGGAGTCAAGAGGGCCCTGAGGGACCAGGGCCTTAAATATATGATGCTGTACCCAGCGCGTCTCAAGGTTATAGACGGAGACAAAGCGTACTTTTTCGACTCACCGATGGAAGCGAACGACTGGATGGAGGGCTGGTGCACCGTGGGCCGCCCGGGTGGGCTGCGCAGACCAGCACAGCACAGCACGAGCCTGGGTCCTCGGAGCGGCAGTTCCCCTATGCGGGAGTCGCGGCCGCTTGAGCAGACTACCCCTGAGTGACGGCGAGAGGAGAGCTGGCATATGGTTGCCGGGCACTGTGTACGGGGGGCAGCATTGGGTGTAGGGGTCCTGGCCTCTGGGGGATAGGTGGCGGAAGGGTTTTGTGGTTCATGACTTTGATTATCTATGTGGTACTGGGTGGGGTGGATGCAATGCCTTGGGGTGACTGCTCACGACTCCGGCGCTATCCCGGGGGAGCATGGCCGGCATTTCGTTGCTTTTGCTCCGTCCATGGGGTGGGTGATCCAAACATTAGGTATGTCTTCTTCTGCGGTTGCAGACTCAGGTTCCTTTTGTTGTGTTGATTCGGGGACGATGGGGCGACAGGCACTCTGCGTGTTTTACAGGTGGGTGGTTGGGGGCCCACGTAGCAGGGAGGCAGGGAGGGGGGTAGGGGACTGGGTGGGAGGTGGGGTGTTGGGGGGTTGCTGTTGTTTAGCTCATTTACAAGTGCAGCGGCTACGTAGCAATGGTAGGTGGTGGGCGGTAGGCCGGGGGAGGACGGGGCAGGCCCTGATTAGGAATGGGTGACAGAGCTAGAATACGGATCTGGACGTGGAACGTTAATGGGTTGGGTAACAAGATAAAACGTACGCTTGTCTTGCAATACCTGAAACGACACTCACCGGATGTGGCGCTCCTCTAGGAGACCCATCTGCGGGGTAATAACTGCAGAGCGCTTGACCGGTTTGGGTATCAGATGACGGCCCATTCAGGGTTCACTTCCGGGTCCAGAGGGGTGGGTATCCTCGTCCGCAAGGCCCTTCCTATGGTAATTACGGGCACCTGGGTGGAGGACTCGGGCTGCATGGCTGCAGTGGCGCTTAGATGGGAGGGGCGCAAAATAGTGTTGAGTTCCTGTTACATCCCGCCAGGGTTGCACACTCAGGCATATGTCAAGTTGGGTACCCACATCGCAGATCTTCCTTGGGGGCTTTTGGTTCTAGGGGGTGACACGAATGCAGTCATGGATGCGGATCTGGACCGCTCTGGGGAGAGGCAGGGCAATAGGGGGGAACTGGGTCTGCGGGGCTTCATCACAGCGCTGGGGCTTCGCGACGTGTGGCGCGTCCACAACCCCTCCCTCAGGCAATACACCTTTTACTCTGCTAGGCATGGGTCTTTCTCCAGGCTAGACCATCTTTTTGTGCCGGAGGATAAGCTGGCGGACTTCGTGGATCCCTGTACCATGGCCAGGAGCATCTCGGATCATTCTCCAGTTGGGGTCACTCTCCAGGGGCTGGCAATAGATCGGTAGGCATTTCCCAGGATAGACCCGTGGCGCCTCAGAGATGACACCATAGTAGACAAGTTGAGGGAAGGAACCAAACTCTATTTCGCAGAGAACCAGGGCTCGGTCGATACTTCTCTGGTCCTATGGGAGGCATATAAATTAGTTTTGCGGGGCCAGGCCCAGGCGCTGATTGGCGGGCAGAAAAAGGAAGAAGCGCTCCAGATCCGACAGCTTGAGAGCGAAATTGCATCCCTAGAGAGGGATGCCGGCGGGGCTCCCTCCATGCAGCAGCGTCATGAGCTGGCTTTGAAACAGAAGGCGCTGCGGTCCCTGGCGGAGGGTGAGGCGCGGGCGTATTTCTTGGCCACACAGCATCGGATATACGACGTGGGTGACAAATGTATGAAATTGCTGGCCTGGCTTGAACGTAGGGACCGGGAGAGATCCTGGGTAGCGGCAGTCCGGGATGAGTCTGGGTCCTTGGTCACCACCGGAATGGAAATAGCCGAGGCATTTGCGTCTTACTATGAAAAGGTATATACTCCGGTGGTTACTAGAACGGAGTCGGACTGCGCAGAGTTCCTGCAGGATTTTGCCTTGCCTGCTTTGTCCAGGGAACAAGCAGACAGCCTGGAGACTGAACTATCAAGGGTGGAACTGGATGAGGCACTTAACTCCCACCGGGCGGGGAAGGCGCAGGGGCCCAATGGACTAACTGTGGAAATCTACAAGCGGCAGGCGAACTTAGTCATCGGCCCAATGAGGCAGATGTTCCTCGAGGCATGTGGACAGGGTGTGCTGCCACCGGATCAACGGGAAGCTACAATCGTGGTCATCCACAAGCCTGGTAAGCCGGCTGATCTGTGCTCATCCTATCGACCTATCTCGCTCCTAAATGTAGAGGTCAAGGTCCTGGCCAAGGCTTTGGCGACGCGTTTGCTAGTGGTCTTGCCCGATCTAGTGCATGCTGACCAATCCGGCTTTTTGCCGCACAGGAGCACTCGACTTAATCTTCGACGGCTGTACGGGGTTCTGTACATGACAGAGGGGGAGGACGACACCCAGACGGCGTTGATGGCGCTGGACGATCAATGGCCTTCGATAGTATTGAGTGGCCGTATTTATTTATGGTCCTGCAGCGACTGGGCTTCGGGCCGGTCTTTTGTAGCTGGGTGCACTTGTTGTAGGCGCAGCCGGTGGCAAGGGTAAGGGTTAATGGAGCGCTATCCCGTGCGTTTCCTCTGCGTCGAGGTACCAGGCAGGGGTGCCCGCTGTCCCCCCTCCTCTTCGCCCTGGCTCTGGAGCCGTTGGCCCCCTGGATACGTAGGGACCAGGCGTTTTGGGGCCTAGCACTTTGTGAGGGCTGGGAGGAGCATATCTCCTTGTACGCTGATGATATTGTACTGTATATGGCTAGGCCGTACCACTCAATGGCGCAGGCGCTCCATCTTTTTGCCTTGTTTGGTAGCTATTCCGGCTATAGGATTAACTGGTCCAAATCATTGATCTTCCCCCTCTCCGGCCCCCCCGCGGATTCCAACTGGGTGCTCGGCTCAGGTGGTGTCAGAGGGTTTTAAGTACCTGGGGGTGTATGTGACCAGAGATGCAGGGGTGTTCTTCCAAAGAAATTTGGAACCACTTCTGGCGCGCTTAGCATCAGATGTTTCTCACTGGCGATCCTTGCCTCCGTCCCTGATGGGGCGCGCGGGGCTCTTCAAGATGCTGGCTTTACCGCGCCTCCTCTATATCCTACAGAACTCGCCGTATCCGATCCCTGGGGGGGTGTTCCGGCGCATCTCACAGATGGTGAGGACCTTGCTCTGGGACGGTGCAAACCCGAGAATTGCGTTGCGTAAGCTCACCAGAGGGGTGTTTGATGGGGGGATGTCCGTCTCTACTATTGGGCTTCCCAACTGCAGGTGGTTAATGATTGGGTATACGCAGCGGGATCGGAGTCGGCGTACAGGGTGGACAGACATGTTATGCCAGGGGGTAACTGTGAGCAGCTTTTGTATTCGCGAAGGCGGTGTAGGGACCTCCCATCTCATACCGGAGTGGTGTTACAGTGTTGGCGTGAGGCCAATCAATTTCTTAGGTGGGCGGGCACCCTTACTGGTCGGACACCGCTCTGGTTTGGGGATCTACTACTAGAGGTCGCAAGACTATCCGGTTTCAAGGGATGGAGATTGATTGGGATAGACTACCTGGGCGATGTATGGAAGGAGGGCGCCCCTAGATCCTTTGATTATTTCCAGCGGGAGTACCACATGCATGACACTCAGCACTACCAATACCTGCGCCTCACACATGCCCTGCGATCCTACCTGCGACTGGGTTCCTCGCTCCCTGAGTATTCTCCCTTGGAGGATAGGCTTTTGCTTGACCCTATTCCAGGAAAGCTCATGGCCACCATTTACCTTAAGCTCATTAACAACATGCCCGACCCCCTGGTATCCCTGCGAGCGAAATGGGAGGGAGCCCCCGCGAAATTGCCATCCGGATGCGGTTTCGCCTTATCCAATTTAAAATCCTGCATAGGGTGTACTACCCGCGTACCCACTTATTCTCATGGGGCAGGACCCTGTCCCCTCTGTATGTGAGGGGTTGCCGGGAGGAGGGCACGTTTTTCCACATCCTATGGGAATGCCCGTACATAGTGCCATATTGGACTAAGGTGTCTAACACAATGGCGAAGGTGGTGGGAGCGCCGGTCCCATTGGAGCCCCGGGGGCTGATTCTGCTGATCAAGGGAGCAACGGACTAGTCCAGGTATCATGAGATCTGGCTGGCTACAGCGCCTGGGGTGGCAAAACTAAATATTGCGAGCGCTTGGGGGGCGGCCACGCCCCCGCAATGGGACCAGTGGCTCAGGGATCTGGACTGGTGTCAGAGGGCGGAGGAAACTGTCTATAAGTCCAGAGGTTGCGTGAAGAAATGGAAAAGGGTGTGAGGTCCATGGTGCAAGTATCGAGCCTCGAGAAGCAGGGGGGGGGGGACAGTTGTAGCGGGACCCTTTGGTAACTCTCCCGATCCTCAATTCTGCAACGTCTTACTGTTGATGTACGAGCCTATTGTTTACTGCTATGTCCTGTCTAAGATCTTGAGCGATGTTAATAAAAAAAGATTTTAAAAAAAATGCCAAGCAAGGTTAAAGGCAAGGAAAGCATGGTCACTAATCTCTGTCCACTCTACCTTAATAGACTTAATACTGCGCATATTGTTGGATTGAGTGATTATAAAATCAATTGTCGATGTGATTCCGTTGCATTGGAAAGTGGAGAGGAGTTGGCCGGTCATTTGGTGACATGGATTTATTATTTTTTAAATCCCAAGATAATATGAAACTGTTTAAAATGTTACCATAATTATGATGCACAAAGTGGGTAAGGAGCAAATCATTTGAATCAGTAACACCACAAGTATGTTGATCTGTTTTAAGTCAACAATGTATATCAAAATCTCCCGCCCATATTAAAAAGAGAGATTGTGGCTGAAATGTTAAAAGAGTTTCCAGTATTTCCCCTAACTTGTATATCACATGTGTGGGATTCTTAAAATTATTGTTATAAAAATAATTCAATAACAGATTGACTTTCCCAGGGGCTTCAGCCAAAATTATGTGAAAATGAGGGGAATTATTAATAACCTTCAACTTACCTATGGTGATCGAGTTGAGGTAAGGGTAGGTAAACTCCCCTTAGATCTGCCACCAGTTGACGGGACTGCTGGTGTAACATAAGAACGATAACCATCTACAAACAAAGGCTGTTCTGAACAAGTTTCCTGGAAGCAGATGATATAAGAAGTTAGGAAGACTTTATGCCAGTTTGAGTTATCTTTTTTGGTTCCGTATCTTGCTATATTCCATGATAGAAGCTTTACATCCCTGCTGGAATCTTGTGAATGGTGCATTGTCTGTGCCGGGGAGGTAGATGAAATATCATTAGTTCGTATTGAGGGGATGCTATTTGTTAAACAGAACTAGCCAAGCAAGCCCGTTCTACAGATACCAGACCAGAAGCCATTTGTTCAAAGGACAATCAATCATAAGCCTCCATATCTTTTAACGTTGAGTACCCTGTTAGATAAGGGAAGCGGGCGGGAGCCACCTTTGCATGCTTAGGGCCAGGTCTCCCGGGATAGTATCCCTGATTGGCGCATGCTGTTGCGGGCCTCTAAAAGAAGCCAAGAGGAACTGCATGAATCTTGAAATCAAGGGGAAGCCGGCAGACTTCCTGATAAAACTCTAACCAAACGTTCTTTATCAAAATACAAAATTACACAGTCATTATTAATTGGTTTTATATAAGTCCCTATCCACTGTGTTCTTTTAGCCATTATCAAGTGATTTTGAATCAGGTGTCCTTTTTCTGAGTTTTGGTTCAGCTAATGTGGAACCTTGTCCATCAATTGGATTGAAGATTCAAATAAATGTGGGCCTAATAAAAGGTACGTTTACCAAATTTACAACAGAAGGGCATGCAGTTGGAAAAAGATTCATATGTTTTTGGTTTAGGCTATTTTGTACCTGCCTGGATGGTCGGATTGCCTTACCCTGTGTACTTGATATATATTGTGATTGTCCTTTATTCCTTAAGTCTTTTATAGACACCTGCGGTGGACAGCACCTGGGGTCGAGACTTGCATGGTTAGGCCTGCTAGATGACAACTCATTGACTACACCAAGGTAACCCATAGATATAGCTTGCGTATAGCCTTGGGTAATATTATTACTAAGAATACATTACATGGAACTCATATTATTGATTTCAAAGTTAGTGTTGTTGGAGGTTGTACATGCATCAGAGATAGCCAAGAGATTGGGCAGGGCACTAGAAGTGGCTGGTATAACCCCTGGATCTAACCCCGCTTCGCGAGCTACTTGAGACTGAGATTAACCTTGTAAAATGCAATCTATGTAATCTAAGTGTGAATAGATAGGTTGCAAGAGTTGTTTAAAGTTGTCCAAGAGTGCAGCCCAGTTCGGAGGAGAGGCGAAGTCTGTGGGTTGCTGGCCATTTGGATAAGATGAGTTCACAGACGTGGGGACCATTCGGATATTTTTCGCTCGCCATTTAGTGGGTAATTTCACGTTGCCTCTTTTTCGTTTCCCATCAACAGAGGTAGCAGCTGTCAGTTTCCCGCTATGTGTGGTAACAAACTCTGTTTGTTCTGTAGGTGATCTAGTAGGTAATCCAATAACCACATGCGGTTTTATAGGGGCTGCCCCAGCTGTGAGGGTTGCACCCCCCTGCGTAGGTTGAGTAGGTATGGTTAAGAATTGGCCCGCCCCTAAACCCAAAGACAGGCTCCTTTCTGTAAGGGCAATTTATTTCTCTAAGACCAAAGTTGCTCTGGCCAAAAAGGTACCTAGAGTAGTCACAGTTACCTCCTCAGTTGCTGAAGGCGTTTTCTATCCCATTGTGGTTCAGCGGCAATGGTCTGTTGCCATTAGTGGGGAGCCCAGCTCAACCTTCTCCATGGTCCGTGCTGTATTGAGCACCTCCTGGCGCAAACAGAGATCGTAGGCAGTTCCTCCACCAATTCCAGCTCCCCAGGCTCAGTCACAATGCATTGGGACAGGAGTGCGCTCTCAAGCCTCAAGCGGACCGCGCCGCATCAGCAGTTCTGCCCACCAGCAGAAGCTACGAAGGCACTCACACTCCTCAAAGGCGAAAGCCGATAGTCCGAATCTTGCACCCCACACCAGCGCGGCTTTATCCGCCACCGGAGGGGGAGCGTATGCCCAGGCAAATTCTCCTACATCCTCCGCAGCCATAACAGCTCCCCGCCCGCAGCTCGATCAAAGGCGGCTCCACAATCTCGCAGCCTGCAACAAGCTACCGCCTGCTCGGTACGCAGCAGTGAGTCCAGTCGCTTCGGTAATCTCCACCTCAGCCCCTCACTGTTGTAAGTTGACTGAAAGGTGAAAGGGATCTGGAAGGTAGCAGTGAGGTCAGTCAGCCAGATAGACAGCAACACCAAATTGGTCCGAGAAGATTGGCCCCAATAAAACATGTTTGGCCAGAGGGATGCGCATTCCCAACACACGATAAAGTTAGATGCCACATGTAGTTAGGAACACTCAACCAATCAGAACACCACCCGCACACTGCACACATTGATCATGCGCTCCCAATGTCATCTGGACACATTATTCACTGGCCCGCATTGTGTCCACGCAAGGTCACAAGTTCGAGACCCACCTGCACTCCTCATCAGGTGAATGAATATACATCCCTGTGACTATATCCGGGATTACTGTTCTAAAAGAATGTGAAATGCATAAAATAACCGCCTACACCAATGTACTTTGAGACAATCTTCAGACCCCTACTCTGCTGTGGCTCTCTCGCCTTCTGCATTCAATTTAAATCAACTGTTACTGTTTTGCCAAATGCCTCTTGTCTTTTCTTTGGTATTGTAAATCCACATTCGAGCAACAAGGACCTGTAGCTCTTAGTGTGCCAGCACTTAATGTGCCACTCAGTTAAGTAGCTCCTTAAAACATGCCCCAGGCCTTCCATTGCAGCTTGAAGTCAGTTTTATAACCTCTGGCTACCCTTAAAGTCTCCTTTTAATGCATATAAGTCACCCCTAAATTAGGCCCTAGGTAGCCCATAGGGCAGGGTTTATTATAATTGCAAGGTTGGACATGTACTTTTACGTTTTACATGTCCTGGTAGTGAAAAACTCATAAATTCATTTATCACTAATGTGAGGCATACCTCTTCTAAAGAATAGCATTGGGGTGTCTTATCACATTTAATAAATGCTAACGTTTGATTGGTAACAGTTAGACTTTTCATGTTTTGTGTCTGTGAAATTTGTTAGACCTGTCAGCATTTGGGTGATCTCCCCCCAAGTTTTGCTCTCTCGCCTCCCACTTTAGACTATACCTTTTTGTTGGACTTAGTACTCTGGTCACCTTACAACTGCTAACCGGTGCTAAGGTGCAGGCACTCTCCCCAAAAACATGGTGAATAATAATAATACAACCATTTATAGAGCGCAAACAGCTACCTCCCGAAGGAGGTGTCCCTGCGCTATAACAACAAGTGACAGCGAAATAAAAAGGACAAACATCAGCCAACCATCGGAATTAATCCAAGTTAAAGAGCCAAGTCTTAACTGCCTTCCTGAATAGCCATTCTGATTCGATCTGCCGCAAAGCAGGCAGCAAAGTATTCCATAGCATGGCCACTCTCATAAACTACGGTTCAACTGCAGTTTTCTGGTAACAAATATAGAAATGTCCTCATATACCTCAATTTACCAAAAACAGGAGGATGTTACCTGCTGGATTTGAGAGGAAAATGACAGATCTTCCTCCCAATGTACTCCAACATTTTTAACAGTGCCCGCTGGGGTGGGAGGTAACCCCATTTCCTGCGGCCACCACAAATCTGAGTCAGGATGCTTGTTGGTACCAAAGAACATCACTTCTTTCTTTTCAGCATTTAATTTTAATTTATTATTGTTCATCCAAACTGCAACATCCTTAAGGCAACTCTTGAAGCTCTTCAAGGAATCAGCCGACTGGTCTTTAAAAGGGATCACCAGCTGGGTGTCATCGGCATAAGATATTGCCTTGACCCCCCAGTTGGCAATAAGTGAAAACAGGGGTGCCAAATAGATGTTGAACATCAGTGGACTTAAAGCTGATCCTTGGGGCACCCCACACCACAAGCGCTTCTGCTCGGACTGATCAGGTTGTAAAGCCACACTTTGAGTCCGCTTGTGGAGGAATGACCTCACCCGCTCAAGGGCGGTTCCCCTAATGCCGAAGTCATGGAGGCGTCGAACCAAAATATCATGGTCTACCGTGTCAAATGCGGCAAATAGATCCAGGAGCACCAGCATGGCTGATGCCCCAGAGTCTACCACCAATCTCACTGATTCGGCCACCTCTACGAGGGCCGTCTCTGTACTAAAACCAGCATGAAAGCCAGATTGAGTATCATGTAAAATGTTATTTCTCTCAGAAATTTTAGCCAATAGACGCTGGACAACCTTTTCCAGCATCTTGGCTGGCGCCGACAATAAAGAAATAGGTCTGTAGTTCGACAATACCCCAGACAAGCCTCTGCGATTGCAGTGAGGCCTACCCCCTGTAGGCCAGCGTTAGGAACTCCCATTTATCCCATTAAGTGATAACGCCTGCATAGGAAGGAGTATATATATCATGTTTGGTATGGGTGGAATGGTCATTAGAAATACCCCCTGTTGGTGTATTGGGTTTTACCCTTACTGTTGCAGAAATGCCACCTTTGGAAAGTGGACTTGTCTCTGTCCTTCCCTATGTCATGTCCCTTAGGTTAGTTCCATCATGTATATACCGATTGCATACATTGTGTCCCATCCACGCGACATAACGGTCTTACATTGATGACCTTTTACCTAGTAGCTTCCTTCTGTCTCTCCGACAACAGGCTCTTGGTACCATATCTTAATCCCTGTACACGTACACAAAACATGTCCCCAGGCATGGTAGATTTATTCTGTGCAAGGGTCACCACTTTTTTTCATTCATGGCCAACATCCAGCTGCATATGCTCATGTTTGTTTAGAAAAGGATTAGCAGGGGATTAGAAAATGTTTTCAAAACATATTTATTCTAGATAATCCCCAGAGGGACCACTTTAGTATAAAATACCCTCACTCCCCCTTACCAAGACAGAGGAAAAATTCCTTCCAGGCTGGACTAAGACTCTGCAGACTGAGCCTTCGAAAAGCAGAAATTCGACATCCCTTGCATTGTGCCATCCTTGACGCAGAGACGGGGTCCTTCATTCAGAACCATCAGGTCAAGGGTTAGCACTTCTCAGGGGAATTTTTTGCTCCATTAGGCTACATCAGGTTCCATTAGAACATATCCTAGCACTTACACATAAATGCTTCACCTACACTTCTAGTCTAGGTGCGGTTAGGTAGGCTATGCATCGTAGGAGTACGCCAATGCTATTGTTTTCTGTAATATGCTTTTATTCATCTTATTAGCACTATGGTAGAAATGTATCTACTTTTTACAATATTGGTACTAGCCATTACATTTGCCTGCTCCTGTCTTTTGATTGTTGCAGCTAATATGTTTCATACTAGACTGACGCTTGACCAATAAATAATTATTGAAACCATACCAAACGTCATTCTATGTATTCTGAGAAAGGCAAGCATGAATGACTGAGTGAAAGATACTGTATTGTTTCCAAAATATCTGAGGAATCAGGGATGTCATGTTCAGTGGTTGCCAGAAACTACCTACCACACTGTATAGTACGGGGGGTGGTAGTGGCCCTGTAGAGCTAGCAGATCTAACGGCTGTGGGGGTGTCCAGAGTCTGTCTTCACACCAAGCCCTCAGTTTAGGTCATCCAAAACGCGAAGGTCCTGGGGGTCCTACGAAACTACACAACACCTAAACTCTGTGTACCTGCTGCCTGCCCCAATCCACATATGGCCCAGTGTAGCAGCCCCACACTTGCATACTCCCTAGAGTCCCCCAAAAACAGGAAGGGCTGCCACATCTACATACTGATGGTCTCCTTGGGCTGAGAGGATGGAGTAATGATTCACACTTACATAGGAATAGGCTGATCTGGCCACCCCACAATAGGCTTAACGGCTCTGCTTTGTCAGTGCAGACAGCAATGAACTAGGTCAGGTGAGACAGGAAACCCCCAAAGTTTCAAAGACCTCTCTAGAAGTGTCTGCCCCCGACTGGTGACTGAGCATCAGGGTATAAAATAGAGCCCTGGCCCCACATCTGTGTGACACTAGTGGACCTGCACGAAGCTGGAGTAAAGGATGCTGCATGGGAAGGACTGCCTCTATGCTGTGTCTGACTGGTCCCAGGAACTCCTGTCCTGCTTTGTTGAGCCGCCCTCCTGCCTGCTGATCTCTGCCCTGCAACCAAGGCACCAAGAACTGCCTCCAGAGTGATGCTTGGGGGCTTGTCAACTGCCCCGTTGACCCTACCAGGCTTCAAAGCCCCACCAGACTCGCAGGTCCTGACTGTGACATCAGCTTTCATGCTGTTCAGATGCCAGGGGCCTACTGCGCTGTGAATCGCCTGAAGACCGTGCCCTTGCCCTGTGACTGCATCAATTGCTAACCGGGAACGGGGTGCCTCCCTTCACGTGGTTGTCAGGATTACACTGCAACAGAGTACTTGGGCCATAGACGTCCCGCGCAACACAGAGGACTTGGGCTCCAACCAGCACCAATTTGCTAGCTGATTGCTTCTCCCCCCACTGCCTGTGTGCGAGGATGGCCACGGTAACACCTGTCCCATGACTGTCTATCTCAGAAGTTCTCTAGATTCCCTAACCGCCGGGCTGACTTCCACAGACCCTCAGCCGTAGTGGTGTGATTTGTTGCCATCTTGGACACAACCAGTCTCCCGTGTTGTGGTGCTTTGTGTCTCACTGCCTGAATGCGCCCCCCACCTAATTACAGCTACAATATTGCCCCAGCAGACTCAGTCTCACTTGCGGAAAGTGCAGAGGATTCTAAAATTACCGTAATGCTCCTGAAGGGAGCCCCATCCGTTCAGCACTGTCTGCCTATAACCTCGTAAATGAACTCATATGCTGATTCTTATTAAGAAAAGATTTATTGTATAGCCTTATTTTACGTGCATATAAATCGCCCCTAATTTTCTACCACTCTGTGGCGTCTATTTGTTGTGGTGTCCTCTGTGACTTGCTCTGTCGGTGTATACAAATACTTTACCAATAGCCTCTTGAAATTAAGACTGTCTGCTCTTCAAAAGGGAATTCTCTAGAACCTTTTCCTACTTCAAAGTGGGTACCAGATATAAATATTGAACCCTCAGACCCAACTCTTCAGTACACCTCTGGACCTGTAGAAAGCTCAAAAGGACTGTGGTGCTGCTCTGCAAGAAGGACTGCTACTCTGTTGCCTGGCTGCCTTATTGCCTGTTGCCTGGCTGCCTGAGAGAATGTGTGGACCAGCATCTTGAATGGCGGACCACTATTGTGACTCCAAGAGGTAGTTGGCTGACCTCCTAATCATGGCTTCAGGGACAGAAATCACCTTGAAACCGGACCTAGACTCCGCTTGCTGTGAGTTCTGCCCACGAAGCGGTGGCACCCCTGTCCTGGTCTCTTGTGAGTGGATCTGAAGGTAATCTTACTGCCCAGCTGTGGTCCCCATCAGAACTGACACAAAGCGTGATGAAGCACCACAAATCCTTATCATACATCTGCCAAGTTCATTGGAATAACTGCAGAGTGCCACAAAGCCCCGCAAAGCATCGTTGCCTGGCTTTATCGGAAGCGATTTCTGATAATGTGAAGCCTCGCAAAACAAAGCCATGCAGAATGCACACCAGGATTTAAAGTATGATGTTCAGTGGGGCTAATGGGGTCCCTGTAACCGGCCCAAGCTCCGTCGTGGTCAACCAGTCACCAAATTTTTAACACTGTCTATTCTTGAGTCCACATATATCAAGAAATGATTCATACCTTTTGAGGATTTGTTAATGTTTCTTTATCATGAATACATGCATGTTTGTAAATTAATTCAATATCCATAGTCACTGTGTGGGGCCTGCCCCATTTGCAGGGTTATCCCCCAACTTTTTGCCTTCCTCCAGTGTTTTTCTGACTTCGTTTTTGCTGGGTTTAAGACTGCTGATCCGTACTTAAGTGCAAGTGCTCCCTGTGTAAAACTGTATCTGTAATTGGTTATTCGTGATTGGCATGTTTGATTACTGATAAGTCACCATTAAAGTGCACTGTGTCCAATACTACCAGTGGGCCTACAGCACTGATTGTGCCACCCACATGAGTAGGCTTGCAACCTTGTCTCAGACCTGCCACTTCAGTGTCTGTGTGTGCCATTTAGAACTGCAAATGTCGACCTGGCAAGTGTACCCACTTACCAGAACTCAAACCTTCCCTTTTACTACATGTAAGACACCCCTAAGGTAGGCCCGGGATAGACCAATGAGCAGGGTGCAGTGTAGATGAAAGGTAGGACATGGACTGGAGTGTTTTACATGTCCTGATAGTGAAATACCGCTAATTTATTTTTTCCCTATTGCTAGGACTATCTCCCACATAGGTTACCATTGGAGCTGCCTTCTAAACTCATACAAGTGTAATTTCCCATTGGGAATAGATCAAGATTTGGAGTTTGGGGTCACTGAACTAACAAGTTAAAATACATCTTTTAGTGAAATTGTTTTTTAAATTGTGTGTTTGAAAATGCCACTTTTAAAAAGGGAGCATTTTCTTGCTTACCATTCTGTGACTCTTTCTGTCTGTGGAAGGGTGAAAGTTGGGCTGTTTGTGCATTCACTAGTAACAGTCACACAAAGGGAGTTGAGATGTGCCCTGCATATGCTGATGGCCCATCACCAGGCTGATAGGTCTCCCTGAGCTGGAGTGGTGGAAGGAGTTGTCACTGACAAGTGAATAGGGCTGTGCCTGTCCTCACACAAACATGTCGCTGCCCTCTGTAGTGTGTCTGGAGCCAGGTCAGAGTAAGGCAGGTCCTGTGAACTACAAAGCATTTCCTTTAAAGCTTGCTACTTCAAAGGTAGAAACTGGTATAAGTACTGGAGTTGTGACACCATAACTTCAGAACACTTCTGAACTAAGAGGACATTCTTCCAGGAAGAAGAGCTGGATGCCATAGGAAGAACTGACATTCTGTTGGCTGCTTCAGTCCTGGGAGTGAAAGGACTGGACTTTTTTTGGGAGGTGGTTTGGCTGCTAAGAACCCAGAAAGATCATGCATTGACTCTCAACAGCTGTTTTTCCAGCGCAGCACTCACGAGCGGTTTGAAATCCAGTGCATCATCGACGTGCGGCCAAAGAATCGATGCAGTGTCTACTTGTGGCTGAAGGATTGCTGCAACCCGAGTCCTGAGCACCGTGTAATCAACTTCAATGGTGCACACTTCGACTCCAACTAGAGCCCTGCTGTGTGGCTGAAGAAATAAGGGCATCATCTGCTTCGGGCAGTTATGTCAATGCACTGCCTGCTCCTCCACATCAACACAATGTGTCTGGATTTTCAATGCATCGTACCTATGAGCCAAGTTCTTCATCGATGTGGCCCAGCAGTAAGGAACCAAGGCTGTGTATCCGGAGTTCGACACATCACCTCCCCTGACAGAAAGGAACCAACGGATTACCTCCTCTGACAGTAGAGAACCAATGCATCACCTCGCCTGTGCTGCATTTAGAAACTGCATCACCTCCCTTTGCAGTAAGGGACTGACCCATCACCTCCCCTAGTAGTAATGAAGCAATGCAATACTTTGCTTTTATGGCACTTCACCTCCCCTGCCCTTGTTTTCGGCTTTGATTTTAGCCCATCCCAGGTACTTTGTGCTAAAAGTGACTCAACCATAGTTTCCTATGGACTGAACTATTTTGCACCTTTTAAATGTGATATCTTTACTTGCATATGCCGGATTTTTGGTGTTTTATTCTGATAAATATTGGTTATTTTTCTAAACCGGTGTGGTGTCCTTTCGTAGTGTTTTCACTGTTACTGTGTTTGTATGTACAAATGCTTTACAAATGCTTTGAATGCCAAACTACCAAGGGCGTGAGCTGGGGTTATCTGAGGTGTATATTCACCCTACCCTGACTAGAGTGAGGGGCTCTACTTGTACAGGGTGCAAACCACTGTCTAACTCTGTGTTTCTTAACACCCCAGTCCCCTGTGGATTTCGGCTCGAGTCCTCTTTTGCGCTGTTAGTATTTTAACTTTAACCAAAGAAAACAACAACCTATGAAACTGATTTATGTTCCATGTCTTGCAAAAGAGTTGATGTTCAGAAATTGTATTTCTAAACAAGGCAGGATTTGTGTGAATCTTTATGTGATGCTTTAGTATTGCAAGCTCCAACATGAATGCACCATGTAAACAATCATATAAATATGTTGACAAGAATCGTAACTCATGGTATAAATAATTGGCCAAGCTAGATTTAATAAGTCAAATAGGAGGTAGAATCCAAGTGCTACAAAACACCAATTTGTGCAATCACTCCTATATTGTGTGTTATTCGCGCAAATTATCATGAATGTGAATGATTACCACATCCATGCCCATGAACTACAAAGTGTGTCATCAGAACTCATAAATGCCTAACTGCTGTTGTGTGTCATAACACTATAAGATACCATAAAGTTCTATGTATGGGCAGTATACTACAGAACACTTGCTTTTTGAGAGCTGCTTTTGCTCAATCGTTCATTGCCCCATGATAGTTGTTTAATACCCTTCTACCAGTCAGTGCTTAAATTGAGCCAGTGGTTGCCAGTGTGGGGCAGCAGCACTTATTTTTGGGGACCAGCACTCTTTTTTCCGTCATCTGTTGTTTCAAGATTGCAAAAGAGGGAAAAAAGGGGTAAAGATAGAGAAAGAGAAAAATGAGAACAACATCACAATGGGAGAAAGCAGGATAGGCAAGAGTGAAATAAATGGGCAGGTATATGTGTGCCAGTAGTGTTAAGGTGCATCATGAGTTTTGAGACAACCAGCTTTGGTATTTCACGCACCAACTTTTAATTGCACGACACACAGGCTTCTCATAAACATTGCGGGTAGCAGCACTGAGTATTTTACGAATTATGCGCTACCATAGGCTTTTCTGTGCATCACCATGTATCATCATCATGCAGCTGAAGTAAATGCCAATTGTGTTCGGTAGTCATACTCAACGCTGACTGAGCACCCATGTCTTATCATCTGTGTATGTTTATGTAAGTATACTTGCTAAGCAATTAGAAAGCCAAAGCTTTTCTTCATCCTATAGTGATTTTGACGAATGTAAGTCATATCTGTCATCTACCAACATACACTTCATGCTTCTTTATCTCGCTCTTGCAGGTTCCATTTCATTTCTGCTTTCTTACTATTTCCTGTCTTTCTCTTCCTCCCTTGGGTTTTCACCTTTCTTTCTGGGCCAAAGCCCAATTAAAAATATTTTTCTTTTCACCAAAAAGAGAGTCGCTTTATGCCCCACCTTATGCCACAGACTTAAAATTAGCACCAATGAGCACATTTCAGTGTTTGTTTGACAAAGTGTCTTTGATAGGATCACATTTAGGACATTGACATATTACACAGAAACTACATGGTGATTTGGAAGGTTTTGGACAGTGATCTTTAGGACACCACAGACCTTGATCCAGGCCCATGCTTCTGCTTACCTTGTCTTAATGGCAAAATGTGGAGTGGCTATGTCAGAATCCTGTTTCTGTCAGCAATTCTCCAGGATGAGTGACACAACCTGCATATAAAAAGGTGCACTTTTCACTGCTTAAGCAGGTAGAAGTGGTAGTTGATTAGGTAGATTATTCCACTGTATGGCAATATATTCGAAAACAACCTCACAAAATAACTGGAGCTAAACAGGGGCGTCACATGGCATAGAGGAAGGCCTATCAATGAATTACCCTAATACTTGAAATAGAAAAGGGACTCCAGTTTTTGTTATTTAAAGATTTATAAAGAGCGCAGCTACCCAACAGGGTTTCTCGGCACTGACAGCGGAACAAGCAAGAAAGGAGCTCAGTTGGCATTAGGCCTGGCAAAAAAGAAAATCTTGAGCTTTGTACGGAAGGCAAAGAGGGATTGACAATTCCTGAGTTCTAGCGGAAGAAAGATCCACAATTTTGTTCCCAGGAAGGAAAACGAACGCCCACCCATACGGGCCAGCCATACTCTAGGAACTGAGAAAAAGAAAAGATTAGCAGATCTTAGATTGCAAGAAGGTCGATAGGGCTTGACAAGATATGGTATATATGCGGGGCCCAGGCCGTGCTGAGCTCTAAACATGTAGCAGAGAGCCTTAAATTCAATATGCTTGCCAACCCTGAGCCAGTGGAGTTGATAGAGCAAAGGGGAGACAGAGGTGTGGCGAGGCAACCTGTAAGGTAGGCGGGCAGCTGCATTCTGAATGAGCTGGAGACGGGATCACCAAAGACTGCAGGACAGTCCTCTGAGCAGCAGGAAGAATTAGCCAGAGAATTTTCTTTCACCTCTTGAGGACCACAAAGCAGGCCGAGGTGACTCCTGAGACCAGAGCAATGAGAGAAAGCTTGTTATCGATGGAAAATCCCAGGTTCTTAACCTTAGGAACCGGGGTGGATAAAGATCTCAGAGATACAGGCCTTAAAGCATTGCTGGACCTCCACAAAGAGATGTTATGCAGACCATGTGTAAGTGAAGAAGGATCTTGATGTTGAGCAGATGATAAAAAAATATTCTGCGTATCGTACATATGAAAAGATGGTCAACCCAGATTTTTCCGCATTGTCTGCCAAAGGGCAAGCGTAAAGATTAAAAAGCAGAGGACTCAGGATCGAACCATGCGGCACTCCAGATGTCAAGGCAACGGAGTTAGATTTCATGGTGTAAGAAAAGACTTGAAAGGAGCGATCCTCCAAAAAAGAAATCAACCACTGCAAGACTACACCTAAAATACCAGAGCTTCCGAGGCTCTCCACCAGAATGGAATGGGATATCGTATCAAAAGCAATGCTCAAATTCAAAAGGATGAGCACTGCTTAGCCCCCGCAATCAACCTGCTGCCTAAGGTCCTCCATGACCACCAACAGTGCTGATTCGGTACTGTGACCAGGACGAAAGCCAGACTGAGATGGATGAAATAGCTTATGTTTCGTCACATATGCAGAAAGTTGAGAGTTAATGTGTTTTTTCCAATATTTTGGAAAAGGTGGAGAGAATTGTTATAGGCCTGTAGTTAGACCAGCAGAGGGGTTCTAAACCAGTCTTTTTCAACAGTGCATGCACCAGAGCGTGCTTCCTACTGCAAGGCAACTGGCCCAGATTTAGGGAGGAATTAAGAAGCTGAGAAATCACCTCAAGGGAAGGCTCATCCAGGTATCTGAGCTTGGAAGGTGGGAGAGGATCAAGTGGGGAGCCAGACTTGATGTTTCCAAGTATATTTCACAAAGGAATTAAAATAATTGGGAGCCAAGCCTTAACTTGACAAGATACATCAGATGCAAAATCAGGGGGAACAGTCACAACCTGGTCAGTAAGTTGAGTAGTGGGAAAGATGACGTTGTCATGAGAAGAGGAATCCAACTCAAGCGCACAATGAATGGACACAACTTTATTATGAAAAAACTGTGCTTGTTCATTACAATAATGTAATGGAAGGGAGGGGGATGGCAAAAACATATTGGATACAGAAAGTTCATACACCACTTTAAATAGGATTTTCTGACAATTTTGGGCGGACATCATTTTATCCGTATAGAAGGAGGCACGAACAGATCTGCAAAGAGCATGATATTTTTTTTGTGCCTCCAGATAAGTGGCTTTGGCCTCTGGCGCATAATGCTTTCTCCACAGTCTCTCCTAAACTTTACATTGTTTTATTACAGCTCTAAGGGAGTCAGTAAACCACGAAGCGGGGGAAGCACTCTAGATTGGGATTTAGTAGAAAGGGGAAGAATGGAATCGACAGCCTCAGACAACCAGTGATCTACAAGTAGGTGGTCTGAGTCTAGTTGAGATGAAATAGAAGGAACAGTCTGCCAAAACAGCTCATTAATAGCCTTCATATCAAGTAGAGGCCAGTTCTGAGTTTTCTTTGGCAAGGCGGGCGGGAGAGGTGAATGAGCCAAGGAGAAATCAAAAAGAAAGGAATGGCAAGGTGATCAGACCAGCCTAGCTGAATGGGAGGAGCAGTGGACACAGTAGGAAGATTCGAAAAAATAGGTTCAAAAGATGACCTGCTACATGTGAAGGTGAGGAACTGATGAGTGAAAGATTCATGGTCAACAGATTGTCCAAAAGAGTTAGAGCAGATTTATTACTGGGATCATCAAAATGAAAATTGATGTCCCCATGCACAGAAGATTTGCAGTATGAAGAATAATAGGGGCAAGTGATTCGGTCAACAGGGAACCCCAGTTTTTAGATGGGCCAGGGGCACGGTAAATGTGGGCCCCAGAAAAGGTAAGATTAGATGAGAATGGGATAGAGAGAAGTAGAGATTCACAGTTGGGAATCGTGAATGCCTCAATTTTGCAGTTATAGATTTTTTTTTTAAAATGGCAATTCCTAAACCAGTTTAAGAGGTCTATTTATACCTAATAGAGCAAAATACTGTGGTAATGTTGCAATCACATCTGGTATGGACCCGTCGGAGAGCCAGGTCTCTGTTAAAAAAAACACATCCGGATCCATGTCAACTAGGAAGTGAAATGGGTGCAACTGGTGTTTGGGAAGGGAGCGACAATTGAGACTAAAACAGCGGAAAACCTTAGATGAATGTGAGCTAGAATTCTCAACTCTGGAAAGGTGGGAAGTGTCTCCTCCGAAAGAAGGGTGGGGGCCAGGCCGGGAATAGGTGGGGAAGATATTATCAAATAAACAATGTGAGCAGAAGCTGATGCTGTGATCAGGGGCTAGAACTTGACAAACATCATTAGGGGTGGGTTTAAAACTCCTAAGATCAGCAAGCAAGAGGCAGCAAGCAAAAACGACTGGGGTTCTGGCCACTGGCCCCGGCCGGACGCAGACGGGCGCAGACGGGCTTGCCTTAGAAGCGCCTTTGGCGCACCAGCGGCGCACCCGCTATGGGTTTAAATAGGAAAAACCCGGAAATGCCGTGAGACGCGAGTCTAGCTGGTTCGGCAATGCCCTCCGCCCAATCGGCACACAGCTGCGGCGGATTGGGGCGGAACCAGGAAGGAAGAGAAATTCCCCAGCATGTGGATGTGAGAGCCCGTCAAGTAAAAATACAAAAGTAAGCGGTAATTAGCCACTAGTTAAAAAGTTAAAAAGCGAACTTCATAAAATCAAACAATGGGATAGCGTACAGCAACTGCGCAACTGACCTCACTCATGTTATTGGATGCAAAATCCTTTAGGCAAAATACAGGAACTAAGAAGCTGCTTGGTTGTTATCCAGGGTTCTAGACAGACCAGTAGAATGTTGTCAATGTGCTTTTCTTACATAATTGAAAACATTTAGCAATCCTATTATATAGAACACAAAGAGAAAAATGAAAAGCTATTTTGTGGCTAAGAGTCTTGAAAAGTAAAAGTGTTTTTGAGGCATGCAAAATACATATGAAATTGTGGCAGAAGTTATACAGAAAGAGTTTGTGAGAAACATATATTTATGGGACTAGTCTCAGAATGAGTGGGAGGGTTATTTATTTATAAAGCATGAAAAGCAAGTGTGGATGAAAATCCTTATAGCTGACGCATCAAGTAGTCTATTAAGAACACAGAGGCGAGGAATATGCTTCTCATTTCTTTACTACTAATTTCAGCAGCCAATCTCATTAAAGTAAAACACAAACTACATTATCCATGTTTCCCTGTACCTCCCATGTCACATGCTCCAATCATATATGAGCTCCATAAGAACAGAATATTCCAAAGGGAAACAGGGTAAAAGTCACCAAAGATCCATACAGCTCAACGTGGACTTAAAACTTCCAGTGATCAAACAGGGATGTGTATCACCAACCACAGCCCGTGACTGAACTCTGCAATGGAATTAAAATTGCAGCGAGTCAACACGCCATATATAACTCCTCTCAAGGGAAAGAATTCCAAAGCAGAGTGCATCTCACAACTGTTCTGGGTGTTTCCTGAAATAGAGAGAGATCCCCAAAGTAAAATCTGACATCATAAATATAAAGCAAAGACTATTGCCAAAAATCATCAGCTGGGAGAAATAAGACAGAAACAACTAAATGTTGTATCAACATTAGTTATAACAATACAACAATTGAATTATAGTTCAAAGACAATTGCATCTAAAGGGTGAGCCGCACCTCCGTGTACTTAATAAAATTGGATATTCTTGATGCGTCAGCTAGACACATTTTCATTCTATGTCAGAAGAGGGGGCTCCGATTCTGCTAGTTTAAAGTTGTGTTAACACCACAGATGCCATATCTACAATAGGTTTATAATAGTATTTCTTACATGTAGACTCAGAGATCCAGTCTGCCGCTCTTATGATGTCTTCTACACGAGAGCAGAGAGCATGTGATTTGGATGCCATAGCTCCTCTGGCAGAATGCAACACTAAGACAGAAATGTTGACGCCTGCATCTGCCAGTAGTCATTTCATCCACCTGGCTAAGGTAGCTGCAGACACTGGTTTTTACGGATTTTGTAAGGCAATGAGTAGTTGTCCTCCAGCCTCCTATCTCATTTCACAAGTATTGATTTCATAATCCTTTGAGCATTGCACCACACATAATTTACTACTGTTTGGGAAACTTGGTTAGTTTACCAACATGGAAATAGATTTGGTGTGGCATGTGATAGTACAGGAAATGCCTTCTGGAGAGAATACTCTACCTGATAGATCCAATACTCTTAAGTCCAATACCCTCTTACAGGAAATCAAACATAATAACATTGTGAGCTTGCTTTGTTTGCAGGCCATTGCTCCAAGAATTTGAGAGTAACATTCACGTCCCAAATGGGTGTATACTTGGGTCTCGGAGGGGTGACCATACGGATACCTTTCATCCATTTGCAGGCTAGAGGGTGTTCATCCAATAGTTTACCCTCTACTGGGAGGTGTCCTGTGGAGATTGCCGATCTGAAGTTATGAACTGTTTGGTATGCTAAACTAAAAGATGCTAGTTCTGATAGAAAGTTTATTAATAAACAATGTTGTGCCCCCACGGGATCAACACTCCATGTGTTGCACCAAGCACACCATCTCCTCCGAGCTAAAGAATATCTTTTAAGGGTGTTATCTGGCCAGGTCTGCCTGATGAAGGATACAGCTTGTTGCGAAATGCCTTGGGTATGCTATCTTTGCCTGAAACCATCAACTTGAATTGACCTGATAGATTCAATGGGTGAGGAATACCTCCCGGGTCTAAGAGGAGATCAGGCTGAACTGGGAGTAGAACTGGAGGCGCAATCGCTAGCGTTAGAGCTACTGGTAACCAAGGTTGCGCTCTCCAGTAAGGTGTAACCAAAATTATTTCTGCTCCTTGTCAATTGATCTGTGGCAGGACACGGGGAATCATCAGGAATGGGGGAAAGGCATAGCCTCGGAACGGATCCTAGTCCTGGATAAATGCATCTGTTGCCTGGGCATCGGATCTGTGCACAAGCTCAAAAGATGTGTCAGTTGCCGATTGAGTCATGATGCGAATAGATCTATTATGCACGGGCCCCACAATCTGTTCGGAGCTTGGAAGGCAGAGTGATTCAGTTTCCAGTGCTGAAATCTCATAAGTGTCTGGAGTTCTAGTCGGCTATGGTGTTCCTCTTGTGTGAGTTGCAATGATCGAGGCAGAAGTGACAGAAGTCCGTGGCAATCTCTGCTAGTAGACAGGACTTCGTCCCTCCAAGTTTGTTGACGTAGTGAACTGCTGAGATGTTGTCCACTCTCAGTAAGATATAATAGACCATCTTTATCGGGGAGAGCCTCCAGATAGCGAAAGAGCCTGCCAGGAGTTCTAGGCAATTTATGTGGAGCCTGAGCTCAGCCTCCGACCACTGACCCCCTGTTGACATTGTCCTGCACCTCACTCCCCAACCCAAACGGCTGGTATCCAATTCGATCCCTCTTTCTGGTGAGGTGCCGAAAATGGCACCATGTTATCTCTGTCCTGGTTTTGCCCATCAGTGGGTCTTGTTCTGTGTAAGATAGACCCTTCCATAAGTGTTGGATTTTTAATCTCTGAAGGGCTCTGTAACGGAGGGGGCCTGGAAATATGTCTTGTATCGATGAGGCCAGGAGTCTCATGATTCTGACAATCCCATGAGGGTCTCAAGGCGCTAGACGATACAGTCTGTTTGCACAACGCAGACCTCAATTCCCTCTTGATATTGCATATCTTTTGGGTTGGAAGGAAATTGTGCTTGGACTGATTCTATCTGGAAACCCAGAAATGCCATTTGCTGGACTGGTGACAGGACTGACTTCTGGGAGTTGATCAGGAATCCCAGACCCTGAAGAAGTTGTATAGTCCATGATAGATTAGTCCTGAGTGTCTGAAGGTCCTGGGCCATCAACAGAAGATTGTTTAGTCAATTAGAAAATACTCCTCAAGCCCTCAGTGCTTCTACGACTGGTCTCATCAATTTAGTGAAACACCACGGGGCCAATGAGAGACCGAATGGAAGGGATTTTAATTCCATGCACTGTCCTTGTCATATGAACTGTAGAAACCATCTGTGAGGTGGGAATATGGGGACGGAGAGGTAGGCATCCTCAAGGACCAGACGGACCATCCAGTCGCATTCCTGTAGAATATCTCTTGGCAAGAGAATTTCTTCCATTATGAAATGTCTGTACATTATCCAGACATTGAAATCTTTGAGGTTTAGGACTGGTAGTGACCTCTGCCCTTCTTTTCAAACACAAAGATGGGTCTCATGAACCCTTTAAGGTATGGAGTTGTCAGGCATATTGCCCCTTTGGCTAGGAGAGTTTGAATATAAAAACTTGTGTTTGGGAAAAATACATTTGTCTTGGGGGTCCAGATGAGTTGAAGATTCATAATATTCCAGTTTGAAGCCCTGAATGGTCTCCAGTACACATGGGTCCATGGAAATGCATTTACAATTGTTGTGAATAGCGGCACTCTTCCTCCCAATATCACTTCAGAGAAGGGAATAACTCATACCAGTAGATAATGTGTCCAGGATTGCATTCTATGGTCAGTGTCTAGATCTGCTGCAGAATCAGGGGTGGCCACCTTTGGGTTGAGTGGGATAGAAGGTGGGATCTGGTTGGTCTCCATACCAACCACCTTTGCGGCAGACATAGTAGCCTTGTTGAGAGCTTTGGTGGGTTCCACAGCCTGGTGCACCATCCATGGCACCCGGCCCTGACAAAAAGGCCTCTCCAGAATACTAATTTTAGCACCATTTGGGCCTTGTATATAGTCGAGTAGGTGGCACAAAATCTGGGCTGGCTTCCAAATTGGATAGATCATTGAGTGTAGGATCTAATCTCATCAGGATAGATCTCCGGTGCTCTATAGAGATGGTGCAGTTGGTGTTTCCTAACATGCAGACTGCTCGCTGAGCCCAGCCAATCTGATTGTCAGTATTTACTGGGGAGTTGGACTCTTTGACTTAGTATGATAAGTCTAATATCTTAGTCAAGGTTCCTGTCAGGTCAAGTAGTTTATCTTGGCACATCTACATGAGCGATCCAGGCCCTTTTTCGGATCCCTTGCAAATTTTTTCATAAAAGTGACCATACCTCTGGCATATCTGCAACCTTACCCACCAGGTCTGGGTGGGGGCACTCCATGCGTGCATGTACCTCTTTATCAAAGCTCTGCCATAGATGGGTTTGAAGGTGTTCCGCAACCTCTTGAGGGGGAACCCAATTGGACTCCCTGGTAAGAATTATTTGGGTGGGCTCGAATTGGAGCACCCGAAGGGTATGGACTGGAGCCTGTTTCTTCTTACTGGGTCTTGCCTTCTTACCCTCATCACTGTCCTCAGTGTGGTAACAGCAGTCTGAGTCTAGGGCCTCTGCATGCTGTGAGCCTGAGAGGACTTTCCCTGTGGGTTGGCACTATAATCGTGTTCAGTCTCTCTCTTGCGCCTCAGCTTTGCAAAAGCTTCTCCATGTACTTCTGGCTGTGATTTACTCTTGGCTTTGCCCTTTTTTATGAGCCCACCTCATTGTTGGCCGGAGGAAGTTGGGGTTGCCAGCCTTGTTGGCATGCAAACTCACACAGCTTCCCCGTGAAGGGACCTTGCGCCTGTACCAGGGCCTTATTCACAGAATGCTGTACACTGCAGTCCAGTGCATCCACCAAATCCCGCTCTAGCTGGTCAACACCTTCTTCATGGTAGTTGTCTGCCTCCGCCTTATAGGGATCTCATTGAGCCATTCTCTCTGCATGCACACTCAATTTTACTGGGAGTTGAGAGAGTAAGGGGGGAGTGGAATTAACCCAGCAAGGCCAAGGACTATGCCTTAATTTAAATGTGGAGGGAGATGCCTGGACCAAAAAATCCACTTGTGGCAAAGCCTATGCAAATGTATACAACCCAGCACATACTTGTGAGACAGAGCATAGGGGAAGCATTCACCCCTGCCACCACATACAGAGTCAAGTCACGTTATGTGTAGAAAAAGTCAGCAAAAGCTCTGATCAATATCCCTGAGCGTTGTGTTCAATTTCTGCACATGCGCATTGTGTGGTCCTTGTTTGCAAGTAAAAGAGGACTGTGCACATCAGCAAGATGTGCGCTGTCTGCTGCTCGCTCCACTGATCCCAGCGCTGTAGTGCATGCAGTAGGGGATCAGTCAGCTTACCACTCCTGCCCTCATAGAACCGCAACCCATAGAAAGCATGACATTACCAGCAAATAGAGGTAGGAAATACCTACAACTATGGCATTACAAGTATATAGAAAAGAAACATTCTAAGTAAAAGAGATTTGAGATATCTATAATTACAAGCATAAAGAATTAAACTGCACTTCTCTGGCTGTGAAGCAGGAAAGAAAGAGGAAACAAAATGGTGACAGCTATATGGGTAGCTCATGTACAATTAGAGCATGTGACATGGGAGGTACAGGAAAACATGGGTAATGTAGTAAAGAAATGAGAAGCAAAAACAGAGCCTCCGGGTCATGACATAGAATTTGTGGCATGTAAAAACAAAATGGCCTAGACAGAAAAGAGAGGTGGGCACAGTCCTTTCCTGATAAAATGGCATTGGGCCAAGTAAACCCCACAATCCAATAGATAGTACAGTGGTAACGCACAGTGAACATGAGTGCCTTTTGAGAAGGGTTCAAACCCCACCTGGGAAATTAAATTTTTATATTCTTTTTCATTTTTCTTTATTTTACCCAAATGAAAGCTGTCCCTATGTAAATCACCCCTAGCAGTGTCTGTGAGATTTATGGCCTCTTTAGTCAAGTCAGTACATGTCAGAAAGTTGTGACATGCTGTGGTTTGTGGAAGGGGGGGCAATGTTTGAATCAACAGAAATACCTTAATTTGTGGAACAAGACTTTGGGGATGGTTGTGTACGAAAAAGAAATGCATGGGGCAAGTACTAGCGTGAAAGAAAAGAAGGGCTATTTGTTTATAAGTCACGAAAATCAAGTGTAGATTTGTGGCATGTAAAAGCAAAATGACATTGAAATAATAGAAGGTAAGCACCCTTTTTCAATGACACACAGGTTTTGGACATTATTTTTGTGCAGAACAGATGGTCCAGTTGTTGCCAACAGGTTCTCTGAGTGTTTTTGACAAGGGTTCAAACCCTAGCTGGGGAAATTCATTTTTTCTATTTCACCCAAATGAAAGATGCCCTGTTGTAAATTACCTCTAGGAGTGTCTGTGAGATGTGCGAACCTTTTTAGTCAAGCCAGGGCATGTCAGACATTTGTGACATGCTGTGGCATGTGGAAGGGGGGCAAGGTTTGCTATGAAAGAAATCCCTTAATTTGTGGAATGAGACTTGGGGAATGGTTGGGTAAGAAAAAGAAATGCATGGGGCAAGTCTGAGAGTGAAAGAAAAGAAGGGCTATTTGTTCATACATAACGAAAATCAAGTGTAGATTTGTGGCATGTGATAGCAAAACGACATGGAAATAGAAGAAGGACAGCACCCTTTTTCAATGACACAAAAGCTTGGTTTCTGTGCAGACCAGATGATCCAGTGGGTACTAACGGAGCTCTGTTTGCTGTTTGACAAGGGTTCAAACCCCAGCTAGGGAAATTCGATTTTTCTATTTTTTTCTATTTTACCCAAATGAATGATGCCCTATTGTAAATCACCCCTAGCAGTGTCTGTGAGATTTGTGGCCTTTTTAGTGAAGCCAGGGCATGTCAGAGATTTGTGACATACTGTGGCATGTGGAAGGGGGAGCAAGGCTTGCTATTAAAGAAATCCCTTAATTTGTGGAATGAGACTTTGGGAATGGTTATGTAAGAAAAAGAAATGCATGGGGCAAGTCTGAGAGTGAAAGAAAAGAAGGGCTATTTGTTTATAAATCACGAAAATCAAGTGTAGATTTGTGGCATGTAAAATAAAAACGACATGGAAATAGAAGAAGGACAGCACCTTTTTTTCATGACACATAGGCTTTGAAATATATCTGTTACTGCAGAACTTATGCTCTAGTGGTAGTTCACAGGGGTTTGAGTGCTTTTTGATAAAGGTTCAAGCTCCAGCTGGGTAAATTAGATTTTTCTTCTATGTTACCCAAATGAAGGATGCCGTATTGTAAATCACCCCTAGCAGTGTCTGTGATATTTGTGGCCTATTTAGTGAAGCCAGGGCATGTCAGACATTTGTGACATGCTGTGGCATGAGGCAGGGGGGCAAGACTTGCTAATAAAGAAATCCCTTGCTCTTTGGAATGAGACTTTGGGAATGGTTGCATAAGAAAATAAAATGCATGGGGTAAGTCCTATTGTGAAGGAAAGAAGGGCTATTTATTTATAAAGCATGAAAATTAAGTGTGGATTCATAGAATGTAAAAGCAAAACAAAATGGAAACACAAGAAGGACCAGCACTCTCTGCTATGTCAAAAAGCTTTGCACCCCATGATGTTCGAATACAACAGATGGTACAGGGGTTAGTATCAGCGACTTGCATGAATTTTGACAAGTGTTCAAACCCCCAACCAGGAAAATTCCTTTTTATATTGTTTTTCTTTCTTTCTTTATTTTAGCTGGGTGAAAGATAGTCCTTTGGAAATCACCAACTGGTATTATCTGCAGTTAATCATGAAAGAGCATGTCAGAAATCTATGACTTGCAGTGGGACATGTCAAATAAGCCGTGGCATATGCCACATGACACAGTGACACGTGTCACATGCCAGGAATGGGCACCAACCCTTACTGCCAGCTTATGCCTACAACGTAAAATGGTGCCTTATCCGCTGAGGAGCTCATTAGCCGCTGACCAGTGGCTTAATCACCTGAATTGAGGCCATATCATCAAAATGCATCATGCACATTACTGCATTTTCTCGCGCCCTTTGTACAAAGCTATTCATTGCCTGTAAAAGCCACAAGATGGTAGTAGAGAGTCACGTTTGTTGATATTCCCTGCTTCAGAACCTTGCTCTTTGAATCTGGTATAGGTAATCTTGATTCTAAAACGTGGAATTTATGGTGACTGGTTGATTCCTGCTCGGGGCTTGCCAGGGGTTGGTTACTTTACATTCCTTCAAAGGTCTTTCTAAGCTCAGTAGGAGAGCTTCGGAAATATCACAGCGCATCCATTTGTGTGTGCAGAGAGGACTTGTAAACGTCCCATCAACATGCATGTGCTTGGGCCGCAAGACTACGGAAGCTAGCAGGGATTGGTCACGTTCCTTAGTGTTCACAAAATGCTGGGGACAGGTGATGAGGGTTTATGCTGAATAATGGATTGGTGGGGGGGATTCAGGGCCATGTGTAGGGATGGGGTTTCATCATCCAGGAGCTGACAGTCCTCAGGACGTCTCCAGAACAGGATACAACAAGGCCCGGAAGTGGTGCACGCGCAAGCGTGCTTGTGCCCGCTGCGGCAAAAGTGAAAGCGCCGTGTTTGTCCATCTGTTTCCAATTAACGCGAGCGCAAGACGCGGCGCGATAATTGATAATCATTTACAAAAGACAGCGTGAAGATGCTTGAATAGCACACTCATGTCATCTATACTAATTCATCCTCATGTGACCTATCTAATCTTAAGGTTCTGTCAGGGTGAATGCATTTCACACATTTGACTGGGCTTGAATGATAAATAACTGTTTACAGACTTACACCACTGCTTCATGCTTACACTAAAGATATAAATATTACCATTAATCTACTACTATCCCCTGCAACTACTGTACCTTTCCTTCTTCTGGTCTTCTGTACCCAGCACAGTCTTCTATACGCAGGGCACTGCAAATATGTGACATAGTATGACCACCTTATGCAACACGGTTGCAGCAAAACTAGGATATTTATGCGGAGTAATGCAGCACATTTTGTGACCGTATTACTATGTGTATTTTTACACATGTTAATACTGCCTGGGCAAAGGTTCCACCTATTAAGTAACAGTTTAGCAGTCAAATACAACAATAGGCAATTGAAAGGTGACTACATAACTTGGACTTTTGATCCGTTTGAGCAAGAAACATTTATTTTTGACAAAATCTGCAGATTATGTAGGTATTGGAATGTGTGGCAAATACAGCAACTCTATATTAATGCATAAAATAACACAGCTGCAGAATCACATAATTCCAGTGGTCCTTTCAACTCCCACTTCCAGGTATTCAACTGGACTAGGGATTGTTGTGGTCAATATACAGCAGGTTTGATAATGTTGTTCAAAAACTGGTCACTGACGAGAACCTTGAGCATCATCCAATGTTCTTTACTCTACAAATGTAAGCAAATAAAAGGGAGTATCCCTGTCCTCTTTGTATTTGCTGTAGGTGATGGCTTTTGGTTAACACACTTTATCAGTCATATATCTGGTGGGTAAATTTTCAGGATGGGAATCAATGTAAGAAGCCTAAAGGAATGAAGCTTACCTGGGAAATGTCACACCACTCATGATTCAACTGAATTTATTAGCTGACTGAAGGACTGACAGATATATAAATGCAAAAAAAGTTCTCAGACTGCAGAAACTCTCTTAAAAGGCAAGTGATTAGGATACAAATTCTATATAGAAAAATAATGCGTGAAACATAAATTGTGAAAGATGTGGTGCATTCTCTCCTCGTGGTAGGCAGGACAATATCTTGTCTAGGAAGCGCATAGTATGTTTGGGTAAATAATAATAATAATGACAGTACCTGAATAGTTTCTTGGCACCCTATCATAGGTACAAATTTTTTCTCAACTCAAGGGGGCGCATCATCAATTTCAGAAGAATGAACCTATTATTCTAGTGCGGCATTATATGACTTAAACATTACTCACAGGTCTCTGTTGTGGGTCCTTGCAGGTTTGGAACGTGTGACCTGCAAGTTTTACTTGGGTCTCTGCTCCAAATGTATACACCAACAGATCTTTTTCAATAGGGCTGAAATCTGTGGCCTGCCAATTACCCTAAAAGTATCCATCTTAGTAATTCTACCACTGTGTTTCACTGAAACATGCTGAATTCACACATATGTCTTCTGCAAGCCCCTTAACTTACTGGTCTTATGTAGCAGCTCACACACAAGCAATTCATATAATATTATTAGTTCACAATCATAGTCTAGAAATGTTTGTGCTAAGTGAAGGCAATTACAAGTTTTTCAGAGTGGAATTTCCATGTTGAACTCCCATCCACACAATTATCACTTGGGTGGTGTTCTTGAATCTGGATTTATCAGGTGTAGGACAAACCCTTGAACCGGACCCTATTTCACCAGCGAGAACATTCTACAGGAAAATCGCTTTGGGAAGGGCTCCATTGCAGCCCAGACCTGGTCCCTGGCCCCATTGCTGACCCTTTTTCATAGCACAGAGGAGCATGTAATCCTAACCCTGCAAGGAAACTTAGGGGTAGATTTACAATAACTGACGCATCCCTGCATATCAGCAGGGCTGCGCCAGTTATTGTGCGTCACGGCTCTGCCACAATGGATGCGCCGCATTTACAATGTGGCGCACCATGGGGCAAAAAACGGACAGATGCGTGACGCATCTGTGCCGTAAAGGCAGCACATTGCTGGTGTTGCATCGCAAGCGCTACGCAGCTCCAGCAAGGCTCTAGGGTGCCCTATCTTCACAATGCTGCGTCAATCCTTACTCCTGCTTCAAGCAGGCGCAGGGTTTTGACGCAGCATGGGCTCAAATATGACTGAGTGAAATCTTGTAGATTTCTCTCAGCCACTTTTAAGAGGCGTTCCTGCGACGGAACGCCCCCCCTGCGCAGGAACGCCTACTTCTGGCACAGGGCTTTACAATGTGATGCATCTCCCAGATGCATCACGTTGTAAATACCCCACAGCATGGCGCTGGTTTTGCGCCGACGCAGCGTCACAAAAGTGAAGCAACGGCGGCGTAAAAGAGGCACAAGGGGCCTGTAAATCTGCCCCATAGTACCCAACTCACTACTATCCTGACAAAGCTTTTCATCCCCCAACCAAGATCATGACAGGGGGCTTGTTTGAAGAGTAGTGGAGAAAGGGGGCATGGCCTGTGACCACCTCTCAGCAATCCCACTGTGTGGGGCTTACTGGAGGTAACAGGTAGGCTGGTTGGTCCCTAAGGACCTCCAGCAGCGAAGAGGACTTCATCCCCTAACCAAGAGTGGGCCAGGAGGCGCGTTTGCAGACTGGTGGAGAAAGGGGGAGTGGCCTGGTTTCAGAACTCAGCAATCCTGGATGTAACAGGAGGGGTAGATGGCCCGCAAGGATGTCCTTTGGGCCAACTACCTCTCATGTTACTTCCAGTAAGTCCCACACAGTAAGATTGCTAAGAGGTCTTCGAAAGCCATGCCCCCTATCTACACCAGTCTGCAAACGTGCCTCCTGGCACACTATTGGTTGAGGTATGAAGTCCACTTTACTCCAGAGGGACCTTGGGGGCCAAAAATTCCTCCTGGTAAATCCTGTAAGCCCTACGCAGTGGAATTCCTAAGTGCTGCTCGGTGGCCCAGCCCCCTTTCTCCACCACTCTGCAAACACGACTGCTAGTTGAAAAACCTTTCAAGTTCACAAACAAACAGACGTAACAGTTGGAATTAGCATTAAAAAAAACTTAGAAATTCAGGAAAGTTATAGTTAGGATAACATTTCACTTGTAAAAAACCTGTAAAATTCAGCCGTTATAGTTAGCTAAGCTAACTATAACTCGCGCCCCCACAATGCACTGCTGATGACATCACATATTACATCACTTATGACATGGTCAGTGACATCACGAATGACATCACTGATGACATCTCAAATAACATCACTGATGACATCATCCACATAATCTCTGATGCACCTACTCACACCTACTCACACCCTCATATAACCTTTCATACACCCACTCCAAAATTCAGACTACCATCCTCGAAACCATAGACACATCAATTCCAGTTAGTACATACCCACTCACTGATTCATAGGTCTACACACACATCCACTCATTCACCCATAAAGCCACTCACACATGCCAAAACTCGCCAATACAGCCGCTGATATATGCACCCATACAGAAACTCAAACACCACCACTCACCCATAGAGTTACTCACACACCTAGTCAGACACCCAAAGAGTCAATCACACTGCCATTTACTCGCCTATACAGTAATACACACACCTCCTCACTTATTTATACAGATACTAGAACATACTTACTCTCTTATACAATCACTGACACAAGCACACATTCATCCACACTGCAACTCCAACAATTACTCACTCTCATATACAGTGACTTACATACTCCAACACTCACATGTACTGCCTTTCACATATGCAGTTACTCACCCATATACCACTGAGAAATCCATTCACTCACCGAAAAAAATACTATCCTGCCTGGAAACTACTTTAATTGGCGGGAATAACTCGCCTTCAGACTGTGCTCAAAAGAGTCACACATGAGCTAAACAAAGCTACTCTCACTGTACGTGCAGATGATATTTATATTGATATTCAATCGCACTGTATACATTCTTATAAATCACATTAAATCAACAAGAAAAATTTAAAATCTTATTTTTATTATGGGTATCAAAGACAGTAATAAATAGATGTTCTGTAATCATGCCAAAGTAATAACTACAACATGAGAAATAGAGCAGTTAATGAAAACAACGCCAAAACACCAAAAATATAAATGTATCTGATCCCACACTTCCATACATACCACATTTATACCACAAACAATTTGCACATTCTAAAAGCAGCAACAAAAAATAAGGAAATCTGGGAGGACCATCCATCTGTCATATTCAGGGCAAAACCTAGACTATAATGTATTCTTGTACAAAGAGAAATTAATCTCAGTATCTTTGATTAGTATCTATAACAGTCAGATATTTTTCACAGAATAACTATTTTATCACAATAAGGTTTTATTAATATCCTAAGTAAATACAGTTCTGAGTGGAAATAAATGTATCACTACAGTAGAGGTTATATTTAGCGATTCCATTTCTAGTGGTCTCCACACTGTGCGCCGACGCGTGTTTTGGTAATGACCTGTCAATGAGGTTCCACCATATTCAGGGCACTAAAAACATGGGAGGATAAGGGAGTCTTGGTGTCAAAGCAGTTCACAACTTCTAAAAATTTAAAATTCAGTTTTGAGCGGCGTAACTAGGCTCATGAAATAGTCAGACGAAATAAGTAATTGACAACAGATAAGGGAAGTGTAGAAAGTCACTCGTGACTAGGCTGCTTGTTTGCTACATGAGAAAAGTGCCAATTGTGCCCAGTGTAGGACATAGGATAGGACCCCTTCTCACCCGTGAACCATACTGTAACCAGTGTAGTTAACAAAGCAGAAATGCAAACATGCACCATGTGCACCCATCTATGTGTCCCAAAACGACAAATAACAGCTGCTAGATGTCAATACTCAGTGCCTGCCAATGGGAGGCCACAAACCTGAGATGTATACAGGTCACCATAGCTACCGTGTACATTAGATGGTCTGGGGAACCGGGTACTTACCTGTGCAGATGGACGTAGTTCAGGGTCAAGGAGAGTACATGCTTTCAGATATAACTGGAGTAACAAGAAAACATATCAGACAGAAAGGTCTCCTAGTGTGGCCTAATAAAGGTCAATAAAGATAATTTAAATGCCGCTGAAAAACAGTGGATGCAGACAAAGGCAACTATATATCTATCTGAAAGGCTAAGTCCTCACCCACATACAATGTTAGTTGTCCCTTAGATGGCAGTCCTCAGAGTATGGAAGCCAAGGTTCAAAATTATGTAAACTGATACAAGGCCTCAGTAGAGAAGAAATGAGGTCTAAAGATATTCCCCAACAACAGGGTGGACTAGACGCTGTTTGAAATAAATGGGTAACACAATATAGAGGATGAAAGGAGAAGATTATGAAACTTCATCATACTGACAAAAAATAAACAGACTGACTCCCATAAGGGGTAGTTCAAAGCAAGTTCCACAGCACAGAACTCTCTCTGCAGAACAGACCAAATACCTTTGAGGAATTTTTTTTAACACACTAATGAAAAACCATAATGAGAAAAAAGGCTAACAGAAACTCAATCAGTAACCTATCTGTAATATTGCCTGCGTAGTAACGTGCCAAGCCTGAATCGGTAGCACAAGAGTTAGAGCCCCGCTGCTAAGGTACGGACATAGTGCGATAACTAAGCATGAATAAAACACATCATTGTTAAAATCTTATACGCAAAGCCCCGTATCACATGAAACATCTTTTGCGCTGGTAGAAAAAATATGGTAGAAAAATTATGATAACAATTACTCTGGTCTGTTCACAAAGTCAAACAAGTGAACAAACCATTACCAAATCCAAACAGGCGCTTACTGCCCAAATCGGCAAAGAGGCCGATACTTCTGATAACAAGCGGTCACAACGCGGTTGGTGGCGTCTGTCAGCGTTCACTCACCGACACAGCCATACGGACACTCACTCACCCATACAGCCCATCGCAGAAGCACTCATGAACCCATAAACCCTGTGATTCACCCACTCACACATCCATGCAGGGAGTCACACACCCCCTCAGCCACCCACTCAGGCTCCTGGAACGTTATTGACCAGATGGAAACTACTTAGACCATAATGCCTTCAAGCACACGCCCACTGGGGCTGTAGTACTTGCCCACTGCGGCGGGACTTCATTTATTTAATTAGTAGACGATCCACTGGGAAGTTGCTGTTTTTCTCCTATTGGCTTGTGAGCAAGAACGAACAGTTCGAAAAGTGTTAAGCCCTATTAAAGTGGTTGGAGTGAGAACCTTACTGTGTCTGCAGTCCTCTCTGTTAGAGGTCTACTTTCCGGGAGGGCGTCCCCTATGGAGGGTAATATATATATCTATGTGTGTGTGTGTGTATATATATATAAAATAACAGAGAATAATCGCAACAAGCAATTGTTTTACTTTATGAATGTAAACATCTACCTCTCAACATTACCTGTTATATTAAGCGAAGTATTTCTACTATGTCTGTTGGTGATGGTCACGTGATTCATGACGTAATAGGTAAAAACAATGCCGGATGTAATACTCTTTGTGTGATCAAGGGCACTCAGTGCTCGAAACGCGTCGCAGAGGGAGAGTCAGATGAAATAAAATCTTCCTGCCTGATCCGTGAGGGTCCGTTTCTCCTTTTTTCCCGCTGTGTAAGTTGTGAAAGCAGAAGCTACGTGGATGTGTGGAGAATGCACTATTCATAGTTACTACGGAAGCGGATTGTCTCAGACAACGGTACCCCTTCCTCACAAGTTGGCCGCCGCCTACAATCAAAAATCAAGAGAATTCCGGGGAGGAGTAACAAGTGGTGGCCCCCCACAGCAGCGCAATTCATCACGGAAGCCGAGAGGGATTACGAAGCTATCTAGGTCGGAGGACCCGGTAACAACGCAGTCCGGCGGTGAGTGATTTGAATGTCTGCGCGTAGGTGAGGAGGTACGGCTCATTAGCAGTTAGTGGTGGGACACAGCGGACGCTGACCCCAATACATATACATAGACTCTCTCCCCGCTAAAGAAAATGTCAGCCAGCCTAGTGAATGAGCGGGAAGCAGCAGCCGAAGAATTGTTTGGCAGCCTGCCCAGAATTAACACCAACATAAGGAACACGGAGGGCAGTCAGAACATCTGTGACCAAGATGTTAAACAACTTTTGAGAAATTTGGATAAAAAGATGAAAAGTGAAATAACCAAATGGTGGGAACATAAATCCCTTACTAAGTATGAAGAAGTGGGACGAGTTCCCCGGGGACTGAGAATCCTTTTGGCGCCAAGTTTCGAGGAACCAAATCCCGCCATGCTGTTATAATGGGGAGAAAGCAATTTGGTGGTATCCATGAACTTGGTCAAAATCTTGATAAAATATGCAGTTATAGACCGTGAAATGCTGCTAGAAAACATTACAAAAATTAATGAAGAACTCAACAAGAATCATGACCAAAAGGAACTCATAACCAAATCTCGTAAAGAAATCAGTGAATGGCTACGTAAACATGAAGATCGGATCAAAACTCGTAAAGCGCATAAGTTTGCCCGGGATCAGGCAGATTACGAACAAGGACGAATATATACTTTTTCTCGGAAATCTGACAATGCTAAAAAACTGAAATTCAATAACAAGATTTCCGTGAACCCATTGGAGCGGCATCAAGACCACACTGAAGTCATATCAGGAAGTGAAGGTGACACAGCATCAACTTCGAGTATGGTTAGCTCAGATCTCAGCAGTCACGAGGGAGGCAATTCCAAGATGGTGTTGAACTTGGGGGAAGAAATCGATTTTTTAGTGGGAGACCGAAGGCAAACGCTCCGTCCAAGGAATCGTTACAATCAAACAGGAAAAGGAGGAACACAAGACGAAGAGCAAGGAGAAAGAAGCACAAAACCACAACAAAAGAAAAAACAGCAGTGGTACAGAAAGAAGCGGTAATTGATTTAACCATCACAAATCTATCCGACATTACATTAACAGCAGCAGAAAAACAACTTCTTGCTCTTGGCCTCAATTTCTGTCCTGAAAGTTCATTCAATTATGCCAGTACCAGGGTCGACATTTTTTGTTTTGTCCAAAAATTGAAACTTAAAAAGTTTTTCTCCATCAAATCAGGAAATGCAATCAACGACAAAGAAAAGGAAAATCAAAACAGCACTAGTTCATGCCCAGTCGTTCCAGCATCCGATGCTGAATTTTTTCTAACTCTTCATGACTTAGGGGCTCTATCCTCTAATCTGTCACAATCAGATGATAGGGAAGAAAACAGCATACAAAATCGATTGCAGAAAATCAACATATCCCAGAAAGGAGCTGGAGAGAGTCCTTTCAAATCTAAAAGTACATTTATTCCTATCATGCCCAAAGATGCAATTGACATTTTTCATGAATACGTAATTGAAGATTTGAAAAAACTGAATCGAACAGTTATCAAACAACGTCATCGTAAGAAAAACTACAACCTAACACAGTACATAAGGCTGATGAATAAACTGAGTAACAACGGAGAGGTGATCATAAATAAATCCGACAAGGGAGGAAACATTGTTCTATGGCCTAAAAAAGAATATATCAAAGAGGCAATGAGACAGCTAAACGACGAACAATGTTACTACAAATCCAATGGAAGTGATTACAAGAAGGTAAAAGAAGCGATCAAAAAATTACTGCATCAATACAAGAGACAAGGTTTAATTTCGTCAGCCGAATTTGACCATCTCCACATTGAATACCCGGTAATTCCCATCCTGTATCTCATACCCAAGATTCATAAAATGGTCACCCCAACACCAGGCAGACCAATAATATCTGCAATCAACAGCATGAGTGAGCATATTTCACAATATATTGATTTTTATTTACAGGACTTGGTTAAGAGTTTACCCAGCTATGTGAAAGATACTGGTGACTTTTTGAACAAGATAAATACAATTCACTGGAAAGATGGCTGGTGTCTACTAACATTAGACATTGAATCACTGTACACCAGCATTGACCATACAGCAGGACTAAAAGCTATCAGTCACTTTCTAAACACAAGACCGTGTGAATATCTCAGTCACAATGAAATGATATGCGAACTGACTGCCTGGTGCCTTAACAACAATTTCTTTATGTTTGATAAAGCTATTTGGAAACAAGAAAGGGGCGTGGCCATGGGGTCTTGTTTCTCCCCCAGCTATGCATGCTTGCATGTTGGCTGGTGGGAGGAACAAGTCTTGAGGAAAATATCTAGCATAGACCATGTCCATCATTGGCTAAGATTTATTGATGACGTTTTTTGTGTATGGGATGGTGATGAAACAAGTGCACAAGATTTTGTCGCCACACTTAACAACAACTCTAGCAATCTCAAATTTACCTCAAACATTAGTAGAGATAAAGTAGATTTCTTAGATGTACAAGTATCAGTTAGCAACGGTACATTAGAAACTACACTGTTCAGAAAACCAACAGCTGGTAACAGTATACTTCACGCTAGCAGCAAACATCCCAGACACCTCATTGAAAGCATTCCATTTGGTGAGCTACTAAGACTCAAGCGTATCTGTAGCTCCCAACAGGAATATACAAAATGCTCTAAAGACATGATAGAGAGACTAAAAGAGAGAGGATACAGCGATTCCACTCTCAAAAAAGCCCTTAAAAAGACAGACGATAGACCCAGAGAATCTTTCCTAGCCCCCAAAGAACCTACTGTTAGCAATGATGATGAATGTCCACGGTTTATTACTACATTTAGTAAACAAGAAAAGAAAGTAAAATCAATCATCAAAAAGAACTGGCCCATTATACTTACTGATGGGGTTCTAGGCAGTAGACTACCTGAATTACCCACCATCACATATAGAAAATCTAGATCCATGAGAACTAAATTAGTAAAAACAAGTCCAGAACTCAACATGGCGACTACATGGCTGAAACCCAAAACAGGTTTTTACAAATGCTTATCATGCCGCGCCTGTAAATTTGGCGCCAACACTACTCATTATAAAACTCCTTTCTTTGATATCCCTGTTGCGATTGAGGGTAGTTTTGGATGCAAGACTGAGTATGCGGTGCATGTTTTGACGTGCACTTGTGGCTTATGCTACATTGGTAGCACTAAGCTGCAGGTGCACGTCAGAATTTTACAGCATCTCAGAGCCATTGTAAACAACAATAGTGCATACTCAGTCGCCAGACATTTCAGATTGGTTCATAATAATGAGTTAAGCTGTCTCTCGTATTATGTCATCAATGCAGTAAGCCCTTTGCGAAGGGGAGGCAACAGAGAGAAACTTCTAAGAAAATTAGAAACACGCATGATTTTAGAACTGGACAGTAAAATCCCGAATGGGTTGAATACCACTGAAGATATGTACAATTATTTGTAAGTTATGCACAAATAAAATACTGATGCAACTATTTCAACCCAATAAGACAACCAGATGAGTTTTCAGTGTATCAGATAGCAAAAACTCTAGAATGAAAGAATTTTTTGTCTCACTTATTCATTTATTTTCCCAATCTTTTCAGTAATTTCGCAAGTTTAATACTATATTATTCTTCCCCGTTATTATAACAATCTCTTCACTTTTAAATTAATGGTTTTTATACAAATGAACACAATATTTTGTCTTTTGCACAGTAAGGGTATTTAGTATTAAATGGTGAGGGATGTGTATCAACAAAGTTTGGATTACACGTATAACACCCCACGGTTTTGAGATAGTTAGAAGTAGCAAAAACAAATATGGACCAGAAAGTTGAATTCGCTACAATATATTGGTAAATGAGGTTCAAGGTGTTATGCATTTATGCAGTAATAAAGACATATCAAAGAAAGAAGCATATTGTTGCACAAAGGAAGGGATAGGGGCAATTTTAATTTGCAAAATTTTGCAGATCTTGCCATAGTTTGCACAAATAAACTGTTTACGTATTTATTTATTTTGTTTACAAGTAGCAATGCCCTACAAAACAATTTGAAGTGGTTTTATATTCATACAAAAATATATTTTTTATACAGAAATTGTTTTTAAAATTATTTTAATGTATTTAACATATTTATATAAACCACTGGAAATGTATTTTACAATATTGCATTAATGCAGTTTAAAATACCAGAGAATAATCGCAACAAGCAATTGTTTTACTTTATGAATGTAAACATCTACCTCTCAACATTACCTGTTATATTAAGCGAAGTATTTCTACTATGTCTGTTGGTGATGGTCACGTGATTCACGACGTAATAGGTAAAAACAATGGCGGATGTAATACTCTTGGTGTGATCAAGGGCACTCAGTGCTCGAAACGCGTCGCAGAGGGAGAGTCAGATGAAATAAAATCTTCCTGCCTGAGCCGTGAGGGTCCGTTTCTCCTTTTTTCCCGCTGTGTAAGCTGTGAAAGCAGAAGCTACGTGGATGTGTGGAGAGTGCACTATTCATATATATATACATATGTATATATAAATATATATATATAATTCCAACAAGTTGCCTGTGAAGGAAGGAGCCCACGAAACAGGTAAGTATCAGCCACCATCTTTATTTGAACAGTTTAAATAATGAAGTTACGCCGTCGTGGGCGTGGCCACCCCGTGGCCCGATGGTACTTGTAGTGCCGGTATTTCTCACGTGAGCTGCCATGCTGATGCGTCCTTTAAATAAAACCACAACAAGGCACCCATCCTCTTTGCCGATTATCATCTTCAAGCAACAGGCACTGTTTCCCAATGCGGAGGTGACGATTTGGCGTCTCCGCTGGTGGGCTGTAAACAGCCCCAGGGCTCCACTCCGCGGCTCAGGCATGCCGCTAAATACAAATCCAACAAGTTGCCTGTAAAGGAAGGAGCCCACGAAACAGGTAAGTATCAGCCACCATCTTTATTTGAAGCAGCAACGAGGAAAGGTGGAATGCGGCAGCAAAGTTCGTCATGCCTGACGCGTTTTGTGCAATGAGCACTTTGTCATAGGCGACGGACTCAGGAGGCAATAGCATGACGTTTTCAGGCACCACAGTTTAAATAATGAAGTTAGGCCCTCGTGGGCATGGCCACCCCGTGGCCCGATGGTACTTGTTGTGCCAGTATTTCTCATGTGAGCTGCCATGCTGATGCGTCCTTTAAATAAAACCACAGTGGGTTGGCGTGGCAAGGCACCCATCCTCTTTGCCGATTATCATCTTCAAGCAACAGGCACTGTGGCTGATACTTACCTGTTTCGTGGGCTCCTTCCTTCACAGGCAACTTGTTCGATTTGTATTTAGCGGCATGCCTGAGATGCGGAGTGGAGCCCTGGGGCTGTTTACAGCCCACCAGCGGAGACGCCAAATCGACACCTCCGCATTGGGAAACAGTGCCTGTGCCTTTTTCTCGGCCCCTGCTTGACGAATCACCCCGAGACTTTCAGGATAGGAGCGGACTGGAGCGGGCCACGAGTTTTGAAAATTGAAAAGATTCGTCAACCAGCGCCAAAGTTATTGCAAATAGAATGTTGCGGATTTCCTATGGATAATAGGTCCTAACTATAACTACCTACTAGCGACTGCCAGTAGGTTATATATATATATATATATATATATTCACTTAAAAAACCATAGGTTTCACACATGTTATAGTTAGCTGGACATTTCACTCGTGAAAAACCAATGAAATTCCCCCGTTATAGTTAGTGCATGCAACTATAACTCACGCGACCGCAATCCTCTGCTGATGATATTACATCACTGTATTTAGTCACTTATTCACCCATGTCTTCTTCCATTAATCTTTAGCTATACATATATTACAAATATTTATTTTTCAGAAAGACACATATGTCATCAGCAGAGGATTGCGGTCGCGTGATTTATAGTTGCATGCACTAACTATAACGGGGGAATTTCATTGGTTTTTCACGAGTGAAATGTCCAGCTAACTATAACATGTGTGAAACCTATGGTTTTTTAAGTGAATTTGCAAGGTTTTTAAAATGCTAATTCCTAACTATAACGTGTGTGAAACCTATGGTTTTTTCAGTGAATTTGTACGGTTTTTTAAATGCTAAGTTATTAATATATTTTTATTTTATTTTTTTAAAATTTTACCCTGCACGCACCGTGCGCGCACGGTGCTCTTCGCACACCGTGCGCATGCGGTGGGCACGCGGTGCGCTTTGCGCACCGCGCGCCCACTTTACACAGTTCGGACCGTGCGCGCACGGTGCGCAACGTTCGCGGTATTTTTTCCATTTCCACCGATTTCGCGAAAAAAATAAAAACTTTTTTTGGCCCTTGGGGGGCCTTCTGGGACCCCCTGACAAATGCTAGGGGGCCAGGAACTGTCTAGCCTGCCCCCTTTTCAAGTTCTCAACCTTTGTTTTTCACCCCCTCAGAGTGCGAGAGACAAAATGGCGGCCGACACTTCCTGGTTTCGACCGATTCGAATGTTTACTAAGATCTAACAACCAATCAGAATTGGGCACGCGCGCGGCAGGGTGCGCGCACCCAGCGCGCACGGTGCGCGCGTATAGATATATATATGCTTTTAAATGCTATTTTCTCAGGAAATACTGAACAGATTTACACCAGACCTGCAAAAGGCACTTCTTTGACCTTATGGCTACCTCTCTGCCAAATTTCACGTAATTCTGTTCAGCCGTTCGGGCTGTAGCTGCGACTAAAGTCCCTATGGAAAAATCGATGGGGAAAACGCATTTTGGGACCTCCCCTTTTTCTCGGCCCCCGCTTGACGAATCCCCCCGAGACTTTCAGGGAAGGAGCGGAGCGCCCCATTAGTTTTGAAAATTTCCCGAGGATTCGTCAACCGGCGCCAAAGTTATTCAAAATAGAATTTTGAGATTTCCTATGGAAACTCGGTCCTAACTATAACTATCTACTGGCGACCGCCAGTAGATAATATATATATGTATATATATATATATATATATATATATATATATATATATATATATATATATTTCCACAGCGAGGACTCGTTACTGGCGGCATTTGGCGCTCTTGGCGGTGCGAGAAATGTGGAGACGGCAGAGTCAACCGTTGTAAGATTCAATCAAGGCTCCTGGTTCAGGAAAAAATCCACACGCACTCCCTGGTATGGTGCAGTTCCAATTCAATTTAATAACATCCCAAGCATGGCAAGCAGGTTTACAAAACCCAACGCGTTTCAGTCAGCTTTGACCTTGTTCACGGGTAACAGTTATTTTTCACTCTTCTGTTTTTATACTAGTCACATGATGTTACATTTCGCTTAGCCTTATGGTCCTTGTAGTCCAGCGACCATAGTGGGATTATTATTAACCATTTTATCAGGTGTCAATTCATATATTTTGAACAAGTTTATATCTTCAATAATATCAATCAAATTATAGGTGCATGTACCAATTAAACATTTTAGTAATCCAATCGTCATATTGACTAATCTTTATAATCAACTTGTACCTTGCTCCTTTGCCCTCTAGTGGGCCATGATTGAATATATCCGCACATTTTATCTCCCCAATGCGTTGAAAACTGTTCTCTTTGGTAAGTTCAAATGTTAGTTTGTATTAAAACCTTTATTATCCTTAGTAGATAGTGATGCATTGAAGCAGGCTTGAATTAGCATATTGGGCGCTGTGCCGATCAGTTCTGAAAAGTTCCAAAGCTGCAGCCTCACCAGTTGGTTTCACAATCCTCTTCCAACTGGCAATGGTGCTCCTCCCCACGGCCGGGCCGCCGTGCACGAATTTTATAACCAAAGTGCCCTGAAGCAACGGGAGGTCACTCGACAGCGCTTCAGTAGAATGCAGCCTGTCTTCCTGCGTTACCTTATCATTCTCTTGCCGACGCGTTTCGAAGTGCATAACTTCTTCTTCTTGGGCAGCAAACTCACATTTGAAACTCGCATTGATCCATTTCCGGCTTTATTTATTTATTTAGTATGTTCGCCCCCCAGTGGGCGTTTGCTCAGTGCAGTAATGAATTGCCTCATGGGACTTAGAGTCCCCAATGCGATGAAAACTGTTCTCTTTGGTAAGTTCAAATGTTAGTTTGTATTAAAACCTTTATTATCCTTAGTAGGTAGTGATGCATTGAAGCAGGCTTGAATTAGCATATTGGGCGCTGTGCCGATCAGTTCTGAAAAGTTCCAAAGCTGCAGCCTCACCAGTTGGTTTCACAATCCTCTTCCAACTGGCAATGGTGCTCCTCCCCACGGCCGGGCCGCCGTGCATGAATTTTATAACCAAAGTGCCCTGAAGCAACGGGAGGTCACTCGACAGCGCTTCAGTAGAATGCAGCCTGTCTTCCTGCATCACCTTATCATTCTCTTGCCGACGCGTTTCGAAGTGCATAACTTCTTCTTCTTGGGCAGCAAACTTACATTTGAAACTCGCATTGATCCATTTCCGGCTTTATTTATTTATTTAGTATGTTCGCCCCCCAGTGGGCGTTTGCTCAGTGCAGTAATGAATTGCCTCATGGGACTTAGAGTCCCCAATGCGATGAAAACTGTTCTCTTTGGTAAGTTCAAATGTTAGTTTGTATTAAAACCTTTATTATCCTTAGTAGGTAGTGATGCATTGAAGCAGGCTTGAATTAGCATATTGGGCCCTGTGCCGATCAGTTCTGAAAAGTTCCAAAGCTGCAGCCTCACCGGTTGGTTTCACAATCCTCTTCCAACTGGCAATGGTGCTCCTCCCCACGGCCGGGCCGCCGTGCACGAATTTTGTAACCAACGTGCCCTAAAGCAACGGGAGGTCACTCAACAGCGCTTCAGTAGAATGCAGCCTGTCTTCCTGCGTCACCTTATCATTCTCTTGCCGACGCGTTTCGAAGTGCATAACTTCTTCTTCTTGGGCAGCAAACTCACATTTGAAACTCGCATTGATCCATTTCCGGCTTTATTTATTTATTTAGTATGTTCGCCCCACAGTGGGCGTTTGCTCAGTGCAGTAATGAATTGCCTCATGGGACTTAGAGTCCCCAATTCGATGAAAACTGTTCTCTTTGGTAAGTTCAAATGTTAGTTTGTATTAAAACCTTTATTATCCTTGGTAGGTAGTGATGCATTGAAGCAGGCTTGAATTAGCATATTGGGCGCTGTGCCGATCAATTCTGAAAAGTTCCAAAGCTGCAGCCTCACCAGTTAGTTTCACAATCCTCTTCCAACTGGCAATGGTGCTCCTCCCCACGGCCGGGCCGCCGTGCACGAATTTTATAACCAAAGTGCCCTGAAGCAACGGGAGGTCACTCAACAGCGCTTCAGTAGAATGCAGCCTGTCTTCCTGCGTCACCTTATCATTCTCTTGCCGACGCGTTTCGAAGTGCATAACTTCTTCTTCTTGGGCAGCAAACTCACATTTGAAACTCGCATTGATCCATTTCCGGCTTTATTTATTTATTTAGTATGTTCGCCCCCCCAGTGGGCGTTTGCTCAGTGCAGTAATGAATTGCCTCATGGGACTTAGAGTCCCCAATGCGATGAAAACTGTTCTCTTTGGTAAGTTCAAATGTTAGTTTGTATTAAAACCTTTATTATCCTTAGTAGATAGTGATGCATTGAAGCAGGCTTGAATTAGCATATTGGGCGCTGTGCCGATCAGTTCTGAAAAGTTCCAAAGCTGCAGCCTCACCAGTTGGTTTCACAATCCTCTTCCAACTGGCAATGGTGCTCCTCCCCACGGCCGGGCCGCCGTGCACGAATTTTATAACCAAAGTGCGCTGAAGCAACGGGAGGTCACTCGACAGCGCTTCAGTAGAATGCATTCTGTGTTACAGGCTTTCAGCTACCCATGGAAGAAGAGGCTGCTGCCTTGAAACGCGTCTGTGAAGAATAAAAGATTTTACCTGACATGCAGAGGCTGGCTTCCTTGTGAATTGAACCGAAATGGTAATTGGCAGTCGAGTGCGACCTCGAAGCTCTTGGGCCTTTGAAAAATATGTCCTGCCGTGGAGGTTTGCACCATCTTGGAAATTAAAGAGGCTGTGAAAACAGGAGCTTTTCTGATATGCTAAACAGCACTGCCAATATGGAACTAATGAGTCTGCCTTGCATTGCGGGGCCCACTGGAGGGTTTTTAAAGCAAGAACATTATTGTAAATAAATGTTACACGGAACAAAGGACCACATGTCCCTGCATGCATCACGAAGGACCCACTGGGGGCAGGATACTTAAAGCGCATGCATTCTGTGTTACAGGCTTTCAGCTACCCACGGAAGAAGAGACTGCTGCCTCGAAACGCGTCTGGGAAGAATAAAAGATTTTACCTGACATGCAGAGGCTGGCTTCCTTGTGAATTGAACCGAAATGGTAATTGGCAGTCGAGTGCGACCTCGAAGCTCTTGGGCCTTTGAAAAATAATATATATATATATATATATGCGCGCTCACTCCTAGTTACTTTCAAGAACTCGGAAAAGCACTCAGCGGGACACTCCTGCAGTTATTCAATCCTTTATTGCATGGCGAGCATGGAAAACATATGTTTTCCATGCTCGCCATGCAATAAAGGATTGAATAACTGCAGGAGTGTCCCGCTGAGTGCTTTTACGAGTTCTTGAAAGTAACTAGGAGTGAGCGCGCATTTATGAACGCGAATGCACCTTCGCGTTTCAAAGCACCCGTCTATTGAGTGCGCTGGCCTGGAGGTGCAGATGGAGCGATGGATATATATATATATATATACATATATATTTCTTACTAGTAGTTTTAGTAGGACCTATTTTCCATAGGAAAAGCATTTTTTATTTTCCTAATAACTTTGGCACCCTGGTCGACGAATCTTCGCAAAATTTTCAAAACTAGTGGCCCGCTCCGGTTAGCTCCTGTCTTGAAAGTTTCGGGGTGATTCGTCGTGCGGGGGACGAGAAAAAAGGGGGGTCCCAAAACCTGTTTTCCCCATGTAATTTTCCGTAGGAAACTTTAGAAAAAGCTACAGCCCGAACTGCTGAACGGAATTATACCAAATTTGCCAAAAAGGTAGCCCTTGTTTCAGAAAGAGTCCTTTTCGTGGTGTAAATCCATTCAGTAGTTCCTGAAATTTTTTTCAAAGAAAAAGTTTGGATATCTGGGGCAGTGGGGGGTTCGGGAACCCTTGCGACCATGAGCTTCATTCTAATTGGCTGCCAACACTCCAAACCAGGAAGTGTTGGCAGCCATCTTGTGACTAGGTAGAACCGAGTCACAAGAAAACAGTAGAAAAAACATTAAAAAAGAAGAAAAGGGTGCAGGGTAGAAACACCCTGACCCCCTAGGCCTGCTCAGGGGGTCCCACAAGGACCCCCATGGTAAAAAAACAATTTTTTAAAATAATTTCGTCGGGATTTACGCTGGGGTCGCGAATCCCACCAAAATAATTTTAAAAAGTGAAGCACGGGCTGCCGCGCTTCATTTAAATGAGGCCCCTGGGTGGGCTAGGTCCTGGGGGCATTGCAAAAAACATAATACGGGGGCCTGCCAGCTTCGGGGACCACAACATCGCTGGGGCATATTAAATCTAATGAGCTCTGGGGACTGCCACTTCCCTAGAGCTTTTTTAAATAAATAATGCGTGGGGGGTCCCACCCCGCCACGCTGCTATGGGGACCACCACCTCCCTGAGGCTTCATTAATTAAGGGCGGTGGGGTCTCGTGGGCCCCCCATGCCCCGGGGCCTGCCACCTCCCTGGGGCTGTAATTAGTAATTAGTGTGGGGGGGCTCGAGGCCCCCCACACTATCCCGGGAACCACCACCTCCCCGGGGCACTCTGATTTCAAATGCGGGGGTCCGTTAAGGACCCCCGGGGACCACCACCTCCCCAGGCCTTTAAACATTGGAGCCATTTATGGCCCTGGTGACCGCCACTCCCCTGGCCACGCCGCCTCCCTCCTTAAATGTATTGAACATGTGGCCATGCCATGGGGGATGAGATCCCCGTGGCCTAAATTGGCCTCGGGAGGGGAGCCATGTGGGCCCCTTCCCGATTAATTTAAAAACAGGGATTAAAGAGGGTCAGGCCCTGTGGGAGGGGGTCCCCAGGGCCAAAATATTGTAAAAGAAGGGGGGCCACACAGCCCCCATTAAAAAAATAAAAAATAAAAAAGAAGCTGGCATCTCGCATTAGGCCCCGCACCGTCCCTGAAGCACTCTGCAAACGTGCCCACTGGTGCGTTCTAAGTTGGGGTATTAAGTCTCCTTGAATACTGAGGGTCCCTGAGGGCCAACTAGCCCACCAGGAACCTCCAGTATGAGTCAGGGAGCTGCATTGCAAAGAGGTGGTCTGAGGCCATGTCCCTTTTTACACCTCTCTGCAATGCAGCTCTGTGATGCTTACTGGAGGTACCTGGTGGGCTAGTTGGCCCCCAGGGACCCTCAGGATTCAAGGGGACTTACAATGCACCAGGGGGTGTGTTTGCACAGTGGTGCAGGGAGAGGATGGCCCTAGGCCACGCCCCTTTTTACACCACGCTGCAAACGTGGCTTCTGGTGCACTGCTGGTGGGGTGATGAGGTTATCTTGTGTCCTGAGGACCTGAGGAAACAAGTGGACTTCATCCACCGAGCAGTAGTGCGCCAGAAGTCGCGTTTGCAGCGCGGTGTAAAAAGGGGCGTGGCCTCGGAACACCTCTCTGAAACTCAGCTCTGTGGCGCTTACCGGAGGTACCTGGTGGGCTAGTTGGCCCCCAGGGACCCTCAGGATTCAAGGGAGTTAATCCCCCAACTTACAACGTGCCAGGGGGCGTGTTTGCACAGTCGTGCAGGGAAGGGGCAGGGCCTGATATGACAAGTGTGCAAACACACCCCCTGGCACTTTGTAAATTGGGGGATTAAGTCCCCTTGAATCCTGACGGTCCCTGGGGGTCAACTGAGGTGGGCCCAGGCCATGCCACTTTTACACCATTCTGCAAACATGGCTTCTGGTGCACTGCTGGTGGGGCGATGAGGTTCTCTTGTGTCCTGAGGACCTCAGTACACAAGTGGACTTCATCGTCTAAGTAGCAGTGCGCCAGAAGCCGGGTTTGCAACGTGGTGTAAAAAGGGGCATAGCCTAGGAACACCTCTCTGCAACGCAACTCTGTGGCACTTACTGGAGGTTCCTGATGGGCTACTTGGTCACGAGGGTCCTTCAGGATTCAAGGGGACTTAATAGGCATGTTATAGTTAGAAATTAGCATTTATAAATCCTTAAAATTCACTGAAAAAACATAAGATTGAGGCACATTATAATTAGAAATTTCCATTTAAAAAAACATTGAAATTTACTGAAAAAACCATAGGTTTCAGGGACGTTATAGTTAGAAATTAGCATTTAAAAAAACATTGAAATTCACTGAAAAATCCATAGGTTTCAGGCACGTTATAGTTAGAAATTAGCATTAACACAACTTAGATATTCACTGAAAAAAACATAGGTTTCAGGGACGTTATAGTTAGTTGGACATTTCACTCGTACAAAACCATAGAAATTATGCCGTTATAGTTAGTAGACCTAACTAAAGCTCACGCCCCAGCATTGCATTGCTGATGATGTCACATATTACATCACTCATGACATGGTCAGTGACATCACTGATGAAATCTCAAATGACATCACTGATGCCAAGTAGGAGGTGCCATTGATCTAGCATCTCCATCTTCTATTAGTTTAATGATCTCGGTATCTGTCATGTGGTTTTCTTGCATGTATTCAATGTGTATCTGTCTATGTCTCAGATAGGAATATATCTGATGGCCAAGTCTAGTAGTGACCATTTCTAGTACATTCCAGGTCATGATTTAAAGGAGTTGGGAGTATACTTTGTGAAGTGCCGTTCCATCTGCCATCTCTGCTGTCAGGTGGCCCCTGGGGTCCGTAAGCAATTCTAGGCCCCAGTCAATGTTGACCTTGTGGGGCTGTTGTTTCACACAAGGAAGGTTAATAGCTTGTACCCATACTTCCATCCCCACATCAGAACTAAAACAAGCCATAACCAAATGTAAACTACAAGAAAGAACAAGATAAACTGTTCCATTCAGAATCTGGGAGGTGGAACAACCATAAGTTGTGGAAAAGTGCAACCTTTCCACACCTGTGACATATTTATGGTTAGCTGCCTCTCAAGAGGGGTACCCTCCTCCTCCACAATACATGTGCGGAGCCCTCCTGTAAAAAACAACAGAGGGACAAAGTTCAAACCACTTGGTCTACCGTCATTGGTATTGCTGGGAGCCCTTCCAGGGACCCTTTGGGCCTTTTTGACTTAGAAAAAGGTGGATCATTTATCTCCCAGTACGATGTTTAGTAACAAGTCCACTTTGAACAGGTCCATGTTAGGGCCCTGTGCTCCCTTTGGAAGTCTGACAACACATACATTGTTGCGCCGCAACCGGCCCTCTGCATCATCAGCCCTGGCATGCAGTAATAATACTTCAGACTAGAGAACCTTGATGTGGGACTACATTTCCGATAATGAGGATCGCATAACTGCCAAGGGGGATTCATTTGACTCCACTCTGTCTCTGAATTTAGCCTGGTCAGACTGCTAAAGCCCCATTTCAATTGTCAGAGAGTCCAATTTAGGTCCCAACGTGGGCTTCACATCCTTGATGGCCCAAAGTGTTTAATATTCTGCCCGCACAGTGGAGGCCAAGGTGTCATTTGAGCCCTCCTGTGATGGGGAGGGCAGTGGTGGGAGGTGGCTCCACTCTCCCCTCAGGGACCCCTCTGGGATTTTGCTGTTGTACTATATCTGAGTGTTGCAAAGTCATCCCCCAACTTTTTGCTGTCTGATACTGGTGGTAACTGACTGTGACTGACCCTGGGCTCTGCCTAAACAGGCCCAGGGCCAGTGCTATGCTGAACGAGACACATTAGAATACAGTTAAAACACCTACATACACTAGGGTACACAATGGTATGGTGGGGTACCCCCGTGATTGGCATGACCTATCCTATAAGCCCCTAGTATATAATAGGGCAGGGGATTGAAACGACCTAGAAGTCCCTAGTACCCTGGGGCATGGCAGTTTAGAGGCCAGCAGCTCTTTTTGCACTTGCATGTTTGCACTGCTGAAGCCTGAGGTCAGTTTAAAAGCAGCACTGGGTGCCAAGGCTGCTTTTAAAAATAAATTGTACCCAAACTCGACTTTGGTGTTTGGGGGCACTTAAAATGGATAACCTACAATGTTTTGGCATATTAGGGACCCCCAGGGTCTCCCCTAGGTATCCCAGGGGTGGGGGGCAGGTACTTATAATGTACACCCTTATAACATGAGTTTTTATATGCCTGGGTAAAGTGAAATTTCACATTTCACTCCCCAAATTGTGGTAAAGTGCTGCTCAAATTCGACTTGGATGCTAGTAGCACTGTCGAGGAATCTGTAATCTTTCTACAGACTCAGAATCCCTAAAGTCTCCCCTAGTTACACATGGGGTGGGGTTCCTGTAGATATAAGACAAGTACTTATAAAAAATCCTGGTGCTGGAAAAATGTCCCAAGTCATTTTTCCCATTGCAAATCCTCTGTTACATAGGTTAACATGGTATGAAGTTATTGATTAATAACTCTTGATAGGAGAGGGCCAGAACTGCCATTTAAAGACTTCCCAGAATGGTATTAATAAATCCAACAATATCATACCGTTGAATTTCTCCTAAAGTGTACATACAAGAAGTTATAAGACTTTCTTGTGTGTAAGTCCAAATTCAGCCTTCCAGTTGTCTGCCCTGATTGGTCAGAGTTAAGTGGATTAGCCAGGCTGCCTTGAAGAGGTGATAAAGAGCCCCTGTGGTTAACCAGCTCTGCTGGCAGGGCAGTGTGCTGTTCCATAGGAATGCCAGGCCAGGGGGAGGAGTTGTAAACTATGTTCTTCAAAGAGGAGAGTAGAGACCAGTGTCAGTTACAGCCCTGAACTTTCCACCTTAGGCAGATGGTAGGATTAAGGAAGGTATGAGCAGATGCAGGGGGGAGAATTTAAGTAAATTAGCCACCGTAGGGGTGTGTTTAGCCAGCTCTTACCTCCTTGCTGGAAAATCAGCCATTATGGATTTGGAAGATTTGAGGCACTCTGGGACAAAATAATGTCACACTCTACAGGATGTGGTCATATCTTGGAGGAGTTACCCTGCTCCCATTGGTCAGAAATGACCTCCTGCATGACCCAGAGAACTTGGAATAAGTATCTGAGAGAGGCAGAGCCCTCCAGATCTGCTGCTTAAAACTTACTGAAGCAAGAAGTGCCCTGCTGCTGTGCAAAGATTTCTAAGGCCTGACCTCTGAAGACTGCACCATCTGAAACTACACCCCTGTGGATTATCTTGCTGAAAATGAACTAAAGAGTGGACTCCCTGAAAGCTATAGGTTAAAAGAGCTCATCTGGAACATCACCAACTAAATCTACACCTTGGAGAACCATCAGTGGATTTGTAAGGGTTTTGAACCAGTGGATTGTGGGAACTGACGTCCTCAACTTTCAAGGACCATCTTGGAGCTTCCAGACCCTTGTAGTGAGTTTGAGATACTTTGGGACCCCTTGAGGAACTTCAGGAAGAAGTTCAAGAAGTTTGGAGAACTTTGGAGCAACTTTGAAAAAAAGCTCCATAGAGGGACCGACTCAACCTGGCCAGCCAGGCCGCCTGCCTTCAACCGCAAGCCAGCCAAGCCATCCAGGTTCGTCCCTCTAAAAGCTCCATCTGTCCAACTTCCAGAGTTTGATGGGGACTAGAAGAAAACTGAAGCCGGCGAACCCTCACCGGATCCGACTACATGAGGAGCATCGAGAGACCCCGCGAGAAAAAGCTCCAGAAAAGTTTCTAAGTCCGCTCGTAGAAAAGGTGACCGGGAGCAACCGCAAGAGCCAAGCCGTCTGCCTTCCATCGCGTGCCGGCCTGGATTCCTTGGTTGCCCCGCTGAAGCGATCTTGAGAAATTTACTAAGTCCGCTCCAGGGAAGTTGACCGGGACCTTGTCACAAGTCAAGCCAGCGAACCCTCACCGGATCTGGACTGGCTGGGAGCTTTGATGGCCCTCGGGACGAAAAGCCCCAGAAAAGTTTCTAAGTGTCACTGAGACCGGGACCTGCCGGGAGCTGTAGCCGCTCAGGGCTCCATTGCGTCCAGCCTGAAACTTTGACTTTGGCCCGGTCTATCGCGAGCAGGTATCACAATATGGTGCTGTAATCTTCTAAGTGTTATATTTTATTAAATCTTTGAAAATTCATATCTCCAGTTACCTACATTGGATTTTTGTTGTTTTGGTGTCATTTTAAAGATAAAAATATTTCCTAGTTTTATAAATTGGTGTTGGATTTTTATTATGTGCTTAATTATTTACTGAAATGGTGTTTTTAAATGCTTACATACCTATCTTTGAAGTTAAGCCTGTCTGCTCGCAGCCACGTTACCAAGGGTTGAACATAGGAATAATTTTCCAAGACCTGAGTGCTATTATGTGTTAGCGGCCTTATTGCCAGTGGCAGACCTACATTTGCCCCTACTAATAACCCACTTTCCAACACTGAGGTTCTAGGGGCGCAGGCAGGTCTCTGTCAGGGTAGAGGAGGAAAGAAGATGAGGGAAGCTACAGACCTCCCATGGACCCACTGCATGCCCCAGCCAAGGGAGCCCTCAGACACTCTGTGATATGTTGCACCAAATAATGGCTATGAGTAGGCCGCTTCACTGTGTGGCTGAGTGAGTAGGGTGGTTGTTTGGCTCCCATGCCCCCGGTGGCCTCACACCACTGCTGCTCCGTATCCCTCTACTATTCGTTGAGGCAGGATGGGAGGGGGTAGGGCATCATCTAAAGTTCCACATGAATGCTCTTAGAGGGAAGCACCTGCTCATCACTTGTTGATGCCAGACATTGAGACATTGCAGCGAACTCAGTTTGCACCATGCCGCAGTCTCTCTCCCTGCTCTTACCACTGCAGTTCTGTGTCATCGAGTGCCAGACTCAGCCAGAATGGCTCCAAGAGGAGTCAGTCAGGCCCCCGTACACTCAGGGAGTGGGTACTGATCATGCAGGATAGTGCCAAGCAGGTGGTCCTAGCAGAGCTCTTTACAGCTGAGACTGTCTCGGCCAACATCTTACCACAATACTGCTAAATTCAGTCTATAATGGTTAATTAACATGGAGGAAGAGGCACTTGTGGCTGCTCTAAATACATCAAGTATAGACCATTCTGCTCAAAAAGTATCCATTCCCTAGTGGAATGTGCCTTAACTGAACTAGGTATCTTCTTGCCACTACTCTGATAAGCCAAAGTAATCACATTCTTTTTCCACATTACCTGGATAGAAGAATATGGCTTCTCTCCTTGTTTAACTGAGCCGAAATTAATAAAGAGACTATGCAACTTTCCAAAGTCTGATGTTCTTCTGAGATAGATTTTCACCACTATTACTACATCTAGAGGATGATGAGAGTACCTCTGAATAACTGGATCTGGCTCTAGGAGAAGGAAGCAGCATTTCTTGCTGCCTGTGAAATACAGAATGTTTCTTTGGTATAAATGTAGGATCTAGGGAGAGGACTATCTGATCTTACTAATATTCTGTTGTAGGGATGATGACATACCAATGGCCATAGCTCCCCAAACATTGCCATGATTATCACCACCAAGAGATGTTTGCCAACAGCTCAAATAAGGCTGCTTGGAGGTAGGACAGGACCATGGCCACATCCCAGGCTGGCAAAAGATCCTTAATTCTGGGTCTTAACAGAACAAATCCCCTAAATAGAGACTAGAGGTTCCATAGAGGAAAGCTTATCCCACAGAGATCTAAAGGACCTTATTGCTTCCCATTGTAATCTAAGAGAGACTAAGGAGGACTCCCTATCAAAGCTGTCCTGCAAGAACTGCCACACCATAGGACTCTCCTGTACCGACCATCATTGTTTACATCACAACTTCACCACGCCCACATACATCATCGCCATAATTGTCCATCCCCGTCGCGGCTGGATCAAGGCCACTGAAGAACTTCCCGCCAACTCCCTCAGCACTACCACTCTGCCAACGCTTACAGATGCCAACACCGCAGTGCACAACCTCCTCTGATGGATCTCCAACTGCACCAATACCCTGGCCCCCTCAAGAAAAGATCATGAAAAAAACACTCCAAGAAGGCCTACTGGTTCGCTCCTGCCCTCCACTAGTCCTGCCCCACCTGCAGACATCTCAAGAAAAGATGGAGCCACAACATCAATCAACTTCGCAACACAGTCAGCCATGAACCATGGTGCAAGGGTGGCTGCATTGGCGCATGGCAGCCATTGTGCACCAACTTAGGGGAAAAAGAAACAGGGGCTTATTCATGAGTCCCCTCTGACAGTTTCACCCCACCAGTGCGTCATTTTCTTGACAGACAAGCAGCATAATTCTTGCACCACGTGGCACCGTATTTGCAAAGTGGCGCATAGAGGCATATGGGTGACCTTGTAAAGCCCTGTGCCACATTATACCTGCATCAGGTATGATTAGGCTTTCCTGTTTTCAGTTTCTATTTTTGGTAAATTCTAGTGTTTTTTCCCTGGTGTTTTCAAGTGATTTCAATACTTTAAAAAACAGTTGGTATCAGTGGTTACACATTTATTTTTGCGCCACTAAAAACAACAGAAAAAATGTTTTTCCTGTGTTTATGGAATGTTTTGCTTTTATTATTGCTTCCTTTCTGCACTGATAGAACATGGTATATAGACAGTGTACGTATAGTGTATATGAGGTCCAAATAGATTTTTGCAAATTAAGCTTATTGTAGTACACCATACAATACTTCTTCAGTGGGTCTATGGTCATGCGCTCTCGCTCTTTCCTTCCCATGTAAACTTCTGTGAAAAGGCCCTCTCAACACTGACACTTGAGAACGGTAACGCCAAAACTGCCAGTAGACAATTTGTTAAATCTGGCCACTGACATAGCTTTCCATGCCAATATTGGTGCACTTGAAGACTGCGATTCTCAGGGCAGGTTCTGCAACATTTGCATTGAGCTGGGCGCTTATTCCCTCAGAGTTTTTGAAGCGGTGAAAAATGAAGCAGCACTTTTGAAACTATCGAGGAAATTCCCCTTTACTGAAGGGATCTAGAACTTGTACTGAGTACCACAGTGAGATTTATTTGACTTCAAATGCCCTTGGTGGTAAAGGGATAGTTTGATGCATCATTGCAACAATATTACATTGTAAAATAAACGTTCCTGAATTGGTCTTCAACATTGCTTTACTTACCAAATGGCAAGCACTCTAACATTGAACATGCTGCAGTGCCAAGGTCACTAAAGGTGTTGCCCAGCCTACTCTCATGGAGTTGTATGACATCTACATCAATTATGCTGAACATTTGGCTGACAAGGTTTTTTTCAGACTCTAGTCTTTTTATTATGTCTATTATAGTAGTTATGTTTTCCTGTAAAAATCTAATAATGCAGTAGAGTGTACTTTTTTCACATCACTATCAATATGCGACCAAACATCCTCACATTTCTTGCCTTTGGCATCATCAGTCAGCAAACATTCTGTAAACGGTTGCCACATGGATAATATAGCATTCATTGCCCCTTGGACTAAGAACCATCAGCTAAGGGACACAGTTGGGATGACTCTTTCTTTAATACCACACAAAGCACGAAAAGATACATATTTGTGTTTTTAGTTCCTGTGCATAAGAAAACAGTGCACCAGAATGGACTAAAATGTCAATAGCATACCTCATTAACACTGAAGATTGTAAAGATGCTTTCAGCATACCATTTAACATGTGGCAAGGATCCCCCACAGGGAATCCCTTCAGCTCGGATATCAATTTTGACAGGCCATCACACAACTTTTTCGTATACGTAGCTGAATCACTGCAAATACAAACAATATCACTCCAATCTTTGTTAAACTTGGAGAGAACCTTTTATGCAGAGCATTCCAAGTGACACCATGTTTTCCAAAAGTCTGGTGTCATGTTTTCACAACTATCCCAGATGCTTGGTGATAGCGCTCTTTATACATATACTTGTCACTATACCTTGCATTGAATGTTTAAAGCCTGAGGTGCTGGCAATTCACCTACTATCAATACTGACCCACTAGAAACTGTGGGCTGATGTATTAAGGGGTTTTACCCATTCTCTGTGGGTAAATGTGATGACACATATTAGGAAATATTCTTATGAAATCAGCCATTTTACCTATCAGTGAAAGATTCAAACGCATCTAAAATATCAAATGATTTTAATATTTCCTGATTCTCTACAGCTTAAAAAATAATTAAACAAGACCTAAACCATGTTTCTAAACCCTGCATATTTAGACCAAAGACCACAAAACTGAAAAAAGCAAAAGGAAGAAGAAACAATATTTTAGTGGCATCCCTAAACAACAAAACTCAAGCAGAATAATGTTAGCCCAGTCTTTCTTACTGCTAGCTTGTATAACAAAGTTACATTGTATTGGCCCCTTCAGGCAGCAAAAAATGACCCTCTTTTTCCTTTCTTTGATGGCATTTAGTTTGTGGTTGTGCAGGTGTTTTTTCAGTGTTTATATGTTTTCACTGATGAGGGCTATTTCATTTTCAGTGGGGTTTTATCAGTTATTACAAGTTTAAACCTAAAACCCTACAGCCCAGGTATGAAGTATGCAGAGTGGGCGTTCCCACGCAACAAAGCCTCTTAGGAGTGGCGCAGTGAAATCCATCAGATTTCACTGCAACAATTGTAGGATGCCACTGCGTCAGTACCTTACGCCTGCCTCATAGCAGGCATAAGTGTGACGCAGTGCCACAGGGATAGGCTGGTCCAATGCATTGCTGAAGTTTGCACCATGCTTGTGCCACAACTGCAACAATGTATGACTTTTGCACTGACAGATACGTCAGGATTCCAGATGTATCTGTCATTAATTGCAAAATGGAGTGCTGTACAGTAAATACAGTGAATCCATGGTGTCGCAAGAAGGGCATAGTGGAAAGTGTTGCAACATTGTTTTGTCGCAGCAATGCAACACTTTTCATAAATGAGGCCATGAATGCACCCTATCTTATTGATGGTGTGCATTCCAGCCCTGTCGTTTTGTCGCAGGGCAGTGCTGCAACATTCCTTGCAGTGCTGTACAGCACCAAAACTTTCTGAAATGAGGACCCATACAAGGAATTCCTTGTAAATATCGCAAAGTGGGGTTTGCGGCAATCTTTACATGGGAAAGCCCACCTTGCATGTCATTTTCGTTAAGTCCCGCAAACAGAACTGGTGATCCGAAAAATGCACTTTTACACCAGAAAACTGTTGCTAACTGCGGTTAGCAGCAACTTGTAAATACGGCAATAAAAAAAGCTGCTGTAACATCAAACAAGCATTTGCAATGCAACGGTCTCGCCTTTAGGATCTTAAAAGTATTTAACCATGCAGCACATTATCATTGGTGTTATATTAACTCTTCTCATTTAGCCTTACACAACTGCTAAACTGGATGAAAAGAGCATTTGTTCTCAGTGGGGCGCCATGGAAAGGGGTTAAGGTAACTGTTACTTCCAAACAATCAAGTTTTACAAAAACCAATATGCATTGACAAAGCGAATGCATTGACAAAGTCAAAAAGCTGGTAGCATAGGTCGGACCAGCTAGCTTTGCAAATGCTTGTGTTGCTTTGTCAGGGACGTGGAGCAGCAGAGGAATGTGGAGGTAAAGAAAAGTGTGGTATGAAACTGAAACTGTTCATGAGCAATAGCAAGACTGAAACAGGTGTGTCCTGTACTCGAGTAGAAAGACATGAGCCGAACTTGACATATGATTTGCGAAACAAATATGATCTGCAGAACTTGTTATTGTTTGAGATCGGGCTAACCTTTGCTGGAATGTCAAGGTTGAACAAGCACTGGCAACGACATTAGGTCTGGCTTTAACACCTCCAGAGTTTTATGTTTGTATGGATTTAAGTCATCTCTCTATGCATGAGCGGCTTGAACTCCCAGCCATACGAGAAATTGAGCAGTTTAAATAATGTTGTAACCTGTAAACGCTCTTACATTTTGCACAGTGAGGTCATGGAACCCATTCTACAAACTTCAGAATTAAAACTTGCACTGGTAGCTCTGTACAGTATTGCACCCCAAGCATTCTGAAATCTAAGCAGCTTGTTATGAGTGACGCAGTAATTACGAGCTTATACCGCAAAATATCGCACATGGAGGTCTTTGCTGAGTGTGTTATCAAATCACAAAATAAGTGCTAACTCAAATATACGCGTAAATCTGCCATCAATTCTGTGTTGGGTGACACCATAGAGGAATAATGTGCAATGAACACAGCATGCATGCTGTTCCAAGTTACACCAATGCGTCAGTGGGGTAACAAAATCTTAGCCTCCACCCCTCCCCCCCCATGGACTGTAAAGGGGCCCTCTACAAACATCTGGCCTCGCGCTGTTTTCAAACACCTTGCCCTTGCAAGGAAGCCAATGTGTTCTGTAGGCAGGGAGACATCACCTGGTATGAAAAAACATTTCAGATGTTGTTGATTCACAAAATTGGGGTTCCAGAAGTAAAAATGATTGGTGATATGGAGAGATCCCAGGGCACAGACATAGCATCATAAGCATAGCAAAGATAACAGTAAGCAAAAATGCTGCCGATGTGCTATTGAAAATTCAATTCGCAGCGCACCAATGGATGTTGTTACTGGTATTTTATTTTCATATTTCTCAATTCCATCATATTCCTAGTCTATGTTTCAATCAATCAATCAACTTTACTCTGAGGCATAATATGTGGGGCAAGATTGCGTCCAAGTGAATCTACAGCTCTAACCTCTCCTGCAGCCAGTCCTCATGTGAGGATTTTCAGAGCAGGCGTTTTAGGTCATGGCTTCCTCAGCCGACCGGCGGCACTGGCTGATTGTTCGGAGGTTAACTCTTTTGCCTCCGGTCTCCCAGCAGGGGCGTCCTTTGACTGCAATGGTGGGGCGCGGTGGCAAAAGTGCTAAACAATGGTCTGCCCTCCCGGCTCCTTCTTTATCGACGATAACTGGCCAGCCTCCCCCACGGCTTGAGACAGCGACAGGGAGTCGGAGCAGTGGCACGGCGCGCTAAATGTAAACAAAGCAGGTCGTGATTTAAACGAGTCCTATTGCATTGAAGACACAAAAAGACATGACTGGGCGTGGGTGGGTGGGGGAGAGAAGTCACAGAATGACGGAGGGGCGGGGAGGGGGCTGGGGGGAGGCAGGGAAGAAAATAGTATTAGGAGTAAAGGGGCCAGTAGCTGTGGAAGGATACAAATGATGACTGAGGAGGAACTAACAAGCCTCAAACCAATTGGAAGGCAGCATTTAAGACAAAAGCCAATGGGCAGAGAGTGGGCTGAGCTTCCACAAAGCTTCCACACTATAGTGTATACTGCATGCCTCACAAAGCGATGGCAGCGCATTCTTGCTGCATCGCTAGGCGAGACCTAAAAGAAAATAGTGTTAGAAGTAAAGAGGTCAGAAGCCGTGGAAGGATACAAATGATGACTGAGGAGGGACTAACAAGCCTCAAACCAATCAGAAGCCAGCATTTAATACAAAAGCCAATGGGCAGAGAGTGGGCAGAGCTTCCACGAAGCTTCCACACTACAGTGTATACTGCATGCCTCGCAAAGCGATGGCAGCACATTTGTGCTGCATCGCTAGGTGAGGCCTAAAAATGGACACCACAGCAGCGTTACCTCCTTGTACATATGCCCCAAACTTTGCAGTGTACAGACGGTTCGCATATCATGCTTCTTTCAGGAGGCTCGCCTACATTTTTTCTATTGAAAATGTATGTCCCTTGTGCCTTCATTTTAAGCCTGGGCAAAGCACTACGCTACGCTTGCGTAGTTTGCGAAGTTTGCGCTACTTCGCACTACGCGAATTGCACGTAGCACAGTGCAAACACGCGTAGCGTAGCGTTGCGTAGTGCAGCGGTCATTTTTTGCTTGCTCGCAGTCCTCAAAGTCAAGTTGGCGACCGCCAGCAAGCAAAATGACATCCCGGCGAGACTTTTTCCTTGTTCGTGATCAGCAACATCAAGTTGGCGATCGCGAGCATGGAAAATAAACCTCCCGGCGAGATTCTCAACGCGGGGAGGTCAGGTTTCTCATTGCGAGTGGTCGCGTATGCTCGCGACCGCTCGCGATGAGAAACTACCAGTCCGCGTTGAGAAAGCTGCAGCTCGAGTAAAAATCTACTCGAGCGGCAGAAAATTACAGCTCGCACTATGCAAGATGCCGTTTTCAATGATTGCACAGCGCTGGATGCTTGTCCGCACTGTGCAATCATTGAAAACGACATCTTGCACAGTGCGAACAGGGTACTACGCAGTTCGCGAAGTGCTACACGTAGTTCACGTAGTGCGAAGTGCACTTTGCGTAGCTACGCGTAGCGCTACTTCGCGAACTACGCCCAGGGTTACTTCATATATGATTTTTTGTTTATTTGTCACCAATGTTTATTTACAATTTATTCTCTTTTTTGTTTTGTGTACGTGTAAAAGACGTTACGAGCATAATTTGAAAAGCAAATGTTTAGCTCGCCGGCATTCACAGTATATTGGTACTTGATGCATAAAGTCAGGGACTCAATATAAAGAAATGTAGGGATCCCAGTCCTGACGAAAGCCCCAAACCTTCATATGCCTCAATTAGCGATGAAACATGTTGACTTGTCGGATGTAGGAGTTATAAAAATGTCCAATTACTTTCTGATTTCTGGTTTTAATCACCTCATAACACAATTAGGCTCTTCGGGTAGGAGATCGAGATTTTTATGTTTGTTCTTTGTCTGGATCCTCCATCCCACATCCCACAAGTACCCTTAACATAACTGAGGGCCCGCCTGCAATTAGAGGATTCTTAGGCAAGCATAGGATGACCGATGATGAATCTTGACACCCAGGGGAGTGAGGTCATCCTGTATATTTTTAAGTGTCTGTATTTGAAATAAGACACAGGGGATTTCTTCTGAACAAGCAGAAAAAGGCTCTTTCTGAAACCAGGAACACAGAGGTACTAGTACCAAGCCCCTACAGCACTACGTTTGCTTTATGTGGTGATAATGTGTTCATTAGCTGTCGATAAGGTGAGTATCAGTCTTGGAGACTGAATTGAGCCACCTGTAATCCACACAGAAAATGAGCTCCTGAGCAGCGCTCAGCGGGGTGGCTTTAGGTACAGGCACCGCTGGGACTACTGGAGTGCTCGATCACCCCCAAATCAAGTATTTTGGAGAACGCTTCCTTAATGCTAGCCCTCACCTTGTCTGACAACCTGTACATTTTATTTTCCACAAGCATATTATCTCCAGTATCAGTGTGTAAACCCCAAGGTGAGGGGGAACAGAGAGGCAACCTGCCCACAAAAATATTGGTAATTGCTCCACAGTCAGGGTAGGATAGAGGCTGACAACTTACACTGACCCATCTTGCTATTTGGAGAATAGAAAGTCGGGAGAGGTTCTCTCTCATCTTCCACCCCATCATCTGTCACCAGGCGCAATATGACTTCAGACCTTCCATAGTGTGGTTTGAGGTGATTTACATGGAGTACCCTGAAGAGGTTCCTGAGATTTTTGAAGGTCTACCAGGAAGGTGACATCCCCCTTTCCCTCCTTCATCTCATAGGGCCCTGACTCCATTACTCACACTTACTGTCCAGATTGAAACTCTATAAGAGTGGCCTTCTGGCCATACTAAAGTTTCCTGATTCCCTTACTGGACTTTAAGTTCTCAGAAGCCTTCTTCCAGAACTTTTGCATCAAGTTCCTGAGAGCCAGCATGTAGCTGACTACATCTTGGTGGGGCTTTTTGGGAGCTTGCTCCCACCCCTCATTCACCAAACTGAGAAGTTGCCTAACAATGTGACTATAAAGGAACTGAAATGGGCTAAATCAAACTCCTTTCTATGGTACCTCCCTGCAGGTTAACAGCAGGCATGGTAAGAGTATGTCCCACTTCTGACTCATGGGCAGTATTCAGACAAAATATCCAAGTAAAAATATATCCACACCAAAATATTGTGTCCATAATATCATGATAGGGAAATATCATCAGCAAGACTATCGTTGTCAAGAATATCGATTTTAAGGTAAGTTATATTGATTTTTGAAATATCGAAGTCAATAATATCATTTGCAAAAATATTGCTGTTTATAATATAATTTAGTAATTATTGCTATGTATTTTAGTATATATTTTAAATCTATATGATGTAGATTTTTGCTCAATTATTCTTTATGTTTTTAATAAATTTGTTACATTTTTAGTAGTTATTAAATTTAATTTAATACATGTTTGTCATTTTCAGTGCCATGGCTGGCTGTGGGTTTATATGGGTAAAGGGTGGGAAGTAATTTAATTATAATACTTTAATGACTTTTTTTAACTTAATATTATTTATTTAATTGATATTTAAATATGTTAATTGTGCTATTAATTTAATTATATACATTTTATGTGAAGGTTGTGAGGTTTATATGGGTAAAGGATTGTAAGCAATATATTTTTAATTAATTAATAATTAGGGCCTCATTGTTACCCCCGATCAACATTTCTGTGGTTGCGGATACAACCGACTTCTGGTCGGTGGTCCCAACACCGCAATTACAATGCGAACGGACATGGTGCGGTCGCAGGCTCCCAGCAGCACAAGCTCCCATAGTGAAATGGGAGTTCCTGTAAATACCTTCACCGTGTGGCAGGCATCTCACGTTGCCTGCCACACTGTGCAGGGATTTACCCGCAGGCCCACAACCGGAGGGCCAGGGGAGAATGGGTCCGTGTTAGATAACTCCAAAGTTGCTCTCAGACAGCCTTTCCATGTATGAAAGGCTGACATAGAAAGGCTGTTGGAAACCAACATCAAAATCCCAACAGTGGAAATGCCTTCGTAAGGGATTATGTGGAGGTTTCCGACTGCCCGACGGTCTCCTTGAGCCTGTCGCGAGCCAGTCAGATTGACTAGCTGGTTTACTGACTTTATCCCCCAACAAAGAGCCACCAGGAGGCGTATCTGGAGTAGTGGAGAAAGGGGGGGCGAGGCCTCCGGTGAGTTCCCGGCTTCCGATTTTATTTTTTTGTTTGAGGAAGCGGGGCTGTGGGCCCCTTTTCCTTGACCCTTTTGGGACCCCGGGGACCCCATCCCCTGGTGCCTGACCCATTGTTTCATTTTTTCAATTAAATGATATCCCAATCCCCCGGGGCCAGGCCATCTACTTGGAGACTGCAGGGGTGCCTGAAACCCCCAAGGTCCCAGCCAGCTTCCGCCTCCTGTAGGAGATATCATTGCTTTTTACAGCCAGGGAGCTGCTAACAAGCAGCTCCCTGGGTGTAATAAGCAAAGTGTAATGAGAAAAGGGTGCTCTGCTTTGACCAAGCAAGAGCATAGTGCTCTCGCTTTTTCAAAACAAGCAAACTTGTTTTCTATGGGATGGCGGGAGCAATAATACCGCTATCCCACTGAAACTGCATTGGGGTGGGCACCATTACTGGAGCTGGCCCTGGGGGCTGGCGGTCACCAGGACCATTTATTGGCTCCAGGAGGGGGCCGCGCAGCCCTCCTCCCATTTTTAGAATAGCCACGGGGAGGTGGTGGTCCCCTTATTTCAGTGCCTGCACTTTATGTTTTTAAACATTTTCAGCCTGATTTCCGGATCCACTGCATATCCCGTCAAATTTGTTTTAAAAAAAATGCTTTTTGGGACCCCCCTCAGGAGGCCCAGTATGTCAGAGTGTTTCTGCCCTGCCCCCTTGTCTTTTTTTAATCTTTTTGCTTGTTACTCGGTTCAACCCAAGAACAAGGTCTCTGCTGAGACTGAATCGTGTTGGGTTGCTGGCACGCTTGACAATAAACATTGCTGAAGCAGGTTTAATCAATTTAAATTATTACATGCATCCGCAAGTGCGAGGGGAACTTTCCCCCGGGATACAATGTTGCAAGTTGAAACGGCTTGACCCTGCCGTACCGTTATATTTATATTTATATATGTATAAATATGAGTATAGGCGCGCCACACAAGTATTCAGAAAGCGCAGAACCACACGCAGTATCTGCAATCAATAAAGTTTTATTTGGCAACTCATTTCAACCTGAAAAGGTCTTCAGCACAGCCAGTTACCAGAAGTGCTCCACCAACCTTAGAAATAACCTCTAGTGTCATATAAATTGAGAATATATCACCACCATGCTGTCTGATGCATATGAAGACAGACTGAATTTACAATGTAAAATGCAATTTGTACAAATTAATGCGAATGATAAGTACATAATTATAAAACATGATTAAACAATCAATGACATTGAAGAAAAATTATAATTGGTTAGCGTGTCATAGAAAAATCAATGTGGATAATGCACATGTTATATTCGCAACATTGCTAATACAAGTGGCAAACAGCAAATTGAGCTATCCATCATTGTAAGTAACATTGTCAATGGTCATAACCTAGTAATCAAGCTGTGTCCCTACTCCCTACTACACACCAAATGGCTGATGGCTAATATCATTGGATATGCCACAACCTGATACAATATATCTATCTATCTATATCTATATCTATATCTAGATTCACTTAAAAAACCATAGGTTTTAGGGAAAGTTATAGTTAGTTGGACATTTCACTCGTATAAAACCATAGACATTCCCCTGTTATAGTTAGTTCAGCTAACTATAACTCGCGCCCCCGCAATGCACTGCTGATGACGTCATATATTACATCACTCATGACATGGTCAGTGACATCACTGATGACATCACTGATGACATCTCAAATGACATCACTGATGACATCATCCACGTGATAAATTGATGCATCTTCTCACACCCTAATATAACCTTTGAGACACCCACTCTAAATTACAGACTGCCATTCTCAAAACCATAGACACTCCAACACCAATAACTACATACCCACTCACTGATTCTTAGGTTTACACACACATCTACTCACTCACCCGTACAGTCACTCATACTTATGGTCACTCAGTACAGGACTATCATATGCACTCATACACCTATATAGAAACTCACACACCACCACTCATCCATAGAGGTACTCACACACCTAGTCAATCATGAAAATAATTAATAACACTGCCATTTACTCACCTATACAGTTATACACACACCAGCTCACTTACTCATATAAATACTAGCACATACTTACACTCTTATACAATCACTGATACAAGCACAGACTCATCCATACAGCCACTCTCACAATCACTCACTCTCACTTATAGCCATTTATATACTCCAACACACATATATACTGCCTTTCACATATGTAGTTTCCCACACATATACAACTGAAATATACATTCACTCACTAACACACCCATTCACATACTGACCCACCCATACAGTCCATCACAGATGCACTCTTGAAACCATGCACCCAGTGAATCACCCACTCACATATCTATGCACAGAGTCACCCACACCCCACCCACACAAACACTCAGACACCCATACAGATACTCAGACAACAAATCAATAACCCATATAGACACTCATGTAGCTACTCACCAACCCATGCAGTTGTTTACACACCAACTGAGAGACTAATACAGACTTTCACACAGTTTAGTCAGTAACCCATGCATTCAGTAAGACAATGGGTTTTGGCGCAGTGAATGGTTTAGTAGATGGTGCTGAATGGGTCACTGGAGGAGTGCAAGGGGAGTGAAAGGGTGTTTGCTGGAGTGTATAGATACTGACTGGGGAATTGAAGGTGTGAAAGACAAGTGTGTAGGTGGTTAGAGGACTGCATGCATAATGGATAGGCGTTTGAAGCAGTCCATGTGCTAAGGCCTGGCTCACTGCATGAGTACTTGGGTACTGACTGAATGATTAGAGTACTGCAAGGAGAGTGCCTGGGTGAATGTATAAGTGGTTGGGTTTTGGCACAGTAAATGGATTAGTACATCATGCTGAATGGATCAGTAGAGGAGTGCAAGGGGAGTGACAGGGTGTTTGCTGGAAGTGTATGGATACTGACTAGGGAATTGAAGGTATGAAAGACAAGTGTGTAGGTGGTTAGAGGACTGCATGCGTATTGGAGAGGGGTTGGAGCAGTTCATGTGTTAAGGCCTGGGTCACTGCATGAGTACTTGGGTACTGACTGAATGATTAGAGTACTGCAAGGAAAGTGCCTGGGTGAATTTATAAGTGTTTGGGTTTTGGAGCAGTGAATGGATTAGTACATGGTGCTGAATGGGAGTGAGTCCTAGAGCCAGTGCTATGCTAAAAGACACTTAGAATACAGGTAAAACACCTACATACACGAGGGAACACTATGCGTTGGGGTACCCCTGTGATTAGAATGACCTCCTCTGTAATACCGTAGGACATAATAGGGCAGGGGGATTAAACCTACCTCTTAAAACGCACCACAGGGCGCGTTTGCACACTGGTGAAGGGAGGGGGGATAAACTGACGTGTGCAAACACATGCTGTGGCTGTTTTAATCCTGAGAGTCCCTTGGGTCCCACCAGGTATCTCCATTTAGTGCCACAGAGCTGCGTTGCAGAGAGGTGTAAAAGGTGGCACGGCCTGGACTACCTCTCTGCAATGCAGCACAGTGGCGCTTACTGGAAGCACCTGGTGGACTAGTTGGCCCCCAGGGGCCCTCAGGATTTAAGGCACATTTTTTCCCAATCTTAAAACGCGCCACAGGGCATTTTTGCACACGTCACCTCAGGCACCATCCCCTCCCTTCACCACTGTGTAAACGTGCCCTGTGGCCGTTTTAATTTGGGACATTAAGTTCTCTTGAATCCTGAGGGTCCCTTGGGTCCAAGTAGCCCACTAGGTACCTCCAGTAAGTGCCACAGAGCTGCATTCCAGAGATGTGTATAAAAGGGCACAGTCAGGACCACCTCTGTGCAACGCAGGACAGTGGCGCTTACTGGATGCACCTGGTGGACTAGTTGGCCCCCAGGGTCCCTCAGGATTGAAGAGGAATTATTTCCCCATCTTAAAACCCGCCACAGGGCGTATTTGCACACGTCACCTCATGCCCCATCCCCTCCCTTCACCACTCTGTAAACACGCCCTGTGCCCGTTTTAATTTGGGAGCTTAAGTACCCTTGAATCCGGAGTGTCCCTAGCGTCCAAGTAGCCCACTAGGTACCTCCAGTAAGCGCCACAGAGCTGCGTTGCAGAGAGGTGTAAAAAGGGGCACGGCCCGAGCCAACCCTCTGAAACACAGCGCAGTGGCTCTTACTGGAAGCACCTGGTGGGCTAGTTGGCCCCCTGGGGCTCTCAGGATTGAAGGGGAATTATTTCCCCAACTTAAAACGTGCCACAGGGCGTGTTTTCACATGTCACCTCAGGCCCCATCCCCTCCCTTCACCACTGTGTAAACGCGCCCTGTGTCCATTTTAGTTTGGGAGATTAAGTCCCCTTGAATCCTGAGGGTCCCTAGGGTCAAACTAGCCCACAGAGCTGCGCTGCAGAGAGGTGTAAAAAGGGGCACGGCTTGTACCACCTCTCTGCAACGCAGCGCAGTGTCACTTACTGGAAACACCTGGTGGGCTAGTTGGCCCCCAGGGGCCCTCAGGATTGAAGGGGAATTAATTCCCCAACTTAAAACACGCCACAGGGCGTGTTTGCACACGTCACCTCAGGCCCCGTCCCCTCCCTTCACCACTGTGTAAACGCGCCCTGTGTCCATTCTAAGATGGGAAATTAAGTCCTATTGAATCCTAAGGGTCCCTCCCACTTAATTCAAGGCCCCGGGGGGTGGTGGTCCCCGGGGCTTGGGGGTCCGTAACTGACCCCCTATTTTAAATATTTAGTGCACCGAGGAAGTGGTGGTCCCCGGGCATGTGGGGGGCTCGAGCCCCCCCACACAGGTAGTTTTTTATTTTTAGAACAATCCCCGGGGGTAGCAGTCCCGGGGCTGCAGGGGGGCATGAGCCCCCCGCAAATACGTAAATAAAGCCCCAGGGGTGGCAGTCCCCAGGGTTTGGGGGGCCTTTAAGCCCCCCCACCCATTTCATTTTGTATCCCCGGGGCGTGGTGGTCCCCGGGGCTGGGGGGCTCCCCAGTACATTATGCATATTGCCCCTGGGACTTGGCCCCCCGGGGGCTAATTAACAACGAAGCGTGGGAGCCCGTGCTTCGTTTTTTTTTATCGGCAGGATCCGCGCACCCTATATATATATATATATATATATATATATATATATATATATATATATATATATATATATATATATATCACCAAAACTCCTCCCAAAGAAAGAGCAGAAGCCCGTAGGGGAACTTCCTTTATTTAATTGTTGGCAAATGCATTTCGGCCTGTTCCGGCCTTCATCAGCGCCAGGATATTGCAGGAGGCTTTGCGCTGTGCGTTTTTAAATACCATCTTGCCCCACTACGATTGGTGAAAGTCCGTTCCACCCCTTTGATGATATGCTCACCATTCACAGTTCACGCATTTCTTGTGGACCATGATTCCCAGGATGCACCTTGTGGCTACCAGGTAAGTGATGCATGGAGTACTGTACAATGTCAGCATTCTTTGGCAGAAGGCAAGATGATTTGCATTGCGTAAAAGTTCAATCCCCTGTGAATTAAAATTTAAGTTGCTTCCTCAGGTCCCCAAGACCATCTCAGCCTTTGTGCTCGGTGTATATATATATATTACCTACTGGCGGTCGCCAGTAGGTAGTTATAGTTAGGACCGCAACATTCTATTGCCAATAAGTCTGGCGCCGGTTGACAGATCTTCGCAAAATTTTCCAAACTTTTGGCCAGCTCCGGTCCGCTCCTATCCTAAAAGTTTTGTGGTAATTCATCAAGAGGGGGCTGAGAAAAAAGAGGGGTGCCAAAACGCGTTTTCCCCATGCAATTTCCCATAGGACCTGTTCACGCAGCTACAGCCCGAACTGCTGAACGGAATTACACCAAATTTGGCAAAGAGGTAGTCCTCAGTTCAGACTCGTGCCTTTTGCATAAATGGTGTAGATCCGTCCAGTAGTTCCAGAGAAAATTAGAGTAAAAAATATAGATATATCTATGGCCTCGGAGGATCCGCGCACCCTAAGGGCACCCTCCCGATCACGCGCTGAATGCTAATTGGCTGTCAATTGTCTGTCTACATTCGAAACCAGGAACTGTTAGCAGCCATTTTGTGCCTCGGTAGAAGCGAGGCTGATTAAGTAAGGGAAATAAGTGTGTGAAAGATGTAAAGTGGGCAGGGTAGAAATATTCTGACCCTCTAGTGTTGCTTAGGGGGTCCCAGAAGGACCCCCTGGGGCCCCCTTTTTCTTTAACGGCGAAATGCGTGCAGGGTGCGCTGATCCGGCCAAAAAAAAAAAAAGGGAGCGCGGGCTTCCACGCTTCGTTAATAATTAGCCCCCGGGTGGGCCAAATCCCGGGGGCAAAATGTTTATAAATTAATAGGGGGAGGGGGGCTGTGTGGCCCCCCTCCTGGAGCCCTCGAGGGCCCTGGGGACCGCCACCCCCCAGGGCCGGCTCCTTTCAGTGTCCTGGGGTGCCCACCCCCAGGACACTGTTCTTTGCTATGAGAGGGCGGGAGTCTCCCACCCTCCCATAGCAAACTTCGTCCAAACGATATTGCTTTTCCACTCGGGGAGCTGCATGTCAGCAGCTCTCCATGTGGAAAAGCAATGCCGGCTCCCGAAGGATGCGGGGAGCCGGCTGGGACCGTGGGGGCGTTGGGGCTCCCACGGTCTCCAACATTTTTTTATAAGCACAGGGGGATGGGGTCCCCGGGGATAATAAAAATTAGTGATAGGAACTATTTTTTTTTTTATGGTAAAATTAGGAGTCGCACATCCTAACGCGTTGGGTGCACGGTTCCTAACGCGTTGGGTGCGCGGATCCAAGGAAGAAAAATTACATTTTTGGGAGATAAACATCAAGCTTAATTGTTTTGTTCTTGAGTAGCTCTAAAAAGAGCCGTTGTGTTCATTGAGAGTTTTTGTTACTTATGAGTAAGTACCTATACAGAGTCTAAAGTTGTTGAGAAAAACTCTGTTTCCTTCATCAGTAAAGTGTACTCCATCTCTCCTATACATCTCTTGCATATGAAAGCGCAGATTGTTATTGTAAATGGACCCCATTCTATAGTCTCGGAGAAAAGCAGAAACAGTTTTATTCACATGTTTCCTAGCTTTCTCAATTTGTGGACAAAATGATTGGACCAGTTCCATTTCTGCCTTTGGCATATGTTAGAATACACAAAGGCAGTTTTGGGAAAAAGTGAAATCAGTTCTGCAAAGGTGTCCTTCATAAGCATTTCCAGACCTACCCCAGTCAAAATGCCTAGGTCATTGCCACCACAGTGCACTATTATGAGGTCAGGGTGTTGGATATGCATGAAGGATTTTACCAATGGCCTCAATTGGTGCCGCTTTAACCCTCTCCGTCCAATACATTTAATGTCTACATTTGGCAAACCTAGGTCTTTGTGAATGCCTTTGTTTTCTGCATACCTTTGGCTCCAGAAAATAATGCTGTGTCCCACAATCCACACTCCAGGGTGCCGATTACGATCCGGTAAAAAAATTCCCCATACGACTCGTATCCGGTCTTTTTACCGTACGAGTCGTACAAGTGCCGTACAAACTGCCAATTACGATTCGCATGGGAAAAAGTCCATACGAATCGCATTGGGAATTATTCCCCACACGTCCTCGGGTCGGAAAATGTGTCCGACACGTCCACGGACGATTCACCGTACAAATGTGAAAAGTGAAGTCCGACCGCGGAATTACGATCCATCCCGTGCGTCCAATGTTACAACCGTATGGAAAAAACACCGTCCTCACCGAACTCCCATAGCAACCATGGAGACATGTGCCCGCATACGCGCCGAACACCCCCCCCAGCCCCCGTATGTACGCGCCGACCCCCCCCAGCCCCGTACGTTCGAGTCGTACCCCCCGTGTATGTACACCCGTGTACGTGTCGAACCCCCCCGTGTATGTACACCCGTGTACGTGTCGTACCCCCCGTGTATGTACACCCGTGTATGTTCGAGTCGTACCCCCACCTGTGTATGTACACCCGTGTACGTGTCGTACCCCCCGTGTATGTACACCCGTGTACGTGTTGTACCCCCCGTGTATGTACATCCGTGTACGTGTCGTACCCCCGTGTATGTACACCCGTGTACATGTCGTACCCCCCGTGTATGTACACCCGTGTACGTGTTGAACCCCCCCGTGTACATACACGGGGGTTCGACACGTACACGGGTGTACATACACGGGGGGTACGACTCGAACGTACGGGGGCTGCGGGGGGTACGGCGCGTACCGGGCCACCTACTCTGGTAGTTTCGCGCCGTACTTCGCTTTTCCGGCACTTTTTGGGTGCCGTGAAAATATTGCCGTCCGGACTGCTGTCGGTTCGAATTGTAATTCCTGGGTCGTGAAACGCTGCCTGAAAGCGTCCCGACGTCACGTCGCAGCATTCCCGGATCACATTCGTATGTATATTTTCGGCGGTCGGTGTTTTTTACGATTCGTACGGAAATGGTGTTTCCGTGCGAATCGTAATTCCATGTTTGTAAAGTTTTACGACCGGGTACGAGTCGGACGGAGAAAACGCTCCGACCGACGGTTCGTACCCGGTTTTTAACAGATCGTAATCGGCACCCAAGCATCTTGAAGGGAGGTCTGGATGCACTCAGATGGTCTCTGTAAATGAAATGGCAGTTTGAAAAGTAAGATTTTTCTAAAATGGTGGCTAAGATGCAGTTTTGAAAAAAGACAAGAAATCATTGGTTGTTTGACAACCTTCTACACTGAAAGGTAGGGTGCATGTTTCTGTTTTTTAAACGCATGATTCTTATTGGTTAACAAAAACTGATTGAAAGGAACATTATATATGATAAACTGATATGTTGAAAAGTCAAGCACACTTGCTGTTTTGATTAGCAACATTGTGTGCTGAACTTGTGACCTGTGTGCTCAGTTCAGTGTTCCATGACCTGTTTCTATGGTAACAGGCAGAAGGCAGATTGGGGTTAGGGTTCAAATTTATGTCATTTGGAAAGGGTTGAAATGTTTAACCAATAGTAAAGTGTGCTTGCTTTTGAATGTATGTGGGAAGGAATGTGATTTGATGTTTACATGTATATGTGTGGAAAATGAGAGGGAAACTTTGCCATTCTTTGGTTTTGCTGACAGGTGCAAAGTGCAGAGATTCTGTATAAGAAAATCTGGTGTGTGACTGACATACTTCTTAATCTACAAAACAACTTGAAAGGTGAGTTATTTAATTGTGAGGGGATGTATGTGGTCTGTTTTGATTTTAATCAGACTAATGTATTTCTCCTGCTAAAGTGCAGGGAGTACTTTTTTTGTCTACAATCTTATTGACAGTGTGGGTGCATGTAGAAATCATTCTGTGATAAGCATTTGTGTTTTTCATGTGTTTGCAGACAGATAACTGTACTGTTTTTATATTTTGGTACAATTAGAAATCAGTCCTTGTTTATGAATTTGCAAAATGAGTCATGTTTCTACACTGAAATATAGTATTCGTAGATTAAGAAATGTGTTTTGGTATAGTGCAAGGGATAGTGTTGTTTGTCTAGAATCACACAGTGAGTCAGTGTGCATTTAGGAATCATTTTGAGAGAAACATTTCGGTACTAATCTGTAGTAGTAGATTTTCTGCAATGTGTGCAGTCACCTTAGATCTTGTAGACTAGGAAATGTATTTTGTACAAGGGATAGTTGTCTGTCTACAATCACACTGTGAGTCTGTGTGTATTTGGGTAAGCATTGTGAGAGAAGCATTTGGCAAAATTATGTAATTGCTTGCAGATAATTGTTTTAAAACCTGTCATGTTGTCAAGTTTTAGTAGCATTAGAAGCCAGTCTTTGCTTATGCATTGATACAATGAGTCAAGCTTTGACACTAAAGTGCAGTACTTTAATATGTAGATTGTGTGCAGTACCCTTACCCCTTCCAGACTAGTGAATGAATTTTGGTAAACTCCTAGGATAGTGTTGCTTGTCTAAAATCACACTGTGAGTCTGTGTGCATTTGGGTAAGGATTGTGAGAGAAGCATTTGGTAACATCATGTATTTGCTGACATATAACTGTTTTAAAACCTGTCTTGTTGTCAAGTTTTAGTAGCATTAGAAGACAGTCTTTGCTTGTGCATTGATTAAATGAGTCAGGCTTTGACACTAAAGTGCAGTCCTGAAATATGTAGATTGTGTGCAGTCCCCTTATCTCTTCCACAGTAGTGAATTAGTTTTGCTAAACTCCTAGGGATAGTGTTGCTTGTCTAGAATCACACTGTGAGTATGTGTGCATTTGGGAACCACTGTGAGAGAATCATTTGGTAACATCATGTATATGCTGACAGATAACTGTTTTAAAACCTGTCATGTTGTCAAGTTTTAGTAGCATTAGAAGCCAGTCTTTGATTATGCATTGATAAAATGAGTCAGGTTTTGACACTAAAGTGCAGTACTTAAATATGTAGATTGTGTGCAGTACCCTTACCCCTTCCAGACTAGTGAATGAGTTTTGGTAAACTCCTAGGATAGAGTTGCTTGCCTAAAATCACACTGTGAGTCTGTGTGCATTTGGGTAAGGATTGTGAGAGAAGCATTTGGTAACATCGTGTATTTACTGACAGACAACTGTTTTAAAACCTGTCATGTTGTCAAGTTTTAGTAGCATTAGAAGCCAGTCTTTGCTTATGCATTGATAAAATGAGTCAGGCTTTGACACTAAAGTGCAGTACTTTAATATGTAGATTGTGTGCAGTCCCCTTACCCCTTCCACAGTAGTGAATGCGTTTTGGTAAACTCCTAGTGATAGTGTTGCTTGTATAGAATCACACTGTGAGTCTGTGTGCATTTGGGAACCACTGTGAGAGAAGCATTTGGTAACATCATGTATTTTCTGACATATAACTGTTTAAAATCCGGTCATATTGTCACGTTTTAGTAGCATTAGAAGCCAGTCTTTGCTTGTGCATTGATTAAATGAGTCAGGCTTTGACACTAAAGTGCAGTCCTGAAATATGTAGATTGTGTGCAGTCCCCTTATCCCTTCCACATAAGTGAATGAGTTTTGCTAAACTCCCAGGGATAGTGTTGCTTGTCTAGAATCACACTGTGAGTCTGTGTGCATTTGGGAACCACTGTGAGAGAAGCATTTGGTAACATCATGTATTTGCTGACAGATAACTGTTTTAAAACCTGTCATGTTGTCAAGTTTTAGTAGCATTAGAAGCCAGTCTTTGCTTATGCATTGATAAAATGAGTCAGGTTTTGACACTAAAGTGCAGTACTTAAATATGTAGATTGTGTGCAGTACCCTTACCCCTTCCAGACTAGTGAATGAGTTTTGGTAAACTCCTAGGATAGTGTTGCTTGCCTAAAATCACACTGTGAGTCTGTGTGCATTTGGGTAAGGATTGTGAGAGAAGCATTTGGTAACATCGTGTATTTGCTGACAGACAACTGTTTTAAAACCTGTCATGTTGTCAAGTTTTAGTAGCATTAGAAGCCAGTCTTTGCTTATGCATTGATAAAATGAGTCAGGCTTTGACACTAAAGTGCAGTACTTTAATATGTAGATTGTGTGCAGTCCCCTTACCCCTTCCACAGTAGTGAATGCGTTTTGGTAAACTCCTAGTGATAGTGTTGCTTGTATAGAATCACACTGTGAGTCTGTGTGCATTTGGGAACCACTGTGAGAGAAGCATTTGGTAACATCATGTATTTTCTGACATATAACTGTTTAAAATCCGGTCATATTGTCACGTTTTAGTAGCATTAGAAGCCAGTCTTTGCTTGTGCATTGATTAAATGAGTCAGGCTTTGACACTAAAGTGCAGTCCTGAAATATGTAGATTGTGTGCAGTCCCCTTATCCCTTCCACATAAGTGAATGAGTTTTGCTAAACTCCCAGGGATAGTGTTGCTTGTCTAGAATCACACTGTGAGTCTGTGTGCATTTGGGAACCACTGTGAGAGAAGCATTTGGTAACATCATGTATTTGCTGACAGATAACTGTTTTAAAACCTGTCATGTTGTCAAGTTTTAGTAGCATTAGAAGCCAGTCTTTGCTTATGCATTGATAAAATGAGTCAGGTTTTGACACTAAAGTGCAGTACTTAAATATGTAGATTGTGTGCAGTACCCTTACCCCTTCCAGACTAGTGAATGAGTTTTGGTAAACTCCTAGGATAGTGTTGCTTGCCTAAAATCACACTGTGAGTCTGTGTGCATTTGGGTAAGGATTGTGAGAGAAGCATTTGGTAACATCGTGTATTTGCTGACAGACAACTGTTTTAAAACCTGTCATGTTGTCAAGTTTTGGTAGCATTAAAAGCCAGTCTTTGCTTATGCATTGATAAAATGAGTTAGGCTTTGACACTAAAGTGCAGTACTTAAATATGTAGATTGTGTGCAGTCCCCTTACCCCTTCCACAGTAGTGAATGCATTTTGGTAAACTCCTAGTGATAGTATTGCTTGTATAGAATCACACTGTGAGTCTGTGTGCATTTGGGAACCACTGTGAGAGAAGAATTTGGTAACATCACGTATTTGCTGACAGATAACTGTTTTAAAACCGGTCATGTTGTCAAGTTTTAGTAGCATTAGAAGCCAGTCTTTTCTTATTCATTGATAAAATGAGTCAGGCTTTGCCACTAAAGTGCAGTACTGAAATATGTAGATTGTGCGCAGTCCCCTTACCCCTTCCACAGTAGTGAATGAGTTTTGGTAAACTCCTGGGGATAGTGTTGCTTGTCTGGAATCACACTGAGAGTCTGTGAGCATTTGGGAACCACTGTGAGAGAAGCCTTTGGGTACTTCATATCTTTGAATACGCATAACTGCTTAAAAACTTTCCTGTTCTCAAGTTTTGGTAGAATTAGAAGGCAGTCATTGCTTATGTATTCACCCAGGAACTGTCCTTGCAATACTGTAAACATTCAGTTAATATTCAAGTAGTAACGGAGTGAGGCAGTCCTTAGCACATGCATTGATTCAAATGCTTATCCACTATGCATGCAGTTTTCTAACCATCTACACAGTTCTCTTTCACACCTTTAATTCCACAGTCAGTATCCATACCCTTCAAGCAAACACCCTGTCACTCCCCATGTGCTCCTCTAGTGACCCATTCAGCACCATGTACTAATCCATTCACTGCGCCAAAACCCAAACACTTATAAATTCACCCAGGCACTCTCCTTGCAGTACTCTAATCATTCAGTCAGTATCCAAGTACTCATGCAGCGAGCCAGGCCTTACAACATGGACTGCTTCAAACTCCTATCCAGTATGCACTCCACTGACTCATTTGGCAGTAAGTACTAATCAATTCACTGCACTAGAATCCAAAATCTTAAAAAGATTCACCCAGTCACTCTTTTTGTAGTACTCTAATGATTCAGTCAGTACTCAGGTAGTTTTGCAGTGATCCAAGTGTTACTCTATGGACTGTTTCAAACATCTATCCACTATGCATGCAGGTCTCTAGCCACCTACATACTTGTCTTTCACACCTTCAATATCCCAGTCAGTATTCATACAGTTCCCACAAACACTCTGTCACTCTCCTTATACTTCTCCAGTGACCCATTCAGCACCATGTACTAATCCATTCACTGCGCCAAAAGCCAACCATTTATAAATTCACCCAGGCACTCTCCTTGCAGTGCTCTAATCATTTAGTCAGTACCCAAGTACTCATGCAGTGAGCCAGGCCTTAGCACATGAATTGCTTCAAACGCCTATCCAGTATGCATGCAGTCCTCTAACCACCTACACACTTGTCTTTCACACCTTCAATTCCCCAGTCAGTATTCATACACTTCCAGCAAACACCCTGTCACTCCCCTTGCAGTCCTCTAGTGACCCATTCAGCACCATGTACTAATCCATTCACTGCGCCAAAAGCAAACCACTTGTAAATTCACCTAGGCACTCTCCTTGCAGTACTCTAATCATTCAGTTAGTAGCCAAGTACTCATGCAGTGAGCCAGGCCTTAGCACATGGACTGCTTCAAACGCCTATTCACTATGCATGCAGTCCTCTAACCACCTACACACTTGTCTTTCACAACTTCAATTGCCCAGTCAGCATTCATACACTTCCAGGTAATTTTGCAGTGATCCAAGTGTTACTCTATGGACTGTTTCAAACGTCTATCCAGTATGCATGTAGGACTCTAGCCACCTACACACTTGTCTTTCACACCTTCAATATCCCAGACAGTGTTCATACAGTTCCTGCAAACACTCTGTCACTCCCCTTATACTTCTCCAGTGACTTATTCAGCACCATGTACTAATGTATTTACTGCACCAAAATACAAATACTTATAAATTCTTCCTGGCACTCTCCTTGCAATACTCAAAACATTCAGTCAGTATCCAAGTACTATTGGACTGAGACAGGCCTTAACATATGGATGGATTCAAACATGTGTCCACTATGCATGTAGGTCTCTAATCACCTACACACTTGTCTTTCACACCATCAATATCCATGTCGGTATTCATACACTTCTAGCAAACACCCTGTCACTCACCCAGTGTGTCTCCTTATAGTACTGTAATCATTTAATCAGTTAGCATGTAGTCTTTTAGTGAGGTAGGCTTTCGGGCATGAACTGCTTCAAAGTAGTATGCACTATGCATGTAGTGTTTTAACCATCGTCACACTTGTGCTTCAGGGCTATAGTTTCTCAGTCAGTTTTTATATAAAATGTGTTTCTACAGCAATAGAATAGTATAAATTTGAAAGTTATTAATATACATTTATTTGTGATTCTTTTTTACAGATACTGTTTTTCAACGTTAAAATAGAGAAATCATGCCAGAAAGAAAAAGAAAAGAACAGAGACAGAAGAATTACTTGAAGAAACATCAACCAAAAGTATTGAATGTACAAGATAATGTGGTTAAAAAGAAAAAATCTTCTGGTAAGATCACAAGGCAATTTATTAAAAATGTTTGTAGGACCAAAGAGAATGCACAGAATGCTGAAACCACTGAGAATGCTTCAACTAGAAAAAAAAATCAAAATAAGAGGAAAAGCAAAAAAGTAAATGGTCAGTAAAAGGAGACAAAGTATGGTAAAAGAAGGCAAAATCAGTATAAGGAATTACGCAACAAAATATTTTACAAGAGAGTAGTACATAATTTGCTGAAAGATGTGAAGAAATATAAAAAGAGAGCTCTATTTTATAAAAAGAAGAAGCATATTGAAAACATTGTTGAAAAGGCTTTTGAAGTAAAAAGGAAACTATTCATTTTAGTATTAAACATAATTCGATCACTAGATAAACCAATCCATTTAATGAAGGCCAAAAGTAGGAGGAAAAGAGTAATTAATAGAAAAAAGAATTTTGATTTTTTTGGGGAGAATGGAAACACAGTTCCAGTTCAGAGCCTTTCTTTAATGAAGAGAGTTATTTACAGAGCAAAAAATTATTGTATGCAGTAGACACCAGTGGTAGAGTTTATGAGGTTAGAGATGGTTGTCCAATTGAGAAAGAGAAAATGGTTGAAAGAAATGCAGAAGAAGTGATAGCTGATGAAGTTTATAGGGTGACGTCCTAAACACCCTGTGTACACTTGGCATTGCAGTAGTATTTGTAGTGTACGACAGGAATCTATTGATAAATTATGTCGTTTTTTACGAGCATATAGTAAAAAAAGTGTTAAACAAAAGATTAAGGTGTTGCAAGGACTAGACCCTTGCAGAGTGAGAAAAAATACTGGTTAGCAAGGTAATTCTCTGGCTTGTCTTTCTAGGAAAGTTTGTCAAAGTGTTTTTCACCATTTCAGGATGCTGGCAATACATCATACTCAAATGCTGAAGTTAGTGAGAAGATTGCATTATGGAAAAAGTCCAGCACTAAAGTTAAATGAGTTGAACAGTGCTCTTTTGCATGGGTCAGTATCAGATGTGAAGAAGGTTTGTGATGATATTGAGTTTTGTTACTTTGGTTCTCAGCAAGAGAGTGCAGAAACTGACACATTAGTAGAACAAAATGTTGAAGACAATGTAGAACCCGTAATTACAAAAAATGTTGAGGATGAAATCACAAAGTTTAAGGTAATTTCAGGTGAAAGACCAAATGTTTCTTGTGTTTGTTGTCGGCGAAGTCACTATAAAAATCAGACTAGGGGTGTCAATCTGTATCTAAAAAGGGAAATAGTAGATAATGATAAGTGGATGGAATTTAGAACTTATTTGTTGGTAGAGGATTGTTTTGATTTGGGATCTGAGCACCGTATTTGCAAATATTGTTATAACAAATTAGATGAGAATAAAATGCCTGCTAGAGCTGTTCATAATAATCTAGAGTTGGTTGCTATTCGTCCAGAGCTGATAGATTTAACCCCTTCGCTGCCAGGCCTTTTCCCCTCCTGTGCCACGCCCTTTTTTGGCTATTTGGGGTAGTGCGCGCTGAGGCCCCTGTAACTTTTTGACCACATAAGGTATCCACGCCAAATTTGCATCCTTTTCTTCCAACATCATGGGGATTCTAAAGGTACTCAGGGTTTGTGGATTCTCCTAGAGGGGTCACAGAAATGAGCCAAAATACAGCAACATTTTGTTTTTTTTCGGAAAAATTGGAAAAACGGGCTGCAAATGAAAGCATCTGGGTTTTTCCCTGCAAATGTTATCAAAAAAGGGTTTGTGGGGTTGAAATCACCATTTTCCCAGCTTTTCGGGGATACCAGACTTTTGTCAGAAACCCAACATTTTTTTACACAGTTTTGGCATTTTTCTGGGACATAGCCTAATTTTGCTATTTTTTGTGCTTTTGACCTCCTTCCAGTTAATGGCAGAAATGGGTACAAAAGCAATAATGGATCCTGGAAAGCTATACATTTTCGAGAAGAAGACAAAATTCTGAATTCTGCAAGGGGTCATTTGTGTAGATCCATCAAGGTTTTTTTTATAGAAACTAACAGTTAAATATAGGAAAAATTGAAAATTAGTTGAAAAAAAAAGCCTTTTGTGTCAACGTTTTCACCTGTAACTTCTTCTAATTATAACAGCTCTTTGAAAGCAATATACCATTACATCTGCTGGATATTACTGGTTGTGGGGATATATAGGACTTATAGGTTCACCAAGAACCCGACGAACCCAGAGCCAAAAACTGAGCAGCAACTTGCAATGGTTTTTTATTATGTAACGGGTATTTAGTAATTATTATGTAAAAATGTTTACATGGAAAAATCGGTATGAAAGACACCTATGTATTTCTCAAATGGGAACAAAATATAGAGTTTAGAAACAGTAGATATTTGCACATTTCTGAAATTGGGAATACTCATACTAGCATGAGAATTGTCAGTCATTTTTTAGAATGACTTCTTTTTTACACAATATCTTTCATTTGGAAGGCATAAATGCATCGAAAGTCAATAGATAATAACAGTTCCTTTACAAAACTGAATTACCCTAAGTCTCCCAATAAAAATGGTACCTCACTTGTGTGGGTAGGCATAGTGCCCGCGACAGGAAACGGCGCAAAACGCAACGTGGTCACAACTCAATATCGCAGTGAAAATTTACCCTTTTTTGGCAAAGTGCCTAGCTCTAGTTTTTGAACCCTAGCTCTGCGGGCACCTTGGGAAACCTAGCAAACCTATACATTTTTGAAAACTAGACACCCAGGGGAATCCAGGATGGGGTGACTTGACTGCCTCCCACCAGGGTCTGTTACCCAGAATCCCTTGCAAACCTAAAAAATTGACAAAAAAACACATTTTCCCCACATTTCTGTGGTGGAAAGTTCCGGAATCTGCGTGGATCCACAAATTTCCACCCACCCCGCGTTCCCCAGAGTCTTACAAGAAAAACGGTACCTCACTTGTGTGGGTCGGCCTAGCGCCCGCGACAGGAAATGGCGCAAAACGCAACGTGGTCACACCTCAATTTCGCAGTGAAAAATGACCCTTTTTTGGCAAAATGCCTAGCTGTAGTTTTTGAACCCTAGCTCTGCGGGCACCTTGGAAAACCTAGCAAACCTATACATTTTTGAAAACTAGACACCCAGGGGAATCCAGGATGGGGTGACTTGACTGCCTCCCGCCAGGGTCTGTTACCCAGAATCCCTTGCAAACCTAAAGAATTGACAAAAAAAAACACACATTTTCCCCACATTTCTGTGGTGGAAAGTTCCGGAATCTGCGTGGATCTACAAATTTCCACCCACCCTGCGTTCCCCAAAGTCTTACGAGAAAAACGGTACCTCACTTGTGTGGGTCGGCCTAGTGCCCGTGACAGGAAACGGCGCAAAACGCAACGTGGTCACACCTCAATTTCGCAGTGAAAAATGACCCTTTTTTGGCAAAATGTCTAGCTGTAGTTTTTGAACCCTAGCTCTGCGGGCACCTTGGGAAACCTAGCAAACCTATACATTTTTTAAAACTAGACACCTGTGTGCTTCCAGGGAGGCATGGCTTGCGTGGATCCCCCAATGTTTCCTTACCCAGAATCCCCTGCAAACCTCAATTTTAGCTGAAAAAATCACCTTTTTCACACATTTTTGTGTGGGAAAGTTGAGGCATCACCAGGCTGACACAATTTTCCTACCACCCAGCGTTCCCCGGGTCTCCCGATAAAAACGGTGCCTCACTCGTGTGGGAGGCCGAAATACCCGCGACAGGCAAGGGCCCAACACGTAGTGAGGCGCACTACGTTTAGGACCCTTGCTGTTGAGGCGCGCTACGGTTTGGACCCTTGCCTAGCGGGCTTTTTACCCCCCTGGGGGGCAGATTGGGGGCTAACGCCCCCATCTACCCCCCAGGGGGGGGCAAAAAGACTAAAATTCCCAAAATTACACAGGGGGGAGCAAAGGCCCTTGCCCAAGGGGCCGCTCCCCCCTCCCTGGTGTCTAGTGGGTGGATCCCTGCTTGGGGATCGCCCTCCTGTGGCGATCCCCAAGCAGGGATCCATTGGAAAGGGGAGAATCTCCCCTTTCCAACGATACCTCTCCCGTCTTTCTACGTGCCAAGGGGGCTGAGATAGCCCCCTGAGCACGTACAAAGTGAAACCTGAAATGAGCCTCTTGGCTCATTTCAGTTTCACTTTCACTGTAATGACGTCGGCGCGACGTGCGCGCCGATCGTCATTACAGTGAAAGGGGGGGGGGGGGGGCCTCGGGTGCTGGGGAAGCTCTTCCCCAGCTCCCGAGGCTATTTGTGCAGAAAGGGAATCCCTCTGGTGCCCGCACCAGAGGGATTCCCTAGGGTATGCCTCGTGACGAGCTGGACTCGTCATGGGCACAGCGCGACTGTGCTCCATGACGAGTCCAGCTCGTCATGGGCATACAAGGGGTTAAATACGTATGAGTCTATTCTCATTCAATGTGTTCACCCGTTTCAGGCTATTGTTCGTATGGAGCCTAAAACAGGTAAATTACCTCCATCAGAGTTGCAAAGAGGATTGAAAGGAAGAGTTGTGTATTTACCGTTAGATTTAAGGAAAAATATTGAAACTATTGGTGTAGACCATGCAGAAAATTAGCCACTATTCATTCTAGTTAATGGTGTTCCAACTAAGACTAAGAAAATCTGGCAAGGGTTAGTGGATGTTAGAAAAGTGCAAAAGGCATCATTGTATCTGTTAAGAAATAATGAGTTATATAGAAATGTGTTTGTAGGAGAAGAAGAAATAGATTTAGCAGAAGATACTGAAACATTAAGTGGACAAATAGAAAAAGTGGACATGTCCAGATGTGAAGAAATCTATAAACATTAGAGTGTACATCTACTTCATTCCAAAGAGGTGATGGGGAATACGATTGAGTTGTTCCAAATGAAAAAAGCAACAGGAAGTCCCATGAGTGTATGGGAAGAGAGCTTGGAAGCTCGTTGTTTCCCGCAGCTTTTTCCAACAGGAAAAGGCGGACGATATGATGAACGTCCTGTGCAGATTCCTGCATCTGAATATCGGACAACAAGATTATATGCAGAAAATCCAAGATGTATCCCTTATATGTTTCATCTTCTGTTTGAAAGTGACTTGTCTGGACTTTCATATGCAGTAAATCACATTTTAAAAACTGGAATGCATCTGCAAAATGTAACTGCAAAGGATTTTATGGATAAAGTGCATCAGAGAGATGATCATTTAGAATCTCAGTTGATTAATCTGATGGCATGTCAGCGTGGGACTAATGAATATCGGTACCGTCGTCATGGAGAACTGAAATGTATGCTACGGAACTTGGAAACTCCTACATGGTTTGTTACACTAAGCTGTGCTGAGTATGCTTCAGATGATTTACTTGAATTTCTTCGAGAGGCAAATTCCAATATAAAAAATATTGAATACAAGACACCTGGAGAATTGTGCTCTTTGGATCCTGTTATGTATGTATGCAGATATTTCAATCATAGATTTGAAGCTATGATGTCTTTCATCTGCAATAAAAAGAATCCTCCTCTTGGAGAAGTTGTGGATTTCTTTTGGAGAAAGGAGTATCAAGCAAGAGGTGCTCCTCATATACATATGTTGTTATGGATCAAGGACGCCCCCAAATTTGGAACAGATTCAGATGAAACTGTTTTGTCTTTCATTGAAGATTATGCCACATGAGCTGTACCCAATAGCAGAGAAGATAAGTTGCTCGATATGTAACGTCCTACATTACTAAATCAGAAAAGACTGAATTGAAAGAAATGTGGGAAGAGATTTCTCACGAGAAGACTCTAAGTAAGAAATTATACAGTTTCAGTTTGAAGATGTTATCGCATCGTGAAATTGGAGCATATGAATGTTCAGATCGGTTATCATCTGCAAGTCTATATTCCAAAAGTAGAAGAATCATTTGCGTGAGTCTAGGTCTTGCAGGAATGCAAAATCGGGTACTGAAATCTTTAGCAGAAAAAGAACCAGAAAGCACAGATATTTTGAAAACGAATATGTTGGACACATATTACCCAAACAGAAGTCATTATCTTGAGAACATGTGTCTCTATGAAGTGCTGCAAAACTACACTTTTAAACGGAATACTACAGAGAACATCAATGATGGAAAATATGCAGTCATTGGTTTCGAAGGATGTCTGGTGAAACAAAGGAAAGGAAATTTAATTAATCACAGGAAACTGAGTTGCGACACTGCTGATAAAAGGGAATTTGACTATTTAGCCATTTTGCAAATGTTCAAACCATGGCGTTCAGAACTGGAATTACTTGGAGACTTTCAGAGCTATGAAGATTCATTTAATGCTTGTAAAGATAGCATACAATGCAGTGCTTTTGCAAATTATGTGAAAATGTTGAACGGTGAAATTGATCAAGAAGATACAATTGCAGCTGAGATTGCTAGAGACAGTTCTCAAGACAGTCAAAGTTCTGCTGCACTGAGTCAAGATCCACTTGGACAACCAATTGTTGAAAATGAAGCAGCAACTGCCATGAATGAGGTGGAAACACCAATGTATCAAGCTCAAGAAGATGTAATTCATTTAGGAAACTTGGAAGAACAAATAAATGTTGAACAGAAACAAATTTATCAACAAGTGAAAGAGCAGATTGACCATGGATTACTTCATGAAAAGAAAGGGCGCTCATGTACATCATTTCAACCTATCCGAATGTATGTGAGTGGTCAAGCTGGAACAGGAAAAAGTTTCTTAAAGTAATCTGCAGAAAACAACTGAGTCGCATTTGTCTTGTGTTGTCACTGCTCCAACTGGGTTGGCAGCACATAACATTAAAGGAATTACTTTACATCGTTTACTAATGCTACCAGTAGAGCATGAGAACAAATTGGAATACCACAAGCTATCTGGAAAAGCTTGTTGTGAAGTTTCAAGAGTCCTGAAGAAAATGAAACTTCTCATTATTGATGAGGTGAGCATGGTCTCAAGCTTGATGCTTGCCTTTGTGCATTTAAGAATGCGGCAAATTCTTAAAACAGAGTATGACGTGTTATTTGGAGGAAAACACGTCATAGTTTTTGGAGATCTACTGCAACTGACTCCGGTAAAAGGACTACCGGTATTTAAAACACTTGCACATAAAGATACCAGAAAGTCTCTTGGTAGTGTTGGTAATGTGAACATTTGGACTAATTTTGAATACAAAGAACTGACAACAAATATGCGACAGGCAAATGATGCTGAATATGGAAGTATTCTTCAAGATATAAGAATTGGAATTCTTACAAAACATGGCAAACAAGCTTTGGAGAGTCGATTACTTTGCAATGTGTTTCCAAATGAAAATGTAGTTCCTGCAAAAGTGTACATGAAAATTGCTGAAAATAAATCAGTGATCTGCTTAATGCCGACACTGCGCGAGTGTTCCATGTTCAACGAAGAACTATTGAAACTGGATAATGAAGAAATTATAAAAATGGAAGCCATCAATAAAATAGAGCATGAAGGAATCACTATTATTTTGATGGGAAAGTTGAAAACAAAACTGGATTCTTTAGAAAAAAATATATCTAAAACAGCTGGTTTAGAAAAGACACTATATGCGTGTGTAAACTGTCGGGTAATTTTAAGGCGTAATTTGGATGTAGAAAAAGGTTTAGTTAATGGCGCAATGGGTAAAGTGGTGGATTTTGTTAATTATCAGAAAAAAGAAGGAATTGAATTTTTAAAAATTTAATTTGATCAGATTGAAGAAGTTAAAGAAATTGGTCATTGTTCAGTTCGTTTTTTGCTTGTTGAAGATTTATATGTCCGTAGGAAACAATTTCCATTTTCTCTGGCATATGCAGTGACTATTCATAAATCTCAAGGATTAAGTGTAGACAGTGCATTGGTGAACATTGGACCTACTGTATTTAAAGAGGGTATGACATATGTTGCTTTGTCGCGAGTCAGAACATTATCTGGTTTGTTTTTGATTGATTTTGATGAAACAAAGGTTACTGCAGATGCAAACTGTGTAAAAGAGTATAATAGGTTTAGAAGTGTGTATGCTCCAAATTTAGGTCAATATCCTGTATTTGAAAAGCGTGTGGTTGGTCGAAAAAGAAGGTTTGAGAATATCTGTTCTGAAGGTGTCGAGAAGGGAAAAGAACAAGATAATGTTGTGATTGCAAGTGAAAAGAAATTAGACACTGTTGAAGAGATTGTTAGTTATCAGTTTGAAAATAGTTCAGGTGTCAACTGCTATGCTAATGTAGTGGTCAATGTTGTTTTTTATCTTGAAGGTTTGCAAGAACAAATTATGCAGAATCTGCAAAAAAGATTTTGTTCTCTTTTGCATTCTGTTTATGAAAAATTGACAACAGATACAAGTAAAATACAAACTGTTTCAGATGTTCGTAATCTTTTGAATGTGTGTTCTGGTTTTACACAAAATATCCAACAAGATGCTCAGGAATTTTTAATGTATATGCTTACCATTTTTTAAAATGATGGTGTAGAAATAGAAAATATTTTTGGCCTGTCTTACAAATGGGAACATCATTGTAAAAATTGCATGTATACATGTACCACTAATGTAGACACTGAAAGATTTCTGTATTTAACATTACCAGACTGTAAATCAGTGTCTTTCAATAAATTAGTTAAAGGTGCAAATCAAAACATGGAGTGTAGCCAATGTAAATCAGAAATGTTATCCACATTATTTTTAACAAAATATGGACAATACATAATTTTAATGATGCAACGTTGTACAGCTGATGGAAGAAAAATGGATACTTTAATAAAGCAATTTGTAGCAACACAACTATCAGGAAGGACTTTTGTAGCAATTGCAATAATTTTCCATGATGGTCCTTCCACCACATCTGGACATTACACTGCCTATCTAAAATGTGACAAAGGCTGGACACTTTGTAATGATTCCCAGTTGGTTTTCAAACAATATTTGCCTAGGGAATTACCAAATTCCTAACTAATATTTTTAAAGTCAAAGTTTTAGGAAGATAATTCATTCTCTGAGGAATTTATTATTATAATTTAATAGGACTACCATTGGACAATTTACATAAAAAGGAGTGCAAAAATACCATTTGGTCTCAAGGAAAGGTATATGTTTGAATTATGGACTTTTTTGTGCTCATTGACTCGGTGAATATTTTTAAGCGACAACATTTACAGTTTTTATAAGTTAAAGTTATCAAATTTTGTTAGCCATAAGCATTTCATACATGTGTGATTTGTATTTTGTGGTATTTTACTGAGAATAGCATGTTGGTTTTTTTTAAACCGTCTTTTTGATTGTTTTTTTTTTGCCCGCTGTTAGGGGATGAGTACGATTGAAATCACTATTTCTAGTGAAATTCAATATATTCTGAGAACAGCAAAAAAGGCAAACACATTACTTTATTGAAATTATGCTGTGTTGTAAAAAAATTATTATTACATGTTATAACTATTTTTTCTTTTCTTTCACAGATCCTAATTCTAAAATAAGTAATTTACATCAATTTACATTGAAAGAAAATCTGAAAAAAATGTATACCATTTTTAATTTCTATTACTGTAAAGGTAAGTTTAACTAAGTATTAATATGCAGAATGGGCAGATCTGCAAGAACCTACAAAGATTGAACAAGTTTTTAAAAACACTGTGTTTATACCTATGTAGTTTTGAAATCTCTCTGTTATCGGATATTATGTGACCTCCAAAAAAACAGATTTGAGTGGTTCATAATATTTCCCATTGTACCTATTGAAGGACCGCAATCATTTCAATCATTCTTCTTTGAGCATCTTTGCAGACAAAACTCTGTGCTTACCTTCTATCATTCGGAAACAGAAATATGTCACTTTTTGTAACATAGTTATTGCACAAGTCACTCTTTCATATTTACAAAGAGAGGAAAAGGCGCTCTGTGTACTTTTTCTACTCCATGTAAATACAATCTCATCATACACACCACTTTAGGGCCGATTCCAATCCTGGAAAAAGGCTGTACAAATTGTTGTATGGAGCATTTTTCCCGTACAACTCGTACCCGGTAAACTTTTTTTACAACCTAGGAAGTACGATTCGTACAGAAAGACTCTTTCCAAACAAATCGTACAAAAGACCATACAGCTAAAATAAACCAACGATTCTGATCAGGAACATCTTGCACGCACCGTCTGTATGTATTTAAGCAGCGGTTTCCAGCCCAGCAAGTACGATTCGTCCACAGGGGTACGAGTCGTACAGGCATACACCCACGTACGTTGTGTATGTACGGTGCGTACCCCAACATCGCGTATGTACTGTGCGTACACCCAACATCGCGTACCCCAACATCGCATACCCCAACATCGCATACCCCAACATCGCATATGTATGCACCGTACATACGCGATGTTGGGGGTACGCACAGTACATACGCGATGTTGGGGTACGCACCGTACATACACAATGCACAGGGGTGTATGCCTGTACGACTCGTACCTCTGTACGACTCGCACCCCGTGTACAGGACGTTTTCCGTACAAATCGTACATCGGAAAGCCGGTCCGGATCGTACTAGTAGGGTTGGACTGCATTTTTATAATTTGTATAGAAAAGTGTCCGGGTCCATCTGGTACAACTTTTCCCGATACGATTTGTAAGGATCGGGCCGTTCCGTACAAATCGGATCGGGAAAAGTTGTATTTTTCCTCTACGAATCGTACTTCACGGGTCGGACGGGACTTGTACGATTTGTATGGAAAAATTTACCGATACGAGTCGGACGGGAAAAAAAAATACAGGATCGGAATCGGCCCCTTAGCGTTGAAAGGGTGTTCTATAAGTGTTGTTGCGCATGATTGCACTGAATACTCATAGAACAAGACACATCTCCAGATTTATTAGAAATCATGAATCTCGATATGTGTGTGAATGCTGCACCATTCTCCAATTGGTGTACGAAAGCACAACAATGAGAATTGTTTTCATTTCTCCTCATTTTTAAATCTTCAATGCATCCTAAAATGTTCAGCATACATTGAAGGAGAAAAATGCGTTTACTGATTGTTTTTGTGCAGGAAGGTGTGTCTTTCTGCACAAAAACAAACAGCACATGACACAGATATCCTTGCACTATGGTGCAAGGGTGCCTGTGTCACCACATGGCTGCAATTTAAGCAGCCGTGCAGAGAGAAGCATAGATTTGCAACATATTTATTTACATATGTTGCATCCCTGTGCTTCGGAAGTACTACAGCACACTGCAGTTAAAGAGGTTACTGTGTGATGCTGCAGCACTTCCTCATAGTTCTGCACTTATACATTCACCATACGCTATTAATGCATTCATTCAGTCAATTACGTACTACACATACATTCATCTAAACTTTCACACAACAACAAATATAGCTCTTTTTTTAAACCAGGAAAGTTAGTTCTTAGAAGAACTTATTTTTTTCTTCTTTTTTCTCTTATATTTTGTTTTTGTTTTTTTTAACAATTTTTAATTTTGGGGGGTTTTTCTTGAAAAAAAGGAAAAAACAGAACTGGAGGAACAAAACAATGAACTTCAGGAAAAAAAACAAAAAACTAGCAATGGTGACTCTCTTGCTTGCGACAGATTAGATCGATTGACTGCTCCCCATAGCATAAAACAGCATTGCATTTTATGCAGAGCACTTCCAAGTATTGGAAATGTGGACGGCAGTCCAAATTTTGTACAGAAGGATCCACCCTTGAAGTGCTTGGCTGCGATGGATCTGAAGGAGCAGGAACGACTCTCATTCTACGGCATTCCTCCCGAGCAAGGTTTACTGGATGAAGGGTCCTCAGATGCTTCATCATGCTGGCAGTTCCGCAGGAATATTTTTTGTTTGGATCCCCACGGGACAGCACTCTCTGGCAGATCTTGCAGGTCACCAAGGTGGCATTGGTTTTTGTTTGCCCCTCTGGATAGTTGAAAAATTTCCACACCACAGATGAAAAACGTGGTGGGCGTGGTGGCTCTTCCAAAAAATCATCCTCAGATGAATGAGGAGATCCTGGAGATGCCTGCTGCCATGAAGCCATTGTTTGTAAAGAAAAAAGTTTGAGCTAAGTGAAATCTTAGTCAAAAAAGCTTCTTCTCTGCAAAGAGATGCTCCTCCAAAGAAGGTCAAAGAAGAATGATTGAAATGGGTGGGGTCTTTCAATAGTTAGAACAGGAAGTGCAATGAACCAATCAAATCTATTTTTTTCAGGTCACATGGGATCCGCGCACCGTGAAATTGAATTTAAAAGGAATATAGGATTAGATGTAAAAATATATTACTTTTATGAGTAGTTTAGAGTTTGTCTTCAATTAATATTCACATGAAATACATATATATATGTTTTTTTAAATGTAAAATATTTTGCGGGATTCGCGCACCCACCGCGTCATACACGCACATGACGCATCGCTGAAGCGTTGCGTAACGTGCATCGTACATGTCGCGTATAGGTTTGGAGTCGCGTACCGGTCGCATTGCAATCGCGCACCAAACACGTACCCAACGCATACCGTACGCAGATGCTTTCGCGTAGGGATCGAGAACGGTGCGCATAGGGTGCGCGGATCCCAAAAAAATGGAAAAAAAAGAAAAAATAAAGTTTTGAAAATATAGTTGAAAAAATATTTTTACAAAAATATTTTAAAAAATTTAACAATTTAAAAAATATATATATATATATATCTATATATTTTAATTTTTAACTTAATTAATTGAAATAATCAGTTAAAAAAACTGGTGAAAAAAAGTATTAAAAAAAAAAAAATTAAAGGAATTGACACTCTGAAATAGAAACATTTAGAAAGCCAATGAAAATCATTAAACATCATAGCTTTAGAGATAAATTATAGATAGGAATTAGCATTTAAAAAACCTTTGAAATTCACTGAAAAAACCATAGGTTTCATGCACGTTAAAGTTAGGAATTGGCATTTAAAAAACCTAAGAAATTCACTAAAAAAACCATAGGTTTCAGGGGCGTTATAGTTAGCTGGACATTTCCTTCGTACAAAACCCTAGAAATTCCCCCGTTATAGTTAGTTCAGCTAACTATAACTCGCGCCCCCGCAATGCACTACTGATGACGTCACATATTACATCACATCACTCATGATATGGTCAGTGACATCACTATAACGCCCCTGAAACCTATGGTTTTTTTCAGTGAATATATATATATATATATATATATATATATATATATATATATATATATATATATATATTTATTTATATATATACGCGTGAACAAGGCATAAAGCCGAAACGTGTTGTTTTTTACCCTGCCATTAAATTCTTTGCAGCAATCTGGGCGTCCGAGTTTTTCCTGCAATGGTGGAGATTCATGGAGTGCATATTAAGGAGTATCGGTATCCTACCTCGGACCGCCCATGACAGCCTGATATACTGTTACCGATAATTGTGGACTATATATGTATACATATATATATTCACTTAAAAAACCATAGGTTTCACACATGTTATAGTTAGCTGTACATTTCACTTGTAAAAAACCAATGAAATTCCACGTTATAGTTAGATCAGGTAACTATAACTTGCGCGCCCACAATAAACTGCTGATGACGTCACATATTACATCACTCATGACATGGTCAGTGACATCACTCATGACATCAATGATGACATCTGAAATTACACATTGTGGATTGCGGTCGCGCAAGTTATAGTTACCTGATCTAACTATAACGTGGAATTTCATTGGTTTTTTACGAGTGAAATGTACAGCTAACTATAACATGTGTGAAACCTATGGTTTTTTAAGTGAATTTGCAAGGTTTTGTAAATGATAATTCCTAACTATAACGTGTGTGAAACCTATGGTTTTTTCAGTGAATTTGTACGGTTTTTTAAATGCTAAGTTATGTATTTATTTTTTATTTTTTTTTCTGGTTTTTCACTGTGCACACACCCTGCGCGCACGGTGCGCTTCGCGCACCGAGCGCCCACGTAGCGCAGTCCATGCCGTGTGCGCCTCGCCTTTTTTTACACAGTAACATTTGTTTTTTTCTCCCTTGTGGGTCCTTTAATTTATTTAATAAATGTGATTGTTACTTCTTTATTTTATTTTTTTTATTTTTTTTCCCGTGCGCGTACGGTAAGCTTACCGTACGCGCACTCCGCGATTTTTTTTTTTAATTATTAAATGTATTTTTCGTACTTTTGGGTCCTTCTTGGACCCCCTGACAAACACTAGGGGGTCTGCAACTCTCTTCGTTGCCCCCTTTTCACGTTCCCACCTTTGTTTCTCAGTGCGAGAGACAGAAAATGGCGGCCGACACTTCCTGATTTCGACCGATTCGAATGTTTACAGTCATGTAACCACCAATCAGAATTGAGCTCGCGCACGGCACCGTACGCGTACGGTAAGCTTACGGTAAGCGCACGGAGCGCGCTTACAGATATATATATTGATTTAAATGCTATTTTCTCAGGACCTACTGAACAGATTTACACCAGACCTACAAAAGGCACATCCTTGACCTGAGGACTACCTCTCTGCCAAATTTCAAGTAATTCTGTTCAGCCGTTCGGGCTGTAGCTCGGACTAAAGGTCCTATGGGAAAATGCATGGGGAAAACGCGTTTTGGGACCCCCTTTTTTCTCAGCCCCCGCTTGACGAATCCCCCCGAGACTTTCAGGGTAGGAGCGGAGCGTAGCGCCCCATTAGTTTTGAAAATTTCGCGAGGATTCGTCGACCGGCGCCAAAGAATGTTGCGGATTTCCTATGGAAACACGGTCCTAACTATAACTATCTACTGGCGACCGCCAGTAGATAATATATATATATATATATATATATATATATATATATATATATATATATATATATATATATATATATATATATATATATATACCCACTTCTACAGGGTAGCCCCAAGGAGAGAAGCCACAGGCAGATAATCACGTTCATTTTTATTTCTCTTTGGCAGCTTACAAACAGGCTTTCAGTAAAACTGGCAACACATCTTAATGGCCAAACGCGTTTCAGGAACAACACGCTGCCAAAGAGAAATAAAAACGAACGTGATTATCTGCCTGTGGCTTCTCTCCTTGTGGCTACCCTGTAGAAGTGGATATATATATATATATATATATATATATATATATATATACATTACCTACTGGCGGTCGCCAGTAGGTAGTTATAGTTAGGACCCCTTTTCCATAGGAAAACCTCAACATTCTATTTTGAATAACTTTGGCGCCGGTCGATGAATCCTCGCGAATTTCTCAAAATAGGTGGGGCGCTACGCTCCGCTCCTACCCTGAAAGTCTCGGGGGGATTCGTCAAGCGGGGGCTGAGATAAAAGGGGGGTCCCAAAACGCGTTTTTCCCATGCATTTTTCCATAGGACCTTTAGAACGAACTACAGCCCGAACGGCTGAACAGAATTACTAGAAATTTGGCAGAGAGGTAGTCCCTAGGTCAAGGAAGTGCCTTTTGTAGGTTTGGTGTAAATCTGTTCAGTAGATTCTGAGAAAATAGCCTTTAAATCAATATATATATCTGAGCCCGCTTACGGTACGCTTACCGTACGCTTACCGTAAGCGTACGGTGGCGTGCGCGAGCGCGATTCTGATTGGCTCTTAGATCTTAGTAAACATTCGAATCGGCCGAAACCAGGAAGCGGCGAACGCCATTTTGTCTCTCGCACTGAGTGTTGTTTATCAAACAAGATGGCCAAAAACATGTTACGGGGCTGTTTTGACAACTCCCTCCCACATAGTCATGTTGAGGGAGTCCCCAAACATCCCCCAAGAGCAAAAACGGTTTTATTGTTTTTTTCGGCAATTTCGCGTACGGTAAAAAAAAACAAAAAAAAAACACTATCCACACTTACCCCACCCCCTGTGCTTTTGGTGGCCGTAGGCCACCAAATGTACAGGGCTTATTAATAGGTAAAAAAAACTAAATTTTGGCAACATGAAATTATAAAATCGAAATAAAAAAAACACTATCCACATTGACCCCACCCCCTGTGCTTTTGGTGGCCGAAGGCCACCAAATGTACAGGGCTTATTAAAGTTGATAAAAACCGTGCACGGAACGAACTGCGTTAAGTGGGCGCGCACGCCTCGAATGGCGTAAAGTAACTTAGCATTTAAAAAACCGTACAAATTCACTGAAAAAACCATAGGTTTCACACACGTTATAGTTAGGAATTAGCATTTAAAAAACCTTGCAAATTCACTGAAAAAACCATAGGTTTCACACATGTTATAGTTAGCGGAAATTTTACTGATAAAAAACCAGTGAAATTGCCCCGTTATAGTTAGTGCTGGCAACTATAACTCACGCGACCGCAATCTTCTGCTGATGACATATGTGTCTTTATGAAAAAAAAATATTTGTAATATATGTATAGCTAAAAATGTATGGAAGAAGACATGGGCAAATAAGTGTCTAAATACAGTATTAGCATCAGCAGAGGATTGCGGTCGCGTGAGTTATAGTTGCCAGCACTAACTATAACGGGGCAATTTCACTGGTTTTTTATCAGTAAAATTTCCGCTAACTATAACATGTGTGAAACCTATGGTTTTTTCAGTGAATTTGCAAGGTTTTTTAAATGCTAATTCCTAACTATAACGTGTGTGAAACCTATGGTTTTTTCAGTGAATTTGTACGTTTTTTTAAATGCTAAGTTACTTTACGCCATTCGTGGCGTGCGCGCCCACTTAACGCAGTTCGTTCCGTGCGCGCACGGTGCGCTTCGCGCACCGTGCGCGCACAGTGAGCCCGCGGTGCGCTTCGCGCACCGCGCGCCCACTTTACGCAGTTAGTGCCGTGCACGCACGGTGGGCACGCGGTGCGATGACAAAGCAAGAAAGCACGTCAACAAATCTGTTTCTGCTTTCCTCCGTGACTATGGTATGGGTGCCATTTACCACAACAACTTGCGTTATGACATGCAAGACATTTATAGAGGAGATGGTGTGCACTTCAATGATGAAGGGAACAGAGTCTTCCTCTTGAACCTTAGACTCTGCATCGGTACTTACTTGTAGGTACCACTAAAAAATCATTTCATAAACACAACGGCTCTTTTTAGAGCCCCCTAATATCTAAACACTTAAATCTGATTTTCATTTTTTTTTTTTTTTTTTTCCTACCGTACGCTTACCGTAAGCTTACCGTACGCGTACCCCGTGATTTTTTTTAAAATCAATAAATGTTTTCTTTGTACTTTTCTGTCCTTCTTTGACCCCCTTACAAATGTTAGGGGGTCTGTAACTCTCCTCATTGCCCCCTTTCCTTGTTTTCACTCTTTTTTTTCAGAGTGAAATACACAAAATGGCGGCCGCCGCTTCCTGGTTTCGGCCGATTCGAATGTTTACTAAGATCTAAGAGCCAATCAGAATCGCGCTCGCGCACGCCACCGTACGCTTACCGTAAGCGTACGGTAAGCGTACCGTAAGCGGTATATATATATATATTACCTACTGGCGGTCGCCAGTAGGTAGTTATAGTTAGGACCACGTTTCCATAGGAAAACCTCAACATTCTATTTTGAATAACTTTGGCGCCGGTCGACGAATCCTCGCGAATTTCTCAAAATAGGTGGGGCGCTACGCTCCGCTCCTACCCTGAAAGTCTCGGGGGGATCCGTCAAGCGGGGGCTGAGATAAAAGGGGGGTCCCAAAACGCGTTTTTCCCATGCATTTTTCCATAGGACCTTTAGAACGAGCTACAGCCCGAACGGCTGAACAGAATTACTAGAAATTTGGCAGAGAGGTAGTCCCTAGGTCAAGGAAGTGCCTTTTGTAGGTTTGGTGTAAATCTGTTCAGTAGATTCTGAGAAAATAGCCTTTAAATCAATATATATATCTGAGCCCGCTTACGGTACGCTTACCGTACGCTTACCGTACGCTTACCGTAAGCTTACGGTGGCGTGCGCGAGCGCGATTCTGATTGGCTCTTAGATCTTAGTAAACATTCGAATCGGCCGAAACCAGGAAGCGGCGTCCGCCATTTTGTCTCTCGCACTGAGTGTTGTTTATCAAACATGATGGCCAAAAACATGTTACGGGGCTGTTTTGACAACTCCCTCCCACATAGTCATGTTGAGGGAGTCCCCAAACATCCCCCAAGAGCAAAAACGGTTTTATTTTTTTTTCGGCAATTTCGCGGGGTACGCTTACCGTACGCTTACCGTACGCTTACCGTAAGCTTACCGTACGCTTACGGTAAAAAAATAAAAATAAAAAAAACACTATCCACACTTACCCCACCCCCTGTGCTTTTGGTGGCCGCAGGCCACCAAATGTGCAGGGCTTATTAATAGAGAAAAAAAACGTAATTTTGGCAACATGAAATTATAAAATCGAAATAAAAAAAACACTATCCACATTGACCTCACCCCCTGTGCTTTTGGTGGCCGAAGGCCACCAAATGTACAGGGCTTATTAAAGTTGATAAAAACCGTGCACGGAACGAACTGCGTTAAGTGGGCGCGCACGCCACAAATGGCGTAAAGTAACTTAGCATTTAAAAAACCGTACAAATTCACTGAAAAAACCATAGGTTTCACACACGTTATAGTTAGGAAATAGCATTTAAAAAACCTTGCTAATTCACTGAAAAAACCATAGGTTTCACACATGTTATAGTTAGCTGGACATTTTACTGATAAAAAACCAATGAAATTCCCCCGTTATAGTTACTGTAGGCAACTATAACTCACGCGACCGTAATCCTCTGCTGATGACATATGTGTCTTTATGAAAAAAAAATATTTGTAATATATGTATAGCTAAAATTTAATGGAAGAAGATATGGGCAAATAAGTGTCTAAATACAGTATTAGCATCAGCAGAGGATTGCGGTCGCGTGAGTTATAGTTGCCTACAGTAACTATAACGGGGGAATTTCATTGGTTTTTTATCAGTAAAATGTCCAGCTAACTATAACATGTGTGAAACCTATGGTTTTTTCAGTGAATATATATATATATATTACCTACTGGCAAGTAGGTAGTTATAGTTAGGACCACCAAGTTTCCCTAGGAAGAGCATTTTTTGTTTTGCTTATAACTTTGGCGTCGTTTGATGAATCTTCATGAAGTTTTCCAAACGAATTCTTTGTTCATATCAGCTCCTATGTGGGAAGTGTGGGGGAGATTCGTCGAGGGGGGGCAGAGAAAAAAGGGGGGTCCCTAAACATGTTTTCTCCATGGTAATTTCCATAGGAAACTTTAGACGAGGCTACAGGTCCAACCTCAAATTTGGCAGAGAGAAGGGTCTTGTTCTAGAAAGCACGCTTTTTTTTATTTGGTGTAAATCCGTTCAGTAGTTTTTGAGAACTTTACAGATATTGATATTTGTGAATTCTGCCATCTGATTAGCTGAGACTTTACGAGAACGAGCTTGCTGCTTATTGGTTGGTAGCGCTGCGAGCGGTTGCAACTAGGAAGTGTTGGCCGCCATTTTGTGATTCCGTCGAAGTGAGTAAGGGGAAAAAAGGGTGAAAAAAGTAGGAAAGAGGACGGTAGGAGCACTGTAACATTTGTGGGGGTGTTTAGGGTGTGCTATAGAGAGGGTGCGAAGCGAACTACCCAGAGCTACCAGTCTGAAAGTGCTGGTTATGGAAATTAAGTGAGGTATTGCGATGAGTCTGATGCTGCTAAGGTGAGCTGGTGCGGGAGTCGGGGATGAAAGCATGAGCCTAAACTGTGTGTCTTATGGTGTGAAGTCACGTGCCCTGGCTGCTGTGCCACACCTGTCTAAGCAGTGGCAGTAATATTTCATACGTAGTAGGAGGAAGTTTTGTTTGGAACACGGTAATTTGTATATGGTGCTTAGGTGATGTTATACAGGGAGTGCGAAGGTATATCAATACGGTATTTGTAAAGTGCAAACTACACAGAAAATGATAATTGATTGGAAGATAAGAAGCATTGGGTACTAAAAACTAGGGTGCATATTAGTTGCGTGAAAAAGCATGTTTGTCATTGATTAATAAAGAGCAGTCTAAACGTGGAGTACATACGATAGGATGAAATGTGCAAAGCTCAACCAGACATGCTACTTGCATTTGGAAGGTACATTTGTAACTTAAAACAATGGTGAACTTTTAACCCGCAGGTGGTGTTAAATGTTCGAGAATATGCTGAAAAAGAAAAGGTTACGTTTAAAAAAATCATGAACTTTTAACCTGCAGGTGTCGTTGAATGTTCCAGAAAGTGTGTGTGGGGCAGAATATTAAGTAGCTTTTCAGATGCAAAATTCAAAAATGACCAATGGAGATAAGTTTTGCAATGTCGATGAAGGAATGAAGTATTCTGATTTGTTGTTTACATGTATTTATATGTGAAGCGACAGAGAAATTGTGCCATTACTGGTTTCATTCTTGATGAAAGCAGTGTATTATATGTACTGTGTGAGAAAGGAAGAATTGCATGCGTGTGTGACATTTGAAATCTGCATACCAACTATAAAGGTGAGGTAGAAATGAATAAGGTGTGTTATGTGTTCTGTAGTAGTGATTAAGTATTTGAGGTGATAGTTTTAAGTTTGAAAGTATTTTTTATTTCAAAATAATATACAGTTAGTAAAGTGTTGTGTTTCATATTGGTTATAAAATATGCATAAAGTTTGACCTGTTGTTATACAAGTACTTTATATACGTTTAGGAATTTTTCACAAAGAAGAAATGTAGTTTATCATCTTTAAAGGACTGTATGGTTTTGAAAATGAGGTACAGCCTTAACTTGGGTTTGTTAATGTATTCAGGCGAGAGAAACAAAATGTCCCACGTTTGCAAATTATACTTTTTGTGGCAATAGTGGGGAATGGGGGGGGTAGGAGATGTATGTGTTATTAAGTTAAAAATTATAAAACCAAACCCTGAAATGTTATGTGGACAGTTTGTGGTCTCATTTTTGACACTGAGAGGTAGATTTGAATATAAGTCGAGGTAGGTTGTTGTACTGTGAGGCCGTCTACAGTGTTTGGAGATTACATGGAGAGGAGATGTAAAAGTGATACGTTCCTTTTATATGTAGGCATAGTTTGAATCATTTGATCCTAGGTTGAGATATAATATGAACATGGTTTCTGGTTTGCCTTTGGGTATAGTTAATAGTTTTAGTAGTTTCTGACTAGTGAATAATAAAGGTAGATATACTAAAATATATGGTAGTAAACGTATTCATGATTGTCTTTTCTTATGAAATAGAAGTGGTTGGGGAGTGTTTCTTTAGAAGAGATGTTTTATAAATGTGTGAGAGATAAAAAAGAAATGAAAATGTTCGGTATATTTTCTGTATGACTTTCTTGACATTAGTAAACTACATGTTATTATAAGTGATACTAATTGTCAGGCTGTGTCCCTGTGCTGAATATATGTAGGTGTTTAAGTGGTCCAGGTGTTACCGGTGCTCAGCTTCACTATCCCTTTGGAGAGACTCGTCAATTGTTTCATTCCATTTAATGTCCTTAATATACATACACATGAATTACCCGACTCATACTTGATATTTCTGAAACAAAGATTTTAGATACACCATTCGGCTTTGTGGGAAGGTGTAAAGATATTTTAAGAAATTCATACTGGATGCTTTCAAAGCGAAATGTTTGATACATTATTTGGCATATTGGAAAATGTTCACAGAAACTACAAAGTAAAGGTAAGATTTGAAGATTGGAAATAGTATTGGATGTGTTATTTGTGTTGACTTTGTATTATATTTGTGAGAATTAGGGATTTGTTTTTTTTACTACAATCTAGTTGATTGGTTTTTTTTCCCTGCTGTTGATGATGAAACTACTCTGACATCACTGTGAATAGTGAAGTTAAGTAGTAGCTGATGTCAGCAAAGAAAGGGAGAAAAATTGTTTTCTGAATGTTAAATTATTTTGTATTATTTAAAAACTCACTGTTATTTATGAAATATATTAAATTATATAGTAGTTTTGCAGTTTATTTTATGTAGTTGAAAAGTTAGAAAAAACAGTAGAAATGACAAATAGCACAATAGTAGTTCGCTATTTAAAAAACCTTTGAAATTCACTGAAAACACCATAGATTTTACAGACGTTATAGTTAGGAATTTGCATTTAAAAAACCTTAGAGATTCACTGAAAAAAAACATAGGTTTCAGAGACGTTATAGTTAGAAATTAGCATTTAAAAAACATTAGAAATCCACTGAAAAAAACATAGGTTTCAGAGACGTTATAGTTAGTTGGACATTTGACTCATATAAAACCAGAGGAATATGCCTGTTATAGTTAGTTTAGCTAACTATAACTCGCGCGCTCGCAATGCACTGCTGATGACGTCACATATTACATCACTCATGACATGGTTAGTGACATCACTCATGACATCACTGATGACATCTCAAATGATATCACTTGAGAACATCACTGATGACACGTTGTAGTGGAAATATATTTTTGTTCTTTGGTGAATCTATCTGTTTGAGCCACTTCTTTCTTGGAGATATATATATATATATATATATATATATATATATATATATATATATATATATATATATATATATATGCAACTCGCCGCTAACACTGCCTTGCTCAGACACAGTGACGAAGAGCGGACCCAGAAAAATAGTGCCAATCAAAGTGCTTTATTCAATCGCCCAGCCAGACCGCCATTACGCGTTTCGACCCCCACTCAGGTCTTGACCACATGACGCATTGCTACCGGAAGAAGTGGCATTTAAGGTACTTTACAGGAAATGGCATCATATTGTTGCTACATCAGCATGAACAGCAAAGAAATACTAAAAATAATCATCGTAAGTATTATATAATGCCTCATGTGTCAATACATCATAAAAACCTATAAATAAATAAATATATAAATAAATTTAAATATCCATACCAGTTTCTAAAAAAATGTGTTGTTTGTCTTTAAACACACATTCATGATAATGAATATAGGCTGTTACGACATCGGTGAATTTATAAATATAGGATTTCTAAATAGAATTTCCTGAATTCATCGCATTATTTTTAGCCAGTGCTGAGTCAAATTATTACCAACAATGTTATAAATGATATAGTAATGCATATTCATCAATAATTCTCATTTTCAAATCCACAATAGTGCCCAAGTGGGCCATTGTTTTAGCCAATTTCCTCAAAATTGGACCTTAAAATTTGACCACTTCAAAAATTATGTGCAAAACAGTGCAAAATCATTTTAAAATATAGGAAAAACTTATCACAATTTAAATAGTTTGAGGGTATGCCAGATATCATCTCAATTGATCATTTTAAAACCTACAATGGTATGTGGGATTTGTATTTGTTTATTATTCTTTATTATTATTTATTATTGCTTTTCTTCCTCTGTTTTCACTTCTCCCATCCATTACCATTTTATATACAAAGCTATCCTGTATCTTATATCAGTCATAATGTAAGCCCACATTAATTAGAGTCTAGAGGGCTATAAACAGGTAAAGAAATCTTCGCTAGCATTCAATCCAGCCGGATTTTTTGTATTGAGCTCTAAAATATAGCGAGTCTCCAAAAGGCGTAATTCTCCTTCACGATTACCACCACGTTTCATTGGTGGGACCGTATCTATCACAAAATAGTGGAGAAAATTGGGATTACTGTTGTGTGACTGCTCAAAATGCCTAGCGACAGGATACGCCTGATCCTTACCTATAATAGACCTGATGTGCTGGAGTATCCTCTTGTGGGCCGGTAACCTGGTACTACCAACATACCTCAGCCCACATGGACACTCCAGCACATACACAGCAAATTTTGTCTTACATGTCAATCTTTTCTTTATCAGGACGGGTTCAGATTTAAAGGGACTAGTGTAATGAGTTTTACTACACCCAAATTTACACGCCTTACAAGTAAAACACTTCTTAAATCCCTTAATTTGTGCCATCCAAGTTGTTGAAATGGCCATCTCCGGGCTATTACTCACCAACCTGTTGCTCATAGACGGTGATTTTCTAAAAGTTAATGTTGGTTTATTAGCGACTAAGTCGCCAATAACTGGATCTCCCTGCACTAAGTTCCAGTTACGATTGTAGATTTTCCTGAGCTCCTGATGTTGCCTGCTATAGGTTAGAATAATCCTGGATTGGATATTTGAAGTAATCTTACTAGATAAACATTGCTTAGCTTTGGGAACCAACAATTCACCCCTAGGTAAATTCCTTGTTTTCCTAATAGCGCTATCTATCACATTCAGTGACTAGCCCCTTGCCAAAAAACGAAGCTTGCTAGCTTCCTGTGCATTTTCACAGTCTGCATCTGAACTACAAATACGCCTGATACGCAGCATCTCGCCATACGGGATGCTGCGTATTAGGTGATGCGGATGGTGGCTAGAGGCGTGGAGAATTGTGTTGCCTGCAGTGGGTTTTCTGTATAATCTTGTTACCAGCGAATTGTTATCAACATACACCTCCACATCTAAAAAATATACCGATCTTTTACTAATCATAGATGTGAAGTGCAAATTCAAACAGTTAATGTTCAGCTTCTCCACAAATACGTGCTCTGTACCATTCCAGATAAAGAACAACATATATGTATATATATATATATATATATATATATATACATATATACATATATATATATATATATATATATATATATATATATATATATATATTGCCACAATGTGATCCAAAACGATCCTGCGTACTCATAGGCTGTTGCTCTGCGTTGGGGTCGAATCCAGATGCAAATTATCAATTTTACTCCAAATGACGCGGCACACAGGAACATCGGTTTTAGCTAGTTTATTTTGAAACACTCAGACCAACGTGTTTCAGCCTTCCTGGCTTTGTTCACGGTCAGTGAGCCCTCTTCTATTTCTACATATATACCATTTTTGCCTTCATGTGGCATTATGGGATTTGTAGTTTTTTCCTTAACCAATTGTTATATAATTAAAAAAGGATTCTTAGGCAACAAGTTATTACATTCATAACCATTTCTACACATTATAGTTAATGTTGTTGGCGCTTTGCTGGCTTATTCGCATGTATTTTGGCTAGTTTCAATTTTCCGACATATTTGTATAAATCAATCCTGACTTGAGTATAATTGAAGTGGCTTTCAGGGCAAAAAGACAATCCTTTATTTAATAGCGATTTTTCTTCTTTGGTAAGTTCGTGTTATGAAGAGCGAAAAGGAAAAAAGTATTATTCTCTAAGAAATCGCAAGTAGAGAATTTAATTATAAATCTGTCACAACACAAACTTACCAAAGAAGAAAAATCGCTATTAAATAAAGGATTGTCTTTTTGCCCTGAAAGCCACTTCAATTATACTCAAGTCAGGATTGATTTATACAAATATGTCCGAAAATTGAAACTAGCCAAAATGCATGCGAATAAGCCAGCAGCAAAATCAATGGAAATAACAACATCTAATAAGCAAAATAATTTGGAATGGACAATAGAGGAAATACCTGACCTTCAAAATATGTTTGACCTCATGTATAATCAAAATGGTGTAGAAATCTCAGAAACACAGCTAGCTAATCATCTGAATGTGGAGACTGACAAAAGAATTGATAGTGGTTTAAAAAGAAAATCTAGATACTGTCCAGCTCTCTCTCCAGGAAACAGATTCGATTTATTTTCGGACGCCATCATTGAAGAGCTTGAAAAAATGCCAAAAAAGAGAAATGAAAAACCAAAAAGAGAAAATCTCACGAAAAAGGAAAGGGAAGCAATAAGCAATCTAGTGGACAACAAGAAACTCACCATCAAACCCTCTGATAAAGGGGGAAATGTTGTCCTCATGGACACAGAAGATTATGTGAATGAAGCTTTACGCCAGTTGAATGACACAACCAATTATTGTAAAATAAACACAAATCCAATCAATAAAATGACAATGGAATTAAATACGTTTTTACAATCATGTCATGAAAAAAATCTATTGAGTGTAGAGGATTTCAAGTTCCTCACAAATGACTTTCCAGTAATACCTACAATATCCTTCCTACCTAAAATTCACAAGACCCTAACAAATCCACCAGGAAGACCAATAGTCTCATCTTGTGAATCACTGTATGAGAATATGTCACAATATGTGGACACTTTCTTGGCACCAATTGCGAAATCAATGAGCTCATACATACAGGATACGGGCGACTTCCTTCGAATTCTTGAGGGAATCAATTGGTGTAAAGAATATCTTCTAATTACAATTGATGTGGTATCCCTCTACACGTCTATCAGGCATGAGGTAGGACTTAAAGCCTGCAGTTATTTCTTGAGACAAAGAATCATTTCAGAACTACAACACACGAAAATGCTACTCCAAATGATTGAAATGTGTCTGACCAATAATGTGTTTCTCTTTAACAAACAGCTGTACAGACAACAGTGTGGTACTGCCATGGGCATATCATTTTCACCGAACTGCGCCAATATAACTATGGGTTGGTGGGAGAAAATGATGGCCTGGAGCTCTGAAAATCAAGAAGATCTGGACAGGATAATATTATGGGTCCGATATATTGACGATTTATTCATAATATGGAATGGATCATCACAGAGCTTCAATAAATATTATTCGAAACTATGTAATAATTACATTGGTGTATCTTTCACATGTGCCTCAAGCAAAAAGGAAATTGATTTTCTAGACACAAAAATCTACATTGAAGGAAACAAGAGTCACTCCACATTGTTTCGCAAAAAAACAGCGACAAACAGCATACTCCATGGAACAAGTTTCCATCCAGCAAGTCTGATTACAAGTATCCCTTATGGTGAATTCACCCGATTAAAACAAAACTGTTCTGAACCAAAAGATACTGAGAATCAGATTTTGGAATCGATGAGTAGACTAAGAGCAAGAGGTTACAATGAGAGAAACCTACAAAAGGGAAAGAAAAGAATTGACAAAAAATCAAGAGCAGAAATTCTTAAACCAAAAAGCAAAAATCAAGAAAAAGATCAAATACCAAGATTTGTCACAACGTACAGCAAGGAGAGTAGCCAAATTATGAGAAAAATCAAAAAATACTGGCACCTTATCTCTGGGGATCCAGACATAGGGAAATCACTGGGAAACGGACCGATGATATCATACAGAAAAACTAAATCTCTGAAAGATGCCTTGGTACCTAGCCACTTCAAAGAAAGAGAACAAACAAACTGGCTGGACCATCAACAGAAAGGTTTCAAAAAATGCAATACATGTAAGGCATGCAAAATCTGAAAAAATGTAAACTCATTCAAGGAACCCGATGGAAAAGTGTTCAGAATTGACCAAAAAATCTCATGCACATCAACACATGTTGTTAACATAATTGAATGTAAATGCGGGATGCAATACATTGGGAGCACCATTTGCATGTTGAAAAAGCGAATTCTGGAACACATAAGAGCAGTCAAGAACAAGGATATGTCGTACGCACCAGCGAAACATATGGCATTTTGTCAAAAGAGTGACTGGAGAGCAATGAGTTTCTTTGGAATCCACATGGTACAACAAGATGAGCGCGGAGGCAATCGCATGAAAAAACTTCGACAAATAGAATCAAAGTGTATTATTCGACTGAGGACCAAGACCCCGAAAGGGATGAACAATGATGAAGAACTATATGTACATCTAGACTCAATTTAAATGTTGTAGATAATACTATTCAGAATCAAATTCAGCAATAATTTATCACTCGTGAGAACCGCCAAATGTGTAGAATTGGGGTACTATACCCACACACGATGATAATTATGCAACAATTTTGCTTAAAGAAAAAATAATCTCTTTAAAGTAATAACGTTATGAACATAGAAATGGTACTATACCAAAGAATATTGAGGAATCACTTAGTTAACAAACTGTATAATTTTGAACGAGATAAAAACTGCAAAGCGCCAACAACATTAACTATAATGTGTAGAAATGGTTATGAATGTAATAACTTTTGCCTAAGAATCCTTTTTTAATTATATAACAATTGGTTAAGGAAAAAACGACAAATCCCATAATGCCACATGAATTCAAAAATGGTATATATGTAGAAATAGAAGAGGGCTCACTGACCGTGAACAAAGCCAGGAAGGCTGAAACGCGTTGGTCTGAGTGTTTCAAAATAAAGTAGCTATATATATATATATATGTTATCTACTGGCGGTCGCCAGTAGATAGTTATAGTTAGGACCGTGTTTCCATAGGAAATCCGCAACATTCTATTTGGAATAACTTTGGCGCCGATTGACGAATCCTCGTGAAATTTTCACAATAGGTGGGGCGCTCCGCTCCTTCCCTGAAAGTCTCGGGGGGATTCGTCAAGCGGGGCATGAGAAAAAGGGGGGGTCCCAAAACGCGTTTTCCCCATGCATTTTTCCATAGGTCCTATGGAAAAATGCATGGGGAAAACGCGTTTTGGGACCCCCCCTTTTTCTCATGCCCCGCTTTAGTCCAAGCTACAGCCCGAACGGCTGAACAGAATTACTTGAAATTTGGCAGAGAGTAGTCCTCAGGTCAGGGATGTGCCTTTTGCTGGTGTAAATCTGTTCAGTATTTCCTGAGAAAATAGCGTTTAAATCAATATATATATCTATAGGCGCGCACCGAGCGCGTACGGTAAGCTTACCGTACGCGCACGCTGCCGCGCGCGAGCGCGATTCTGATTGGTTGTTAGATCTTAGTAAACATTCGAATCGGTCGAAACCAGGAAGTGTCGGCCGCCATTTTGTCTCTCGCAGTCTGAGGGGGTGAAAAACAAAGGTGGAGAACGTGAAAAGGGGGCAGGGTGGACAGTTCCTGACCCCTAGCCTTTGTCAGGGGGTCACAGAAGGACCCCCAAGGACCAAAATTTCTTTTTACGAAAAATCGTGGAGTGCGTGTAGCGTACGCGCATGGTAGAAATGGAAAAATTCCGCGAACTGCGTCCGTGTGCGTACCGTACGCGCGTCGGTGAAAAACCTTAAAAAAAAATACATAACTTAGCATTTTAAAAAACGTACAAGTTCACTGAAAAACCCATAGGTTTCACACATGTTATAGTTAGGAATTAGCATTTAAAAAACCTTGCAAATTCACTTAAAAAACCATAGGTTTCACACATGTTATAGTTAGCTGGACATTTCACTCGTGAAAAACCATTGAAATTCCTCCGTTATAGTTAGTGCAGGCAACTATAACTCACGCGACCGCAATCCTCTGCTGATGACGTCAGATATTACATCACTGATGACATATGTGTCTTTCTGAAAAAAAAATATTTGTAATATATGTATAGCTAAAAATTAATGGAAGAAGACATGGGTAAATAAGTGTCTAAATACAGTGATGTAATATCTGACGTCATCAGCAGAGGATTGCGGTCGCGTGAGTTATAGTTGCCTGCACTAACTATAACGGGGGAATTTCAATGGTTTTTCACGAGTGAAATGTCCAGCTAACTATAACATGTGTGAAACCTATGGTTTTTTTAAGTGAATTTGCAAGTTTTTTAAATTCTAATTCCTAACTATAACGTGTGTGAAACCTATGGTTTTTTCAGTGAATATATATATATATCTATATCCAGAAAAAGGGTAACCCCCTTACGGAGAAGCCTCTCAGGTGGATTCAAATTCCTTTAATGAAGGTGCAGCGAGCAAAGCAGCGACAAGATGCCTAAAATCAGAGCTTCTTTGCTTCTGTTTTCTGCATAATTTATGCGTCACTCTGTGCCTGAAAGGGTTTTGTTTTGACTTATACTGGGTGATTCCTTGTGTCTTGACAAAGCTATACCTCTCTGAAGAGCTCTAATGAGAGCAAAACACTTGTCAGGGGTTGATTTTATTCATTTTAGTTTGGCTTGGATGGTATTTTACCAATCCAAAGCTGCAATACTGTGCCTGGAGTGGTAAAAGGCTTTGGATATTTTACAGCTCGGCAAGGATAGCACTGTGCTAATCCTATGCTTAACGACTTTGCTGTGAAAATGGTAGAAGACTTTATCCCTTTCTATCATGGCATGGATGGTATTGTGCTAATCCTAAACTTAAAGACTTTGATAGAAAAGTAGACATTTGAGGTGAGCAAATTTAGAGTGTCGCTTGTGTTGAGAGTGTTCCATATTGGAGCTACTTTCCACCTAAACTTGAGAACTGCCCAGAGTTCTTTGCTTCTGTTTTCTGCATAATTTATGCATCACTCTAGGGCTGAAAGTGTTTTGTTTTGACTTATACTGGGTGCTTCCTTGTGTCTGGACAAAGCTATACCTCTCTGAAGAGCTCTAATGAGAGCGAAACCCATGTCAGGAGTTGCTTTTATTAATTTCAGGTTGGCTTGGATGGTATTTTACCAATCCAAAGCTGTAATACTGTGCCTGGAGTGGTAAAAGGTTTTGCCCATTTTACAGCTCGGCAAGGATAGCACTGTGCTAATCCTATGCTTAACGACTTTGCTGTGAAAATGGTAAAATACTTTGTCCCTTTCTATCATGACGTGGATGGCACTGTACTAATCCTAAGCTAAAAGACTTTGATAGAAAAGCAGACATTTGAGGTGAGCAAATTTAGAGTGTCGCTGGTGTTGAGAGTGCTCTATATATGGAGCTGCGCTCCACCTAAACTTGAGAACTACCCGGAGTTCTTTGCTTCTTTTTTTGCATATATATACAGAAAAAGGGTTGCCCACTTACGGAAAAGCCTCTCAGGTGTATTCAAATACCTTTAATGAGGGTGCATCGAGCAAAGCAGCGACAAGATGCCTAAATTCACAGCAAGACGCATTTCGGGGTTCCACGCACTTGTTCACAGGTTAGGGAAAGAGTCAACAGCAAGAACTGCAGTCACATGTTTTTCTTTTAAAGATGCCCCACCTCAAGGGCCTTGGAGCATTCTGGTGCTTGTAGTGCTGCAAAATAAAATAAAACCCCAGTGGGTCTCGATGTTGCTCACAGTCTCATTCACAAATTATTAACACAGTGGGTTGGCATTCATGTCTCCAACCTGCTCCCTGACAATATCTGTAGCCTTCATCAGGAAAACCACCAGTCCCAGGTACCATGCACTCGTGGTCCACAGATCCGCACTTCCGCGGTGGGCAGTTCCACGACCAGACCAGCCGTATTAAATCCAGAAAAAGGGTTGCCCCGTTACGGAAAAGCCTCTCAGGTGGCTTCAAATTCCTTAATGAAGATGCAGCGAGTAAAGCAGTGACAAAACGCCTAAAATCACAGCCAGACACGTTTTGGGCTTCCACGCCCTTGTTCACAGGCTAGGGAAAGAGTCAACAGCAAGAACTGCAGTCACATGTTTTTCTTTCAAATATGCTCCACCCCAACGGGCCTCCGAGCATTCTGGTGCTTGTAGTGCTGCAAAATAAAATAAAACCCCAGCGGGTCTCGATGTTGCTCACAGTCTCATGCACAGATTATTACCACAGTGGGTTGGCTTTCATGCCTCCAACCTACCTACTCCATGACAGCTCCCACTGAAAAAAGGCAGGATTACAAGAAAGAAACCTGTAAGAGAAATATGCATATGCAGGACCGTCGTACATCCAGTCTAGGATAAAATAACACACTAAAGTCAGTTAAAATAATGGCAGTCAAAGGTCAACAAAGGGTGTCAAACTACAAGAGTGCCTCTAGCGCTACAACGACTTACAGGAGGTGACAGGAGGGCTTCTGGGCCCTCAAGATCCCTCAGTAGTAAAGCAGACTTCAACCCACAACCAGTAGTGCATTAGGAGCTGCATTTGCAAAGTGGTGGAGAAAGGGGGTGTGGCCTGTGAAAAGCTTTTACCAATGCCGCTTTGTGGGACTTGCTGGCGGTAATAGGAGGTGTAGGTGGCCACCAAGGATGTCCTTGGGAGGGGGCGCTAGAGGGCGCGCAAGCAGAATGGCCGCACTCACGTGAGGCTCCTGCTGCCTGGTACAGAAATCCTGCATTTATCCTTCCGGACTGACCGCCTCCCCGACCGCAACCATATGAGGATGTTCCTTCCCTTCCCCTGCAGCTCCGGTGCAAGTTTTGGTGCTGTGGGACCTGCCGATGCGGAGCTGGGGGCGGCTTGAGTTGGACCGCGCCCCGGGCTGCTGAGGAGTGGAGCTTGTGGCCGGACTTTCGATCTACGCAAGATCGGGGCGCACCACGAGGCAGGTGGGCCCCGGTGAGCGGAACGCTGTGGCGGGACTCCCTGCCCTCTGAGGGCGGATCATAAGCGGCGAGCGGTGAGTGCCGCGAAGACGGAGGACGTGTCCCATACCTGAGCCCCCCCCACGGAGGACTTTTGCGTGTGCTCGACCTCGGTCTAATGGAGGTTTTGAGCTCCCGGTGAGTGCTGCTGATGTGGAGGAGGCCCCCCCCGCCTCGCTGCGTTACATCTGTGGCCTGGGGGTGCGCTTGCATCGTGCTGGAGGTGCGTTGTCTGGCTTCCCCCCTCCCCTCCCCCCTCGCCGGATTGTGAAGTAGAGATGTGCAATTGGTGACTGATCGGCGCCCCCCCCTGCACTGCTGAGACCGGCATCACGGCGTTTACCTTAGGGGCCAGTGGACACCACTGTGTGGGCCCCCCCCCCCGGATCTTTCGAAGGGTGAGCGCGAGGGGCCGCCGCGCTGGGACCTCTGCTGTGGGGCGAGGAGAAGTGAGGGCTGCAGCGCTGCTGTGTGGAATTCGGCGTGCGACAGGTCGTGGCTGAGGCACAGAGGCACCGACTTGACTGTGTGGGCCCTGTCGACGGCTGCATATGGGACCCCGAGTCGTACTTGGGCTTGTGTTACCCCTTTGAGGCCACTGCTTAGAGCCTGCGGCTCCCTCGACCTACCTCTGCTCCTTGGTTGCTGCTGCTAGTGTCGAGGGCTGTTAACCACTGATCCGGTGGCCCACGACGAAACAGATTGTTGGCGGACCGCGAGTGGGGAGCCCACCTGCCCGCCTGCTCGTCCCGCCCTGCCCCCCCCCCCCCGAGTGCCTTCCTGAATCTGTTGTGGTGTAGCGGCGGCGGGGGAGTTCTCCATACGCGACTGCCCTCCCGCTTTGGGCGGAACTGCTGTTGCTGGGCCTGTGTGGCGGTCACTCCCCGTGGCGGTGGGGTTGGATGTCTCACTCCCTACACTCTTTGCCGTGGTGGTTCCGATCCGACCCCTCCGATATAGAGCTGTCGGCTGCAACTAGGGCGTGACGGAGAGCTGGCTTGGTACGGCCTGAGAGACCCGCAGCCCTCGCCCCCACTCACAATTGACCGCGCCACGCTACAGAAGGCCCATAATGGGGAAGCAGGACAGTAGGCAGCCGAAGCTCACGTTTGAGAACCCGGTGACTAAGAAGGGATCGCGAGGCGCACAGGATGCGGGGAGCTCCAACGACCCCCCGGCGGCTATCGCTGGCCCGAGCTCGCCGCCGCTGGACATGCAACAGCTGATGCAGGAGATGAGGCAAAGCTTCGGGACTATAGTTGATCGCATCTCCTCACGCATGGACGCCTTTGCGCAGAAGATGGACGTCCATGAAGAACGTATCACGGAGACTGAAAGGCGGATCTCTGATAATGATGACATTACTGCCTTACATACTACGCAACTTTCGAGAATGGATAATGTCCTGAGGGTTATCGCTGCTAAGAATGAGGAGTTGGAGGCTCGCAGTCGGCGCAATAATATCAGCGTGGTGGGTGTGCCGGAGTCCACCAACACTGGACGCATGGAAGAATATGTGGAGAAGATACTCCTTGCCTCCATTGGATCAAAAGCCTTCTCTAAGCAATTCATCGTCGAGAGGGCGCATCGCTCGCTCGGGGCGCGGCCCAGGCCTGGGGCTTCACCTCGGCCCATCATTGCTCGGCTTTTAAACTATAGAGACAGGGACACTGCACTGCGGGCCACGCGCCAGAACCAGCAACTCTCCTACGATGGTGTCAACTTCACCGTTTATCCGGATTTTACACCTGTCGTCCAGGAACAGAGGCGTAAATTCATCGATGTGAAGAAAAAACTTCGTGCCCTCCAAATTGACTATGCGCTGCTGTATCCAGCGAAGTTGAGAGTCACCCATCAGGCAAAGCAACATTTTTTTACGAACCCGCAACAAGTAGACGATTTTTTGAAAACCCTGAGGAATGCACAGGCTGACCAACGAGTCGAAGATGGTGCTGAGCATGAGGATGAACAGTGACTGCTTTCATATTGACTTCCGAGGCTGGCCGCTGCTCCTGGGGTGGCGTGGCTGGCGATTGGCTTGTGATCCTCCGCACATGCCCATCTGAAAGTTAGCACCGAGGCTGCACACGACTGCTCTTGTCGGATTTTGGTTGGCGGTTGGTAATGTATTCCAGGCACCACCCTCCCCCGTTCCCTTGATTGTACTGGGGAGCTAGGCGCAGAGGGTGGCTATGTGTGTCCTCTGGATGACCCCCGTAGGGTGTACCCCAATGGACAAACTGACTACGTTGCTCCTGTTGAGTTGCTTCTTTTCCTTATTCTATTTGCTTGGTAGTTTCGCATCACCAGCTAGAATTGTACTTGCATATGGTATAAGTTGCACGGTGGGGATGGTGGCAGAGAAGGGTGGGGGGACCGTATTTTTTGTTAATGTTGTTCTGTTGTTGTGCGCAGCTGACGTCACGGGGTTGCTATTCCCCGAGCTGACAGGGTATTATACTCCGGGACTGCATAGCGGTCCATTCGTGCGACATGAGGTACACCAAAGAGCTGGCTTCTTGGTAGGGGTGGGGCAGCTGACACGAGTGCCTTTGTCGAGGGTACGAGTTTGCGGGGCCCCTGTTGGTGCGCCATATTTGTTGCTGCTTCTCAGCCCGCCTATGGGGGACACTGACCTGAACATACTTACATGGAACGTTAGAGGCCTGGGGGACCCGCGGAAACGGAGACAGATCCTCTCTTATTTAGACCGTCATGCAATACACATAGCGCTTTTACAGGAGACCCACTTTAGAGCACAGGCTACTCAGACCTTTGCCTGTAGATGGGCTAAGTACACTGCTTTCTCCTCATACTCTTCATACTCTCGAGGTGTTGCAATACTGGTAAGAAAGGGGACCCCCTTCATTATGGCTGGCTTTCGGAGTGACACCCAGGGCAGGTACTGTCTGATGTGGGGTAGGCTGGGGCACTTGGCAGTTACCCTGGCTTGCTGTTATGGCCCCAACGTAGACGACCCGCACTTCTTCGCAGACCTCGGGGCAGCCATAATAGGCGCAGGCCCACAACATCTCATATGGGGGGGGGATTTCAATACCACACTCAATCCGCATTTGGACAGGTCCCACCCGGCTCCGCATCACTTCACCAAATCCCGCGGGGCGCTTCTGGAGATCCTAGAGGAGCACAGTTTGATTGACACGTGGAGGAACCTCCACGCTTCTGTGCGGGAAGGTACACATGTCACGGCGCAGCCGAAATCATGGGCACGGCTTGACTATGTTTTCTTGGCCCCACGCTTTCATGCGGCGCTCATTCGGGCACGCCACCTCCCACGAACCTTCTCGGACCATTCGCCGGTTCGGGTTACCTTGCGGGCTTCGGACCTTGGTCCTCCGCTGTCGGCCTGGCGTCTACAGCCCATGATGCTTCTGGATGCTTCGTTTCAGGATGAGTTGCGGAAAGAGTGTTTAGATTTTTTTCGGCGTAACAAGGACTCGGTGAAGGATGTTGCAACTATTTGGGATGCGTTTAAAGTGACCTTACGGGGCGAGTGCATTGCTAAGGGGTCGGGCGTGCTAAAGAGTATACTGGCGCGACTGCGCCTCCTGGAAACTGAATTGAAGGCACTCGAGACATCGCTGGCTGTTAAGCCCGACGATGCCACGTTAGCGCGTATTCGCAAGAAAGTCACAGAGTATTCTGAAGCAGCTGCTAGAGAGACGAAATTTAGAGGCAAACACTGGATCGCTCGCCGCTATGGCGGGAGCGAAAGGCCGGGTAAAGCCCTCGCAGCGACGATGAGGCTGATGCGGCCTACTAACACCATCGTGGATCTAGTGGGGGAGGATGGTACACTGTACAGAGACACCGCGCAAATTCTTAATGCGTTTGTGGCACACTATCACAAGCTATATACGTCGGCTAGGTCTGGAGATCTCCACTTGAATGAATACCTAGAGGACGTGTCTCTTGGCTGGCTTAGTGCTGCGCAGAGAGAGTTTCTGAGCACCCCTTTCGAATTGGACGAGTTGCGTGAAGCCATTATGCACATGCGGTCTGGCCAGGCCGCCGGGTTGGATGGGATACCAATAGAATTTTATAAGACCTACATTGACTTCATGGTGCCGGTCTTGAGAGAGGTGTATGAAGATGCCCTGGAGGTGGGCCGTCTGCCTCCTTCGATGCGCATGGCCCTCATCACGTCCCTCCTTAAACCTGGAAAAGCGGCTACTAACTGTGATTCTTACCGGCCCCTCTCTTTGCTCAATTGTGATGTGAAAATCCTGGCCAAGCTTATAGCTACTCGCATTAATCTCCTACTCCCCAACTTGATATTGCCCGACCAGGCTGGGTTTGTACCCGGTCGTGCGACATCCCATAATTTGCGCACGTTCTTTTCCATCCTGAATTCAGTGCATGATGACCTGCCAATGGCCGCGGTCTTCCTCAATGCCACGAAGGCCTTTGATTCCCTGGAATGGGATTATGTGTTTCAAGTGCTGGAGCATATGGGGTTCCCAGGAATATTTATCTCATGGATCAAGTTACTATATAACGACCCTAAAGCCAAGGTATTGGTGAATGGCCAGCTGTCTGCTCTGTTCCCCATCTCCAGGGGCACCAGACAGGGGTGCCCTCTGTCGCCGCTACTTTTTGCTCTAGCTATGGAGCCCCTGGCTGCGAAATTGCGACAACATCATAGAGAAAAAGCACTGCAATGTTTTCAGAGGCAGATTTTAATATCTATGTACGCGGATGATATCACTCTCTATGTACGCGATCCCGGGGTTAATCTCAATCCTATCCTTAGGGAATTTATCCGTTTCTGTAGGATTTATGGGGTCCAGATCAACTGGAGCAAGTCTTGTTTGTTCCCCCTAACGGCCTCCACTGTGCAATTCGGACTAGACTACCCCCTCGCCTGGTGTGAGGGTGACTTTAAATACTTGGGCATACACGTAGAAAAAAACAGGGAGGAGCTCATGAGGGCTAATTATGGCACGGCGATGGCTCGCATCTCGGACTATGTTACGCGTTGGATTGCCCTGCCCCTCTCCATGGCGGGCAGATCATCACTGATTAAAATGGTGATATTGCCGCAGTTGCTTTACCTCTTCCTGAATATTCCCTTTTACCCAGGTGCCTTCTTTTTCCGGCAATTGCGTACAGAGCTCATTAGACTTGTTTGGGGAGGTAAGACGCCCCGGCTTCGATGGGAGATCCTAATTAAGCCGTACAATCAGGGCGGATTTGGCATCCCCGACTTTGAAATGTATTACCGTGCGGCTCAGGCACACTACGCCTATTTCTGGATAAGACAGCCTAGATACATGCCCCAACTTGCTGCCGAACACTGGCTGGCGCACCCGATCCCTATAGAGGGCGCATTGTACATCCCGGTGTCGGGTAGAGATAGGACGCCCTCGACGGTGATCAGCACGGTGACCGCATGGAATCATTTGACGGCCGTGATGGGGCTGGACCTGCTGTATGCGCCTCTCTTGCCCCTGGCTTATCATCCTAGCATGCCCCTGCTGCAGGAAGTGGGTTTTTGTAAGCTGTTTCAGACCATCAACGTTTTGACGTGGGGTGATTTGTACCATAATGGCGCATTCCGGTCCATGGACCACCTGTATGAAGGCATACAGCCTTCTCCCCTTGACGTATTTCTGTACCTCCGACTTCGACAAGGGATAAGGGCGCTCACACCCGACTTTCCACAAGAACCCCCTCATATGGCACCGCTGCAACGCATCCTCCTGGATGAAGCCCCGGCCAAGCTAGTTTCTAAAATATACAGATCGGTGCACTTATTAATGTCTGCGCCGCCGTTGGCTGCTCGGGTAAAATGGGAACAGGAGCTGCAAGCTCCGTTAACAGATAAGCAATGGGAATTCTGCCTGCTGCAGACGGAGCGCATTTCCGCCAGTAGTAGATTTAGGATAATACATTATAAATTTATCCACAGATTATATTATACCCCTGCACGACTGTGGCGTTATCAGCTTCAGGATAACGACCGATGCGATAGATGCCGAGCTCCTGGGGCTGATTTCCTGCATTTAGCGTGGGAGTGTGAAGCGGTTCACCGCTTTTGGTGCCAAGTGTGCGAAGCGCTCTCTAAAATGATCAACACAGTGGTTGAACCCTCCCCTCTCCTTGCTCTGCTAGGGTATGTGGAGCCTATACGGGCGGCACATCGCAAATTCATCGCGCTAGCCTTTTTGCTTGCTAAGAGACGTGTTGCATGTCGCTGGGGCAGGGGCAGGGCCCCGAAGTTCAAGGACTGGGTGCGTGACCTCGCCTATTGCCAGGAACAGATCTGTACATATTCTGAACTTCTGCCGACAACGTCCCGCCCCACGGATATCTGGGCTCCGTTACGGTGCTACCTCTCAGATGAGAGGGCTGCTGCGGACAATGGGACGCCCGTGTAGTTTTCCTTTGCGGACACCCCCGCGGGCCTCTGGAGGTGGGCGGTCCGTGGCTGCTGTCTCTTAAATATTTGGAGGGCGCCAACTGCGCTTTGGGGTCCCCCGAATGTGTGAGATAAACACGATGTATGAAGGTGGGTGGCGGGCGGAAGGGGTCTTCTGGATATAATGGGACCTCAGTTGACTCTATAATTTACCAACTATTTGTTGCACTGCATTGGTTGTATTCGATGCCCGCACTTAAAATGTCTGCTTGGTCCTGTTCTTTCTTCTCCCTACTCCTGCTGCATTAAGTATGATGATATTGTGTACCCATTGTCGCTCCCTTCGATTGCAGCTGTATGTATGCACAAAAAGTTCAAAAATGAAAGTTTAAAATTTTTATTTTTTTAAAAGGATGTCCTTGGGAGCCAACTAACCCTTCCGTTACCTCCAGTAAGTCCCACACAGCAGGAATGCTGAGAAGTTGTCAGAGGCCACGCACCTCTCTCCACCACTCTGCAAACGTGCCTCCTGGCACACTACTGGTTGGGGGATAAGGTCCCCCTATCTCTAGAGGGCCCTTGGGGGCCAACAAGCCCTCCTGTTACCTCCAGTAAGTCCCAGCAGAGCGTTTGCCCAGAGGTTTCTGTTGGCCACGCCCCCTTTCTCCATCATTTTGCAAATGCGACTCCTAACGTACTACTAGTTGGAGTCCCCTAGGCTCTTCAGGGTCCTTCAGGGCAACTAGCTCCCCTGTTACCTCCAGTAAGACCCACACAGCTGCATTGCTGAGAGGTCATCAGAGGCCATGACCCCTTTCTCCAACCTCTGCAAACACAGCTCCTGTTGCACTACTGCTTCAGGGATGAGGCCCTCAAGAGGCAAGAGAACCTCATTCCCCCACCAGCAGTGCACCGAGAGGTGCATTTGCAGAGTGGTGGAGAAAGGGGGCATGGCCTCCAACCACCTTTCAGCAATCACACTGTGTGGGGAATACTGAAAGTAACAGGAGGTCTTGTTGCCCCCTTAGGACCCACAGCAGCCATGGGGACTTCATCCCCCAACCAGGAGCACACCAGGATGCGCATTTGTAGAGTAGTGGAGAAAGGGGACAGGAGCCTCTCAGGAGTTGCCTGCTTTTTTTCCTTTTTTTTTTTTTTAGGAAGTGTGGCATGTGGCGCCCTTCCCTGGCCCGTGTTGACCCCATTCCCAAGCCTTTATTTTCTTATACTTCAAAGAGGCCCCTCCCAGACCTTTTTAAGCCTCTGGACAATCCCATCCCCCGGGGCATGAGCATTTTTAAAAATGTATTTCATTAATAAAAAAAGGAAGGGGCCATGCAGCCCCGTTCCAAGGCTGAGGTCAATTCCAGCCCTGTGGAACCCATCCCCTGGGCCCAGGCCTTTATATTGTTTTTTTAAAAGGAGTGGGGGCATGAGGCCCCCCTCCCCATGCCTATTTCGGCCCCAGGTGCCCATTCCGCGGGGCCAGGCATTCATAAAAAAAATTTAATGAGGAGGAGGACAGCATGGCCCCCGCCAAGGGCTGATATTGCCCTGGGGACCCCATCCCCTGGGGCATGGCCACCTTGTTACGGACCACGGAGGATGCCTGCAGGCCCTCGCAATCTCTGCCTGCACCCTGCCTCCTGTGGGAGCCGGATTTGCTTTTGGACAGAGGGTGCTGCAGACATGCAGCTCCCTCTGTTCAAAAGCAATTCTGCTCTGCTTTGCGCAAGCGATAGCATTTTTGCTCTTACTTCCACGAAGCAGACCAGAGTTTGCCATGGCTTGGATAGCAAACTGCAATGTCCCGGCTCCATTGCTGTAGCCAGCCCTGAGGGTTGATGTCCCCAGGGCCATTTAGGGCTGCTGGTGGGGGGTGGTGATCCCTGGGCCTCTGCAACAGACCCCCTCAATTGTATGTGTGCCCTGGGGAGGTGGTGGTCCCTGGGCCTGGGAGGGAGGCCGTGCAAGAGATCATACAAAAATATGTGACCCGTGGAGGTGGTGGTCCCAGGTGCAGCCGGGGAGGCCTTCAGCTTCCCCCACATTACTTTAAAAAAGTTTGCCCCAGGGAGGTGGCGGTCAGTGGGGCATGGGGGTCTGCAAGGCCCCACTATCGTTTTAATTAGACCTGGGGAGGTGGCAGTCCGAGGGTAGGAGGGTCCATGAGGCCTTCCCACATAACTGGAAATAGGCCCTGGAACATGGCGGTCCACAGGGCTGTGGGCAGGCACAGTGGGCCCACCCACAGTCATAATGAAAAGTGCCCTGGGGAGGTGGCAGTCCTTAGGCTTCGAATAGACCGGGGAGGGGGCCCCAGGCACCCACTCCTATATTTATTATATGCCCCCAAGACCTGACCCACCTGGGGGTTATTTAAAAGCAAGCATGGGAGCCCGCGTTTGCTTTTTTTGCTGCAAATGTTGAATATTAGGATTTTTCGGCATTTATGTATTAAAAAAAATGCTTTTATGCCATGGCAGGGTCCCAGGGTGACCCCAAGACCATGGCTTAGGTGTCAGGGATTGTGTACCCTGCCACAGTCTTTATTTCAATTTTTTGGGGGACTCAGTTCAACTGGGTCCCAAGATGGCTGCCAACACTTCCTGGTTGAAGTGTTGGCAGCCAATCAGAGTGGTGCATTTCCCTGCATGAGCTCATTGTTTTTTGAGAAGGCTTCGCAACCAGAGATATCACTATAATTTTCAACGTACATTTCTCATCAATTACTAAACAGATTTACACCAAATAAGAGCAATGCACAATCTGCGCAACAACATCTACCTTTCTGCCAAATTTGGTGAAAGTTCATTCAGCGGTTCGGGCAATAGGTTCGACAATGCGTTCCTTTGGGAATTAACATTACAAGCGCAACCTTACTTCAAGCCCCTATTTCTCGGTCCCCACGGCATGTATCACCCTGAAACTTTCCACGACACACATAACCTACTTTGACACTTCTTTCTGTAAATTGGAACAGGACGATTGGTCAAATGACGTCAAAGTTATATGGAAGTCCATAAATGCTTTCCCTGTGGAAACTAGGTCCTAACTATAACAACCCATATATATATATATATATATATATATATATATATATATATATATATATATGAATATATATATATGATATATGTTCATATATATACACAATATATGTATACATATATCCTATTACTGCACAAAAACCATCTGATACGGGGATAACTTTGCCCAATGCCGCAAATGTGACTGATACTATCTTATCAACAAACAATCATTGTCTAGAACCTCCTGATGAGGCCCTTTCTCCCATGGACTTTCTACGCATTGATCTTCCTCCAGAAAGTGCCCCTTATGTGGTCGTTTTGACTGGTGTCCCCAAATTGACTACTGAGAGGCATGAATCATTTCAGGAACATAAAAACAAAGTAATGTATTGGTTGAATATTAATAGACCATTGCCTAGGAATGTATGTTCACCTATTCTGTTTGTTAGGAGAGTTGGTTGGGTGGGTCACAAACCTAAGGATGTGAGAGGTGACTGTGTTATTGTAAATTTTGAAAACCCAGAGGTAGTTGATCACGTATGTAGTCCTATCTTCGATAATGTAACCTCCAACATCAAAACATTTAACTTAGGCTATTTTTATTCTCCCCCTAATAAACCCTCCTTTCCTCGTCCAAGGCCTCTCGTCCCGCCCCGTAACCATTATGATCGAGGGCAATTTGTTGATGCCATGCGGGGTAGGATGACCGATAATGAAGTTTTAGGTTTTCCAGTTAATAATAGGTATAGTTCCTTGGATGAGGTGGAATGACTAAGGACGCAAGGTAATCATCATCTACCTTCCAGTCCTCCTGTTGTTGAGAATGGTGATAATGGTGGTCATGGAGTTCCAATGGTGATTTCACCTATGGGTATAGAACCATTGGATGCTGGGGTTACTTCATCTACTGGCGTAAGCATTAGGAGGGATGACTCCATCCAACCTCCTGATTGGGTGGATACACCCAATAATCTACCGGTAATTATTGATATTCTACCCACCCAGATCAATTCTGCAAACGACTTGTCCTGTCATGATAGAACGCTCAAAATTCTTAGTTGGAACATCGCGGGCCTGGCTACCAATATCGACAACCCAGAGTGGTGTTCCTTTATGGACCTCTTTGGGATCTGTTTATTACAGGAAACGTGGACAGTGGAACCCACACATAGATTGGGGTACACTACCTTTATGCAACCAGCCCTAAAAGGCCCAAAAGGTAGACCCTCGGGGGGTTTGTGTGTTTGGGTGGGCACTCACCTTGGCTTCAAGATCAAAAGGGTTGAAACCAATAGCAGAGACTTAATATGTATTCTTTTGTCCCACAGGAGGCCCCCTAAGATTGCACTTAGTAATGTTTATTCGCGTCCCACTTGTCGGGGTGGTATATCATCTACTCTCGAGTCTTTGTCATCTCTTTTGGAATCTCTCCCAGATGATGTTGTCTTGATGATTGGAGGTGATTTTAATTGCCACTTCGAGCCCCTGAGTGGAGAAACCCCAATTTCACATGAGGAAGATGAGGTTAAATCTATTCCTCCCACCAGTATGTATACAGTTAAATGCTGGACTCCCCTGGTCCTCCAACTCACCTCTCTCACCTACTCATTCTCCTTGAGAGCATGTAATGCCCGTTTCAACGGGGATACGCCGGGGCAGCCAACCTATAGGGGAATGGGACATGAATCTGTAATTGATTATTTTTTGGTTAGCCTAGATATGTGGCCCAAAGTGCTGGATTTTAAAATAATTAGGCGCATGGAGAGCGACCACGATCCCCTGATAGTAGATCTGAACTTCAAACTGTTGAATGCAGGGCCAGACAAAGATACTCTCCCAGTAGGGAATACAAGAGTCATCAGAGGGGGGAAGCGGATACGCTGGCTTACTGTAAAACAGTCTGACTCAGTCATTGCCAGTATGTACCAAAATATTCTTCCTCTACTTGAAAGGGTGTTTAAAATGTAAGCTAATAACCCTGTGACTGGTAGAACTATGGATTTGGCTAAAACTCATCAGGATCTTGTTGATATACTGTGTGTTTTTTTTTATAAAGTAGGTACAGTAAACCCAAAGAAGCAAGGGAATACAAACCCGTGGTTCACAAAGGGCTGTAGGGTAGTTAAACAGCAACTATTACAGGCCATCAAGGCAGGCAATCGCCAACATATTCTGGAAGTAAGGAGGGCCTATAGAAAGATAATCCTTAGTGCCAAATCTGAGTGGGAAGAGGGAAGATGGGTTGCTATTAGAACAGCCCTCATGGTAAAAGATTCAAGGTCCTTTTGGAACCTTGTTCACACTGGGAAATCGGAAGGTAAAACCACGATTGACCCCAATGTTTCCGAAGATGCATGGGCATCGCATTTCAAAAAACTCTACTCCAATAATACAACTAGGAGAGATGATCCCCCTGCAATTTTAATGACCTTGGATCCATCCTGGGATGCTCCTCCATGGACGATAATGGAAGTGGATTTGGCACTGGACAATCTTCAACCAAATAAAGCACCTGGGCTAGATAGGATTCCTGGGGACCTTTATAGAGATGAAAGGACAGTTTGGGCACCCTACTTCCTAATTCTCTTCAATGCTATTCTGCTGGGCTTACCGATTCCACCTACCTGGTTGGGTGCGGAAATTATCCCATTTTTTAAAAAGGGATCCCCCCTCGACCCGGGTAACTATAGGCCTATAAGCCTCATAGATGTGAGCCAGAAAATTTATTCGAGACTTCTCCTGCAACGGTTGCAGAATTGGATCGAGGAGAATAACATCTTAACCCCACTTCAAGCGGGATTTAGGTCCAAAATATCAACTATGGACCAACTATTTAGGCTCCAGATCCTCTACTGGAAACACGTTGTATTAGAGGGGGGCAGTCTATATTTGACCTTCGTGGATTTGAAATCTGCATTTGACATGGTGGACCGCAATCAGCTTTGGAATTTATTGCTAGCTCTGGGGGTTCCACCTTATCTATGCTATCAGTTGAAGATTCTCCACGAAGGGACATATGCCAGAGTTCGCTATGGGAAACATGGTCACCTGACCGGCCCTTTTCCAGTAGAGAAGGGTGTGCGCCAGGGATGTGTCCTTGCCCCAACTCTATTTTCACTTTTTCTCAACGGGCTCATTGATGAACTTTTGGAAACTGTAGACATTGATGCCCCAAAATTGGCCTCTCGAAGATATCCTGCACTTATGTTTGCAGACGACACCTTGCTGTTGTCAAAATCGCCGATGGGCATGCAGCGGGTGTTGAACCAGTTTACCAACTTCTGCAACAAAAGAAATCTGGTGGTCAACATACATAAAACAAAATATATGGCCTTTAACGTAAAACCCTCCAACTATCCACACCCCATGATGGAAGGTATCCCTTTGGATCGGGTTTCTACTTTTGAGTATTTAGGTCTGACCTTGAATGATAAAATGGGATGGTCCCCTCAAAAGTTAAAAGCAAACCTAAAACTCAACCAGGCCATAGGGGGCATCCTTAAAGTTCAGAAAAAATGTAGCTTAAAAATCATAAGTGCCCCCCTCGAAATTTACACTGTGCAATCCAGGTCCTCGACACTCTATGGGGCAGAATTATGGGGCCATACTCCTACAAATGATATGGTCAGTACCGAAAACAATTTTATTAGGAAACTCTTAACTCTCCCAAATAATACGCTGCTCATGCCATTGAGGTTGGATCTAAACATTCGCCCTATTTCAGAGGTTGCTGCTTTTGATGTATTGGAGGAGGATTTGGAGCATAACCGAGTTGGCATGCTATAGAGACGAACTGAAAGTAATCCTGGGTATACTAGGAGCCGATAAGATTCCCTGGCTCCAGTATGGCTCCAGTATGTTAGGCAGATACTTAATCAGATTGGTCTTGCACACCTCTGGGACAATCCAGAGGATTCAATCTCAGGCATTACCAAGAAATATCTTGCCACAACAGCTTACAGCTCGGCTAAACCATCAAGTTTGACTGATGCTTTTCTTGATGTTAAGCCATATTATGCCTTTGTACCTGAACTTGATATTATCCAGCCAACCTTAGCAAAGAAGCTGTATGTACAGTTCAGATACGGAACCCTCCCCTTATATTCATTTACAGATCGATGGACGGTTGTAATACATCATGCATGCCCTGGTTGTTCAATTGAACAGGAATCCATGATTCATGTTGTGCTTTTTTGTCCGGCTTATGCTGGTATTCGGAAAAAATGGATTATACAGTTATGCTTAAATTTGGGCGTTAGGAGCTACCTTGATTTTTTTAGGATTCTGAGAAGCGACACAAACCCACTTATTGTGGTTTCAGTCTCCAAGTTTTTGTTTTCAATGTGGTTAATTCGCAGGAAATTAACTAGCAATATTATCCACTGATATCTTGGTATCAAGCGTGGCTAGCATACTGCCAAACCACATTGTTATTTCATTATTATTCACTGATATTAGTACCTTCAAATTGACTGGAATATGTATTTATTATGAAAATTGTGACATTAAGACTGTACTTTTATGATTTTAAACAATCCCAATAAAGTTTTTTGAATTAATATATATATATATATATATATATATATATTCACTGAAAAAACCATAGGTTTCACACACGTTATAGTTAGGAATTAGCATTTAAAAAACCTTGCAAATTCACTTAAAAAACCATAGGTTTCACACATGTTATAGTTAGCTGTACATTTCACTCGTAAAAAACCAATGAAATTCCACGTTATAGTTAGATCAGGTAACTATAACTTGCGCGCCCACAATAAACTGCTGATGACGTCACATATTACATCACTCATGACATGGTCAGTGACATCACTCATCACATCAATGATGACATCTGAAATGACACATTGTGGATTGCGGTCGCCCACGTTGCGCAGTTCATACCGTGCGCGCCTCGCCTTTTTTTACACAGTAACAATTTTTTTTTCTCCCTTGCGGGTCCTTCACTTGATTTAATAAATGTGATTGTTATTTTTTTTTTTTTTTTTTTTGCCGTGCGCGTACGGTAAGCTTACCGTACGCGCACTCCGCGATATTTTTTTAAAATTATTAAATGTATTTTTCGTACTTTTTGGTCCTTCGTGGACCCCCTGACAAACGCTAGCGGGTCTGCAACTCTCTTCGTTGCCCCCTTTTCACGTTAACCACCTTTGTTTTTCAGTGCGAGAGACAGAAAATGGCGGCCGACACTTTCTGATTTCGACCGATTCGAATGTCATGTCATGTAACCACCAATCAGAATTGAGCTCGCGCACGGCACCGTACGCGTACGGTAAGCTTACCGTAAGCGCACGGAGCGCGCTTACAGATATATATATTGATTTAAATGCTATTTTCTCAGGGCCTACTGAACAGATTTACACCAGACCTGCAAAAGGCACATCTCTGACCTGAGGACTACCTCTCTGCCAAATTTCAAGTAATTCTGTTCAGCCGTTCGGGCTGTAGCTCGGACTAAAGGTCCTATGGGAAAATGCATGGGGAAAACGCGTTTTGGGACCCCCCTTTTTTCTCAGCCCCCGCTTGACGAATCCCCCCGAGACTTGGGTAGGAGCGGAGCGGAGCGCCCCACCTATTTTGAAAATTTTGCGAGGATTCGTCAACCGGCGCCAAAGTTATTCCAAATAGAATGTTGCGGATTTCCTATGGAAACACGGTCCTAACTATAACTATCTACTGGCGACCGCCAGTAGATAATATATATATATATATACATATATATTTATATTACCTACTAGTTATAGTTAGGACCTATTATCCATAGGAAATCTGCAATATTTGGAATAACTTTGGCGCTGGTTGACAAATCTTCGTGAAATTTTCAAAACTGGTGGGGCGCTCTGGTCCGCTCCTATCCTGAAGCGGGTGCCGAGAAGAAAGGGGGGTCCCAAAACGTGTTTTCCCCATGCAACATTCCATAGCAACCTTTAATCGCAGCTACAGCCTGAACTGCTGAATGGAATTACAACAAAACAGAAGAAAAAATGGGCAGAATGCAAAAAGGGGGTAGGGTAGAAACACCCTGACCCCCTAGGCCTGCTCGGGAGTCCCACAAGAACCCCCAAGGCCACCCCATTTTTTTTTTTAAATCGGCAAAATTCATGCTGGGTGCGCGGATCCTGCTGATAGCAAAAAAATAAACGTGGGCTCCCGCCCTTCAATGCTAATTAGCCCCCGGGGGGACCAAATCCCGGGGGCATGTTGAAAATAAAGTGTGGGGGGGCCCAATCCCCCCGACACTGCCCCGGGGACTGCCATCCCCTGGGGCAAGGTATGAATAATTGCGGGGGGCGCATGGCTCCCCGCAGCCCCGGGGACCGCCACCCCCGGGGCTTAATAGTTTATTGTTGGGGGGCCTCTAAGGCCCCCCTGCGCCCCAGCGACCGCCACCCCCTGGGGCTCGACTTAATTTACATTGCAGGGGCACACTGCCCCCCCACACACCCTGGGGACCACCACCTTCCCGGGGCTTTAAATATTTAAATTGGGGTTCCGTGACGGAATCCCAAGCCCAGGGGACCACCACCCCCTGGGGCTTTTGAAAATGGTGGGAGGGGGCCCCCCTGGAGCCAATGATGGCCCTGGGGACCGCCACCCCCCAGGGCCGGCTCCTGCAGTGTCCTGGGGTACCTACCCCAGGACACTGTAGTTTGCTATGGCAGGGCGGGAGTCTCGCGGCTCCCGCCCTCCCATAGCAAATTTGATTAGAATTTTGAAAGAGAGAGAAGGAAACCTGCTCTCTCTTTCAAAATTCAAACCAAATTGCTTTTCCACACGGGGAGCTGCACATTAGTAGCACCCCATGTGGAAAAGCAATGCCGACTCCTGAAGGACGCGGGGAGCCGGCGGGACTGTGTGGGGATTCGGGACCCCCACGGTTCCCAAGGGAGAGGGCCAGCCCCGGGGGATGGGGTCCCCAGGGCTACAAGTGGCCAGAGGAGGGGGCAACACAGGCCCCCTCCCAAAAAAAAACAATAAAAAAAGGCCATGCCCCGGGGGCTGATTAAGGCCTCGGGAGGGGGGCCCCCTTCCCAATTTTTTTATATTTTAAAAATAAATGAGGGGGCAGGTCCTGGGTCCTACGCAGCCCCCCTTCTTAAAAAAAATAAAAGAAATACCGGCATCGTGCCGGAGGCCACGCCCCCTCATTTCAGCCATTGCAAACACGCCCCCCTGGCGCGTTTGCAGATGGGGAACTAATTCCCCTTGAATACTGGGGGTCCCTGGGGGCCAACTAGCCCACCAGGAACCTCCAGTATGCGCCAGGGGGCTGCGTTGCAGAGATTTGTTCTGAGGCAATGCCCCTTTAGACACCTCTCTGCAACGCAGCTCTGTGGCGCTTAATCGAGGTAGCTGGTGGGCTAGTTGCACCCAGGGACCCTCAGGATTGAAGGGGGTAATCCCCCAACTTAAAACGTGCCCCGGCGCGCATTTGCACAGTGGCGAAGGGAGGGCCAGACGTGATATGTGTGCAAATAATAATAATAATGATCCACATTTGTAAAGCGCGAACAATTAGCCACAAGGGTCTCTAGGTGCTGGGGGCCGTCGCGAAGATTAGGCAAGCTATTGCCCAGAGTCACATGGTGCTGAGCTAATCTGCTGCCGGCACCGGGGATCGAACCGTGATCCCCAGATTCCGGAGTCAGTCGCCCTGGCCACGGCGCCACACCTCTTCAGTTATGCGGTCTATTCAGTTATGCAGTCATCCTACTCACTTATGCAAACAATGGATCATACTTACATTTACTCAGCTACACACTTATACAACCACTTCATTTATTCATATAGATAGTAACTCATACTTAGTGTGTTATAAAATCACTATTACAAGTATACAGTTATCCATACAGTCACTTATACAATCACTGAGTCTTATGTATACTTATTTATATACAACTGTCACATACACTGCCTTTTATTTTTCTAGTTTGTTGGACATGTACCATTGAGAGATATATTTGCTCATCACCACACCCATAAAGATATTCACTCACCAAAACAACTGTTATAACATGTAGTCTTAACCTCATAGACCTACTGAATCAACTATTCACAAATCTTTGGGCAGTCACACATCCCCCACCGAACCACACACACATACATTCTCCCATACAAATACTCAGTTAACTAATCAAAAACTAATATAGACTTTCACATAGCTAGTAACCAACTGGTGCAGCTTTTTACACAACAACTGACAAACTGATGCAGATATTCACACAGTTTAGTCACTATCCAATATATTTAGTGAGACACTATAAATTAGTCAAGTAAACAGTCAATCACACTGCTATTAAATCCTCCATCCAGATATTTATATTTATACATCCACTCATTCTTCAATGCAGATTGCTATATATATAATACATATTTAAATATCGAACCAAACCACATTCACTGGATGATGTCATCAGTGATGTCATCAGTGATGTCATTTGAGATGTCATCAGTGATGTCATCAGTGATGTCACTGACCATGTCATGAATGATGTAATATGTGACATCATCAGCAGTGGATTGCGGGTGCGCGAGTTATAGTTAGAAGAACTGACTATAACGGAGGAATTTCAATGGTTTTGTACGAGTGAAATGTCCAGCTAACTAAAACAGCCCTGAAACCTATGGTTTTTTCAGTCAATTTCTAAGGTTTTTTAAATGCCAATTGCTAACTATAACATGTCTGAAACCTATGGTTTTTTCAGTGAATATATATATATATATATATATATATATATATATATATATATATATATATATTTTTCTGAGATTGTCCATGCAGTTAGAGGCGCACTCCTCCAGTCGGGGTTAAACAAACTTTATTTCTTGAAAGACAGGTTTACAGCTCTGACCTTCTTCCATCTGCCTGCCTGACGCGTTTCAGAGCTATCGAGCTCTTTCCTCAGAGACAGTTCGAGTGCACAGCTTCGTTACGGGTCTCCCACAATTCCTTGCATGCTTTAACCATTCTATCAGCCTCAGGTGTGCTGTTCACGGTGAGTTCATAATCACACTGCATTCTGGGAATCGTGGTCTCATTACCCTGCTCAATGCCTCCAGTGGCCGTGTGCAACCCGAACATAATAATGGACCAATTCCTGCCCTCCAGTGGGCCTCAGGGCTGGAAGTCTGTCTTTGGATTAAAAGCCAACTGCGCCGTAACTTTCCCCAGTGTTCCAAGAAAAACGGACCCCCGTATGTGTGCAAGGGGCGGTGCGATCTCCTGCGGCTTGGACGTGCCGCATCTAAATCCTTCTGAGATTGTCCATGCAGTTAGAGGCGCACTCCTTCAGTCGGGGTTAAACAAACTTTATTTCTTGAAAGACAGGTTTACAGCTCTGACCTTCTTCCATCTGCCTGCCTGACGCGTTTCAGAGCTATCGAGCTCTTTCCTCAGAGACAGTTCGAGTGCACAGCTTCGTTACGGGTCTCCCACAATTCCTTGCATGCTTTAACCATTCTATCAGCCTCAGGTGTGCTGTTCACGGTGAGTTCATAATCACACTGCATTCTGGGAATCGTGGTCTCATTACCCTGCTCAATGCCTCCAGTGGCCGTGTGCAACCCGAACATAATAATGGACCAATTCCTGCCCTCCAGTGGGCCTCAGGGCTGGAAGTCTGTCTTTGGATTAAAAGCCAACTGCGCCGTAACTTTCCCCAGTGTTCCAAGAAAAACGGACCCCCGTATGTGTGCAAGGGGCGGTGCGATCTCCTGCGGCTTGGACGTGCCGCATCTAAATCCTTCTGAGATTGTCCATGCAGTTAGAGGCGCACTCCTCCAGTCGGGGTTAAACAAACTTTATTTCTTGAAAGACAGGTTTACAGCTCTGACCTTCTTCCATCTGCCTGCCTGACGCGTTTCAGAGCTATCGAGCTCTTTCCTCAGAGACAGTTCGAGTGCACAGCTTCGTTACGGGTCTCCCACAATTCCTTGCATGCTTTAACCATTCTATCAGCCTCAGGTGTGCTGTTCACGGTGAGTTCATAATCACACTGCATTCTGGGAATCGTGGTCTCATTACCCTGCTCAATGCCTCCAGTGGCCGTGTGCAACCCGAACATAATAATGGACCAATTCCTGCCCTCCAGTGGGCCTCAGGGCTGGAAGTCTGTCTTTGGATTAAAAGCCAACTGCGCCGTAACTTTCCCCAGTGTTCCAAGAAAAACGGACCCCCGTATGTGTGCAAGGGGCGGTGCGATCTCCTGCGGCTTGGACGTGCCGCATCTAAATCCTTCTGAGATTGTCCATGCAGTTAGAGGCGCACTCCTCCAGTCGGGGTTAAACAAACTTTATTTCTTGAAAGACAGGTTTACAGCTCTGACCTTCTTCCATCTGCCTGCCTGACGCGTTTCAGAGCTATCGAGCTCTTTCCTCAGAGACAGTTCGAGTGCACAGCTTCGTTACGGGTCTCCCACAATTCCTTGCATGCTTTAACCATTCTATCAGCCTCAGGTGTGCTGTTCACGGTGAGTTCATAATCACACTGCATTCTGGGAATCGTGGTCTCATTACCCTGCTCAATGCCTCCAGTGGCCGTGTGCAACCCGAACATAATAATGGACCAATTCCTGCCCTCCAGTGGGCCTCAGGGCTGGAAGTCTGTCTTTGGATTAAAAGCCAACTGCGCCGTAACTTTCCCCAGTGTTCCAAGAAAAACGGACCCCCGTATGTGTGCAAGGGGCGGTGCGATCTCCTGCGGCTTGGACGTGCCGCATCTAAATCCTTCTGAGATTGTCCATGCAGTTAGAGGCGCACTCCTCCAGTCGGGGTTAAACAAACTTTATTTCTTATTTATATATATATATATAACCTATGGACAGTCGCCAGTAGGTAGTTATAGTTAGGACACAACTTCTTCATTTTGGTTCAGCTGATGTGTTTCAGCGTGATCCGTGAAGCGGGGGTTGAGAAAAAGGGGTTCCTAAAGCGCATTAGCCCCATGTTATGTTAATGGGGATTTTTCATTTTTTTAACACTACTACAGCCCGAACAGCTGAAAAGAATTACATTAAATTTGGAAGAAAGAGAGTTGTTGGTCCAGAAAGTGTGATTTTTGTGATTTAGTTTCAGAGAAATTTAAGTTTAAAAAATACAGATATTTGGGAGCCCAACAGCCTTCTGAAATACTACTGAAATTTGATTGGCTGCCAACACTTCAAGCAGGAAGTGTTGGCAGCCATCTTGGGACTCGGTTGAACTGAGTCTCATCAACAATGTAAAAAAAAAAGAAAAGGTTGCAGGATAAAAACACCCTGACCCCATACATCTCTGGAGGGGTCCCACTAGGACCCAGCAGGGCAAAAAAAAGCAATTTTTATAAAATATTTGGCAGGATCCACAGATCCCGCTGAATTTAAATAAGAAAAACAAAGCACAGGCTTTCCTACTTCATTCTTGATCAGTCCCCGGGGTGGCCCAGGTCCTGGGCCACCACCATGAAAAGCCTGGCATAGAGGACACAATGTAGGGCCCCCCCTGTACCTCAGACATATGTGGATGCACACAGAGGGGCATAACTTGTGCCCCCTGTGTGCCTGCACATAGGTTCCTGCACGGCATGAACCTTGTGAGGCGTTCCCATTGCAGTGGCCATTTAAAAGGCATTGCCGCTTTTAAATGGACACCGCAGGGGGAACCACCCTGTCGCCCACCAGACCACTGAAAAGTAGTAATGTGGCAGGCGCCGCCATGCCACCGCTCTGCTGTAAGGTCGGAATTAGATGCTTAGTGTATGTCTATATCGCAGTGTTGTAGGATACAAACATGCATATCATTAATAGCGTGTATTCATTGCTCAGTGGCAAATCACCTGCTAAATGTTAACCATATGGCACAAAGCCATATCAAACAACTGTATTCCTTTCATTATTTGATCCACTTGTTATGCTAATGTGTACCAGGATCTCTCAGGGCTCAGTGCCATTTCAGCCAGTTAGTGTTTATAGTAACCCTGAGCAGTAAACTCTGCTCTGTTTGCCGAGTTTTTTGCACTCCACGTTCCGCGGAGCACACAGAGTTGGCAAAAACTCTGCAGACCGGAGTTTCTTTCCTCGCTCGCGTTCATCAACGCCAAGTTGGTGAGACCAACTGAGGAAAATCCACTTCTTGGCATGATTTTTCCTCGCTCGTGTTTGCCAAGTTCTAGTTGGTGAGTACAAGTGAGGAAAATCAACCTCCTTGTGAGATTTCTCAACGTGGGCAGTTGGGTTTCTCAATGAGAGTGGTTGCAGCAGGTCGCGACCACTCACATTGAGAAAGCTGTCGCTGGAGTAGAAAATCTACTTGAGCAACAGAAAAAAAGCTGTGCCCTCTTGCGCTGTTCATAGTGCAGTTCATGATGATTTTACAGCACAGGACAAACACCCGGTACTCAAAATTATCACGAACATCTTGACCATAACGGACTCCGCTGCTCGTGGAATTCCACGTGCGCGGCTGAGTTTTTTTGTCACTTTGCAGAGTTCCGCATAGTGGAACTCTGCTAAGGTTTAGTTCATCGGGACAATGTTGTCTATCCATTAATATGTCTCAACATATTGTAGGCGCTATGGGCCTTATTACGGTGGCGGTCAGACCACGCACCAAAAGGCTGTTGGTGGTAGTCCAACCACCGACAGCCCTTCGGTCTGACCGCCAAATTAAAATGCTGCTGGTTGGTCCCACAGGGGGAAGACCACCGCCTCTGACAGGATCAGTGATCCCCATGGAATGGTAGTCAGAATCGTAGTCATGAATGGTGGTAGTGGCAAGGCAAACATTGCCATCAGGATTATTATATACCTTGCTGACAGCCTTTTTATGTTGGCTGCCATGAATAGGCTGTCGGAAACTGAATTTGGGTCCAAACAGGGCCCCTTCTATTGAGGGCCACTATAATTACCCCCACTCACCTTCATGCACTGTGTACCATGCACCACAGGGTGCATGGTACACAGTGCATGCAGGTGCAAGAGGTGCTCCATACCACTTTGGCTTGTCTAAGATCATTTCATCCTGGCTAGGTCAATGTGTCTTATCTTTAACACCTAATTTTTGCATTGTGGGGAGAAAATAGGGGGAAAACAGAAGATTATATACATGTTAATTAAATTTGGACCACTTTGTACCATCTAAAATCTTAATAAATACACTTGTTATTCACATTCAGAGCTGTATATACAGATCCTCATCAGCATTGAGTCCATGTAGGACATTCGATCTGAGTCTGATAATGAGGCATGACTCCAGCTATCTTAATTTCTGGACAAAGTGCCCGCCTCACTCATCCCTCTGTAAACGTGCTATCCCATAGTATCCCATAGTAGCGCATGCTCCTCCTATCTTTGTCTGGGTGTTGTGCATAATGTTTGGCCAGAGCATGGTTCTGAACTTTATTTTACACAGCTCTCATGTGCTCCAATATGCGTTTTGTTCAATAGGCGTCTCGTGCTGCCAACTTATTTTAGGCCACAGAAGCACTCTTTCACATACACAACATGGCTTGTGTTGCAAGTGATTCTCTCATTTATGACCATATTATGACCTTTATAGTCCAGCAAATCTTTCAAATTCTTTCTGATTTGACAGGCTTTGTACTTTTCAAATCAGACAAAGCCATTGCTTTCTTTCTCAAGCCAATTTTGTGGTTTCTGAATGAAAAATGGCTTCTTACTAGTTTATCTTTCAGTGATGGCGTTTTTCTGTATGTTACATTAGGTCACATACCAACTTTCTGTCCAATGTCAGGATCCTCACCTAACACATTTCAATATTTGATAAGAATAATGTATATTTTTAGATTCTCCTTTCTGAATGTTTGTATTAGCCGGATTATCTTATCTTTGTCCCCTTCCGTGTTTCTTGTTTTCTTCTTTTTGTTATATACCAGTGTCTGTGCATGGTCCCGAGACTTTGCCATGTTTCACATTCCTAAATTGATAACCTCTCCTTAAAAATATTTTTTGGGTTGCCTCAGCTTGTTCCTCCATTTCTTTGTCACTGGAACTAATTCTGATGAACTCACCATATGGGATACTTTTAAGGCAGTTAGGGTGGAAGCTGGAACAATGTAAAATGTTATTTGAAGACGTAGGCTTCTCATACAGAGTTGTTTGTATTGTGTTGTCTTCTATGTATACTTGACATTGAGATATTCAACTTGGGTAGTATTTACATTGCAAGTGAACTTTAGACCCTATTGGTTGTCATTCAGAATGTCAAAGTATTCGTGAAATTCTGTATTGGATCCATTTCAGATGAGAGAGAGGTTGTCGATAAATTTCAACCATGGTGCAATCCTTTCCATATATACATCATTCTCTTCTCTCCAAGCTACGGTCTAAACTCACTAACCCATAGTAAGGTTGGGTTAGCTTGGAGAGAAGTAAACTCCCATTGCTGTCGCACAAGTTTGTGAGTACATCTGATGGTTAAAGAGGAGTACATTGTTCCTGAGGCACATCTCCATCTTTGCCAACAACATTGTAGAATGTTCCTGTTTTTTAATATTCCTCTGTTTCAGAAAGTAGCTCATTGCTAATGGATGTATATATTGATACCACGTCAATTGTTACTAGTAACCATCTTGCCATCCAGTATGTTGTTCAATTTTAGTTTTCCAATAAATTGATAAAAGTCAGTTTTGCCTGAACATAGTAAAAATTGCTGCTGGGGCAAAAAGACAAATTATAATTTAGAGTGTTCTTGTCGACAAATTAATCACATTTTGATTTACCCCCTATCATTATTGTGTCTTCATCTGACCCCTCTTTATATGCACAGGGCTTATTCTTGTTTTTAGGTCTCGCTGAGTCAGCGCGCATGCGCTGTCAGAGAGACATTTTGTAGGTGATTTTCGAAAGTGATGCTGGCTGGCCTAGCGCTTGCGTTCACGCGAACGTGCACGCGCACATCAGCCAGCTTTCAGTCCCGCACCGCATCGCACACCACTCACCAGCCTACTTTTGCCATCGCGCGCGTGCACGCGCACGACTCGCACGGCACGCGCGCTTGTCTTCATCTTTTACATCTCAAAACTCCAGTTACATGTATAGCGCGAACGTCTTGATATAGCTGAAGGCTGCACGATATTTGTTGCAGAGGCACGCCCAGCTCATATTTGTAAGTGTTCAAACACAAAAAGTTAATTTTCTAAACTTCCCTTTGCAGTATCTACAATCTGTATTGACCACTGAAGTCATTCTCGTTAGTCTTAAAAACAAGAGGGACGTTGTTAATGTGCCCTAAAGACAATACAGGTATCGTTGCTATTTTGCCTGGATGATGTAGCCACTTCCTTGTAAAACTGTTCCAAGCAGGATCGTTAAAGTGTCATTGTTCACCCCACCCCGAAGTTTAAGTCTATAGATTTAGATCTATAACCCCCGTAAGGAGGGGGAAGGAAGCCTTGATTCAAACGGGGAACCATTCTAAAATCTTCTTTCGTCTTACATGTGCGGGGTCTTCCTTAGGCACTAGAGCGTGTTTGAATTTCATTAGCGCCGCTTTCCTGTTTATCAAATGTGTCGAGGGTCTATTTACTAATTTTTCAACGAAAAAACTAATGTTAACATTCTGAATCTGGTTAACATGCCGGGAAACGCGCACAAAGATGGATAATTCTCACAAGAGGCTCCGACAGAAGAGCCGGGTACACAGTGCAAAGTAATGTTAGTGCTTCCATTGCTGTTTGACGGCCTTGCCAGAATAGAACGGCGCTATGCGACCTTTTAACAAAGTGTAGTGCGTTGTGTATAGAAAATAAATTACCAGTTTGATCTCTAACTGATATCCGTGCTCTACCCTCGTTAAAACCTGCTCAGTCGCATTTTGAGGTCAGTGACCAAAACCGGGGCCACAAATTATGATTCTATACGTGACCACAGTGATATGGCATTTGATCGGCTAGCCTCACACTTTACATATCTTTGTGCAGAATTATTTCTTTTCGATAATAGCTGTTACTTTTGTTTTTTTGAAGAAATGAAAAAAAACACATTTTGGCTATTGGAAATCGTTTTATTTGTAGTTTGGAGAAAACTAATGATTAAAGTTTTCCTAATTGTTTAGGTTTATGTTTAAGAGAGTTATAATTGCCTGGTTGCTGTCAGTGGATATTTCTAGATACATACTGTTCAGCCATAAAATATTTTTTGATAGTTATGAATCTGCATTCCTTACATTGAAATTGACATCCTAGTTAAGTTGTCTGGCTCCTTTGCTATGCATTTTGATATATTTTAAGACTCTGCTATTTCTTGGTTTTCATGAAGTTAGTGCTGTTGAGTAGTTCACCACGTTTATATTCAGATGATTAAACAGGTAGGAGATGACACAAAGTGACTGCTGCTAATATTTGTATAATAAGTGGCTGTACCAACTGTACAAGTTGAAGATTTTGAACATAAATCTATCTCAATTTGTTTTTGTCAAATTCCTGCAAACTATCTTCTAAGAATCTGTGAGAGGATTGGTCCCCTTCTAGAGAAGGAGATCCCAAAGAGCGTTCACGGAGTGCAGATTTTACTGGGAGTTGGACGCCTGTCTTTATTGAGATCTACAAAAGGTAATTTGTGAAAATGGTGCAGAAAAGCAAATTCGAGAATACAAGGATGACTATTTGTGATGCGGATAGTATTGTTCAGTGTTATTAATAGTGCACAGTGTCAGGCAGTTCGGTTGCGTTCATGACGTCTGTGCTGAGCACATTTGTATTTTATATGATCATCATCCTGTCAGTAGTGTATTTGGCCCATATATTTGCAAGTGAGGGGGTAAGAAGGCCTCTTAATTGCAGCATAGTGGCTGGGGTCACTGTGTATGCATGTGAGTTTTTGTGTGTATGTCTACTGTGGTGCCTCCTCTATCCATGGTGGCCAATTTACCCTAGCACATTATGCCACCCATGGTTCATGGTAATCCGTCCCCCTAAGATACAGAGGTCATCTCTGACTTGTTAGGACCAACCCATGAAATAACGGTTATCGCTTGAAGCATTTTTCGAGCACTCTTTACATGATAGTGTCCTCTCTCGCTGGCATATTGCTTGTCCTAGAAAAAGAATGGCCCTAATGATGATGATTTGTGGCATGCTAGGGATTTTTTGACATGATGGTGCAACTATCACTACTGAGCAATGGTGCTCTGAACCAAATTTCGACCAGGCTTACAAGAAAGAGAAAAAAAAGAATGTACATAGTGACGTTGCTAGCAAGATCTTTAATTCTTCAAAGGTGGCGAACAGATAAAATTCTGACCTTTCAACATTTTCATTCGAAGTTAAACAAGATTATTGGAGGAGAAGTGCTATCCTAATTGCTTATTTGACTAATGCAACCCAGGTCCCCAAGTATTAGCGAATTGTCTAGTGCTTTGGCTGTTTGAAACATGATGAACTGGAAGATCTTTCACATATTTAGTAATTGATAGATTGCTGCAGTGGCTGTTGTAGGAAAGAAAGACTCCGTTCGCTACGGTGAGAGGGACAAGGGATCCATAGAGCGAATGAGATGGGAGTTGAGTGCACCGTGTAAGAAGATAGTGCTTTGTGAGGTGCTGGAGGCAATTTTAAACAAGCATTGACATAGCCAATAGGTCTCGCCTTTGAGACCTTATAAGTGTTTAGCCATGCAACAGTTGATGTTGCTGCACCAAGGATATTGTACTGCATAACTAAATACTTATAAGTTTCCAAAGGCGAGACCTATTGGCTATGCCAATGCTTGTTTCTCTTGAAGTCAATTGTGTTGGCACTCCTTCCTCTTCCTGTGGATCCTACACCTCGACCTCTTCCTCTTCCTTGACAACGTCCCTTGCCTTGTTTCAAAATTTGTTTGCGACCTTGAGTAGGAGGCGGTATTCATCTGAAAAAATTCCCATTCCTTTCGATGTCATTTGTTTACTTAATTCTGATGTTTCACTGACCCCCTGTAAGTTTGATTCCTTCTCAGAAATGGTACTCTCATACAGTCTCTGGATCAATTTGTATTTCTCCTTCTTATATATAAATTCAAAATGTTTGTATGGCATAAATTCATTGCAATATCATTGTATTCTATTTTATTTGGAAACGCTACAGGGTTTTGGATCCAATACTCTATGCTATAGGCGTCTATTTGGTTGCACAAATTCAAAATGGCTCTCCCTATAGTCCTTATTTGTTGACCTTTGTCTATGTCTATATATTTTGCATTATTTAACATATGTACTCTATGGCTGCCATCATGTGATCAAGGCTTGTTGGAGCCGAAATGCACCATGGGTGAAAAAACCATTGCACTTTTCTCACCGAATTCCTGAGTGAGTGTGCCTTTTGATCTGTTCAATTCGGATATAGAATTTATTGGGTACTGCTTCCAGTGTGGCAGTAAGTGGGAAGTTTTATATATATATTTCTATGAATACAAACACACACATACATATATATATATATATATAAAGGTGTGTGTTTATATAAGTATATATTTAAATTTAGAGATAAATATTAGTGGAATATATTTTATTTACATTAAAATAAATATATATATTTACATATTTAACATTTAATGCTTTAGTATCTATTTTTTATAAAAAATGGATAGTTTTGTCATATTTTGAATGATAGTAGTGTCAACAATATGCTTTTTTCCAATATTTTTGTCAGCGATATTTTTTACCACAATATTGTGTCAGTGAACCATCAAAGGTATACATAGTCCCACAGAAAGTAGTGCAAGAGCACTAAATAGAGACCAAACCTTGTTGGAGAAACATTGCTGCAGATTTATTTCAAATAGCCAATACGATGGACTATCTTACGTGTGATCCAGGGCCGTCCAGTGATGCTAGGACCTAAGCTGGCCACCCACCTGATTAGCCACCAGGCAGCGGACATATCCTTATTCAGGTGCTGCCAGACTTTCTGAGCTGATTCACCACAACTCTGGGTGAAATAGAACTTCCCACAGGGGCAGAGCATTACCATGCAAAACCCCAGTTGTTCTACAGTCCTAAAGACTAAGAGGACACCATTCCTTTTATCCCAGGATCCTGCCTTGTAGACTTTTGGGAGATAAGAATGAAGCAGCCCCTTGGGACTCCCTCAAGTGTTTCAAACAATACAACCAGAGGTGCACCACATTCAAAATGTATTCAATGACTGTAAGTGAATTTGTTCTCAAAAATATTTTTTTTCCCAAACAAAAACTTTTAGCAAAATCTTTATATCAATCCATAAGTGCTCTTCATTTATTGATTCTTCTTAAATAAGCTTTAAAAATTCAGCCAATGCATTTTAAACAACAACAGTGGAGTTCTTCCAGGCTGAAACATGACAAGTATGGAATATATATTAAACACACTAACATAAAATGACATATATACAATATATATATAAAGACTCAATAACAAATATTAACAGTTCCTTTTATACTACCTGTTAGAAATGGGGGTACCTTTGTCCAAAAGGGGACCATTGCTTCTAGTCAGGGTAAGGGGGACACACACTTTAGATAACCCCTGCTCACCCCCTTGGTAGCTTGGCACGAGCAGACAGGCTTATCCCAAAGGCAATGTGTAAAGTATTTGTACCAACAGTAACACAGTGCAAACACCACCAATGGACGTCACACCAAATTCGAAAAATAAAATATCTTGATCTAAACTTCACAAGACCAAAACGACAAAAATCCTACATACACAGTTAAAAATATGACTTTCAAAAGGTTCCAAGAACATATACCATAGAAAACGATGAATGTGTCAAAATTCACAAGGCCAAACAGCCGCACAGAAAGGAAGCATTGGAAAACACAGCAATGCGTCATTTCCAGAGTTATTGGGGAGGCGACAGTACCGCTGCACACACAAGTGATGCGTCAAATCCGGACTATAGGGGGAAGTGAGGCGTCAATCAATCAATCAATCATAGCATTTGTAAAGCGCGCTACTTACCTGTGAGGGTCTCAAGGCGCTGGGGGGTGGGGGGTGCTGCTACTGCTCGAAGAGCCAGGACTTGAGGAGTCGTCTGAAGGACAGCAGGTCTTGGGTCTGCCGTAGGTGGATGGGGAGGGTGTTCCAGGTCTTGGCGGCGAGGTGGGAGAACGATCTGCTGCCGGAGGTCGCTCTTCGGATGCGGCGGACTGTGGCCAGGGTGAGGTCGGCAGAGCGGAGCTGGCGAATGGGGGTGTAGAAGCTGAGTCGGCTGTTGAGGTACGCTGGTCCGGTATTGTGGAGTGCCTTGTGTGCGTGGGTGAGGAGCTTGAAGGTTATCCTCTTGTTGATGGGGAGCCAGTGCAGGTCCCTAAGGTGGAGTGTGATGTGGCTGCGGCGAGGGATGTCGAGGATCAGGTGTGCAGAGGCGTTCTGGATGCGTTGAAGCTGTTTCAGGAGTTTGGCCGAGGCTCCTGCATAGAGGGTGTTTCCGTAGTCCAGCCTGCTGCTGACAAGGGCCTGGGCGTCGTGATGTGTGGAAAAACTTAGTGCACAGGTACAATGCGTGGCACACCAGAGGAGATGCATCGCTTTGTGAAGCTTTGCGCAGTCTGGCGTTGGTACTTGCGGCTGCGTGGCAAGACTTCGCATCGCCTGGCGAGACTTGGCGAGGCTTCGAATCACCCGGCAAGACTCAGCGAGACTTTGCGTCGCCCAGCGAGACTCGCTGAGGCTTTACATCGTCCTGTGTTGGTTCCGCTGGTTCTTGCAGAAATTAGCTACAAAACCCACCACTGAGGCCCTGTAACTGGAAGGAGGCACCTCAGGCAAGAGTAGGACTGACAGAATGGCAGAGTCTAGAGGCACCAGCGGATTTGCAGGACGTCTTTTCTGTACCAGAGACTTCAGAACAGGAGGCCAACACACTTCAGGCTCATGGAGATCTCCTTCAAGCAGGGGACACAGCACACAGCAAAGTCCTTCTACTTTCCTTGGCAGAAATAGTAACTGCAGGCCAACCCCAGACACACAGCAAGGGCAGTACTTCTGTTCAGTCTCTCCAGCTCCTCTCCTTGGCAAAGGTTCCTCTTGGATTCCAGGAATGATCTAAAGTCTGGGGTTTTGGGTCTGATACTTATACCCCAACATGTCTTCGTTCTCTTTGTGCAAGGGGCTCTGAGCCCAGTTCAAACCAATTCTGGGGGGCCCTCTGCAAGTGCACACCAACATCCATTGTGACTGTGAGCCTTGGCTCCAGACACAGCACAGGGAGGCGGAGCCAGCATTGTGGAATGCAAGCACAGCCTTATTCAGGTACGTGTGCTTCGCCTCCCACCACTCCAAATGCAGATTAGGCCTATTCAGCCTAGTGCTGACTCATCCAGACTCCTGGAGCCACTGGACCTTCCCATCTCCTGTCACTACAAAGCCAGACAGTCAATCCACAAACAGGCAGAGGCACACAGGGTGGTTGAACTAGAAAATAGCCACTTTCTAAAAGTGGTATTTTCAAACACACAAATCATCTTTACTAAAGTATGTGTTACTAAATCCTGAATTCAGGGATACAAAACTCAATTTTTCAATCTTATCCCTATGGAAAGATATGCTTGTAAAATGTTACAAAGCATTCCCCATTCTATCCTATGGGGTAAGATAGCCTTTCAACAGTGAAAAACAAAATTGGTAGTATTTCACTATCAGGACATGTTACACACTCCAGTACATGTCCTACCTTCCCCAGTACCTTGGGCCTACCATAGGGGTGCCATATGTGTAAGAAAAGGGAAGATTAGGGCCTGGCAAGTGGTGCACTTGCCAAGCCAACATGGTAGTTAACAAACTGCATGCAGGCACCGCTGTGACAGGCCTGAGTCATCTTTTCAGGGCTACTCATGTGGGTGGCACGATCAGTGCTGCAAGCCCACTAGCAGCATTTGATTTACCAGCCCTGGCACACTCAGTGCACTTTACTATGGACCTAGGGCTAAATCAAATATGCTAATCATAGATAACCAATCATAAAAGCAATTTACAACGGGAATATATGCACTTTAGCACTGATCAGAATTGGTAAAGTGCCCAGAGTCCAACAAACACAGGTCAGGAAAAATAGGAGTAAGAAGCAAAAGGTTTGGGGATAACCCTGCAAAAAGAGTTATCAACATTACCAAAGAAGTGACAAAAACAATAATACATGACATTTGAACAAACATAACATAAAAAGCATTTACCAATGACATTTATGTACCAAGAAGCAAAAGCTATCCACAAATCCAAAAACATACACCCAAAAGACACATGAAAAAACCTGTATGCTCAACAAAAGTAAGTTCATATTAGTAGTCATGAGAAATCTTGAGAAGCATGGACAATCATGTGTTAATTAATCTTTCCAATTTGTAAGCACCAGGCAATATGAATAAATCATTTGTACCACATGTAGAAAAACCATTATAAAATAGATGGATACTATCAATACTCTACACATCCATGAGGATAGATGAGGGTATAGGTTAAATTATGTAAGACCTATGTGATTCCTTGACTTGTAGTAATGTTACCAAACAAAACAAATGGGAGTTTTATTTATATTGCCAGGTGCTGGTTGTGGGGCTGACAAGACTCTTGTGTAATGCACATTTGGAGTATGGGATCCACATACAAATCATCTGCTGCTGTAGTGGGATGTCACTCAACCCATGACTCCTAGTTCTTTTATTTTTGGGTATGTAAACTTATTTCTTGAGCCCCTTACACCACCTTAACACAACCGTCTTCTTATCTGGCATTATGGTGTGTGCTGTAATTATGTATTTATTGATTTTTTCCTTGATCAGATTATCTACTGTGGATATTTTTCCATTTATAATATCGGTCGGACTCACATGCATTGTATGGAATTTTGATTATATAATACATATCGTTTCTACCATTTTTAATGGTCTGTTTTTACTCATACAAACTGTTTTTCTCTTTATCCTTTTGCTTTTATACAATAAACATCTTTTCTTACTGTTGGATGCTTTTTTACAATGCGAACATTGCGTCCGCGTTGACTGAATCATTTACAAACCCGATCCAGTCTTTACGACTCGTGCAGAGACGAATCATACAGCTATATGGACTCTGTTTATGAGCAAGCATGTATGGTGAACGATTCGGACAAACTTCATGATATGGTATGTCCGGATTGAAAAAGCTGCCGAAATCATTCTTTGGGGGCCCGTAGCAGGCCCCCCCTTCACCAGGGGCCCTCCGAATAACACCTGTGGGGGTACCCATGGGTCCGCCTGATCCAAGCATGCACATTGTGGTGGGCACCATGGGGTGCCCACCACAGGGTGTACGCTTTTCCCCAACCACTCCTTTTTGCTATGGGAGCCTATGTACATGTCCAGCATACAGGCTCCTATAGAGTTCAATGGGAGTCCATAAGCATGCGGATGCATCGTACTCGCCAGGTCGGCCTCCAGTGCACTGAATCGTACGTAAAGCATTCCAGATCCGAATCGGTCGGGATGCTTTCCTTACGAGATTGGAATCGGGCTCATGATGTATATATGTCATTTTGTTATTGCGTTTTTATATATATTGTATGCTTGTCATGTTTCAGCGTTGAAGAAATCCACTGTTGTTGGACAACATGGGTTGGCTGTTTTTTTAAGCTTATTTACGAACAATCAATAAATGAAGAGCACTTATGGATTTATATAAAAACAATTGATTGGGAAAAAGTTTCAATAGGGCAAAAGAAAGAATTCTCTTACAGTCATTGAATACATTTAGAATGTGGTGCACCTCTTATTGTATCATTTGAAAGAATTGTCTCCCTATGGTAGGCTAGCACCCTTTGGGCAGAGAATGCATACAGGGAGTACACATCTTATGACATAGGATCTGGGGATAAACCGGTTAGGGTGCAGCATGTTGTTAAGGTCTACTGCTCTTTCTCCTTTGTGTTTGGCTGCCTCAAGTCATTGCTTTTCTGCAGAAATGTGTGCAGATGTGAATAATCTCGGGCTGCTGGTAAGTGAGAAACTTTTATTCCTATGAAAGGAAACTAAGGGGGTGCAATCTCCACTGTCAACTGCTCTCCTTCACCAACCTCTGGTCTCTTCACAAGCCTGTATTCTTGGATAGAACACACGCTCAAGAAGCTTACAAAGGAAAGGCGGAAGGGGACATAACACACCTCCCTTTTTCCAGACATTAAGCTTATCATATATGCCAGCATTTAAGAATAGGAAGTGGTAGTACCTTTGGGCAGAAAATGCATACAGTTAGTGCATTTTAGAACAGGAAAGTGGGAGATTTTGAAAACAAAATCGGGGGAATATATTTTCCCCATTGACATCTATGGAAGAAAAGGTGATTTCAGGCAGGAAACAGCTCAAATAAAGCAATTTTAACCTTAAAAACTTGGGAGTCTCCCACCTGAATTGGGGCTGTTGACCCAATGCCAATGGTAAAAAACCTATGAAACTACAAGCACATAAGCTGTGGCAAGCAATGCATATTATTACATAATATAATCTTTGCCTTTTAAAGGAAATCTCTTCTAATGCACATTCCAAGTCACAAATGAACAATTGTCATGGAACAGCCTGCTATCTGCAGAGTTCTAAATGTGACAGTTATTCATTTTTACATTAGATCTCACATCATTACAAACGTTCACAACTTTCTCACATTTCCACCACAGGCCATTATCAGTTTCACTGTACTCGCATGTTAACTTATCTCTTCCACTTTATAAGCAGGACTGTAACTCAGACAACCTTCCTCGCTTTTATTCCTAGCAGTATTGCTCTTCCCAAATCATCTTTTCTGAACTCACATACCTTCTTCATCCTGATGGATTTAAAGCTAGCCTTGCTCATGCCCTAAGTCCATTCCAGTTTATCTTTCATGCTTTCAAATGTGTGATCAAAGCTATGTTCAGAATCAATGCAGGTTCTCTCACAAATTACTTTCCTCAGCTTAATCTACCATCAATGACATTGTGAATCATGAGAGTGTCTACCTCTCAAGGATCAGAATGGTGTAATGCCTGTGATCTATGTAGTGTGTTACAGTAAGACCAGTGCATGGCTCAAATCACATCCTCAACTTTGACTCTTTCCATCCAAGAACCTCTCATACATTCACTGAGAATGCTGTTGATCATTTCTTTCAGACCAATACTTTGTGGGTGATAAAGACTGGTGCATTTGTGTTTGATACTAGTCCCATCCAAGAACTCCTTTATCTTTTTAGAGACAAATTGCACACCATTATGAGATATCTATTCGCAGGGATCAACCTCCCTGGAAAAAACATCAGTTAGGAATGTGACAACACTATGAGTGTCAGGTTCACGCTCAAACATTATTTCCAACATCTAATCCTACAGTAACACTATAAGCATCTGATGTGCAGGATGTGTTTGGAGTGAGCCTACAATATCACTGCAGACTGTGTCTCACACACTCTCTGGACGACCCAGTTCTGTCATAGATGAAACTATGGGTTTAAGTCCTTCATCATTTTGCAAGCAACTACTACACTTTCCAACAAAATATTCTACTTCTGTATTGGTGGCAAGCCACCAATAATGCATACTCAGTCTATTTTTTGTTATATGTTATTCCTAAATGTCCCAGTTGGTTCAGTTCCAAAAATCTTCATTTGACAGAATAAGGTGGGGCAATTTGCCTTGAATGGAACAAAACCCATCTGCCAAAAATAACTCTGACTGAACTATACTGCAACTCACACTATCAATTCTTCACCCTTGACCAACCATGTTTGATGAAATCAATAACCTTCAATAAAATGGGACCTTTATCCAATGCTCCTCTCCAACTCTACTCATTCACACACTCTTAATTTGACACACATTATGCAACAAAACATTCCCATCCTCACAGACATCACCAACCTTCTCATTCATCACATCCTCTTATGTAGTGGGTAAACTAAATATATCAGCTTTTTTATTCCTTCCTCTTGCAATATGTTTTCCCTAGTAATGTTCTAAATGTGTAAAGCCCAACCTCATCAACCTGGCAGTAGCTTTTCTGCTGTTCACATTGTAACCATTCAAATGAGGCACAATGTTATGTGATCAGTTCTCATTTAAAACCTTGGTCTCCCACATATAAACCTTTCAACTACCCATATGCAGGCCAACATCTCACACTCAATGATGGAATATTGATCTTCCTATGGGTATAATGAGTACATTCCTAATTACCTTTGACTTGCATCAGCACCATATCAGTACCAATGTTACTTACATCATCAATGATACATGATTCCTTGCCCGGTACATAAGAACTAAGAAGTGGTACATTGAGAAGTTCACTTTTAATTCCATAAAATTCACCATCATGTTCCCGCTCCTATACAAACTTAGTATTCCTCAAAAGACAGTGGAGAGGTTCAGCCACCATAGCAACATTTTCAATAAATGGGGAATAGAATTCACACATGCCCATATATACACAAGTAGTTGATCTTGATCATCAGGTACTGGTACCTCTTCAATATCTTCAAGAGGCCTGGCCCCAGCTAAATGCATTTTTCAGAAGCCACATGCCCCAAATACTAAACTTCATAGACACCAAACCCACACTTGTCCCTTCTCAACCCTAGACCTTTTCTACACATGGCTTTCAAGACAGTGTCTAGTGCTCATCCTTTCTATAGGCACAAACATTATTCTGAAAGCCCAAATCTAAGAGAAAATCACACAGCGCCTCTCCCATCTTCTTCTAGAAAATGGCTGTAGCAGAAGCCAACTCAAATGGCATGCTATAAAATTAAATATACTCCATCCCGTACTCCAGCTTTATAGAACTTGATGATAGGCTGAATGCATGTATAGTTTCAATTATTCTTTTTGCTTCAGCCACCATTTTTATCACTTCATCTTTTTTGGTTAATGGTAACCATCAACCCAAATGGTACTAATAAAACTCCTCAGATCAACACACATCCTGAGTTAATTGTTCTTTTTATGTGCATTAACTATAGGGGACAACCATAAGCTAGCATCTGTTGATTCGATTATCCTTTCCCTGAAAACTTTGTCCAGTAAATCACTTAATTCCGTTCTTATACTAAATGAAACACATCTCAGTTTGTGATTTACTAGGGTACTTTTTTCTTTCACAGTTAACAGTTTGTTAATTGTTCAAAGTAAATTTCTGAAGTTCCTCCCAGGCTATGTCTTTTCTGCTATAATGTTTGTCTTCAAAAACCACTTCATCATACACCCACAACACCTACTGGTCAAAACCTGGACTCAAAATTTTGAAATCAGCGCTCTTGAGAGCTCGCAGAAAACTTCACTCTACATAGTGCAGCAAAGCTTTTCCATGCTTGCGTTCATAAACCGTAAGTTGGCGAGTGCGAGCTGCTGCTCAGGTAGAATTTCTACCCGAGCAGCAGGAAGATCATCGCGAATGGCAGTTTGGACTGCACTCAGCCACTTGCGGAACACTGCAGAGTTTTTTGGGCACTTCGCGGAGTTCAGCTTAGTGAAACTCCACAAACTAAGCACAGGCTTGCTCAAAACAATCCCTAAACATCCTTGGTGATGGCAGTCAAGTATGTCTGGACCTTTCTAAGTGACATATACTATACCAATTGCCATATGTCCTTTGAATTTAACTGTACACACCCTTCCAAGTCAATGCTGGTACCATTACAACCCCCTCCAATTTTATATCTGGGGTATTCAAATCTCAAATCAACCCTGAATCTTTTAAGGAGCCATGCAAAATAATGGTGATTTTAGAACCTGAGTCAGTTAACAGTGGAATGGAGACCTCATCTACAATGATGTTTTCAATAGGATGCTTGGTCAATGGACAGCCCTCTAATATACTTTCAAAAGCATTAAGTTTATTTAGACTGTTGGTCAACTGCTCATTTGTGTACCTCACTACTGTATTGAATTTGTTGTTTTGATCTTCATTTTTGCATAACCTTCTAAAACATTCCAGGATAGCACATTTAACACATTCTTTCTCTATGACAGGACACCGTTTAGATGATGCTACATGATATTTAGATCCACATTTGAAGCAACAAATATCTGCATTAGAAACTGTTTTTCCTGGTGTTGGTGATCTGGCTACAGTTTTGTTACATTCCACTACAAAAAAGCATATCTTTCACCCTTTTCTTCAATTCTTTGGTTTAATCCCTTGAATCTTGAATACTATTAGCTGACTTTACTGCTTCTTCCAGAAATGGATTCTTGTATGTAAGCAATCTTTTCTATGTTCTCTTATTGTGACACCTAGTCACCAGTTTATCTAAAATAAGCTGTTCAGTAAAACTCCCAAACTCTTATTTAGCAGCTAACACTCATACTTATTCCCGATGCATGTTTACTATTTCTGTTGAATGTGGTTCTTTTGAAAAAAGTGTGCCTCCTATCACCAAATTTGATGGCTTACAAAAGTGTCTTTTCAATCTTTTGGTGGCTTCTGTAATATCCGCTTCTTCAAGGAAACAGGAGGCCGTAGGAAAGTTAAGGGGTTTCTTAGGTTACAAATCATGAAGACCCCATCCAGCACCGGAGGCAGGCAACTGTCAACTGACAGCTCCACAACCATCCATGGCAACCATGGGTTCCACATTCCATGTCATGTCATAAAAAAACATTCCTTAACAGAACAAGACACTGCATCACCTCCCTCCCAATATACAACGTAATATGAAGATGTAAGCAAAGCCATGTACAATGGTGCAGAATGGCATAAGAACAACAGAGTTGAGAAACACAGAAACCCAATAGTATAAAACCTTAGACAAAGTCACACAAGATAAGATTCCAGACCCTGTGGTCACTGGTCTTAATGGCGTTCTTAAACAGCTTGATGACCTTAAAGGGCTTGCTAAATTTGGAGCAACCTGTGCCTAAGTGAGGACACGTAATTTTAACCCAGCCCCCAACGGACACTGCAGTTTCTTTCACAGCTCTAAGGTCATCAAACCAAACCTTCCTCTTTTACGCAATCCGCTTCTCTCTCTCTTTCCATCCTTCCACACTTCCAACATTATTATCAACCATGGACCTCTTAGACAGTACCCATGAGGGACAAAGCTCGGTATTAGCCACTCTTCCTTTGAATAAGCGAAAAGGTGAAACTCCTGTGGAAGAGTGCGGAGTAAACCTAAACTCCCTAACCTCCTTTCTCATAACTACCTCCCAGTCTAAACCTGATGCACAGCCCTGCTGCAAAGACTCTTTCAAGACTTTCACAAACCTCTCAACCTCACCATTGTTCTCTGGATGATAGAGAGCTGCCTTCTTATGTAGGATCCCTCTCGAAGATAAGAACTCCTCAAACCCTCCCTCTCAAACAGTTCATCCAAAAAATCAATAACTACAGTTGACTCTGTAGAGTTCACTATCTTTATTTCAGGCCACCGTGAGTGCATGTCCATACAAACCAGAACATACCCCTCACGCGCATTCCTCTTGACCAGACCTAGAATGTCTATGGCTATATCGGACCAAGGCCCATCAGACAGCTTTCTCGTTACCATCGGTTGAGTCCTGCACTTCAAAATCTTGTCACTACAAGCACACTCTGCACAATTTTTAACTGCTCTTTCAACATGAACATCCACGCCAGGCCACCAATATGCTTCTTTAATCCTTTCTTTGGTTTTTACAATTCCCATGTGACTGGCATGGCCACTCGCCAGCAGCCGTTCCCAGAGAATAGAAGGAGGAACTAATTTACTACCTCTTAAGAGAATGCCGTCAACAACAGATAATTCCTCTTTTACCTGCCAGAACCCCTTGAGATCTTCACCACAATCCTTTATGTTGCACCACTCACCCCAAGCCATGGTCACCACCTACTGCAGCAACTCGTCCTTGGCCAAGCAATCCTTCCATTCATTTTTGGAGACAATGCCTTCACTGATGAGACAAACGTCAACTTCTTCCTTGAGTTCCTCACCTACAAACCAATCACCTTCACTAGCGGCTGCCACACAGTCATCATGGACATCTCCTAAACTGGATAGGCAGTCAGCCAACAAGTTACAGGCTCCAGGGAGGTAGGAGACTACGAAATCAAACTCCTGTAGAGATACAACCCATTTCCGAATACGGTGAGACACCAGATCAATGCCCTTCCTCAAAAACATTTCCTTCAATGGTTTATGATCAGTCACTATAGTGAAGTTAGAACCCCACAGGAACTTTTGTAGCTTACGGACAGCCCAAAATATAGCAAGGGCCTCTCTTTCGATGAAGGAGTAATTGTACTCCGCATCTCTCAAGGGTCTGGACAAGAACAAGATTGGCTTCTCCTAACCACCATAACTCTGAAGGAGCACAGCTCCCAGACGCTTCAAACTGGCATCAGTCATTAAAAGAGACGTTTTCTTTGGGTCAAAACTACTTAGGTTAGGGGCTTTGCTCAGACAAACTTTCACATTTTTAAATGTATCGTCACAAGACTCGCTCCATGTAAACTCACACCCTTTTTTTAAGAGACTTCTCAAATGTTCCGTTACACCAGCAAAGTTGGGGATGAATTTATGATAAAACTCCGCCATCCCTGGAAATTTTACCAACTCCATTTGGTCCTGAGGGACTCTAATATTGCTGAGAGTATTGACCAGGGCCAGTTTGGGCTTGATGCCATCGGCAGACAACAAATGTCCTAGGTACTCAATTTCTGCAACGTCAAATCGACATTTATTCACCCTCAAGGTCAGACCAGCATCACATAACCTTCTTAGGACCACTCGCATTCTGCTTTCATGCTCTGTGGTGTCTACACCAAATACCAGGACATCTTCTTGGTAGAATTCACACCATCCACGCCCCTCAAGATACCCTCCATGACTCTCTGAAAAACAAAGGCGGCGGAGATCAGGCCAAAAGGCAGCCTCAAAAATGTGAAAGTGCCAAACGGCGTTACGAAGGCCGTAAGATCTTGAGATGTTGGGTGTAGTCTGACCTGGTGGTATGCGGACGTTAAATCAAGGGACGAGAAATGCTTTGCTCCACCTAGTGAGCACAACATTTCGAAAATGTTGGGGAGAGGGTATTGATCTACTACTACAGCCTTATTGAGTTCCCTCAAATCAACATATAATATGGCCTGGCCATTGGCCTTGCGGGTCATAACGATCGGAGACAGCCACTCAGTAGCCTCAACCTCTTGTATGATACCATTAGCAATCAACTTATCAAGTTCTGCTTTCATGCTTTGTTTTGCCAAAAGAGGCACACCCGAACTTTGTCTACCTTTGGTGTAGAACCATGTTTAACCTTGATGTAGTGTACATAGTTTCTGAGACACCCAAGTTTGCTGTGGAACACCTCAGGAAACTCTTTCACCCAAGTTTTCCACCCATCAGCAACTTGATTGACAGATGTGATCTCCTACAGGCACCAAGGGGGATTCTCATTAGGGTCTAAGAACACATGTAAATCCCGTTGGTGAACCCAACTGATAAGTAAATCACCCTTCATAGATGCATACACCTTTCCTGGGATGATCCTAACCTTAAAATCAATAGTGCCCCATAAGTATCCCCAGGAGATCAATTATTTCTCCACCGTAAGCCTTTGGCTTTATGTCAGGTTTGCATAACTTGACTTTCTTCACTAGATGTTGTTCAAAGAAGATTTTGGGTATTAAAGTGACCTTGGCTCCTGAGTCAAACAACATCTTCACCGGAGCATCATTGATTAGCACAATTTCCATGGGACCCTCTGAATTAGATCCCTTGACTTGACATATGTTTATGTCCTTGAGATCTAAGTCATCATCATAGAGATCAACTTCCCTGATCTTCTTTTGACCCTTACTCGATCTGCAACATTTGGTAAAGTGGCCCTTGCATCCACACCCACTACAAGTGGCCTTCCAACCTGGACAAGCTTTAAAATCAGCCATATGACCCGGATTGCCACATCTGAAACATTTGCCAGAGAAAAACTTGGCCTGGGAATCCTAAGGTCTGGAAGGTTTGGTTTCAGACCTAACATAAACAGGAATTTTGGGTCTAGATGCTTTTTCCTTCTCAACAACCAAAACTCCGTTCGCATCACTCTTGGTTGAGGAATCATTTTTCCAAATAGTGTCAATACGGGCTCTGGAGTGCTCGTGGGTCTTAGCTTCATGTAAGGATGGTTTATCTTTCTGCCATAAGTTATCCCTGGCTTTATCGATGCTACAGCCCAACATAAATTGGTCTCGGAGTCTCTCGTCCAAAGATGCTACAAAATTGCATGTGGAAGCAAATTTGCATAACTCAGTGATGTACTGCTCTACTGTTTCTCCCTGTGTCTGCATCCTCCTTCCAAAATGGTATCTCTCAAGAACAGTGCTTATCTTAGGTAAATAATGCAGATCCAGCTTTTTTATCGAGATCTCAAATTCATTTAAGATTAGAAGCATCAGCATCAGAGAGGTCAGGAAGGTGCTCGAAAACCTCTTGCCCCTCTGATCCCAAGCAATGCATTAAAAGAGAAGTTTTTCTCTCAGCGCTGAGAGATGTACCACAAGCTCTCGCATAGTGTGTAAAAACCTTCTTCCACTTTAACCAAGGAAGAGATGGCTCTTCAGGGGGAGATAAGAAGAATGGGGGAGCAGGTACATTTTGCATTTTTTGTAAAACTTGGAGGCACCCAATAAAGGAGAAGGAAGAATAGAAACAAAACATTTTAAAGTTGGCAGGAAAATGAATCTTGAATAACACAGCTAGAGCAGATGCTTTCCCACACAATCAGTTGCAGCTAGTGAGTAACATAATTTGAAGGTAGAAGAGAATAGCAGGAAGTTTGGGGAGGTCTGGGTAAGAATGGCTGTGTGCATCAGCGCAACAAAACAACATAGGGTTTCACTCCAAACCCACGAAAAACAATACCGTGAAGGTTGCAGGTATGCTGTGTATGTCAGCAATGAAGAAACACACAGTGTTGATGCCAAAGGAAAAATCAAGCTGTGCGTGTCAGCGGATGCACACCGAGGCACACAGAAGGTCGGAGAAAGATGTGTGGGTCAGCAGTAGAGAGCTGTGATGCTTGAAGCTGTGCACATCAGTGGATGCACACCGGGACACGTGGAAGCTGTACGTGTCAGCAGTGAAGCGCAGCTACGTGTTTCGAACCAACCACAAGATGAGGCTGGAAGCAGAAAATGATCGTGATGCACGAAGGGCAGCTGAGGGGCAACGAGTGACGGTGAGAAAGCCAACTCGTATCCTAGCAGCCCATGAGCCCACGTGATAAAGAACGTCGTCTTTGACGTATTGACACACTGGGATGACAACAGGAAGGCAGTACGAATAGTTGCGAGGGAACGAGTGATGACAGAACAGTCACGTCGCACCTTCACCAGCAGGTTCCACCAATTCAAGCTGTACCACATGCAAGAGCACGCAATGTCCTCGTGGATCACACCAGCCAGAGACGCTTCCAAAATCGTCGGAATTGACGGACAGGTTTACCGAGGTTAGCATGACACAGCAGGCATCAGCAGGCGTCCTCTTGGGAACCAAAGCAGGCTGGAGCCAACAGTAGGAGAGACTGGGGGAATTCTTGCAAGCGGTGCGTCAGGGTTTCTTTGAGGTAAGCGAGGTACGTCTCCTAATATCCCATCCTCATCGCCAAATGTAAGATCAGCTTCTTCAAGGAAACAGGAGGCCTTAGTAAAGTTAAGGGGTTTATTTGGTTACAAATCATGAAGACTCCATCCAGCACCGGAGGCAGGCAACTGTCAACTGACAGCCCCACAACCATCCGTGGTAACCAGGGGTTCCACATTCCATGTCATGTCATAAAAGAACATTCCAAAACAAGACACTACAGCTTCCTCATATTTATCCAATTGTTCCTATTCGCCTTTTTGCAGCATCACTGGTAAATGTTCAAATATTCCTTCTCCAATGAATGTCTATTTATGGCAACTTAGGATTCATTAAATGCCTTAACCCACTCCTTCCACCTAATCTGTGGTTTTCCTTGTAACATCAGAAGGGGGTGGTGGTGTAATAGATGAGTACGAGCAATGTGAGCAATAGAAGTTAACTGACAGGTAAGGGCCATGGAAAGTGGTAAGGGAAAGCAATAGGCACCCCCTGGTCTGGCATGGGCACACCAAAGCACTAGCAGCCAGGCCGGATGAGCTGTAAAGTAATGCCTGTGGGGTGCTTAAAAAAGCTCCAGGTGCAGGCCAGGACATGCTGTTCCCAATGCCGGCTCATCAGCCCCTATTGCGCCATTGACATACGAAGTATAATGAGAACCAGCTCACCTTTGATAATCTGTCCGCAGACACCACCCTCTGCTTCCAAAACCTCACATTGCTGCTGATGGGAGAAAAACCAGAAGGCTGTACTAAGAGGGGCCACCAAAAAGGAGCAAGTTAGGTGGAAACGGGTATACAAGTGCCCTCCGACTATCCACCACACCCTGGAATTGACCTCAAGGGTTCTATGAGACTCCCCCCACTGAGAGATGTTTTTGGGAGGTGGGTGTAATGTGGGCAGGGGAATCGGGGCAATGCGGCGCTAAGCCACTGTCAGCTAACTTGTCACACTCTGTTCACCAAGGGTACGTGCAGACATGGCTTGATATCGAAAAGGTTGTCAGACTAGATATTTTATCAGTTGAGACAAACCCGTTCAGGGCAGTTCATTTTTAAGAAACTTAAAGAGTTGAGGGCTTTAGGATTGGCCTAAACTGGACACATTGCCAGAGATTAGTTGGAGGTAGATATCACCACGACATAAGCCTTTCCATTGAAAAATTTGAATACCCTCTAAAAAAGCCAGGCCCTTGTTGTAATTGTGAGCAATTTCATGTGGCCATTCTTCAAGAAACATGGTCAGAGTACTCACCCCTTAAATGGCTTTTTAGATAATATACTGCTTCATGTAAAACCAACCTAAAGGGGTGGTCAAAGGGTGGACTTGCAATCTATTTAAGGCCATGTTAAAACATAACAAATAAGGCAATACAGCTAAAGGAATCATGGATAAAGATGTGAAAATAAATGGGTGGATCCAGAAACAGAAAACGCCATTGATTATAGTAAATGTCTATATCAATCCTATATACAGAAAAAAGCAAGTAACAACTAAAAAGTTTTTCATGCAGCTTAAAATGATGAACACATATCTGCTCAAGATATTGGGGCGGATTTCGAGGTTGTCTGGTAACTCTTCCAATCGAATCAGTTTCAGAATAGCTTCTGACAGAATCGGGTTCTACGAGTCCGGCTGACCGATTGCAATGCTTCTGGACATCGTTCGGTCAGGCTCAGATTCACTTCAATGGGAGCCTGTGTTACGATTGAGAACACAGGCTCCCATTGAAAAAAGGGGTGGTTGGGGAAGAACCTTGCACCATGCGGTGGGCACCCTATGGTGACTGCCACACTGCGCATGCATAGAAAGGGGGAACCCATGGGTACCCCCATGGGCCCGTTTCGGAGGGCCTTGGGTGAAGGGGGGCCTGCTACAGGCCCCTAAAGTCAGATTCTGACAGCCGATCCGTATCAGAACAACCGATTTGGAAAGCTGTCCGGATCCGACATCTTAATCACACTTTCGGAAACGCGGCCAATAGACCTGTATGAGTTGGCTCCGACAGACTCAATTACTCTGAATGACGTTCAGAACAGAGTTGGACAGTCCAAACGGTTTCTGGACATCATAATCGTTCATTTGGAACTGTTTCCGAGTCAGATTTGAACGAATCGAATGCCGTTCGGAGCCTTTACGAATGACATCATAATCAACCCCATGGTGTGAAACATCCCCAGCAAGTCAAGCACACTGATATAATGGGAGAAAATTAGGCCTGGGCGTAAAACTCCGCTCCGCTCAGGGAGTTTGTGGAGTTTGGCAACTCCGCCTTCCGCGTAGAATGTGGAGTTACCGATAAACTCCGCACTACACAATGGAGCAAAGTTTTTTTTGTGAGAGTGCTCGAAATGTCTTTTTACGCAGGAGTGACTTGCCAGATGCTGTTGATCACCCATGAGCTGTTCAGGAGTGCCACAAGATTTTCTAGCCGGCTGCAAGCACCTGCGAGATTTTGCGGTCGCCAACATGTCCTTCGGGCGTACCAGTGCTTAAAGGTGAATGTTTAATGAAATATGTAACCCCGATTGTACAAGATTCACCACAGCTGCAATCTGGGTAAGATTCTCTCCTCGACAAGCATCTAAATCCCAATACGACGAGTCAGATGGTTGGCATTGGTTTCTTTGTATGAGGAGTCCTTTTTTTAAAACCTTTTTTCCAATAGGAAGGAAGTGCACTAGAGTCTCCCACTTCCTGTTCCTGTCCAGCAGTCTCCTCCCAGTGCTTTGTCCCTCTCCTAGTCACTTTTCATTAGGATTTAGAGCTGAAAGGATCACTCTGTCCTCTGCATATATACCATTGGATTTAGGGACTTAGTATTTGAGATTTCACAAGTAAGATGAAAAACTGGTGTATACGGGTGTGTTTGTGTGTTGAGGGCATGCACCTGGATTCATTTGTACTTTTTAATATTTTTTTTTATTTCTTTGTGGGTGGCCTGCAGTTTCAGTAGGCTTATAGTTAGTTTTTTACATGTAATTTTTCGTCTTTTATAAAGGGAAAATATTGCACATTTCACTATGTTTTCTCCATTTTTGTTTAATAATAAATTTGTAATATGGATGTATATCACTATGTTGCCTAGTCTGTCAACGGGCCTCCCAGCCAGTTGTTTCAGTGCTAGTCATAGGTGCATGAAACAACTGTTTCTGTGCTGTCTGTTGAAGTGTAACATCATTTAGGCCATGGATGGCATTATATTAAAATACAAAATGTATTTTTTGTGGTATTTCATGTTTTGTTTTCTACCTGCAAACAGTGTATAGGTGGGGTAATGCCTTTGGAGGATTTGTTTTGTAATTTTTGTAGCCCTGTTTTTGTTTTTAGTATTGCTGAATGAATGCTGCCATGTTCTCTGTGTTAGTTAACACGCCTCTTTTGTCTGGCCAGTGTGTGTTTGTTTGCCATTGGTCACAATTTGCCTTTGTTCCCCATGCCATGTGGCCAGGGACCATTTTGTATAGTCAGTGTCCATAGCCCTGCATGTGTTCTTTGTTTTCCAGGCCTCCTGCTTCTTGTAACCATGTGGCTGGTGGGCATTTTGTGTAGCCAGCCAGTGTGCTTTTAGCCTTAGGTCTGCATGTCTTCTTTGTTGTGGCCTTGCCTTCTTGCTGGTTGTTGTTGCTGTGACCATATGGCTGGTGGCCATTTTGTCGCATGTGTTCTTCTTAGTTTGTTCCCCATGTCTTCTTGCTTGTTGTTGTGACCAGCCATTTTGTGTAGCCAGCCAGTGTGCTTTCCCCATAGGCCTGCATGTGTTTTTTGTTTTCTAGGCCTCCTGCTTCTTGTTGTGACCATGTGGCTGGCGGCCATTTTGCATAGACAGTCAGTGTACTTTTACCATAGCCTTGCATTTGTTCTTGTTTGTGGCCATGCCTCTTTGCTGGTTGTTGTTGTTTTGCATGTAATTTTTTATTATTTTGTACAAGAAAAATGCTGCACAGTTTAGTACATTTTTCCATGTTTTCTTATACACGTACAATTATATTCTTTTAATTCACTACGTGGCCTAGTCTTCCAATGGGACTTCCAGCCAGTAGGCCCAGTACTAGCCACGGGTACATGAAACAACTGTTTCTGTGTTGTCTGTTGGATTGAAACATCTTTTAGGTCATGGATGGTATTGGATTAAAATACAAAATATGTTTTTTAGGCGTTTTGGGCATTGTTGAATTAATGTTGTGTTCTCTGTGTTACCATGCCTCCTTTGTCTGCCCAGTGTGTGTGTTTTTTTTTCCATAGGCCATCATTTGCCTTTGTTCCCCATGCCATGTGGCCAGGGACCATTTTGTATAGCAAACACAAGGAGATGATGGACGGAGCTCTAAAACTTCTCAGACACTCACCCACAGTCACAGATCTGGGTTCAATCCATCATCGTTCTTTAGCTCACTGCGCCACCTCAGTTCAGAACCAGCTATATACAAATCAGTCTTGACCCTGTGCCTCATGGGAACAGTCAAGCCTGAACTGCCAAGCAAGGTCTTCCCTGAACCGGAAACAAGCATCCTGGGACCGGTTTCGGGGTAACACCCCTCATCAGCCAGGCTAGCTTGAATCCAGAGGCAAAGTGCGCAAGGGACCCACGTCTGGGCAAATCCTGCCAACTTAGGGTGAAGAAAGCAAACACAAGGTAATGATGGTTGGAGCGCTGAAACTTTTAAGACACTCACCCCCACTCACAGATCTGGGTTGAATCCATCATCGTTCTTTAGCTCACTTCGCCACCTCAGTTCAGACCCAGCTATAAGCAAATCAGTCTTGACCCTGTGCCGCATGGGAACAGTCCAGCCCGAACTGCCAAGCCAGGTCTTCCCTGAACCGGAAACAAGCATCCTGGGACCGGTTTTGGGGTAACATCCCTCATCAGCCAGGCTAGCTTGAATCCAGTGGCAAAGTGAGCAAGGGACCCACCAATTTCCTGCCACCTTAGGGCAAACAAAGCAAACACAAGGAGATGATGGACGGAGCCCTGAAACTTTTCAGACACTCACCCTCAGTATCCCAAGATATGGGTATGCAAGTGAGACATGACACGAGAGGCTAGGGAAAAGGAAGGTCTTAAGACTTATGTATGTAGAGTGACTGATGTGGTAACACAGATACCACCGCCACCAGCTGCCATATTTGCAAAGTCCAGTCAGCGACCTACACCCACAACCACCTCAGCAGAAGTAGGTAGCAGAACTAGATACTGCTGAGAGGCAAACGTCAAAATGCCCACCTACCACCAGTTCATCCAACATTGGCAGTGGCACTATTGTCAGAAAGTGGACCTTCCCAGTTTGGGACTTCTTTACGGTTAGCAGGAAGAAGCTGAACATTGCCATATGTGCCATTTGCTAAGCAAGTGTTAGTTGGGGTAAGCTTGGTACAAACTATGCCATGAAGTATTGGCAGGGTTAAAGTCCAGTATAGAGGTGGCAAAAGAGGTTGAGCAAGGTGGAGCACCAATGACTATTGAGCGGATGATCCAGCCGTATCTGGATGACCCAACAGAGGTCTATCTTTTTCAAAACCCATTGGTGTATGCGTATAGAAAGAGGCGCCAATGGCCAGTGCTCAGCAGGCTGGCAATAAACTATCTGGCTTGCCAGGGAGCAGTGTCTTTGCTGAGCATGTTTTAAGTGCTGCTGGTGCAGTTGTCACAGTGAGAAGTGCCAGTCTCTTATCCCAAAACGTGGAGAGATTAACCTTGAACAAATTCAATCAGCACTTTATACCACCAAATTACTCCATACCTGAAGTATGACAGGAGGAAGATGAGGGTGCTTGGTCAGACTCAGGTCATGGAAGTAGTATGTTATCAGACCTACTTCTGGGTGAACCACCTGAGATTTAGGATGAACTCTACTTCCCTGACTACTAGGTCTGGGCCCCCAACCATAGAACTTTTTCTCTCTCTCGCTGATCTGCTTTGATGCCCCCCAAAATTTAGGTAGGGTAACAATATTTTATTTTATTTGTTTGTGTCTAGCAGACTAATGCAGCCCCACTGTCTTAGAAACATCTAACTTCCAGATTGGAGTTGCATCAGTGTGCAGTAAAAAAGTCCCCCAACCCATTTCCCTCAAGGACTTTGGAGATACAAATTTGTGCCTGCCTCCATCCCGTGCCTATCTATCCTTTCCTAGTTTATTTCCCTAGCCAGACCGCCCCACATCATTTGATTTAGAAGACCGGCCAATATCAGTTTCATGAACAATGGATTAGAAATGTACCCCAGTACCCACACATGAATTAGAAGAATAGGTAATTGGCATGCATTGCATGCTGAGTGATTCTTGTTTGTGAGTGTGTTGAGATGATTCCTGTGGAGACAGGAGGTGACCCTGGGTGTTTGTTTATCTGTAACTATTATGCTTGAATGTGTTTGTGATAATTTAAAATGTTGGTGACCTAATAACGGCTGCTAATTTTTTTCCTGAGGGTATTTTTTCCCTCCCCTTTGAGACCTAATGAGATTTATTTGCCGGGTCCAATCCACACTGCTTTGTTTTCTGCTTCACACTCATCAAAGACCATACCAGTCCCTTTAGGTAACACAAACACAAATCTAGTCCACACAAAAAATGACTCAATGTTTCTCTTGTTGTGCATCAACTGCATTGTACTACAGGTCGATCTATTGTATTTGAGTCGGGACTCAGTCGGTACAGAGTTGGACATCTTACTCGGAGTCAGGAGGATAATGGAAGGACTCAGGGCATGAGTGTGACTATTTAGAGAACTGCCACCAGAAGAAGGACATTTTCAACTTGGCTGAAACAAACCGATATGGTGATGACTTTAAAGTGGCCTACCCAACTCTGTGGAGTGGTAGTGAGAGCGGTGCGTTGATGTTACTAGATTTCAAAAATACAATGTTGCTGTGTGTATGTGCTCCGTGCTGTCTCGCTCAAATTTGAAGCTAAGTGGTAGTTGGATGGAGGGCCTATTGTTGTGGGTAACTGGAGACAGACATGTAATCATGAATGATCATCACATTATGCATGTGCTGTTAGGCTACATACTATTGTTATGATTTATAATGATTAATTGAAGATCATGACAGTTGCGTCTTTGATCAGCCCGAAATTAATAGTTACTACGGCCACTTTTGTGTGATTGTTGGTTGTTGTCAAATTGCTCTCACCTAATTGTTCACTCATCAATTACGTGTTTATTAAGCACGACTACTCACCCGTGAGGGTCTCAAGGTACTGGGGGAGGGTGTTAGCAGACTCCAGTGCCTCAAGGGGAGTTTGTCGAAGAGCCAGGTTTTGAGGTTTCTTATGAAGGTGGGGAGCGCTGCTGTCTGTCTGAGGTGGAGCGGAAGGGCGTTCCAGGCCTTGGCTGCGAGGAAGGAGAAGGAGCAGCCTCCCAATCTGGTTTTTCTGGTGCGTGGGACCACGGCGTAGTGGAGCTGGGTTGATCGCAGGGCTCTTTGGGGTGTGTGGAAATTGAGTCTGCTGTTCAGGTAAGCTGGTCCGGTGTCGTGGAGGGCCCTGTGTGCGTGTGTGAGCATTTTGAAGGTGACTGTTGCTTCGACATTGAGCCAGTGCAGTGTGCGAAGGTGCTGGGAGATGTGGCTGTGTGATTTGGCAGGTTGAGGACCAGTCTTGCGGTGTTATTCTGGATATTCTGTAGCTTGCGGGTAAGGTTTTTGTTTATTCCGGCGTAGAGTGCGTTGCCTTAGTCTAGTCTGCTGGTGACGAAGGCGTGCATGACAGTTTTTCTGTGTTCCGGGGGATCCATTTGAACAACTTAGGTAGGAGGCGGAGGGTGTGGAAGCAGGAGGACATGACTGAATTGATCTGGCGGTCCATTTTGAGCTCAGAGTCCAGGATGATTCCAAGGATGCATGCATGGTCCTTGGGAGGTGAAGGGGGGGTTCCAAGGGCGGGAGGCCACCAGGTGTCATTCCAGGCATTATTATTATTATTATTCAGAGTTTTATATAGCGCCTGGTTACCAATAGGCATCCCAGCGCTTGCCGGCACATACCGCTACTGCAAGGATGAGGGGATTAAACGGCAAACAAAAAAGTTTTTAAGAGTTTACGGAACCGAAGGAGACTAGCTTCCGAGCGCAGATGTAAGGGCAATGAATTCCACAGAGAGGCCACATTTATTGAGAATCTTCTACCACCGGTTCTTGCCTTTTTCACCCTGCCAACCTGAAGGAGATGTTGATGATCAGAGCGGAGAGAACGAGAGGCCTTGTAGGGCTGGACCAATTCCTCCAGAATAGGTGGACCTACCCCATGCAAAACTTTGTGGGCGATACAGAGTGACTTAAATTTCACCCTGTCCCTCACCGGGAGCCAGTGCAATGCCCTCAACGCCGGGCGGGCAGATTGACGCCTAGAGAGACCCGTCAGGAGCCTAGCAGCCGCGTTCTGCACTTGCTGAAGTTTGTTCAGGGTAGCCTCGGGAGCGCCCAGGAAAAGCGCATTGCTGAAATCCAGTCGCGAGATGATAAGTCCCTGGATGAGAAGCCTACGAGTGGCTACTGGGAGCAAAGGCAGAATCTTCTGGGCAGAGCGGAGCAGGCCGAAGCACACGCCGGCAGTTTTTTTGGCATGGGTTTTAAACGATAGGTCCTGCTCCAGCCATACCCCCAGGCTCTTGATCTCCTGCTTAGGGGGGGGGTACCGGTCCAAGACAGTCAGGCCAGCTGCTGGGGGACAAAGATGGAGAAGAGTTCCCCAGCAGCATCAATTCCGTCTTGGAACCATTTAGCTTTAGGGCTGAGCTGCACATCCACGTGTAGATCTTTCCAAGACACGTGTGCAGCCGGTCGGGATGGTGCGCCGTCTGGGAAAGGCCAACCACCAGCTGAGTATCATCAGCATAGCTGATGAGTTTAATACCCAGCGGCAGTACCACACTCTCCAGGGGGGCCATGTAAACGTTAAATAAGGTAGGGCTCAGTGAAGAGCCCTGTGGCACACCGCACTGGAGAGGGGAAGGAGATGATTTTTCCTGGCCTTCCCATACCTCAAATGAGCGACCTTCCAAAAAGGAGGCGAACCATTTGAGGGCCAGACCCGTGATCCCCACCCCCGAGAGCCGTTGGAGAAGCACCTGATGGTCCACGGTGTCAAAAGCAGCGCTGAGATCCAGGAGGATCACTGCCACTGAGCCTCCCGAATCCAGCATGCTCCTCGCATTCTCCACGACCGCCAGCAGGGCGGTGTCAGTCCCCTGACCGGGGCGAAAACCCGTTTGGGAGTCGCCCAGAAGGGAGTTGGTTTCCAAGAAGTCCGAAAGGCGGCTGTTCACCAGCTTCTCAGCCACCTTACTGATACCCGGCAGCAAGGAGATAGGCCGAAAGTTGGCGAGGTCGGCGGGATCAAGGTTAGGTTTTTTCAAAAGGCCCTTGACCACCGCCCCTTTCCAACTGGGGGGAACTACCCCCTGGACGAGAGACAGGTTTATCAGGTCCGTCACAGGGCCACCAATTATAGATGACACCAGTTTAAGATATTTAATAGGTACTGGATCTTTCGGGGAGCCGCTCTTCATAGACCCCAGAGCCACCAAGACTTCCTCCTTGGTGACTGGACCCAGGGAGGCCAGCTCCACCGATTGCAACCTAAGTTGGGAGGTAGAATTATCCCCCAAGGACGAGACCTCACCTGGCCGGGGAAGGGAGGCCAGTATACTATCAATTTTGCTTTTAAAAAACGAGGCCAGTTCTGTACATTTTTTACGAGGGTCCTCGTGGATAACCTGAGGATCGGGGGCATTCAGTAGCTCCTTAATAACCCTGAATGACTCTTTAGATGAGTTGGCCGCCGAGCCTATACGCTCTTCAAAGAATCTTGATTTAGCCACCCGGATAGCGGCTTTATACCTGCTCAGGGCCGCACGATATTCTGTACGACTTGCTTCACTCCAGTCTCTCCTCCAGGACCGCTCAAGCCTCTTGCATCCCTTCCTCAGGGTCCTGAGTTCAGGCGAATACCAGGGTGCAGAGCCCATTCTCTTCCCCTTCGTAAGTTGTTTCTTTTTGGGTAAGAGAGTGTCCAAAGAGTCCACGAGCCAAGTGTGGAAATTAGCATCAGCAACTATTGGGTTAGCTCCCAGAGGGGGCTGCGTGGCCTCCAGGTGTGCCACCCAGGTGTCAACTGGGAGCCTCGACCAGGCTCTCTCCAGAGTGTGCACCCGTGAGACCACTGCAGTTGGGCTATTGAATTGCCATGTCGCGGACACCAAAAAGTGGTCTGTCCAAGGCAAGGCAAGAGCCGGAGATGAAATAAGATGGTCCAGGTTGGAAAGTATGGGATCAAGCAAGTGGCACTTCTCATGTGTCATGCCCGAGTTGGCCAAGTTAATTCCAAAGGATTTAAAATCATCGAGCAGATCGACTCCCGCGGCATTGGTGGGGTCCTCAAGATGTATATTAAAGTCCCCGAGGACAACAAAGTTAGCAGTTGAAGAGGCAAGGAGTGCAGTAGTTTCAAGGAGAGAAGTAGAGAAGCTACCCAAGGGTCCAGGAGGACGGTAAATCAACAAACCTACCAGAGACACTGTAGGTGACAACCGAAGGGAGAACTGTAAGCTCTCACAGTCAGTCACCCCTCCATTCTGAATCTTACAGGCAAGAGCGTCTCTATAGAGAACTGCAATTCCTCCTCCCCTCCCCTTAGGTCTATCAAGATGGACTATGTGAAAGCCCAGGGGGAGTGCTCTGACCATGTCAGGACCTGAGCTGGGGGAGAGCCAGGTCTCTGTAAGAAACAACACATCCAGCTCGTGGTCTAAGATAAGTGAGTTAATTTCAATGGCGTGGCTCGGCAAGGACCGGCAATTTAACAAAGCCATGGAAAGAATAGATTTGACAGCCGCTGAATTATGGCCGGAGGGGCAGGCTCTACATGGTAAAAACGGAGTAGTTCCCATCTGTGCAAAGGCACACCTAATGGGGTGGGGCAGACGCAACGTCAAAAGCGCTTCCCTCCCATATCGAAGCCTAATTATAGATGGCGCCACAGAGTCGGGCATGGTGACAGGCCCTAGGCCCGTCTGGGCCCGGACGGGCACAGACGGGCTTGACTCTGGCGAAACTCCGGCGATATTCCGGTGATGACGCTGCGTGATGACGCTGCGCGTCAGCATGGCTGGCTTTATGCTCGCCGCGCGCGGGCTACTAGAAACACTAGCGCGCTACCTGCGCCTCACGCAATGTCCCCCCTCCCAAGATGGCCACCAGCACGAGACAGTGGGCAGGGGCCCGCTAAAACGCGGTGATTGTCCAAGTTAAGATGAGAGTGAGGTGGCAGCAATGCGGGTATGCGGGTGGCTGGAAATTAAAAGCAGGGGAAAACCAGAAAAGTAAATTAAGAATAAATGACAAAAACGGGACGATTTTTAAAATAGAATACAGCAGCAGCCAGCAGCGGAGTAGCGGTAGGTGCAAGGCTATCCCAACGCAAGTGGTCAAGATGTTAAGGGTGCTCACCTGCGGTTTGCCTGGCTTTATGCTCGCCGCGCGCGGGCTACTAGAAACACTAGCGCGCTACCTGCGCCTCACGCAATGTCCCCCCTCCCAAGATGGCCACCAGCACGAGACAGTGGGCAGGGGCCCGCTAAAACGCGGTGATTGTCCAAGTTAAGATGAGAGTGAGGTGGCAGCAATGCGGGTATGCGGGTGGCTGGAAATTAAAAGCAGGGGAAAACCAGAAAAGTACATTAAAAATAAATGACAAAAACGGGACGATTTTTAAAATAGAATACAGCAGCAGCCAGCAGCGGAGTAGCGGTAGGTGCAAGGCTATCCCAACGCAAGTGGTCAAGATGTTAAGGGTGCTCACCTGCGGTTTGCCTGGCTTTATGCTCGCCGCGCGCGGGCTACTAGAAACACTAGCGCGCTACCTGCGCCTCACGCAATGTCCCCCCTCCCAAGATGGCCACCAGCACGAGACAGTGGGCAGGGGCCCGCTAAAACGCGGTGATTGTCCAAGTTAAGATGAGAGTGAGGTGGCAGCAATGCGGGTATGCGGGTGGCTGGAAATTAAAAGCAGGGGAAAACCAGAAAAGTAAATTAAGAATAAATGACAAAAACGGGACGATTTTTAAAATAGAATACAGCAGCAGCCAGCAGCGGAGTAGCGGTAGGTGCAAGGCTATCCCAACGCAAGTGGTCAAGATGTTAAGGGTGCTCACCTGCGGTTTGCCTGGCTTTATGCTCGCCGCGCGCGGGCTACTAGAAACACTAGCGCGCTACCTGCGCCTCACGCAATGTCCCCCCTCCCAAGATGGCCACCAGCACGAGACAGTGGGCAGGGGCCCGCTAAAACGCGGTGATTGTCCAAGTTAAGATGAGAGTGAGGTGGCAGCAATGCGGGTATGCGGGTGGCTGGAAATTAAAAGCAGGGGAAAACCAGAAAAGTAAATTAAAAATAAATGACAAAAACGGGACGATTTTTAAAATAGAATACAGCAGCAGCCAGCAGCGGAGTAGCGGTAGGTGCAAGGCTATCCCAACGCAAGTGGTCAAGATGTTAAGGGTGCTCACCTGCGGTTTGCCTGGCTTTATGCTCGCCGCGCGCGGGCTACTAGAAACACTAGCGCGCTACCTGCGCCTCACGCAATGTCCCCCCTCCCAAGATGGCCACCAGCACGAGACAGTGGGCAGGGGCCCGCTAAAACGCGGTGATTGTCCAAGTTAAGATGAGAGTGAGGTGGCAGCAATGCGGGTATGCGGGTGGCTGGAAATTAAAAGCAGGGGAAAACCAGAAAAGTAAATTAAAAATAAATGACAAAAACGGGACGATTTTTAAAATAGAATACAGCAGCTATCCCAACGCAAGTGGTCAAGATGTTAAGGTTGATGTTAAGGTTGAAGATGTTGAGGTTTGGTCCCATGATGAATACTTCCGTCTTATTGGTGTTGAGCTGAAGGCAGTTGCTTTTCATCCATTTGGCAATGGCTTCCCAGCCTTCTCGGAAGTTGTGTCTGGTGGTGTCGGGTTCCTTGGTTATGGAGAGGATGAGTTGGGTGTTGTCAGTGTATGACATGATGTTGAGTCCGTAGGATCTGACGATGGTGGCAAGCGGCGCCATGTGGACGTTGAAGAGGGTCGGGCTGAGGGAGGACCCCTGGGGGACTCCGCAGGTGATTGGAGTAGGGTGCGATGTGAAAGGGGGGGAGTCTGACTCGCTGTGTTCTGCCAGAGAGGAAGGAGTTGATCCAGTCGAGGGCATTGCCCTGGATCCCTGCATCAGAGTAAAAAGGACTATCCTTCTCTTCTCTCTGGCGCTGCCTCTGAGTCTTTGCTATGCACTCCTTGTGAAGTTTACTGTAGTATCCTGGTTTGTTATGGTTCATGATGTGCCAGTGGAATGCTGCCTGAATGATGCAAGATGGAATGTTGGGAGTGGGAACTCACAGTTGGAGAAGGGCTGAGCACCTGGCTGGCTGCTCCTGGTGGGGCTGAATACTACGGAACCTACATCTTGTGACCAACTTGAATAAATCTACCTAAAACTACATTCTAGATGTGGACTTGATTACTACATTTACCTCCTGTCCTGCTCCTCGATTCCACAATATAATTTTTGTTTTACAATCTGCGGGCCTTCTCTTATCCTGTGCCAAACTGGAAAAGCACAGTAACACTCATGCTTACCTTTCCGCACCACATCATCCAGGCACTCAAGATTGACGGACAGTCCAAGAAGAATGCAGATGCAACTCAACTCAGCTCCCAATTTGCCAATACAGTATCATTTTTTCTTTTAATAATCATTAGTACTGAATGTGTTGTTCGTTTGACTCCTACTTACCTTGTAATATATATGCTAACTTTCAAAGCTAGGTAACAGAACATTTATATAAAATGTAACTTAGGTCTCTCTGGGGGCAGAAGGACTGTTTGGTTTGCATTTAAGTTACCTGTACTCATTCTGTCATTTCCTTTTCCTCCCATAACAGATTTATGATGGTTGGCTGCTCATTGCTCAGATGAATGTTGTCCTTGTGTAGTGTTTGTCTTTGTCAAACCTTTCTCCAAATCCCCCCGTCCCATCCATTCATCAAACTCCTAACCCTCTTCCCCCAGGCTGTGTGATTTATTGAGGTTTGGCTTGCCTGGGCACGCATAAAACTGATAAATATTTTAGTTATAGAAGAACATCATTCATCAGTATGATCATTCAGACATTGTGCGTTGTGTTAAATGCTTAACCAATCACAATGTTCAAGTCACCTTAATGAATCACAATGCGATACTAAGAGTCACTTTTGTTTCCTTGAAATACTAGATCCCAAACCATTGCTTTGACTAATTAAGTTGTGTTTCTTGTTGTCAGGTATTCTTTCTTTGGTGTGTGCTAGTCTGGTTTCAATGGGCTATAAACATACTGATATATAACCTACTACCTCAGTCTTTTAAATTTCCATTTAGTTGCCTGCGATGAATAATCCTTCTGATTAAACACCTACAATTGGAGTTCACCTAGGTGGTATTGGGACCTGACTTCTGATTCCTGCACTGTTGTTAGTGCGGTAGCCTGCTACTTCTACCACCATCATGACACCCTAGGAAACCCTGTAGCCCTCGCTTCTTCTATTTGGAAAGATAACTATAGTTTGTTGTTCTAAGTTGTTGTAGGCAAGGTAATTGCAACACCCCTTTAGTGTGCAATATAGCTGCAGACTGTAGAGACTAAGAGAGTACTAGGCCAAGAGTACCACATAGGCATAAAACATATCTAATTGTTGTTAACACTATCAGCAATTTTTAAAAATATTTTGTGCTAAATGGCAGCTTTGAGAAGTAAAACACCCCAAAGACCTTGATTGGAAACATCAATAAAGAAACTTAAATATTTATTATTCTAGTCAAACAAAAAACCCACCTCTGCCACCCGCCTCAAACAACTGGTCCACCCCTCTCCCCAAACAAATTAAATGCCCCCATCCCCAACCATTGTCCATACAAAAGTTCAGAATTCTCTACAACAGCTCCCACATCCACACCCTTCCCACTCACAATAAACAAGTGCCACCCACCAAACTAAAAGTTAAAAAAGGGGCAGAGGGAACTAGACACAGAGCATGATCACACCAAGATGCCAGTCCATTCTTCTCTGCCAGCCTTCAATGCCCACCAGCCTTCACAGGATGTGGCGCAGTAGGGTGCAGTCTGAGACTGAAAGGGGGGAGCAGTGGGTGCTCTTGTATGATGGGCAACTGCCTGCAGACTGCGGCACTGAATTTGTGGTTGAGAAGCTGGAGGTGCTGGGGCCTAGCTGAGGGCCCGAGCCGCTGCATCATCGTCCTCTTCTTCCTGGGCCACCAGCCACTGATATTCAGCCCATATTGCCTTCTGCTTCCACTGCCACATCCGGGCTGCTATATCCTGGTGGATGGTGGGGCCTGGTGGCAGGAGCAGCTGGAAAGCAAAAATAAAAAATTGTAAGCAATGCTCTGTCACTCTGTGCTAAAAACATCTTTAAATTATGTAGTGGGTCACACAGTAGCACTATGTGAATGTTTCCCTAGGGACATTTGATTTGATGAGATTAGAGTCACAGCCCCCATTACCCGCTCTCATAAAACTAAGGGCAAATAGCACAAGCTCTAACTGTCTGAAAGGAATTAAGGCAGAATAAACACAGCAGCACACCAGTTTTTAAAAACTGCCTTTTTTCTTTTGAAGGATTTCCTAGTAAAGTGCTTAGATGGTCTGGGGCTTAAGAATTAGGCCTATTTTCTAATGAATGGTCATGTTTTAGCTACAATAATGATTCTGGTATGATCAGACAACTTGAATTTACATTTAGCATAACTGATCTGACCTTTTAATTTGCATATTTTTCATAGGAGATCAGTCCACTACAAACTGTCCAAAGTGATTGGACCTTTGTCTCTGCGAGCTTTGGGAAGCCTGTTGGATCTTTGGTCAAAGTATTTAGATTTTATCTTAATAGCTTGTCATACAATCTGTCCACAAGGATTGCCAAACAAGAATTCTTGTGTTGCTATGTGTATGTTAATTTTGTTATCACCACCTCATCTCCTCCGCTGGCACTGTCCCCGGCATTGGTGATCTGTGCGGGTAGAAAAAACGTTACAAATGTATGCTTTTAGATGCCAGATATGCCTCCCCCCGGTTTCTTTTAAGTAAAATACAACCACAAAACAGAACATCACTACAATTTGGTTACAGTATCTTAATCTTCTATCAAAAATTCAAAATATCGTGTATCTTTGATTAAAATGTCGATACTTCCCCTTTTGATCTTTTTATTCACGAACGTCCCTATTAAAATTAACCAGGTATTTTTTAGGGAAATAGATATGCTTTTTAGGCAATTCATATGGGAGAAGAAAGCCCCTCGAGTTAAATTGAATATCCTTCAACTACCAATAGATCAGGGGGGACTTGCACTCCCACACATTAAATCTTACTATGAAGCCGCCCTCCTTGACCTTGTATCAAGACTGTTAGGATCAAGTTCCTGCAGAGATACTTTTTTTATCGATAGAATGTTGTCAGAAATTGGTTCATCCACTCCAGTGTTTTTAAAGACTGCCAAACTTCCAAAGAAAAGTCGATATAAAATTTTAAAGGACTTCCTTTTTAGACTACAGGCAATTTTTAGGGGCATGAATTTGACGGGTTTTCTATATCTTAAATTAAAAGAATGCGCCGGCCTCGGTCTCCAGTTACAAGCTGGTCATAATATTTTATGGGAAAACTCCGGCTTAACCCAATTGAGACATTTTATAATACAGAATAGACCAATTTCCTGGCAGGAAATATTGGCCAGGGTAGGGGCTCGTCGGAAACCGGCCTATTTTGAATATCTCCGCTTAGTCTCCTGGTTTAGAAGCTATGGAGGTATAAATGAATCTCCCAACCAGCTGTCAACCGCACTTTATGGAGCTAAACTTCGAGGGATTGGTAACTGGTACAAGCTCATCCATAAACAACTGCATCCTCCTATAATCCAGAAACATCTGGAAAAAATACTCCGGGAAACTGACTGCAGCTTGTCCGAAAGGGAGTGGGAGTGGGTCAGCCACTCTGGTGGCAGAGCACTTCGTGCTGCAAACTACAAGAGGATGGCCTTTCTCTCTAGGTGGCTGGCCTATTTGACACCCTCTACTTTAAGCAAAAGGTTTTCAGATGTAGAAGACAGGTGTTTTCGATGCGCCAAACCTGGGGAAGGCGGATGGCACCATACCTTTTTTGTTTGCCCCGGGCTGAGGTCTTTTTGGGAAGCAATCTTTTCCGACATCGAGCGCGCAATCGGGAACACTATTCCGATTGCAGCTGAGACTGCTCTATTCGGTTGTTGCAAGGGAGATTTACAATTGTCTAATCCAGAAAGAATTTTTATTTTTATTGCCTGTGCGGTTGCTCGCTCTTTAATTTTGCAAAACTGGAGATCAAATGCAGCCCCCTCCCACTTGAAATGGATTAATAAAATGAAAAGGGTTAAAAAATTTGAGGAGGCTTATGCTAAGAGGGTTGGAGCTGTAAAAAAATATGAGCGAAATTGGAAGTTTTTTGAAAAACTGGAGAAGACCTAACCCCTTTTTTTTTTTTTCTCTCTTCTTTCTCTCCCTCTTACGAATGCACTTGCACTTTGTTCGGCAATTGTTTTTAAAACATTGGATGTGGTGTATCGCTTTTTATTCTGATTATCATGAGTATCATGATGTTGAATTCTTTTGACTACAAATTTTTTTAGTCTACCTTGTCTTGCACTTGCACTTTAAATGGCTTAAAGTACTGTATTTTTGCTATTTTGCATTTGGTATACTGCACTTTTTTCTGAAGTGATCTAATATTTAGATGGCTTTCCTTCAGGAACGTATTCAACACTTTATAGAAATTTCTAAATGTATGCTTATATACTGATCATTAGTTGTCAATATTAGTGTTATTATTAATGCTCAGCACTTGCACTTTAGTGGTGTTTTACATATATGTACTCTTGCTGCTATACACTAAGCATATCGTATTTCTTATTAGTGTTTTTTTCTCATTGTACTTTACACTTCCAAGCCATACTATTTAAGTAACGAACGCTAATTGTACTCTGTAATGTCTTGTGTTATCCACCTCTTGCTCTGCTGAATAAAAAAAAAAAAAAAAAAAAAAATCAAAATATCACATTGTTTTTTTTTATTGGTTGTCAATCATTGAAAAGCCAGGTAGCCAAGTCAAACAAAAACTTTTTGTAATTATGGACGGGTAGAGCTATAATGAATCTGAGCTATTGAAGTGCAATGAAGTGGTTCAATAATTGGTCAATTAAGTTCATATGGTCATAGTTGGCAAATGCACAGGGCCATTCAACTCATCATACTTCTAGCAATGTGCACGGTCATTAGCTTCTGGTATACCATTATAATACATGCACAACACTGGGGGATTGACCATGTTGACTCTCTCGTTTTACAGTACTGTTTGAGCATAAGCAAGGAAAATAAATCCTTCTCGAGAAACATGTGTAGAATAAATTAACTGCCTGCAATCTGCACAGTAGAGTACCTGACCCTAAATGGGATCTCTGAGTCTTACTGTACCACCAGTTTTTAAGGGGAAAGGCAAAGCTTACTGACAACTACAGACTAGTACAGATAGTTTTGAAGTGAAGTACAGAAACTTGAAATATAGAGAATGTGAGTCATAAATAGGATAATGTAGGGATAAGAATGATTTAGGAAACAGATCAACGTGGAGTTGGAAACAAATGAGGAGACAGCCAGGCACAGTAAAAAGGAGAAAAAATAATTCTAAATGTAGAGCGGTAAAAGAAGAATCAAAATGGGGAAATAAATAATGTTAACAGGAGGACTTTCTGGGCCCAGCAGAGCCATATGTACTTGTGGAGGCACCTCCAGCCCTCTCACCCACCTGCACTGTGGTGCTAGTACTCGCCGGATCCCTACTGCCCCTGGATGTTGATGTAAGAAATAAACAAATTTTAATTAAAAAAGATTAGTGGTACAGTTACTCTCCCCCCAAATATTTTGAGTAGGAGGGGTAAAAACACAGTAACATTTGATTTAACATTTATAAATCAGATCTCCTCTCCTATTACTATTGTGGACCTATTGCTTAATTTCATAACCCTATTCCAAATTTCCTAAGCTACATTGGAACTAGAAATAAACAATTGATCTTTGCTTCTCATCTCCTTCTCGCTCTCTCAACCTTTGACGGGTTACAGACTACAGTCTGGATTTTTTTCAGTGCATTCATAGTTACTAGTTACTCACGACAAATCACTGGGAAATTGCTTGGGGTTGGGAGTTAGGACTGTGCGAGCTACACAAAATAAAGGCACAGAGAAGTGAGAGAAGAAGAACACGCTAGCTCACTAATACCAATAACTAACTACCACTATCTCAGTGACAGGGTAGAGGAGTCTCTGCACAATTTCCTAAATAAACTGTCCAGGCAAGCACTAATGACATGAGTAGGATTAGTTAGCGCCGCCGAGCACCTTTCTACACTAGGCTGATCATCACATTTTATTTGTAACATAAACTTAAATTACCTGAGTATGAGCAGTATGCTTGCTACTTGGGAAAAACATAAGCATAGATAGAGCACAATAAACAAGTAATTTGTACTCGCCAAGCGCCGCAATCTCCACGCCCAAAAAGTCTAACAGGTCCTGGTATCAGTCCAGGAGGTCCGCCCACTGGTGTGTCAGCTGTTGTCGGGTGTGACAGATCCCAAAACAGCGGCGAACAGGCTGGCCCACCATCTCCCAATGTTGCTTTCACTGACAGGGGACGTAGCCACTGCCAGGCCTGCTGCCTGCTGCCTGCTGCCAGGGTGGAGGGAAGGTGGTGCTGCACATAAAAAACGAGTGCTGCCACCTCCACCTCCACCTCTGTGAATATTGTGCGGGGCTTCACTCCTTTGTGGTGCGGCCTACCGCAAGTTAGGCAGCTGTGGCTGGTGGGTTGAGGGGGTGTGGCGCTGCTGCTTCCCTGCTCTGCCAAGGTGCTGGGTGGGTGCCAGGGAAGAGAAGACAGTAAAAGAAGGGAAAAAAGGAATGAAGGGAATAAAATTACGCGAAAAATAAAGTACAAAAGTCAAGCAAAAAATGTTGAAAAGACCTTAAGTACAAAAAAACAAAGAAACAGGGTAAGGTTATAATAAAAAATGAGGATTAGATAGCTTTTAGAGGGGAGGATTATTAATATTAAGGAGAGATTGGAAAATAGGCCCAGCACCATAAAACAGAGCATAATCAAGATGGCCGTGCCCATGCAAACATGTAGTGCCATTCGTGTGGTATTTTCGGCCCGAGAACGCACTCCACATCACGTATGCCAGAAAACGTCGCACGAACGGACACAGCAAGCAACTCCGACTGCTCATGGAACTCCGCATAGCAAAGCAGAGTTTTTCTACCACTTTGCGGAGTTCCACATAGCACAGCTACGTGAACTCTGCCTGGACCTAGAGGAAAGCTGGTTTTCACCAGTGCAACTGCTGGGTTGGAAATACTAAATGGCTGCTTCAGCAAAGACACATCCCTGGCATGGTCTCACATCACTGAGAAGTCTAACTCCATAATCAATGTGCTATAGCCAGCTTGTATCTGTTCCAACAATTCCAGCGTCAGCATTGATCAAGCCCCAAGGGTGATCACCTCCCACAAGTCATAAAGCTTAAGGCGGCCATCCAGTCACTTCAAAGTACAAAAACCCAATTTGCAGATGCCTTGAAAATGAAAAAAATATTTAAATGATGTGATCAGTGGCAAAACAAAATAACAGCCAAATGTGTTCATGCTTAAGGAACATAATATTGCAAATGGAACCTCCATTATGAACTGGGACTTGTTTGTCAACAGGATTTTAGGAGCCTATCCAAGTAATCCATTTAAAAAACGGTGCATGCCAGGCACACATCGTAAGACCACTTGTATTTCAAAGGGAGTTGAAACAATGAAGAAGATTGTAAACAGGGTACTACGCTTACTCCAGAGCAATTCCTCTGACCTAATCCAATTGCCCACAGTAAGACTTCTCTGCAAAACTATAAAAAAGCAGACTGATCTGCCAAAAGCCAGTATTGTGATGACTTTTGGAACAAGATTCTACTTGCTCGTAAAAAGAAAACCCCCCAGACATTTAGAAAATGATAAACACAGTGAAAAATAACCAGAAATGTGTTCACTGCCAATATCAGAGCACTAGCATGGATCAATTATTTGCAAGTTAATTTTTCAGCTGATTTGCTAGCTGAGCACTTGTGTCCTATGCAAGGTATAAGGTAAAACCATCCTGAATCAGCAAATAGTACCTCTAAAAGGGAAATCTTAAAAAACCTTTGAAGCCTCTGAACAAGAAAGCAAATTGTGAGGAATTAGTTCACCAACCAACAGCGAACAGCAATTGCAGAAAGTGTTGAAAATGCCCGAGGGCCAAATGGTCTCCCACAGACATTTTTTAACATCAAATCCTGATTTTTAGGCAAAGGATATTATAAAAGGCTATCTTGAACACAAGGGAGGATTTGGATTAATGGAGAGGATCTAGAAATAGGCCTGGGTGTGTAATTCCATTCCATTCTCCTCCGCTCGCAGAGTTTGCAGAGTTCAGAAAAACTTTGTGGAGTGGAAAGAGTTTTTTCCTCATTCGCGAATGTTAAGTTGCAGAGTAAACAAAAAATCTTACTCCGGACCACCTCTCGCGAGATTTCTCAATGCGACAGTCACAGATGATCGCTACCTCTCAAGTTGAGAAACTTTCCGTTTGCGTTGAGGGAGCTGCCGCTTGAATAGAACATCTACTCGAGCTGCAGAAAGAAGCAGCGCACTCTTGTGCTGCACGTGGTGCCATTTATACAGTGATTGAATGGAAGTTTCGAAAATTGTATTAGACTTGTTTTGTGTTGAATGTTGCCACCAAAGCACTATGTGCTGCTCAAATTGCACTAACCAAATGTGGCAGTCAAGCCAAAGGATACCAACCTACATTTACATTGGCAAAATCCTAATTTCGTGCTTAGTGTATGAAGCTGTTGATGTGTCTCATCATTGTAGAAATAACTTCTTCTGGAACAAGTTGGTTCTACCAGATACTGCTACAGTGTATTGGAATGATCCTGTGGCCACAAAATGAAGTACTGTCATGAGTTTGACAATTGGTGAAATAGATGTGGGATTTCTATTGTGAGGAAGTAGATCTTGTTCCAGCTGATGCCATAAATCAACTATAGTTTGCATTTTCAATTGGAATTTTTTTATAATAGCCCACTTTTCCATGGTGGCAAGGTCCTTAAATGGTGGCTGTCGTCTCCTCAGTCTTCATTGGGTTCATATGTCTGTAATAAAACTATTGGCAACATTTTCAAACTTTGTTTGATAAATAACACAAATTTAATGCTTTGCTAAAAAAATATGTTTTTTAACATAATCTAACGCAACATGTATATTGAATTATTATTATTTTTTAATTCTTTTACCTGTCTATTGATCCCCAATAATAATGTGTAAATAAATAATTATAAATGTATTATTTACACAATCTATTTATTTATTTTTTTCAACCAAAATGCTGTCAACATTGTAGCATTTAGCCGAAGTAACACACTACATATAAACAATATATTTTCTAATTAAAAAGTAACATTAGCATTTTGTATATATAAACAAATTAGCCACCATTTTAGATTCAAATCATAACCCAAATGTGTTTTGATTACAAAATACTATTTCATTCATTCTAAAAGTGATAGATTTGCATGATGTCTCACGCCTTCACAAATGTGCATGTAGGCAGTCTGGGGCAGATTTATGAGGCCCTTGCGCCTCATTTACGCCGCCGTTGCGTCACTTTTGTGATGCAGCGGCGGCGCAAATCCTGCGCCATGCTGCGGGGTATTTACAACGTGACGCATCTGGGAGATGCGTCACGTTGTAAAGCCCTACGCAAGCAGTAGGCGTACCTGTGCAGGGGGGGGCGTTCCGTCGCAGGAACGCCTCCTAAGAGTGGCTGAGTGAAATCTACAAGATTTCACTCAGTCACTTTTGAGCCCATGCTGCGTCAAAACCCTGTGCCTGCTTGAAGCAGGCGTAAGGATTGACGCAGCATTGTGAAGGTTTTGTCCCCCCAAAGCATTGCTGGAGCTGCGTCGCGCTTGCGACGCAACGCCAGCAATGCGCCACTTTTACGGCACAGATGCGTCACGCATCTGTGCCGTTTTTGCCCCATGGTGTGCCGCATTGTAAATGCGGAGCATCCATGGTGGCGGAGCTGTGGCGCACAATAACTGGCGCATCCCTGCTGATATGCAGGGATGCGCCAGTTATTATAAATCTGCCCCTCTGTTTTTTGAGAAAATGATTGTGATAGGCATTCAGTTCTTAGAAAAACACGGACTGGTATGTGTACACATTGGTGATAGAGTAAAACATACCCCAAACCATTTTTCAATGTCCTTAGTTATGTCCAGATGATAAATCAATGATGGAGAAAAATGGGATACTTAAAGGGACTTTTGCAGATCGAATGATCCATCACATATATGTTGGAGCATCGCATCTGGAAAACTCAAAATCAGATCCAAAGCATGACTCATTAGGAAAATGTAGAAATGCATCCAGGTGTAATCTGTTGCATGTTGTGATTTGCATGTAAATCTTTGATGTAAAAACCTATATATGAATCTGTGTATGGAATATTTACAGTGGTGTTGTATCAATGTTTGCCTAAAGTGAAAGGCAGCATATTTTATACATTTTCACAATGGTAAAACAAACTTGAAATTACTTGCGATATTTAAGAGTCAAATGTGAAAATGTTTTGCATTGTACTAAAGTGGATTAGAAATGTGTCAAGACCTATGTATTTATTTGTGGAAGTCATCTGTCAATCCACTACAAACATATTTTTTAATTTCTTCACAGCATAGGTGTAGCCATACAATATTTTTAACATTTGACATATACTTTAGTTACTTGAAGGACGTGTTAGCAGTGTGAAATGCCCACAGAAAGAAAAGAGACTTTCAGTGTATACAACTATTGGTACAACTTTGCAGTATTTGTTGACACAGATTGATTCATATTTTAATTTTTATGAATGAAAACAATGCAGCTTGTTTGGCCTTGTACACACTCTGCATAAAGATATTTTTGGTTTATATCCTTTTTGGTGACATAAGTTCACTATTCTAAACAAGAACTTCCAACTAATCAGAGGTGATAAACAGTTACTGGAGAGAATAAAAAATGAATAAGAGATATGATCCTAAATGATATAGGCGCTATCACAAGCAATTACACGACTGTGACCAACTGTTTTCTGAAGATGTTCCCTACATGTATGAGATATTGATAATAAAGAACCAAAGCTTGAGATCCTGAAGCAGGTGAAATTTGAAAACCTGGAAAATGTTTTGAAATCACAGGTCATGATCAGTTCTTTTTACACAGATACAATAAAACTACTGTATAGGTATTCAGGAGGAGGTAAATGAGAATTTGGCCACATAGGAGTAGCAGCAGCTGGTCACTATGTTTTGAATGTTGAGACCACCAACACCAATAGACACAGTGGCACGGAGGGAGAGGGGACTGGCATGGAGACCACCAATTTTACATCATCTTCTGAGGCCTCCACAAGTGACCAGTCCCTAGTGGTAGTGGACCCTAAAGCAAGTGTTCCACCTGCATCCTTCTCCACCACCCAGAGAGCCATCTCTACCTTAACTCTTGCCCCCCCAGTTGGCCAAACCTGCCCCCCTAAAAGCGCTGGTGTCTCCTTTGCTGCAGGCAGCAAATTCCCTGCCCCTGTCCCCCTGGCAACGCTGAATGAGGAGGCTATCGACCTCGTATACAGCATCTCTGTAGGCCAGTCTGCACTCCTGAATACCATTCCGGGCCTTCGTTGCCATATGCAACAAACGCTAGCATACTTGGAAGGCATTCATAGTGCTATGTCGGCCTGCAGAGATCATTTACAGGACTAGCTTTCTCACCGACCGCAGCCTCCCAAGCAGCCCAACCTTGTGCCCCAACTCACGCCCCTTCCCCATCCCAATTCCTAGTTCACAACACTGTCCCAAGCACATGCACTCCTTTGCACGCACCCACTCCAACAGACACATAAGCAGCAAACTCACACAGAAACACAAACACACCAAGAAGCACAAGCATGCACCCAAACATACCAGCTCCACACCCACCCCCATCACTACCATACCTACAATCACTACACCCGCCACCACTATCACACACACAAGCACCACACCTATAACCACACCCACAACCTCCACCACACAAACAACCACCACGCCCAACACCACACCTAACACCACACCTACCACCACCACACCCACCACCATCACCACTACACCCACAAGCACCACCACAACAACCACCACACCAACCACCACACCCAGAAGCACCATTCCCACCAACAAACCCACAACCTCCACCACATCCATAAGCATCCCCACAAGCACCACACTCACAACCACCACCACTTCCACAAGCAAACCCACAAGCACCACATCCACTACCACACCCATAAGAGCCACCACATCCACAAGCACTACAACCACACCAACCACCTCAACAACACCATCATCCAAACACACACCAGCATGCAAAGCAATACCCACCAAACATGCATGGACACACACTCACCCAACCAACATACACTGGCCAAGAAACACACACCCTGACACACAACACAAATACCAGTCCCACATGCAACTTCAACTTCACAACAGACAGACAGACACATCACACACTCTAGCTCCCTCTACCTCCAAACCAAGTCCTCTCCCACCCTTCCTACCCTTTCTTCTTGTTCTGCTTTTATTTCTGCTTGGACCTTTACCTCTTCCAAATGCAACCCCCCTCCCAAACAGAAACCCACCGCTCCCAAACCCATCTCTCCCAATCCCACCCCCCCCCCCCCAAGGAAAATGATTGAGGAGCCCGCTCTGAGCCCACTAGATACCCCTTCCTGAGGAGGTTAACCTTGGCAGTTACATTGGAGGCACATTTCCACCAAGGGCACAGCAATCAGAGACTATTAAAGTAAATTGTCGAGAGAAGTATCCAATGTGGATAATAAAAGTTTATCCTGACCTTAATTTTCATTTGCAATTGTTTGATTCCTAGAAATGTTTATGACTAAAGAGTGAAGTACATATTTTCATTTACCAATATCACAGAAAATACAACAGATTTTTTAATTTCTACTTTCTGAGATGCATACTTGGGTTATAATTGTATATCATGGTCATTTGAATTTAGGCACAAGGATTCATCATGATAATGGACACTTGGACCAACTAATAGATGTTCTAAAAGTGATGAGAATAAACACATAGGCATTTCACCTTTAAAAAATGTGCCAATTGAAATTTGATAAAATACAGGAAGTGCATTAGACAAATGGGAATGTTACATGGATTAATATGCTAACTGATTAAAGTTTGGTACTGATATTGATTTTACAGGTAGTTAAAAAGTAAACGTAACATCTTGTCTAGTGCAATTTCTACATGATGTTACATTTTACTTATCCCAATGATGTGTAATGCATATGTTTTTAATTTGACAATTTGCACTGTTTACTTAAACACACCTGTATGGTCACTTTTAGATTTTTAGATTGATGTCCTTTTTTGTGAAAGCGTCCATATTTTTAAGGCAGCTTACAGAAAAATTAGAAATACAATGTTATTATACAAATGCGTTTCTTTTAAATTCCTTAAATGTCAACATAACACACATATGCATTGCACATTGGTATACTATTGCTCGTAAGTAAGATTTGAAAATGAATGAGTACTTTGTAGTCAAAAGGTGACAGGTAAAAGAGGAGCTAACCTTCTATTCGAGTCACAAATGGGTTGATTTGCTTCGTGGTCAAGCAGCGGAGGCAGGACTTGGAAGATCGAAAGTAAGAAAAGGTGTGTTTCTACATTATGTTCCTTCAAATCCACCAACTATGGTGTGGAGGTTTCCCCACCACAGTCACGTTGACGTGAAGGCATATCATGATTGGCATGGCAGACCAAGTGGCTGTGAACATACCTAGCAGAGTTAGCAGCACTGCGATACTCTTTCACCATGGACCCGCCAGCATATAAATAGAGAGAGTGGACCGCCTAGAAGGCAGATGAGGAATCTGATGGAAAAGCAACGGCAAAACCATTACCGCCAAGACCTAAATCAGGCCCTAAATCAGTTAGCGATATCAACCTGAAGACCAGCAGTTATTGAATCAATGAATCTGGCAAATACTATTTTGAACACTAGATCTATAAATAAATGTGGATATAAAGTCCCCTCATACCTTTTGGCTACAACCAAACCAATGAACAACCTTAAGAATACCATTACTTAGCCCAAAACACACATAAGGAACCATTGTAGTCTTCACAAAATTGCTGAAGCTTTGCTCTGGACCCCTTTATATAGAAGTGAGAGACTGCCACACATGGATACATCTGGAATAGAGATCCTTTTTTAACCTTTCCCACAGGTCATCCTTTAAAGACAATACTAAAAAGATTTGTAATAATTATTTATCATTTAGTGATATTTTTATACATTTAATGGTTTTCATTAATTAAACGTGATTAAATAAATTTGAATAGACTACCTAAGCAGCTGTACTAAGGATGGTTGCTACATCAGGAAATATGAAGCACTTACCCATTACTACTAAGGAAATATGGAAAGATGCAGTGGGGCGATAAACCCCAATGCTGTCTTTCTGCCTTTGTCTTACACTTTTTCTTTTTAAGTGTGAGATTGGCCTCTGCTTAGACTCACACTTTTCCTTAAGTGTGAGATTCGCTTCTGCTTAGGCTCTACAAACTGCCACAAGCGCTTCATCCTGCTATTTTAGAGACCTGTCAAGTATGAGGCCATCATCTCTGTATATCAGGTAGTTTGCGATGTCCTGATTTATGTTTAGAGTTTCTTCTTAGAAGACTACTGCAGCAAGAAAGCAGCTTGCAGTGAAACAATGTGTAGTGAGCACAGTGGTGTGCCATGATGACGTCTCTTGTTTCAGTTAAAGACAGACTATAGAAAACAAATCGGAACCCAATTAGGCTGATGTTGGTGCCAGGCGTTGCTCTCTCTGGATAGCAATATCAGCCTGTCACATGCCCAGAGAGAGCCAAATTTGGTCACATGGTTATGGGCCTTCAAGGTGTGTGCTCTTTCGTGAGTTTATTAATGTCCTACGGCTGCATTACAAATCCGGAATGATTGGTTGAACTAGGTATGTTTTATATGTGTGTGTTATTTTCAGTAAAGACAAAACTGGTCTAGGGTAATGCAAGATCTAACAAGCATTTACAATGCAACGGTCTCGGCATTGTTAAAGTTAGAGCTATTGGCATTGCTCATGACATTATTTTTGTTTATGTTTTTGTTTTTAAAACATTTAAAGAAACGGCATTGTTATTTACAATGTCAAAAGCTTAATCACTCTCAAATGCGAGACCTATTGCATTTGCACCCACACACACAAAGCCACCCACACACACAGAGCCACCCACAGAGCCACTCACATAGAGCAACCCACACACTTCCCCCCGGCGGCATGCTTTGAGCCACAAGAAACATCCCTCGCGCGGCCTGTGCCACCCGCTCCCCCCAAAAACATAAACCAGCGGGGGAGCACGCCTTACAGGGGGCTGTTGGAGACAACACTCATAAACCAGATGTCACACAGCAGGAAGAAGAAACTGACGCCACCGTGCCACACCCCAGTTAACACGCAGGTTAGTACTTCACGTCAGAGCTCTCGCGTCATGTGAAGTTGACGTAGCCCTTCACCACCCTGGTTACAATTAGTGAAATACAACAACACACAGTGAAAATGTACTCTTAGGCGCCATAGGTAGATGTTTCTGGACAGAACCACAGAGGTCTGCTAATGGCCGGGAGGATGAGAGGCAGAGGCGCCACTACTGCGATTAGAAACAGCTCGGGCTTGGTGTACCTACACGTTCGTTGCTCAGCGACGACACATTAGATATATATGGCTTTTTCCCCTTAACTTCACGAACAGCACTCGCAACCCTAGTACACCTATCCAATCATCACTCTTCTGCCCGACCCCTAGCTACCTCCTCCCCCCCCCCCAACACACACACACTCACAAAACAGTACTGGTACACTCACGAAATAAAACACCAGTCTCCGGCCGTATTACACTACACTTCCCTTGTAGTAAGAAAACACCACAGCACAGCGCTGCAGACCACTTCAAATAGAGCAGCGCTACATAACTTTGTGTACTGTACATATTCCCTGAATACTGGATTTACCCATAGAACTGCACCACGCGGCATGGAAAGGAAAGCCATGCCACAGGGTATCACAAGACAGTGCGTACACACAGGCACGTACTGCACAGCCAGGGGCGTACCACAAGCCCCTGCAGCGGCGGAAGGGTGGAGTGCCACCAGGGGCCCCTCTTTCAGCCCAAGATGAATGAATATCTGTCAGTTACGGGAGACTCGGTGGCCCCTCGTCACATTCTGCAGGGGGCGTCATTTTATACTACTCGACTGTGCGTAGCACTGCGCTGATGACAGTAGGAACCACCACGTGTCACGGAAACCTCAACTCTTTGAAACGTCACCCTGGAATGCGCTGCGATGCCACACAAATGGGCGATAGTGCGCTATTTGTGCCAAATAAGAATAGTGCCTTCTGCACTCAGCCGACTGTGCTAAAAGGCCTCGTAGTGCAACTCCAAATTGCTCACGTTTTTCTGATCTGGAGCCAGCCTCATACATACCACGTGAATTGAAAAAAATGAACACACACAGATATAACCAAAAATCACACTTACACTGCGTAAAATGTCCATTCTGTTAAGTCTAAAATGTGCGAATTAGCAGAGCGTAGGGGGCACGCGTCTTTTTTTTTTACATGCAAGCAAAATAAAACAGAACAATCAAGGTTAAGCATGCCCTATAGACGTAGGTGCCACTGCGCCTGCTGCAGATAGATACGCCCCTGTAAAGTAGGCATCCACGCTTTACTTTCTCGATCCCGCCGGAATTCAATGGTGGTGAAACCGACCTGCCTGAGGTCACACGGCAGGTTAGGGGAAAATGTTTTATAGTTATAACAGATGATGCTAGCATGGCACGTCGTCTGGAAATGGGAACATATCATTGACTTACCTCTGGAAAGCGGTTGCTCCCCCGCCTGGCGGTGTTACTCCCGGGGTCTTTCACCGGCACCCCTCGTCCTGGCGGGGGGAGAGTGGTGAGCAGGGAGAGGAGGCAGAGGCCAAGCAGAGCCTTTCCGCCGACCAGAGACATGTCCTGTGAGCAGACAGACAGCCCCGGGGAGGGTCCTGCTGGTAACCGGAGCAAGGGAAGCAATCCGACCTGCAGACACAACTTGCAAGTCAGTAGAAGGGGGTCCAAGTATGGAGGTTTCTATCTACCTCACTGCCCCACAAACCTGTATCTTCTTGGTGAGGGAACGGAATTTCATATACAACTGCGTGTATTTGTACTTTCAGCTTACTCGCTGTAGTACTGGCAGGTCCATTGGAGGCGAGAGAAGGAGCAGTGGCTAATTTTTGTTCGAAGGTTAGTGGGTTAATGGTTATCGTAATCAAATAAAAAACAAATAACTACTAGTGCTCTGGAAAGCAAGATATGACCTAAAAAGGAGAACACAGAAGACCAGATACAGAAATGGAAAAATTACAAGGCTCATGAAAAGCGTCTATCTGCACACATACATATCTGTAATTCATGTAGTGTGCATTTATTACAGTATGAACACGATACACCAATGGAGTAAGTGATATACATCCCTCAATGTACAAAACGTAAACAGGAGTGCATGGATACAAAGGCCTCCCACATATTTAAGACACATATACTGTCTACGTACGTAAGCCGTGTGCCCTTCCAACACCTCTCGTGGCCCCCCTGCCCCACCTGTGCAGCGCAGAGGTCACAGCCACATCCTGTATCTGTAAAGCCCGGATGAACTCACAAAGATACGAAAGTGTTTTAAGTGTTTAATGTTTCCTTTGATACCTTGTCTCCATCTGCAAAGATGAAAAGACACTATGCGGCTCGCAACTTCCTCACCAGAGAACAAATGTTAACTCTGATTTAAACAGCGCTTCAAAAGGTGCACTTTCATGTTGATATTTGACACTTTTTGTTCTTGTGCAAATCTTTGTTTATTTGATCGTTGCTTGATTATTATTGTTAAAATGCAATAAAGAAGTGAAATACAAAAAAACAGCATCCCACGAAAACATGGAGGCTGTGTGACAGAGAGGGTTCGCCAGTGTCCGACTGGCCTGCAGGGCAATCCGGCAGTGCCCGAAGTGCCGGTTTAACAGGTCAGTTTGTGGGCCGGTTTATGACCGGTTTGACCGGTTTGTACTGTTGGTTTCTCTATTAAATCAAATATTGCCTTCAGCAAGCTCAAATCCATGCAGTTTTCCACTGCTTGCAAAACACTTATGCGGCGTGCTCTTACAAGTTCAAAATTGCCATAATTTGCACACATGGACCTCTTTTTCAGCTTTTACATTCACTAAGAGTCCATCTTGATTTTGGTGCTCGGGCATATTTTCTGTCACAGTTCCCCCCTGATTAGAGTTGTGATACCTGCAAATATTACATGGCACTAGCAGCATACAGTATACACTGGTTCAACCATTGTCAATCAGCAAGAACATCACACTAGTATTTACCAGAATAAACAGTACTGGTGGGCGCTACCTTTACCTTCCTGTACAGTCCGCGTGGTTTTTGTATTTCATGAATTCTCAAGGAAAACTAAAGGATTATGGCCAGTACGGGGATCGAACCCGCAACCTTGGCGTTATTGGCACCACACTCTAACCAACTGAGCTAACCGGCCGCCATACTCAACTCTCCAAATATGTGGGATATGTACACAATATGCACTGTGGATATCCACGACACTCATGTATTGAGCTCGTATTTTATTTATAGGTCGACGTTCGTTAGCTTTAAGGCGTCATTGTTTATCGACACAGGGCAAATGCCTCAGCAGACATGCAGATGGGACATTCCTAGCTCATCACAGTTTCTCGCACAACACATTGAGGCACTCAGATACTCCTGGGCCGACTCAGAACTTGCACATATAAGGAAGCAATCACCAACGAACAGGTACATTATTTCAAGAACTGCACTCAATGCCCCTGATTAACAAGAACCACACGATGAACTACACGAGTGAAGGATGGCATAAACCCTGGATTCACTCTACTGCCCCCCGCATGCAGCTCCCACCTCCCCCCTCAAATAATGGACTGGTCTCAGCCCAGCAGCACCGCGCATGCGCAATCATGTTTCAGAGAGTTATTTCCTGTTCCGCAGACTCTCGCTAGACCGCAGCACAATCTCTACAAGGCACCGCTGTACTCACTGTCCTTAACCCTTCACTGCCTGTATTTTTTTTCTATTGTCCTTTCTTGACTCTTCTCCGCAGCCAATACTTTCATAAACCTTGAGCACTTGTTGCACGATTTTCTCTGACGCCTCGAGTACACACATTATACTTAACAAACCCCTTTACGTCATTGTTTCCCGAGCCTTCTTATTCCAAGTTGTTTGCCTTTTTGCATTTGAGGAATACCAGTCTCGGTGGACTGTGCACAGTAGTATTTCATGTGCTGTTTCCTGAACGTCCCCTTTAGGTCATTGTTTCCCGAGCCTTCTTTTACTGAGTTGTTTGACTTTCTTAATATATCTTTCGAGCGAAATATGTGTCCGTGGATTGTGCAGATTTGACATGCCTGAGGCCGGGAGAATCAAGGGGGAGTGGGAGGGGGTGCAATAGACTTTTAACAGATGCACGTCTTCATAAAGCGAACACGGGAGCCGACAGCAAGGGGAGAGGACAAGCACACCACTGCCTTTCTCCGAGGCGAAGCAGAAATGCCTCGGAGAAACGCAGTGGCGGTTTCGAATTCGGGGGCGTGTTTTCCTTTTCTCTCCTCTTGCCATTGGCTGGAGGAGATAATTAGAAAAGTTGGAAAAAACACGCCCCAGAATCCGAAAAGGACGGGGCCTGTTCGGAGTGATGGACCTCTTCTCCAATGGCTGGCCAGCATTCAAGAGGCCAGCCAATGGAGAACAGGGGAGAAGAGGGGCGGGTTCAAGCACCTCTTCTCCAAGTCATTAAATCTCCGACCGAGACTGCGCAAGCGCAGCCTTCGAGCCGAGACCTAAAAAGGAAATCAGAAAGATGCCATTAACTGCTAACTAATCCACCTCTTATCATTAATTGATAAATGAATTGACCTGCGTGTAATCAAATAGTCAAATACCATAAAAAAAGAGTGCCTTAAGCTAGATAGCAGCTAATTTCTCATGGAGAAAGATATGCCAAAGAAATCAGGATTTGCTCTTTAACAGGAAACTAGATCACGGTATAAAAATGTATATGTTCTAAAATACTAAGAAGTCACTAATTATTCTATACCTTTCTAAACAAGCATTTATTCATTTTTCTGGACAATGTGGGGGTGGAAACAAATGTATTTAACTGATTAGGGGAGTGCGTCTAAGGATAGGCAAATTTAACTGAAAACGGAGCCCAGTTTTGCTGTATAAATTGTTGCAATTGAAATTCTCAGTCTTTCATGTAAAAAAAGATGGTGCTGAGGAGGAGTGATTAAGTAAGATTTTCCCAATCGCAGAGCACACAAAAATGTGTAGTATGATTGAAACACAATGGAACAAAATGTATGACGTTTTGAAAAGATTCAAAGCAGAAGAGTGCAAAATGACATTTGAAGGTTACAAAAAAGGCAAGGAGAAACATGATGTGAAGTATGGGTGCATGGTCACCAAACATAAATTCAACGGATTTTCATAATGGCTGAGTTCATAATATATGGTCCATCATACATAACGCACGGCAAGAGAACAAGAAATACTATGATGCAAGTATAGAGTTGCTTTTTGCTGAACATAGAAGGTGGAAATTTCCCCACACAGCGATCATAATGCAATAGCAAGAACAGTGTTCTAAGTTTTGAAGACTAATCCCCAGAAACATATGGACATGTTGGTGATGGTTCGACAGTGACATAAAAAACAACCTAATCTGAATGTATGCGAAACCCATTATGAGTTCAACATTGGAGCTCAATGGGAATTTCATGGCTGCAATATTTTTTTATGGTAAACAAAGAAAAAACTATTTCCAAGGGATATTTACATTTCAACTTGCTGGATATTGGTCTCGTACATGTAAAAGCTGGTGCTCAGAGCAGACAATTAGCATTCGCAATAGATGTTTTGCTTTGGAACCTGAGAGTCAGCCATGGCATTTACCAGGAGTTCTGAACATAAAATGTGCTCTGAAAATTGCAATATTAAATGTAGCGGATACGAACATGCGCCCCATTAGGTCAGCACGGTCATTTCCGTCTTATTCCCATCCTTGACACCAGCCTCAGATTTTTCAAATACAGCAGCCTTATAATATGCATACACAATGCTTTGGTCTACTTTTTTACAGAAACTTTTACAAATGTTTTTCTACTTAGGAAAAATAACTATCATGTCATAAGGGGTCTCCAACCTTTTCTTAGGGAGAGCTACTTCTGTTAATTGAAAATCATTGTTAACTACTGTAGGCAAAGCAACTCGTGCATTGTTAACAGACACCCTCACACCCAGTTTAATTGACTGTAAGCTTAATATCCATGGAATCAGATACTAAGATTTGAACAAAGTACTTTTACTAGGGGCTCTAAGACAGGGCTGCCATGTGCATCAGTGAAAACGTGGTCTTTGGGGAAATATGAATGTGTACGTATGATATTTGTGTATGTGTGAATTAGAGCCGATGTTGTATGTACTTATTGCATAGGGCATACCTTTTGCCATATGCGGCTCCTTTGCATGTAAAACACAAACACACATACATATTTGTAATTGTGAGATGTTAGAAATTGGGTCTCTATTTGGCTGAGGTATGCACCTTGTCCAAGTTGGGACCCCAATACCAATCAGGGTAAGTTAGATAAACACTAAAGGAAAACCTGGCTCACCCTCTGGTAGCTTGGCACAAAGCAGTCAGGCCTAGCTAAAGAGGCAACGTGCAAAGTATTTGTGCAACACACACAAACACAGTAACACAATGAAAACACCATAAACATATTCCACACACGTTTAGAATAGTAGAAAATACTATTATGGGAAAAACAAGACCAAAATGACAAATATCCAATAAGTAGAACCATAGTTATGAATTTTTAAAGAATGATCCAAAAATAGTTCTTAGAAGTCAATAGCCCTAGAAGGTTGCTTGAGGTCACGCTAGACAGAGGTAAATCCACATTTAAGGCGACCACAACAGATGGCAAGTTGGCTACGGGACTCAGACAGGTCCCTCTGACAAAGTACCTTGGCTAGAGCAAGTGTCAACGTCAAAGACTCGATGCAAGGAGTCCAGGAGGCGATGCTTTGTCCTCGATCCCGTTTATGGTGTCGAAGCGTTGGGCTGATCCATTCAGTCAATAAAGGCTTCAGCACTAAACTACTTTACAATGGAGATGCTGCGTTGCAGTCAGGCTGTGCTGTCCATCAGCGTCGAGCTGCACAGTCTGCCGAGGCGATGTCATTGATCGGCTCCTGTGTCGAATGGCAATGTTATGTTATGTTATGTTATGTTAGTAGTTTTTATAAGGCGCACAGCTGCCCCAGCCAAGGGGCGTCCCGGCGCCTGATCAGGTACCACAACACAACAAATCGATGCTGGGAAGGAAAAGGAGGGAATCAGTCAGTGGTTGCGAACAAAAAAGTTTTTATGGCGCGCCTAAAGGAAGTAAGATTGTTCAAGGCTCGAATATGGACAGGGAGAGAATTCCATAATCCTGCCGCTAATACTCGAAAAGAGCGACCTCCCATCCTACTCAGTCTAAACCGTGTATTAACCGCCAGATGGAGAGATTCCGATCTAAGGGACCGCGTAGGAACATAGGAGGAAACAAGCTTAGCAAGGGCTGGAGGGGAGGAAAGCTTCAAGATTTTAAATGTCAGGCACAGAGCCTTGAATTTAATTCTCTGTCTGACCGGCAGCCAGTGGAGAGAGGTCAAAACTTCAGAGACAGAGCACTGTCTAGGCAGGCCAACGATGGCTCGCGCCGCGGCATTCTGCACCCTTTGCAATCTGGTAGCCTCCGCCTGATTCACTCCAAGCAGCAGCGCACTCCCATAGTCCAGCCGAGAAAGAATGGAGGCTTGGACCACCAGTTGCCGAGTAGAGGGGTCGAAGAATTTGAGGACCGGTCTCAGCCCTCGCAGAATACCATAACAGGTAGCTGCAACCTTCTTCGTGTGGCTGGTGAAAGAGAGTGTGGGATCCAGCCAAACCCCCAAGTTCTTAACTTCGGCAGCTGGGATGGGAGTCACCCCCAATTCTGGAGGCCACCACTGGTCTCCCCAGAGCTCCGCCTGCTTTCCTAATATCAGGACCTCGGTTTTTTTGGCATTTAACTGCAAAGAGTTAGTTCGCATCCAATTTGCCACGGCTATGAGTCCTGCACGGAATCTGGGAGCGTTCACCTCGGGGTCACCGCTGAGTGTCACCGCCAGCTGCGTGTCGTCGGCGTACGATGTCATGGTTAGGCCACATTGTCTGACAACTGCAGCCAGCGGTTTCACATATAGGTTAAACAGAGTGGGGCTCAACGCAGAGCCCTGCGGAACCACCAGCCCCAATGGATGGAAAGGGGACTGACAAGGTGGAATGGCTACTTTAAAAGACCGGTCCGAGAGGAAGGAGCGAAACCATTGGAGAGCAGTCCCCTCAATTCCCACTCCCTCCAAGCGCTGGATCAGAATGTCGTGAGACACCGTGTCAAACGCGGCGCTCAGATCTAACAAAAGGAGCGCCGCTGTCTGCCCAGCATCCAGCACCGTACGCAAGTGCTCGGTCATAAAGAGCAGTGCAGTTTCGGTGCTGTGTTGTGCACTAAATCCATTCTGGCTCTGGTCAAGAATGTTATTTCGAGAAAGGTGGGCAGACAAGATGGAGTTGGTTACGTTCAGTACAAAATTGTCACTGCATTGATGTTGATGGTTCTGGACAGCAGAAATCAAGCTGTCCAAGCCAGCCACGACTGAAGAGAGTCACTTAGAAGAGCAGGACTCACACATGGAAGAATCCAGGTGTTGTTGAAGAGTTGCAGGAAGTCTTTGATAGCCCCAGAGACTTCAGAACAGGGGGCAAGCCAGCAAGCCCTTGGATTCTCTCTGGGTTCAAGTGAGATGGGACCAGTACTTGTCCTCAGCAGGGCAGAGATCAGCAGGCAGCATGGTAGCTCAGCAAAACAGAGAAGCAGGTCCTTCAGAACAGTAGGTCAAGCAGTGTCGTCATCCTTGTGGAACAGCAGTCTTTACTCATGGCAGAGTTCTTCACAGGTCCAGTAGTGTACTGTCTTGGTGGGGTAGGAGCCCAAGGAATTATACACAAAGGTGCCTTTGAAGTGGGGGTGACTTCAAATAAGGCCCTTGAATTGCACAGGCCTCCTTTCATCCCATCCCTGCCTGCTAGGATATCTGTGGGGGTAATCAGCCCTTTGTGGGGACACATGCCACTGCCTATTCAGGTATTAGTGTCAGCCCCCTCCCTCTTTCTGCTCAGGATGAGATATCAGAATGTAGATGAAAGCAGATAAGTTCTCTGTCACACCCACCCTTCCTGTGTTTGTGGCTTTCTGGAGGGAATGCACAAGGAGTAGCTGTCTCCCACACCAGACATGTATTGGAGGCATGCTGAAAGGCACACAGAGCAGTAAGAACAGGGAAATGACCACTTTCCAAAAGTAACATTTCTAAAACAGTCATGTTAAATCCAACTGTAAAACTAAAGAGGATTTATCAGTACCATTCCAAAGATATAAAACATTATACAGCTACTCCTTTCTTTATTCAGGAATTTCAGCTTAAAAGTGTTTTAAGGAATTTCCAATGCTAGCATATGAGAGGGGTAGGCCTCAAAATGAATTTTGCTGTTTGCCACTACCAGGATATGTAAAACTTAGAAGTACATGTCTTACCTTTTAGTTACACTGCACCATGCCCTAAGGGCTACCTTGGGCCTACCTCAGGTGTGACTAATGTCTGATAAAAGGGGAATTTATGGCTTTGCTAGTGTTTTTAAATTCCAAGTCGAAGTGGCAATAAACTGCACACACAGTCCCTGCAATGGTAGGCCTGAGATAGGTTTGAAACACTAATTGTGTGGGTAGCACAACCAGTGCTGCAGGCCCACTAGTAGCATTTAGATTACAGGCGCTGGGAATATGGTATACCACTCCACTTTACAAGAGACTTTTAGGTAAACTAAATATGTCAATCAGGTATATACCAATGTCACCATGTTTAGAGGAGAAGCACATATGCTTTAGCACTGGTCAGTAGAGGTAAAGGGCTCTGAGTCCTAAGGCCAAAAAAAGATACAGCAAAAAGTGGAAGTAAGCAGGCAAAAGGTTTGAAGGAAGACCACCCTATGGATGACAGGCATGTCTGGACTGGCCATAGCGGACACCGGGCATTTCCCCGGTCGGCCGCCAGGGTTGGGGCCTGTTTTTGGACCCTTGGGGCAGTTTTTGTTACCGGGCCGGCAATATTGGCCCCATGTAACAAAATCGTCCGAAACCGCCCCTTGCAAAAAGTTCAGCCGCACCTCCAACCTCCCCAAGGGGGTCTGCCGAGCAGTTTGCAAGGGCCGGTTTCGGTTCCCAGTCTGGCCCTGATGACAGGTCTAACGGGAGAAATGTAAAGTGCAGAAAAATATTCTGCAAAAACGTTCATAATATGTAACATTTTTGTGGGCTTTTAAATTCTCTTCTCATTAAAGAAATATTTTTCAATTATAAATATGACACAATTTCTATCAGCCTGTGGGAGCAAACTGCCTGCTATGTGTGTAAATACAACACTTTGAAATAGGAAAAACTTAAACTGAAGAGTTAACTTTATGGTTATATGGACTCCATAAAACTAATAATTAAAAAATTCTCCCATTTCAAAGTGTCACATCTACAAACAGCAGGCGTTTTGTACCCAGTGGCCTGTAGAGACCTGGCCAAAAGGACAGAAAAGCAAAGCCATTTGTTTAAATGGGAGGAATTTAAAGAGAAGAGACATGCTTCATAAAGTATTAAGACATAATTAGTGTAATTAAAAGTGGAGGAAAAACATTAAGACAATATTTCCTAGAAATTGTTTTCTTCAATTTAAATTTCTCTCATTCAAAAAGTTACTGTATTTTTCATTTATAAATATGGCACAGTTTCTACTGCCCACAGGTAGCAAGAGCCCTGCTGTTTGTAAATGTGACCGTTTTGAAATGGGAGAAAATTAAAATGAAGATTTTTTATGATTAAGTTCACTCTTACTTTTTATCTTCTCCCATTTAAAAGCATTCAGAAACATCATTTTGTTCTCAGCTCTAATGTTGAGTTGGCAAGGACTTTTATTAAAATGGTAATTAAATACCTCAGGGCTTCAGTTCTTCACATCTGTGCCCCTTCCTGGGTTCTAATCCTGACTCGAGCATAAATCTAACTCAAGCACTGCTTATTATCAGGCCCTGCTATTTGCAGCCTGGTGAAAATAATGTAAAACAAACATAGGCTTACCTTAACTTTACAAGGAAACTGTGACCCTGTGCCTATTTAAAAATGAACTTAAGACTTTGAGAAACTCTGAAAGTGTCTGTGAGTGACTGGTAGCTCGTGTTCAACAGGTTGGAGACACCTGCCATACATGCTTGCAGGCTGTATCGATATGGTTTCATGTTACCTTTTATTTGCCCATTTCTGTAATGCTCTAAAACTCAGTTCCAGAAGTAGGGATTCTGGTAGGGGCATTACTGTACCTCTTTTCTGTATAACAGTATTTTCTCCATACACACATAACCCATATGCTATTGCAGCATGAAGGTTGAGGTGGCTGGTGAACAACTGCTTAAACAGTTCTAATTCTGCATTTGTTAATATTGGGTATTGTTAGTACTAGAATAATAAATAAATATGTTTAGTTTCTGTAATGTAAATGAAAAAATCTTGGAAATTAATCAAGTTTCAACAATTAAGCGGAGATCACTAGATCAAGGTTATTTATTAACTGATTTCAGGAAGCAGCCAACCTGGGTCTAGTCCATCAGGTAAAAAAATGTAGGAGAGCATTTTTTGACTCAGGCTCATATTCGAGCACTAACAAACGCATAGAAAAGACAACACAAAATATAGTTTTGGCCCCAAAATGCACGCTTTGCCATTGTAGTCCCTAGCCTCAAAGGCAACTGTTTTGAGTGTGCAAGTTGCACTTATGAAAGGGCAGAATGTTGTCACTCCAAGTGCGATTAGCCAATAGCTGAAGTAGGCTGACACATTGCCCCATGTTATATGCTGCAGTCTGCAGAAGAAAAATGTAAATACATAACAAATGAATGGATGACGAGGGCTGGATGTAAACCCCTTTAACCCCTTTGCTGCTAGGCCTTCTCCCACCCCCATCCCCCGTGCTAAGCCTTTTTTTGGCTATTTGGGGTAGTTCGCGCTTAGGCCCCTGTAACTTTTTGACCACATAAGATATCCATGCCAAATGTGCATCATTTTTTCCAACATCATGGGGATTCTAAAGGTACCCAGGGTTTGTGTTTTCCCCTGGAGGGGACCCAGAAATTAGCCAAAATACAGGTACATTTCGTTTTGTTTTTGAAAAAAAGGGCTACAGATGAAAGTGTCTGTTTTTTTCCCTGCAAATGGTATCAAAAAAGGGGTTGTGGTGCTGAAATCACCATCTTCGCAGCTTTCAGGGACAAGCAGACTTTTGTCAGAAAACCAACATTTTTTACACAGTTTTGGCATTTTTCTGGGACGTAGCCTATTTTTGCTATTTTTTGTGTTTTCAACCTCTTTCCAGTTAATGGTAGAATTGGGTATGAAAGCAATAATGGATCCTGGAAAGCTATGCATTTTACAAAAGTAGATACAATTCTGAATTCAGCAAGGGGTCATTTGTGTGGATCCTTCAAGGTTTCTTTATAGACCCAACTGTTGAATATAGGAAAAATTGAAAATTGGTTGAAAAAAACAGCCTTTTGTATCAATGTTTTCACCTGTAACTTATTCTAATTATGACAGCTCTTTGAAAGCAGTATACCGTTACATCCACTAGACCTTACTGGCTGTGGGGATATATAGGACTTGTAGGTTCACCAAGAACCCGACGAACCCAGAGCCAAAAACTGAGCAGCAACTTGGAATGGTTTTTTATTATGTACCGGGAATAAAGCAATTTTTATGGCAAAATGTATACATGGAAAAATCGGTATGAAAGACACCTATGTATTTTGAAATGAGAACAAATATAGAGTTTAGAAACAGTAGATATTTGCACATTTCCGAAATTGGGAATACTCATACTAGCATGAGAATTATCGGTCATTTTTCAAAATGACTTCTTTTTTACACATTTTCTTTCATTTGGAAGGCAGAAATGCATCACAAGTCAATAGGTAATAACAGTTGCTTTACAAACTTGAATTACCCTAAGTCTCCCGATAAAAATGGTACCTCAATTGTGCGGGTAGGCATTGTGCCCACGACAGGAAACGGCACAAAACGCAACGTGAACACACCACATTTTCTCAATGAAAAATTATCCTTTTTTTGCAAAGAGCCTAGCTGTAGATTTTGAACCCTAGCTCTGCCGGCACCTAGGGAAACCTAGCAAACCTATACATTTTTGAAAACTAGACACACAGAGAAATCCAGGATGGGGTGACTTGACTGCCTCTCACCAGGTTCTGTTACCAAGAATCCCTTGCAAACCTAAAAAATTGTCAGAAAAACCACATTTTCCTCTCATTTCTGTGGTGTAAAACTCTGGAATCTGCGTGGATCCACAACATTCCACCCACCCCGCGTTCCCCAAAGTCTTTAAAGAAAAATGGTACCTCAATTGTGTGGGTAGGCCTAGGGCCAGCAACAGGAAACAGCCCAAAACACAACGTGGACACACCACATTTTCACAGTGAAAACTGACCCTTTTTTTGCAAAGTGCCCAGCTCTAGATTTTGAACCATAACTCTGCCAGCACCTATGGAAACCTAGCAAACTTATACATTTTTGAAAACTAGACACCCAGGGGAAACCAGGATGGGGTGACTTGACTGGGTCTATCCAGGTTCTGTTATCCAGAATCCCTTGCAAACCTAAACATTTGTCAAACAAAACACATTTTCTGTGGTGGAAAGTTCTGGAATCTGTATGGATCCACAAAATTCCACCCACCCCGCATTCACCAATGTCTTCCGAGAAAAATGGTACCACACTTGTGTGAGTAGACATAGGGCCCACAACAGGAAGCGGTCCAAAACGCAACGTGCACACACCACATTTTCACAGTGAAAACGAACCCTATTTTTGCAAAGTGACTAGCTCTAGATTTTGTACCCTAACTCTGCCAGCACCTAGGGAAACCTAGCAAACCTATATATTTTCGAAAACTAGACACCCAGGGTAATCCAGGATGGGGTGACTTGACTGGCTCTCACCAGGTTCTGTTACACAGAATCCCTTGCAAGCCTAAGAATTTATCAAAAAAACAATTTTCCTCACATTTCTGTGGTGGAAAGTTCTGGAATCTGAATGGATCCACAAAACTCCACCCACCCCGCGTTCCCCAAAGTCTTCCGAGGAAAATGGTACCTCACTTGTGTGGGTAGGCCTAGTGCCCGCGACAGGAAACGGCCCCAAACCAATGTGGAAACACCACATTTTCACAGTGGGAAGGCACCCTTTTTTTACAAAGTGCCTAGCTGCAGATTTTGAACCCTAGCTCTGGCAGCACCTAGGGAAACCTAGCAAACCTATCCATTTTTGAAAACTAAACACCCAGGGGAATCCAGAATGGTGTGACTTGACTGGCTCTCATCAGGTTCTATTACCCAGAATCCCTTGCAAACCTAAAAATGTGTACAAAAAAACCACATCTTGCTCATTTTCTGTGGTGGAAAGTTCTGGAATCTGTGTAGATCCACAAAATTGAACCCACCCCGCATTCCGCAAAGTCTTCCAAGAAAAATGGTACCTCACTTGTGTGGGTAGGCCTAGGGCCCGCGACAGGAAACGGCCTAAAAAGCAACGTGGACAAACCACATTTTCACAGTGAAAACTAACCCTTTTATTGCAAAGTGCCTGGCTCTAGATTTTGAACCCTAACTCTGCCAGCACCTAGGGAAACCTAGCAAATATATAACATTTTTAAAACTAGATACCCAGGGAAATCCAGGATGGGGTGACTGGACTGGCTCTCACCAGGTTCTGTTACCCAGAATCCCTTGCAAACCTAAATATTTGTCAAATAAAACACATTTTCCTCACATTTCCGTGGCGGAAAGTTCTGTAATCTGTGTGAATCCACAAAATTCCACCCACCCAGCATTCCCCAAAGTCTTCCGAGAACAATGGTATCTCACTTGTGTGGGTAGGCCTAGGGCCCACAACAGGAAACGGCCCAAAACACAACGTGCACAAACCACATTTTCACAGTTAAAACGGACCCTTTTATTGCAAAGTGCCTAGCTCTAGATTTTGAACTCTAACTCTGCCAGTAACAAGGGAAACCTAGCAAACCTATACATTTTTTAAAACTAGACACCGATGGAAATCCAGGATGGGGTGACTTGACTGGCGGTTACATTTCTGTGATGGAAAGTTCTGGAATCTGCGTGGATCCGCAAAATTCCACCCACCCGCGTTCCCCAAAGTCTTCCAAGAAAAATGGTACCCCACTTGTGTGGGTAGGCCTAGTGCCCGCGACAGGAAACGGACCCAAACGCAATGTGGACACACCACATTTTCACAGTGAAAAGGCACCATTTTTTTACAAAGTGCCTAGCTGCAGATTTTGAGCCCTAGCTCTGGCGGCACCTAAGGTAACCTAGCATACCTATACATTTTTGAAAACTACACACCCAGGGGAATCCAGGATAGGGTGACTTGACTGGCTCACACCAGGCTCTGTTTCCCAGAATCACTTGAAAACTTAAACATTTGTCCAAAATAAAAACACATTTTCCTCACATTTCTGTGGTAGAAAGTTCTGGAATCTGCGTGGATCCACAGAATTTCACCCACCCTGAGTTCCCCAAAGTCTTCCTAAAAAAATGGTACCTCACTTGTGTGGGTAGGCCTAGTGCCAGCATCAGGAAACGGCCCAAAATGCAACGTGGACACAACACATTTTCACAGTGAAAACGGCCCCTTGTTTTGCAAAGTGCCTTGCTATAGATTTTGAACCCTAGCTCTGCCGGCACCTAGGGAACCTAGCAAACCTATACATTTTTTAAAACTAGATACCAAGGGGAATCCAGGATGGGGCGACTTGTCTGGCTCTCACATAGTTCTTTTACCCAGAATCCCTTGCAAACCTCAACATTTGTCAAAAAAAACATTTTCCTTATGTTTCTGTGGTGGAAAGTTCTGTAATCTGTGTGGATCCACAAAATTCCACCCAGCCCGCATTTCCCAAAGTCTTCAGAGAAAAATGGTATTTCACTTGTGTGAGTGGGTCAAGTACCCGCGATAGGCAAGGGCCCAAAACCTGTTGAGGTGACTTCAAAATTACCTATCACAAAACAACCTGGTTTTGTAAGGGGGGGTCCCATTCTTACAAACCCACACATATCTGAAAACTAGACACCCTGGGGAGTCCATCAAGGTATGGTTTGCGTGGGTCCCCAAACATTTCCCTACTGAGAATCCCCTGCAAATCTCAGATTTCGCTGAAAAAAACACTTTTTCCCACATTTCTGTGTGAGAAAGTTCTGGAATGTGCGTGGATCCACAAATTTACTTCTACACAGCATTCCCCCAGGTCTCCCAATAAAAATGGTTCCTCACTCGCGTGGGTGGGTCAGGTATCTGTGACAGGCAAGTGCCCTAAACCTATTGAGGCGACATCAAAATTACCTGTCACAAAACAACCTGGTTTTGCAAGGAGGTTCCTGTGAGTTTTTGTCCCCGGGCTCGCCGGCCACCTAGGGAAACCTACCAAACACACACATTTCTGAAAACTAGACTCCCGGGGCAGTCCAGCAAGGTATGGCTTGCGTGGGTCCCCCAACCCAAAATCCCCTGCAAACCTCACATTTTGTTGAAAAAATCTATTTATTCTCGCATTTCTGTGTGGGAAAGTTGTAGGATCACTGGTCTGACACAAATTTCCTACCACCCAGCGTTCCGCCAGGTCTCCCAATAATAATGGTATCTCACTTGTGTGGGTAGGCATAGTGGCTGCAACAGGAAATGGCCCAAATCATACTGTGGAGACTTCAAAATTACCTATAACAAAACTACCTAGTTTGGGGGGGCACCTGGGATTTTGACCCCGGGCTCGCCATCTATGGAAACCTACCAAACCCACACATTTCTAAAATCTAGACACCCTGGGGAGTCCAATGAGGTATGGCTTTCATAGATCCCCCAACATTTCCCTATCCAGAATCCCCTGCAAACCTCAGATTTAGCTGACAAAAACACATTTTCCACATATTTTTGCGGAATCACCATGGCGGCACAAATGTCCTACCCACAGCATTCTCCTTAGTGTCCCGAGTAAAATGATACCTCACTTGTATGGGTGTCCAATGCAGATTTGGCCGAAAACGTTTTTTTTTTACATGTAGCGCTTAGAATTCTCGGTGATATACCCTTATTTCTTATGTTTTGGGATCTTCCCAGTCACAGGTCCTTGCCCCACCCACACAAGTGAGGTATCATTTTACTCGGGAGACTGAGGGGAACGCTGTGGGGTTGGACATTTGTGCCGGCACAGTGATTCCATCCAAAAAATATGTGGAAAATTTGGTTTTTTTCAGCTAAATTTGAGGTTTCCAGGGAATTCTGGGTAGGAAAACGTTGGGGGCTCCACGCAAGCCATACCTCGCTGGACTCCCTAGGATGTCCAGTTTTCAGAAATGTGTGGGTTTGGTAGCTTTCCAAGATGGCCGCCGAGCCCGGGGCCAAAAACCCAGATGACCTCTTTTGCAAAACCAGGTGTTTTTGTGATGGCTTTTTTCATGTCGCCTTTTGGTCCCTTGTGTGTCGCGGGTACTTCACCCACCCATGCGAGTTATGTATCATTTTTATCGGAAGACCTGGGGAAACGCTGGGTGATAGGAAATTTGTGGATCCACGTAGATTCCAGAATTTTCCCACACAGAAATTTGAGAAAAAAAGTGATTTTTTCACCTAAATTTGAGGTTTTCGGGGCATTCTGAGTAGGGAAACGTTGGGGGACTCAAGCAAGCCATATCTCGCTGGGCTCCCTAGGGTGTTTAGTTTTCAGAAATGTGTGGGTTTGGTAGTTTTCCAAGATGGCCACCGAGCCCGGGGCCAAAAACCCAGGTGACCCCCCTTGCAAAACCAGGTTGTTTTGTGATAGGAAATGTTGATGTCTCCTCAATACGTTTTGGGCCCTTGTCTGTCGCGGGTACTTAACCCACCCACACAAGTGTGGTATCATTTTTGTCGAGAGACCTGGGGGAATGCGGGGTGGTAGGAAATTTGTGGATCCACGTAGATTCCAGAACTCTCCCACACAGAAATTTGAGAAAAAATCAATTTTTTTCAGCTAAATTTGAGGTTTGCAGGGCATTCTGGGTAGGAAAACGTTGGGGTACCCACGCAAGCCATATCTCACTGGACTCTCAGGGCGTCTAGTTTTTAGAAATATTTGGGTTTGGTAAGTTTCCCAAGAAGGCCGCTGAGCCCGTGGACAAAAACCCAGGTGACGGCCCTTGCAAAACCAGGTTGTTTTGTGATAGGTCATTTTGATATCTCCTAAATTGGTTTTGGGCCCTTGCCTGACACGGGTACTTGCCCAACCCACGTGAGTGAGGTAACATTTTTATTGGGACACCTGGGGGAACGGTGGGTGGTAGGAAATTTGTGGATCCACATAGATTCCAGAACTTTCCCACACAGAAATTTGAAAAGAAAGTTCCCCAGAATGTGAATGTGAGGAACATGTGCTTTTTTTGACACATTTTGAGGTTTACAAGGGATTCTGGGTAACAGAAACTGATGAGAGCCAGTCAAGTCACCTAATCCTGGATTTCCCTGGGTGTCTAGTTTTCAAAAATGTATAGGTTTGCTAGGTTTCCATACGTGCCGGCAGAGATAGGGTTCAAAATCTACAGCTAGGCACTTTGCAAAAAAAGAGTCAGTTTTCACTGTGAAAATGTGGTGTGTCCATGTTGTGTTTTGGGCCGTTTCCTGTCGTGGTCACTAGGCCTACCCATACAAGTGAGGTACCATTTTTCTCAGAAGACTTTGGGGAATGTGGGTGGGTTGAATTGTGTGGATCCACGCAGATCCCAGAACATTCCATCAAAGAAATGTGAGGAATTCTTTTTTTTATAACTAAGTTTGAGGTTTGCAAGGGATTCTGGGTAAAATAACCTGGTGAGAGGCACACAATTCACCCCATCCTGAATCCCCTTGGTGTCTAGTTTAAAAATATATACAGGTTTGCTAGGTTTCCCTATGTGCCGGCTGCGCTAGGGCCCAAAATCCACAGGAAGGCACATTGCTAAAAACAAGTCTGTGCCTAGTGGGCTTTCTGCCGCCCTGGGGGAGGTTCAGGGGGGGTTGCCCCAATATGCCCCCAAGGGGAGCAAAAAGACTGTAGCTTTGTTTTTTGGGGGTGGAGGCATTGGTATGCCCATTCTGGGCAGCCCCCACCCCCACGCATATAAAAGCCAGCATTATCGCTGGTGCCTAGTGGGCTTTATGCCCCACAGGGGGCAGATCAGGGTCCACTGCCCTCATCCGGCCCTCGGGGAGGCAGAAAGACTGTGGCATTTATTTGGGGAGGTGTGGGCATTGGCATGCCCATTCCAGGCTGACCTCAACCCTGAATAAAAAAATAAATCCTGAGGCCTAGAGGGCTTTCTACTTCCTTCCGGAGCGCAGATAAGGGTTATTGCCCAAATATGCCTCCGGGGAGGGGCAGAAAGACTGCTGTAATTGTTTTTGGGATGGGGCATTATCATACCCATTCTGGGCAGCCCCCACCCCTACATTATAAAAAAATACCCTGGTGCCTAGTGGACTTTCTGCCCCCCCAGGGGCAGATCAGGGGCTATTGACGCATCTGCCCCTGGGGGGAGCAGAAAGACTGTTGCAATTTATGGTGGGGTGGGGCATTTCCATGCCCTTTTTGGGCAGCCCCCACCCCAATATCAATAAAAAAAGTCCCTGGTTTCTAGTGAGCTTTCTGCCCCTGGGGGGGCAGAATGACTGACATTTCTCTGGGGGTATGGGGGCATTGCCATGACCTTTTTGGGCAGCCCCCACCCCAAAGTCAATAACAAAATAAACAATCCCAGATTTCTAGTGGGCTTTCTGCCCCCCCCCCCGGGGACAGATTGGGGCTAGTGCCCCCATCTGCCCCCGGGGGGGCAGAAAGACTTGCATTTCTCTGGGGGGGGGGGCATTGCCATCACCTTTTTGGGCAACCCCCACTCCAACGTTAATAAAAAGAAAGTCCCTGGTTCCTAGTAGGCTTTCTGTCCCCCCTGGGGCAGATTGGGTGCCACTGCCCCCGTCTGCCCCCTGGGGCGTCAGAAAGACTGACATTTCTCGGGGTGGGGACATTGCCATGCCTTTTTTGGGCAGAACCCACCCCAAAGTCAATAAAAAAATAGTCCCTGGTTTTTAGTGGGCTTTCCGCCCCCAGGGGGGCAGATTGGGGGCTACTGCCCCCCAGGGAAGACAGAAAGACTGACATTTCTCTGGGTGTGTGGGGGCATTGCCATGACCTTTTTGGGCAGACCCCAATGTCAATAAAAAAATCCCTGGTTCCTAGTGGGCTTTCAAAGTCCCCCGGGGAAGATTGGTGGCTACTGTGGGGGGGAGAAATACCTATATTTCTCTGGGGGGGTGGGGGCATTGTCATGCCCTTTTTGGGCAGCCCCTTTCCCAACGTCCATAAAAAAATTATCCCTGGTTTCTAGTGGGCATTCCGCCCCTGGGCGGGCAGATTGGTGGCTACTGCCCCATCTGCCCCACAGGGGAGCAGAAAGACTGTTGCGACATAAAAATATGGGGGAGCAAAGGACCTTGCCCAAGGGGCTGCTGCCCCCTCCCTGGTGCTAGTGGGTAGATACCTGCTTGGGGATCACCCTCCTGGGGTGAACCCCAATTGGGTATCCACAAGGGATGGGTACCATTGGAAAAGGGAGATTCTCCCCTTTCAACGATACCCCTCCCATCTTTTTCAGTGCTTGAGGGGCTGAGATAGCCCCACAAGCACCAAAACTGAGAAACTGGAACTAAGTTTCAGTTTCGATTTCGTTGCAATGACAATAGCGCGAAATGCGCGCGATCGTCATTGCAATGAAATTCCAAAATATGCCTGGGGAGGTTGGGGAAGCTCTTCCCCACCTCCCCAGGCAAAAAAAATGGAAAATCCCTCTGCTGTATGCAGCTGAGGGATTTCCTGAGAATGTGCTCATGACGGAATGCTTCCGTCATGAGCACACTAGAACTTGTACTCATGACAGAATCATTCCGTCATGAGCATAGAAGGGGTTAAATAAGTATTTATTTTATTTATGTATTCTATATTTAATAGTTTGATATAGCACAATGGTATCAGAGTGCTTTACATCACTACATGTTCGTAACAGATCACTCATAAAATCAGTAAAACTGAATTGAATCAAAACATATCAGAATTAGGAAGATAAATAGCAGTGGAGGGAAATGAGTTGTGTGGGAGGTAGATGTCCTGCTAGTTGAGATATTTGTTGGGGAGGAGATCCTTTAGCTGTCTCTTGAAGATCAGAGGGCTTATTTAAAAAGCCTCTTACACTGCCAGTGCGTCACTTTTTTTGACTCACCGGCGGCGCAGGATGCTGGCCCATATTTATAAGCCCACGCAAAGCCGCCCTGTGTGGCTTTTCATGGCCTTGTAAATATGGCCCATGTTCACGCATTACTTTGCGTGAAAGGGGCATACCATGGGTGTTGCTGTGGGTGTTCCCACGCAACACCCATGGATTCTGCTGTATTACCTGATTTACAACGTTTCAATAACCCTACGCATCCTCAGGGGAGGTGTAAGAGTGGTGCAACAAGGAAAAATACTTCTGTTTGCATTCTGCAGCACACAGAAAGAGGAAAACGCCATCAATGTTTTTGTGCAGGAAGGTGTCCCTTCCTGCACAACAACAATCATCCCTGCAACGTGTGCACCCTTGCACATTTGTGGAAGGGTGCCTGCTTTGGCATCTGAGCAGGGGAGAGCACAGGGAGGCGCTGTATTGCTGTAAATATGGAGCATCCCTGTGCTTTTAAAATGATGCAGATCTGCTCAGCAAAATGGCTTGTGGCGCCACGCTGCATCATTTCCTCGTGAATGAGACCCAAGAAAGTAGGAGTTTGTCCTGATATGTACTGGAATGGAGTTCCCGATTTTAGGGGCATTGCTCACAAAGGAAGTGATATATTGGAAGTGAAATGTTTGTGGGAACTAAAAGGTCTTGGGTAAAGTCAGACGTAAAAAAGAAAGCAAGTGCTTCCGGACCAGGCCCAGATTTACTTGGCACGTAGTCCTAATACCAATGTTTAGACTCATCATGGGTGCTTTCTATTTTGGTACGCAAAAATAAACAGGTATGTACAGATAATCTGGTGCAGAGATATTTATTTGAGTGGACAAGCCACAGTTGGAACTTGGAGTCCAAGAACATCAATTCACCAAAATGCCAGGGGTAGTAGAAGTGACATCACATGCCATTTGACCTTTACATTCACTCACACACACATGCTCAAACAATCACACACAATTACACAGACACACATACTCTCTCACATAAACACACTCTCACCTGCCTGCGTGTACACAACATTCATTTTTAAATATATATTTTTACTTTCCTCTGGCACTAGGGAGGGTCACATTCCAGCTAATAGTACTCCATTTGTTATTACACCAATAGTGAATAATATGTTTCTAATCACTATTTTGTAATACATTTTCTTCATAAAACAAGGAAAATGGAGTCCCAACCGATGTCTATAAGGACACGCTTCTTCTATGCTGCTGCCTCTGATTTTGCTACCTCTGAGGCTATGGGTCGCAAATACAGTACCAGTGGTGACTAGGGGCAAGTCATCAGTCACAGCTGCGACTCTTAGTGACACCTAAGTGACATCCATGCTGGAGTCATCGCCTTGTTTCATAGTGACAATACCACTAGACTACTAAGTTGGAATGTTTAAATTGGACTGTTAAATTTTTTTAAGGCACTCTTTGCTCTTGGAAACTTATAAATAAAATACAATTAAAATACTGTTTCATGGCTAAAGTGGGAGAGGGATATTACAAATGACAATTGCAAAACAACTGCAGCAAATTAACAATACGACACCTAATGCAACTACACAACACAAAACACACACAACGAAGCAGAATAACACAGCAATACAACACAAAACACATACTATTAATAAATAGAACACAGTATAACAAATCACAGGATGTAAACACAATTCAGCAACCTAACGCAATATTAACAGAAAAATTAACGACTAAAACAGAACAGCTATTAAACAGCTCAATAACAAAGCAGCAGAACACTGCAATCAAATATCTCCACACACAAACACATAAAAAAATTAACAGGTAACAACAATATTAAACAGAATACAGCACAGTAATGACATAGAAGAACAAGTACAACCCAGTTCATTCAATCTCCTTTCGCCAGTGAAGCAGAGGGCGCTGTTCCTTACCAGTGGCACGCCGAGCTTCACGAGCTCTTTGGTTTCCTGCAGGCAGCCGGTGGGGATGATCCCGGGCAGCCATCGCGCGCACCCTGCAGAGCAGCACCGGGGAGTCTCCGAGTCAGGAGCTGTCGGCACCAGGCCCACTTTGTCGGCGTTATTTCCACTGGTGGCAAAAATATCCATGTAGAAAATTCAGCGAAGCTCTTAAAATCAAAAGATTTTTAACGTCTCTCTTCGAGCGAAAGAAGCAGTAAAACACCGCATCAGCTCGGTGTACAGTGATGTTTGTTATGCCCCTCCCCCTCCTTTCTGAACTAACTTTTTGCATAACGATCTGCTGTAGGCATCAAAGGCACACGACTTTGGAAGGCAGGGATGTTTTAAGGGTTTTTGGCCCCCTGGGCCAAATGTATTTTGGGGCCCTTGTTTGGAACAGCTTTGATATTACGATCCAGGTTCAGCTTTTCATGCCCTCTTTGGTCAAATTCTAAATGTGTGAACATCTGATATTCAGGGATAGTGATTTGTGTTTTCACAATAGCAGCTCATTACTGCAAATAATCTCTTTGACACCCTCCCATTTCTCATAAGTGAGGTCCTGTATTGATCTAAAATAAACTTTTTGGGGCAGATTTATGAGCCCCTTGCACCACTTTTGCGTCACTTTTCCCATGTTAAAAGTGACGCAAAAGTGGGGCAAGGGGCTCATAAATCTGCCCCTTTATGTTTAGTGCATAAAACATAAACACATTTGTCTACAAAATGTCTGTAATAGACTCTTACACATTAAAAATGATAGAAATACACTATTTACAACAATTTGTTTAAAAAGTATTTAAGGTCATCAGGGCAAGACTCTCTGCAGAACATAGCTGGGTCTATCAGGGTGCCCCCCTGAAAGACTGGGGCCCTGGGCCAGAGCCCACTTTGCCCATGTTTTAAAAAGTCTCTGTTGGGGTCCCTCCTGTCTTTGGGAGCAAGTAGTTGTTCAGTAGCCTAAAATGAGGGCAGTTTTTAGGTTTGGAAATTAGGGTTTTTGGTGTACGCCCTGTCGCCTCCGAGCCGACTCGGTGGCCTGCTTTGCGTCTGTCGCAAAGTAGTTTCTTATCTTTATCGGGCCATGTGTTAGAAACACATGGCCCCATGAAGACAAGAGATCACCGCCAAGCTCCGGCTGCAGCGCGGTCCTCCTTTCACTTTCGGGACCGCGCTTGTATTTTTTGGGTGCACTGCGCCCTGTGTACTGGAGGTCATCGTGAAACGTGCAGTAGTTCATTCCACAGTGTTTTGCTCTCTGCAGATTTCGTTGTTTTGAAAAAGTCTTTCTGGTGTAGTAACTGCTCTCGGCGGTGCCATGTCTCGGTTCAGCACCTGACCGCGGAGAACAAATTCAATGGCTCCTCACGGCGCCTTATGTACATTTTCCTCTGATTTTCTGTACGTATCACTGGGTGGTGGGGTGGGACAACATCGAGAATCTCAGCTGCTGAATATCTGGACTTACATCTTTATGTTCATGCTTGCACTATACACAGTGATGTGTATAAGAAGAAAACCTTGTGCAATAGCGTTCTACACGCCACAAGTTCACATCCTAGCTCCACCATAAAAGAAATCCCTTATGGTGCGGGCTAGGAGAAACTACAGTCGTGACACAGACTTCCTCAGAAACACTTGACTAATCTAAAAATAATTTTGAAAAAAGGGGCTAAGACAAGAACTGTTTAAATAAAGCAGAAGGGAGAGCATTACGGTTAGATAGGAAACAGACACTAAGACCAACTGTAAGGAAGAATGTGAACAGTAGACAGGGGATGACAGATCTCATTCATTACTGAATACAATTCTTATAGTAGTCACATATATAATGTACTCAGGAAAAACTGGCACCTGTTAGGATCAGATAGCATACTATTGGTGACTTTATTAACTGCAACACAACGTTCAATGTATATGTAATCATATGTTCATGTGGAAAGATTTACACTGGTAATAGTATACGCAGTCTGAAACTGCAGATCCAGGAACATGTGAGGGCCATGAAGAACATTGTCTTTAAATATCCCCTTGCAACCCATATACACAATGAGCATCCAGACAACATAGAGTTCCATGTCATTGACCATGTATCTGTAAATGAAAGCAGTGGAAACAGGGAGTTAACTCTAAGACAGCTCGAAGCAAAATGGATCTGTTGTCTACGGAGTATTAAGTTTGGACTTAATCAAAACAATGAGTATCATTACTTTTTGTGATATAAGATAAAGAATATATCATCTATAATGCCTCCCATCCACTTATCGGTTTAATGTCTCCACATGTTTTTCCATTTATAGCTGAAAGAGATATCTGTTTTGTAGATTAAAGCTTTGTCAAAATGTGTCATCCTTTTTTATTTATGGATGATTCAGCCATCTATTGTGCATGAATTTAGACATCTATTGTACAAAGGATGTTAATGTGTTTTCATTGTGAGACATACATTCGTTACAGTAGATTCACATGTAATGTTTGTAATTCAAAAGTTGAACATATTTTCATTGTGAGACATATATGTGTTATAGTAGAGTTATATTTGCTGTCTGCAATTTGATAGTTATGTCCAATATGATGCATACGTTCTAACGTTTATATGTTTGTTTTTTGCCTATACTAATGAGTATCTAAATAGGTCTCTCCCTATTGGGTGTCATTTTGATATTTGATTGAAAAAATTATACAGATTCCTTCTAAGAACTTTTTACATGTCGATTTACTGAATAATATCAACTAGAAAGACCTTTTCCAACATTATGTCCTGTATCAGTGGTTATCTACAAGAGTAGGTCCCGTTTTTAAGATGGCTGCTGTGAGTTCACGGATGGTAACAATACTAGTTTGTTCTGAACTTTCTTTCTGTTTCTTTTGGCGAAGGAGTATTTATGTTAGAAATTCTAAAAAATTGTAGTAATAGAATAGAAAGCTTCATGCAATCCACCGAAGCAACTGACGCCCACGATAATCATACAATAATAAAATAAACAAAAAATAAGAACGTTCTTTTCTAAGATGTCCCCCGTTGGTGTCTACTAGCATCAGCGTTTAGCGCATTAAGATGGCAGCCGTGAACATTAGATCATATCCCTCACTGTCTAGCACTACTGTTCATGTTCACGAAACAACATTCTATTTTCATTTAAATAGTTTGAATCTAATCGATTAGGATGAGTATATCTAGTAGTGATCGCAGACCGACTCCCCTTTAAGAAGGTCTCTCACATTTCGCTTATGATAAGGAATATTTTGTTTACTGCGATGGCCGCTACAAATGATATTTGTTGGCAGCACGTTCTTAACGAAGATGGCCGACACGGTTTTTAGAGGAAGTCTGTCCTCAGTTTTGAATAACGCTGGTATACCTTGTTGTACTGAAACAGTATAAAACCGAGTAATCTGGCAGTGTTCGAGGTTTCAACGCATCTGAAGTGGACGCAGAGACAGCTATTCCGGGCTACTGTGTCATTTCAATGGTAAGATTGCTAATCTCTACAATTTTGCAATCACAAGGTTTTTGAACTATGTTCTCTATAGAAAAGAATTGTCATGCACATACTCTCTTTCTAGTTTTTATTATCTCTAAGTATGACTTTACAGCATGCTTGCCTTGTGAATTAGTATTTATAGTGTTTTTTAACTAGCTAACTCTGTAATAGGTTGTCACTACTGTAAATAGCGTAATGATACGTGTTTGTATGTTCATATATGTAAATATGTATATGTTTAAAATGTTTTGTATATATGTTTTTCTTTAGCCCTATTGGGACGACACGCGTTGGCTAAAAGAATTGTCAATAGTGGATTTTAACAACTCTATATGCTCATCGTTGTCAATAAAGAATTAAGGAAATGAGAACATAACGACTTGTCATATTCTTCAGATAATCACGAACAATTTGTGTAACTGACTTCGAATGTTTACACAATTGATGGGTGTAGATTCCATATTTTCTAATTGCTTTGAGTTTGGAAATTCCAAATAGGTTGTGGAGAGGGGTGCACTTCCTGGTTTTCTTGCAGCATTTCTACTTTGCTGGACTATTTTGTTGACAGGTGCAGTATCTCTGCCTTTGCCTTAACCCTAAGTTGTTGTGTTTTATATACACAAACAAAATTATCACAGCTGTGTGGAGGACAAGCACTTTATGTAGAAGCACACCATTTCTACCCATTCAAAGCATATACTCCTGGCTATCCCCATGTGTGTTGGCAGCAGTTGAATGGTGGTCATATGCTTTGGCTCATAAAGAGCTGCCACGGCAGTGCAGGGCTACTTGCACATCAGGTGCACTGTGTACCGTGCACCATGTCATGCATGACACTCAATGCATGCACGACAGTGTTGGCATATTGGGGCACGATGTGACCCCAGCCACAATTTTCAGTGGGCTGTTTGGAGCCCCTTCCCAGCCTTTCTGCCAACCTTTTCATGCCAGGGTACCTGCTATGAAAAGGTATGGGGAAAAGCAGGTCAAAATCACTACGGTGGTGCAGGCATCGGCACCTCCTCCATTGACAGCTTCTTTCCTGACCCCTGCCACCACAGGATCTGAGATCCTAGTGGTGGTGGTGCTCTTGTGGTGGTCTGACCGCCCCCCTTGTAATCGGGTGGTTGGACCGATGAGGAGGCAGCGGTCAGACCGCTACTGACAGTAGGAAGGTAGTCTTTAATTTGGAGTCCTTTAAATGATTCCATGCTGGCATATGCCATTTTTTAAATTTCCTTAACACATACATTCCACAATTTTTCTTTTCATGGGCATGAAAGCTGTTAGTGGTGGGAGACAGTCACTAATGAAACTCACAACACCTGATGCCATGTGTGACAGGTTTCTCCATGGAAGCAAGCAGCATTAGCACCCTTTTGAGGCTTCTTCCCCTATCTGTGGCTTACAAGTGAACCGAACAAAGCCAGATCGGGCATCTATTATGTAAGGATTGCATATGTCATAAATGTATACAAACCTAATACCGTTTGCATTAGAAACGAATTGCCATGAAGGCGGACTGAATGTAGTCTCTCAAAGATACCCGGCCGCCACCTTATAATGAATAGATTGTAAAGGAACGCCTGACATCCTACACGGTCATCTGTTCTTAGTCTGCATATATACGGTATGTTTGAAATTCCATTGAAACTAAATGATTATAATTCGTGGATTAAGGTGTACAGGAATCTAAAGAAACCATTGTGTAAAAATGGCGGTCACTAGAGTAAACCGGAAGATGACGCCAGTAAAGCAAAACTATAAGTGGCTCCGTGAGATAAAATCGTAAGCCATCTTTAACTCAAGCTTGTTACGGTAAGATATGTTTGAAATTCCATCAAAACTAAATGATTATAATTAGAGAATTAAGGTGAACAGGAATCTAAAGAAACCTTTGTGTAAAAGTGATGGTCACTAGAGTAAGCCGAAAGATGACGCCAGTAAGCAAAACTATAAATGGCTCTGTGAAATAAAATTGGACGCCATCTTTAACTGGAATTTGTTGCGGTGAGGAAACTTGGAGCAGCGGAGACACACACTATAAATACTAATTCACAAGGCAAGCATGCTGTAAAGTCATACTTAGAGATAATAAAATCTAGAAAGAGAGCTCGTGCACAAGAATTCTTTTCTATAGAGAACATAGTTCAAACTTTGTGATTACAAAATTGTAGAGATTAGCAATCTTACCATTAAAATGGCATGGTAGTCTGGAATAGCTGTCTCTGCGTTCCGCTTCAGATGGATAATTTCGGGGATTTAGATCCAGATCTTCTTGTTGAATGGGAGGAAAGCCTATATGCAGCCTCCTACAGAATGATGACTACACTTGTAACTAACTCTGAAAGGAAGGTGAAATAGATTAGAGTGGAAATAGCAAATCTAAAGAGGAGAATAAATTAAACAACTTAAAGGATGTGAGTCAGGAGAATAATGAGATTTGAAAAAAGAACTGAATAGTTATCAATTGTATCTAAAAGAGAAAGATAATAAGGGATAAAGGAGACTACAGGAGGGGGCACATATTTACATTCACCAGGAAATATGATGACGTAGTAAGCAACACCCAAAAGACCACTGATGCTAAAAATGGCACAAGTATCTCCTCTACTAGTACCACTCTCTCATGATTTGAGTGTGATCCAGGAGAAGGCCCGAGCAGTTGCCCAGTCAATAACACACCTTCGTTTTTTTTGCAAGAGGTCCAGAGGTACCATTTAAGAAACCACAAAAAACCCACAGATGAAGAACAAGGAGGGGTAGCCCAAAACACAAGAGCGGGTACAAAAGCTAGGCAGCAAAGTGCCAACACGAAAAGGTAGATAATTTGCCCTGTCATGCCGACTATGATTTGACTGCCCCAGCTGTGACTAATGAATTGAGTGTTATAAATCTGTCCTCTAAGAAATTAAAACATGAGATAAATGTATTATGTAAAGGTCTCAGCTATTGTCCAACGAACAAATGTGAATTTTAGACGGTTCATTTAGATTTGTTTAAATTTATATGCAAATTGAAAATAAAAAAATATTTTGAAGAACATCTGAATGTTACACGTGCTTCTATGCCTAGCAGTGGTGACAATGTACTATCCATTGAAGACATTCAGAATTCACATGTGATGGCGACCCTATATGATGAAGAACAAATTGAGGATGTTGTACAATTTGCAAAGATGCTAAGAATATATGAGGACTGTAACATTGATAGTGGTCTACGGCCTAGTTCTCAATTTATGCCTCCCCAATCTAATGAGACAGTAATAGATGAATTTTACAACAAGGTAACGTTAAACCTTTATAAATTAGAGGATCAACACCATGCATCAAATAGATGCAAATATCACACCAACATGACTAGAAAAGATTGGGCACTATTGAAGACTCTGAAAGATGATGACATTCTAGTGATAAGGGAGGCGGATAAAGGGGGCAATATTGTACTTATGGACCGTATGGATTACCTCAATGAAGTCGAGAGACAACTTACTGACCAGTTATGCTATGAGAAACTTAGCTCAAACCCCACTTCCAAAATTGAGATCAACATCAACTCTAAGCTGTGGGACTGGCATGAATCAGGTTTATTGTCTGACCAAGAACATCGATATTTGCAGGCCCCCCCATTCCAGATTTCTGTGTATTTACATCTTACCGAAAATTCATAAGGAGGGCCTGTTTCCCCCGGGCAGGCCTATCATCTCTGGGAATGGTGGGCCCAGCAGAACACATTGCAGAATATGTAGACTCTTATCTTAAACCAATTGTACAAAACATGCCCTCTTATCTGAGAGACAGTGGGGACCTATTGTGTAAACTTGAGGATTTTAGATGGGACCATTCAGACTTACTATTTGTCACAATGGATGTTGAAATTCTGTATACTTGTATCCAACAAGAGCAGGGTATGCGGGTTCTCAAATACTTTTTGTTCAAGCGTGGTGCTCAATATCTTGAGCATACGCTAATGCTTCTGGACATGTCAAGATTGATACTAACTCAGAATGTTTTTTTGCACAATGGCAGGTGGTACTTACAAAAGCAGAGAAGGGCGATGGGCTCTTGGTTTTCTCCATCCTATGCAAACCTTTTTATTGGTTTGTATGAGATGGAGCATGCCTGGGGCCCAGCAACCCAGACATGGAATAATAGCATAATATTTTATGCTTGTTACATTAACGACATTTTTATGATATGGAATGGCTCAATTGAGAGCCTGAATGATTTCCATGCCTATCTGAATAGTAATGTTTTTAATGTAAAACTAACGATCAAATACTCTGGAAGTGAGATTGAATTTCTGGACTTACGTCTTTATGTCCAAGAACTGTTTAAATAAAGCAGAAGGGAGAGCATTACGCTCGGATAGGAAACAGACACTAAGACCAACTGTAAGGAAGAATGTGAACAGTAGAAAGGGGATGATAGAGATCTCATTCATTACTGAATACAACTCTTATAGTAGTCACATATATAATGTACTCAGGAAAAACTGGCACCTGTTAGGATCAGATAGCATTCCTAAGGGTGCTATATTGAAGAAACCGAGAGTGGTCTATCGGAGAGGGAGAACTCTAAAAGATACCCAAAGCCCAAGTTACATCAAGATTAACAAAAATGCAATTACTAAAACATGGCTTCCAGACAAACCAAATGGCTTCTACACATGCGGCTGCTGCTGTGTATGCAGATTTGGAAAGAAAAAGACTACCAATTTTAGCTATAACAGCTCTAAAGAATATACTATTGGTGACTTTATTAACTGCAACACAACGCTCAGTGTACATGTAATCATATGTTCATGTGGAAAGATTTACGCTGGTAATAGTATACGCAGTCTGAAACTGCAGATCCAACAACATGTGAGGGCCATGAAGAACATTGTCTTTAAATATCCCATTGCAACCCATATACACAATGAGCATCCAGACAACAAGACCATAGAGTTCCATGTCGTTGACCATGTATCTGTAAATGAAAGGGGTGGAAACAGGGAGTTAACTCTAAGAAAGCTTGAAGCAAAATGGATCTGTTGCCTACGGAGTGTTAAGTTTGGATTTAATCACAACAATGAGTTTCATTACTTTTTGTGATATAAGATAGAGTATATATCATCTATACTGCCTCAGATCCACCTATTGGTTTAATGTCTCGACATGTTTTTCCATTTATAACTGAAAGAGATATCTTTTTGGCATATTTAATCTTTGCCAAAATGTGTCATCCTTTTTTATTTATGGATGATTCAGATATCTATTGTGCATGAATTTGGACATCTATTGTACAAATGATGTTAATGTGCTTTCATTGTGAGACATACATGCATTACAGTAGATTCACATGTAATGTTTGTAATTCAAAAGTTGAATATATTTTCATTGTGAGACATATATGTGTTATAGTAGAGTTATATTTGCTGTCTGCAATTTGATAGTTATGTCCAATATGATGCATACGTTCTAACGTTTATATGTATGTTTTTTGCCTATACTAATGAGTATCTAAATAGGTCTCTCCGTATTGGGTGTCATTTTGATATTTGATTGAAAAAATTATACAGATTCAATCTAAGAACTTTTGACATGTCGGTTTGCTGAATAATATATACTAGAAAGACCTTTTCCAACATTATGTCCTGTATCAGTGGTTATCTACAAGAGTAGGTCCCGTTTTTAAGATGGCCGCTGTGAGTTCACGGATGGTAACAATACTAGTTTGTTCTGAACTTTCTTTCTGTTTCTTTTGGCGAAGGAGTATTTATGTTAGAAATTCTAAAAAATTGTAGTAATAGAATAGAAAGCTTCACGTAATGATACGTGTTTGTATGTTCATATATGTAAATATTTATATATTTTTAAAATGTTTTGTGTATATGTTTTTCTTTAGCCCTGAAGAAGTCCCTATTGGGACGAAACGAACTGTGAATAGTGGGTTTTAACAACTTTATATGCTCATCGTTGTCAATAAAGAATTAAGGAAATGAGAACATAATGACTTGTCATATTCTTCAGATCATCACAAACAATTTGTGTTACTGACTTTGAATGTTTACACAATTGATGGGTGCGGATTCCATATATTCTTATTGCTTTGAGTTTGGAAATTCCAACTAGGGAGTGGAGAGGGGTGCACTTCCTGGTTTTCGTACACCATCACTACTTTGCCAGACTATTTTGTTGACAGGTGGGGAATCTCTGCCTTTGCCTCAACCCTAAGTTGTTCTGTTTTATATACACAAACAAAATTATCACAGCAGTGTGGAGGACAAGCACTTTATATGGAAGCACACCATTTCTATCCCTTCAAAACATATACTCCTGGCTATCACCATGTGTGTTTGCAGCAGTGGAATGGTGGTCATATGCTTTGGCTCATAAAGAGCTGCCATGCCAGTGCAGGGCTACTTGTAAATCAGGTGCACTGTGTACCATGCACCATGTCATGCATGGCACTCAATGCGTGCGCGACAGTGCTGGCATATTGGGGCACGATGTGCCACCAGCCACAATTTTCAATGGGCTGTTTGGATCCCTTCCCTGCCTTTCTGCCAACCTTTTCATGTCAGGGTATCTGCTTTGTGAACAGAACATATAGGAAACACAATAAATAGTGAACTGTCTAATTACGCAAACATTTAACACCCACAAATTAATATCATTAAGAATTCATTTTTTAATTTAATCAAGTTTTTCGTACTTAAAAGAGAGGGAAAACAATTATTTTTACATTCATTGATACAATCAAAGATTTAATACCTTTCTCTTGGTATGGCAATTGTCAATTGATACAATTACATGCAGTATAGTCATTGATCTATATATATAGAGTCTTATCAATCAACTATACATATTCACATAACCAATTTCAGTAAATGTAAAAAAAGGGGAAAGGAAAAGTGAAAGAGGGATTTTATTCATTAACATATATTTCGCATTGCTAATGATATATTGTTCTACGTGCGTTTCGTACTTCTGCCTTCATCAGGTAGCCATGTAGTTATGAAACCTGAAAAATAAAACGGTGAAGGGGATTTACTTCGAAGGAAGTGGGGCATTTGGATAGGGGTTAAATGTTGGCAGTTCTACTGACTATACAATATATACATATGAATTACATTAAATCATAAATATACATATTTACAAATATTACACTGTCACAAGGAAAAATTTAAGGAGAACAATTTTGGGGGATAAATTGTAAGTCTGTATAGTTAACAAAGAAGTGAACTAAAGTGATGAAGTAAAGAAAGAAATACAGACCTAATTAGTCAGAGATGCTATTGAAAATACAGAGAGCCACAAAGTGATCCTAAGATATAATGTGCACCCATGCCTTTATGTGATTAAACACATAACCCCTTTGTGATTGTGTCTACCCAATAAGAGTCCTCAAATAGAAGGCTAATGTATACCTTATAAAAGGCTCATACAATCGTGTATACTCTAATTGCTCGCTGATGGTGTCAGCTAGTGGCAGTTTCTTCAGGGCAGGATTTAGTGCTCTAACTAGATGGAACCCAACAGAGATCATGGTTGTTAATATTCAGAATATGATCTGTCTCTTGCAGGGGATTTCAAAAGGAGAGAAAAACACTTACCCTCCCACTCTTAGTTGATTGGAACTTATGGGGCAGTCTCTCTTAAAACAGCAAGGATCCTGAAAAGACGATTAACGAAACATTCCTTACTGACTGGCTGAAATTTATAAAATAGTTTCTCTTCAATTTTGGCCAAACAGGCTAGTGTCATAATGAAACATGTAGGGAGTCTATGCATGTGCTATTCAAAAAAGTATGTTACACCAAGTAACCCTAATATGCACCTTACAGATGATATACTAGGTAGCCAAATTGGTAAAGGCTCTGTGGTATATATCTCAGGTGTATGCGCAATGCATTTTGATCTAATAACCTAACTGGCATACTCTGGGTAAAACTTTGAAGAGGATGATGGACCCTTCTCCCCCTACTGGGATCTTCTGACTAAATAGTTCTAATAGTGCATACTGTACATGTGGCGCTACATTAGATGTCTTAACTAAGAAGATGAAGATGACGGAGCTAACAGGAGCCTAGAGCAACATGATAAAAGAATGGTGCGGGTCCCGCTGACTCGTTACCGTGTGGCCCACCTACAGCTTCTTACTGGGCTCCCGGAATAATCCACGCGAACGGAAGCCTCCATCTGCCTCAGCGTGGTGTAGTGTTAGTGCATGGCATAAGATTACCGTGCAATCAGCAATCACGAATATGGAGAATGATTGCGCGTCAAATGGTGCCCGATTTAGAGGACAAAAGAGGTGTAGCGCGCATGTGCAGACCTGGGTGACAATTCATGTAGCTAAAATGCGCTGTGAATTACAGAGGTGATTATGGAAACCATCTTGGAAGTATAATGCGAACGATACGATGCTTGACCTGACTTCATCGGCAGCCCAACCCAGAAAACATGGGACATATAGTATCGGCATGTTGAGACTTTACAAGAGGAAACACAGTAAGATAAAATCTTTGGTGAAAAATGTATATTGAATAAATAGTGCAAACTATGATCCAGTATTACGCTAAAACTATGTTAAAAAGAAAACAATAAAGTTATTAAAATTTTGATAGCTTTAATGCTGATCCTACATGGCGAGAAGGTCTATTTTTGCCTCCAAAAAGACGAGTAAAGTTGACTTTCCAGGTGTCTATGTGCTATAAAGGCAAACCTGCATATTGGACATATGCTATACCTGATTCATACACTCAAATATTGTTGAATCTTATTGCCTGGCTCCAGGGAATATCACTGTTAAGGTCTCTTTTGTAGGTGTTCAGAGTAAAATTCCAAAAGACCTCCCTGCGTTTGCGAATTTCTCTACCTGTGGGGCCATTAGTGTGGATTTTCTCAAGGATAAGCCATTGAATATCCTTTGTTGAGTGTCATTCGCATCCATGTAGTGTTGGACCAGAGGTGCAGGGATTTTGTTGGTCTTAATAGCGGACCTGTGTTCAGTGAAACGTGTCGCCATGGAGCGTGAGGTTTCCCCCACATATGCCTGTTTACAGGGGCATGTGATTAAATACACTATGTTGGTGGTTTTACAGTTATTTAGAGACTGCAGATTGACATTCAATCCATTTATTGAGTACTGTTTGGTTTCTATAGCAAAAGGACATGCCGCACATGACATGCATTTGTAGTTCCCTACTAGAGTCGTGGCTCCACTAAGTGTGGTTTGTGTGGATGCTTTCGCTGTATGTGTCATGCGTGAGCTTGTAATCAAGTCTTTTAGATTTTTATTCTAACGATGTGCGAACAGAGGTTTAGGTATTTGCAAAGTTCTGTCCCTGGTTGCATTCAAGATGTGCCAATTTGAATTTACTATACGGCGGATTTTGTCATTCATTGTCGAGTGACGTGTGACAAACACCAAACGATCATTCTTTTTTGGTTCCTTGGGTGTGAGCAGGTGCTGTCTGTCATAGTATTGTGCTCTTTTGTAGGAGTCACGTACTAATCTGCTCGGGTGGCCTCTGATTATGAACTTGGCCTTCATTTCTGTGGCCCTAGTATCGTAATCAAACAGATTTGTGAAGTTCCTGCATAATCTCAGGAACTGGCCAAATGGTATACTGTTTTTTTGCATCTTAGGGTGATAGCTGTCGAAGTGGAGCAGCTTATTTCGTGCTGTAGGCTTTGTGTATAGATCAACTACCAATTTTTGTTGATTTACTTTGATCATTATGTCCAGAAATTCTACATTGCTATTACTGCAAGTTGCTGTAAAGATGACGTTCGTGTCACAAAGGTTAAACAGGCTTCACTGTCCAGATAAAAAAGACATCGTCTATGTATCTGGACCAGCTTGTGATGGACTCACTGAATGGGGCTATCTCATTATATACAAATTTGTGTTCATAGTGCGCCATGAATATATTAGCCACTGTGGGGGCCCAAGAGGCCCCCATGCTTACACCCTTAGTTTGTTTAAATGTGATCCATTGAATTCAAAGGTTTTTTCTTGTAAAACTATAGTTAAGCAGGATATAACATAGGCCTTAGGGCAGTCAATATTGAAGAACTCAATAAACCATGAAACCGACTCCAGAGCACCCGACTGAGGAATGTTGCTATAGAGAACCTGTATATCCATTGTTTGTTTCTTATCATTGAATGTGAGATGTTCCACTCTATTAATGATATCTCTGGTGTCCCGTATGTATGACTGAATTTTAGGGACATGAGGCCGCAAAATTGCATCCACATATTTCTAAAGGGTCTCTGTGGCTGACCCAATCGTGGTCACTATGGGTCTGTAGGGGGGATTGGTGCTGACTTTGTGGATTTGGGGAAACCTGTATATTGATGCCATTCTAGGTTTTGTTACATGTTAGGTATTCCCATTCTTTCTCACAGATCAAATTCTCATCAAAGGCTTTAGTCGTGGTCTCAAGAATTGACTTAGAGACCCTCTTTGTAGGGTCCAATTTAATAGGGGTGCAATGTTCCATATTAGAAAGGATTTGTCCCATATTGGCAACATATTGATTGGTTTCCATGAGGATGATGCCACTGCCCTTATCACAACCTTTGACTGTGGTGTTTTTATTTTGGATAAGATTATGTAGGGCTTGGTGTTCCTCCTTAGTTAGGTTATATGCTGGCATAGGGATGTATTTCAGGGCAGGTGTGAGTTTATTGAACACCACGTGTTCAAAAAAGGCAATTTCTGGTCCCACTTGATCTAATGTGGGAAGAAAAGTGGAAATGGGTGAAAGCCCTGATCTGTTCTCTATATGTTGACTCTGATTTATTTGTCCTTCAAAAAATGCATGCAATCTTATTTTGTGAAAAAGAGATAATAGATCTTGAAAGATTTCCAATCTATTTGCCCTCGTGTGTGGGACAAAAGATAAGCCTTTTGTGAGAAGGGATTCAGTGTGTGAGTCAGTCATTTGGTCACTGAGATTACAAATGGGTATCTCACTTACTCGCACCAATATTGGGCATGTCTCATAACCAAGAATTGATTGTCGTCTTGGTAATGGTTCTGTCCTTGCTGATAATTCTGAGGTGGTTGGTAATTCCCTCGATGGCGCAGTTGATATCTCGTACGCCATCTGGTTTTTTGTGCCCCTCGCCTGGCTAAAAAAGGAGTTAGGTCTCCTTTAGTGTTGACTGACATATTACGACGCGCGTAGAGAAATATATCATTAGCCATGCGAAATACATATATATGAATAAAATCCCTCTTTCCCATTTCCCTTTCCCCTTTTTTTTACATGTACTGAAATTGGTTATGTGAATATGTATCAATCAATCAATCAATCAAAGCATTTGTAGAGTGCACTACTTACCCGTGAGGGACTCAAGGCGCTGGGGGACGCGGAATGCTGCTACTGCTCAAAAAGCGAGGTCTTGAGGAGTCTTCTGAAGGTCTGCAGGTCTTGGGTCTGCCGTAGGTGGATAGGGAGGGTGTTCCAGGTTTTGGCGGCGAGGTGGGAGAATGACCTGCCGCTGGAGGTTGCTCTTCAGATGCGGCGGACTGTGGCGAGGGCGAGGTCGGTGGAGCGAAGCTGGCGGATGGGGGTGTTGAAGCTGAATCGTCTGTTGAGGCACGCTGGTCTGGTTTTGTGGAGTGCCTTGTGTGCGTGGGTGAGGAACTTGAAGGTTATCCTCTTGTTGACAGGGATCCAGTGCAGGTCTCTCAGGTGGGGTGTGATGTGGCTGAGGCGGGGGATGTCAAGGATCAGGCGTGCAGAGGAGTTCTGAATGCGTTGAAGTTGTTTCAGGAGTTTGGCCGAGGCTCCTGCGTAGAGGGCGTTTCCGTAGTCCAACCTGCTGCTGACAAGGGCCTGCGTGACCGTTCTTCTCGTTTCGATGGGGATCCACTTGTAGATCTTGCGGAGCATGCGGAGGGTGTTGAAGCAGGAGGAAGAGATGGCGTTGACCTGCTTCGTCATGGAGAGGGTGGAGTCAATGATTACCCCTAGGATGGTGCGTGGTCGGTGGGTGTTGGGGCTGATCCCAATGCGGTCGGCCACCAGGAGTCATCCCAGGCCGAGGGGGTAGATTCGAGGATGAGGACTTCCGTCTTGTCCGAGTTCAGCTTCAGTCGGCTGTTCTTCATCCACTCGGTGACGGCTTTCATTCCTTCATGGAGGTTAGTTTTGGCGGTGTGGGGGTCCTTGACGAGGGAGAGGATCAGCTGGGTGTCATCGGCGTAAGAGATGACGTTGAGGTCGTGCAGTCGGGCGACGTGGGCAAGCGGTGCCATGTAAGTGTTAAACAGAGTTAAACCGAGTATAGTTCATTGATAAGACTCTGTACATAGAGATCAATGACTATACTGCATGTACTTGTATCATTTGGCTATTGCCCTACCAAGAGAAAGGCATACAATCTTTGATTGTATCAATGAATGTAAAAAACATTGTTTTCCCTCTCTTTTAAGTACCAAAAACTTGATTAAATAAAAAAGGAATTCTAAATGATATTAATTTGTGGGTATTACATGTTTGTGTAATTAGACAATTCAGTATTTATTGTGTTTCCTACATGTTCTTTTCATATATGCTATGTAGACCCTGCTATAGGAAACGTTATTAGGGGTACCCCTTGTTTTGTCACAAAAGGGTACCTGCTATGAAAAGGTAGGGGGAAAAGCAGGTTATAATCACTACAGCGGTGCTGGCATCGGCACCACCTCCATTGACAGCTGCTTTCCTGACCCCTGCCGCCACAGGATCTGAGATCCTAGTGGTGGTGGTGCTCTTGTGGTGGTCCGATGCCCTCCTTGTAATTGAGTGGTTGGACCGATGAGGAGGCAGCGTTCAGACCGCTACTGACAGTAGGAAGGTAGTCTTTAAATTTGGACTCCTTTAAATTATTCCTTGCTGGCATATGCCGTTCTTTTTATTTCCTTAACACATACATTCCACAATTTTATTTTTCATGGGCATGAAAGCTGTTAGTGGTGGGAGATAGTCACTACTGAAACTCACAACACCTGATGTCATATGTGACGGGTTTCTCCATGGAAGCGAGCAGCATTAGCACACTTTTGAGGCTTCTTCCCCTATCTGTGGCTAACAATGCTATGGTTGCTTCCTACTCAGTGCCTGGCACTCCAGATCCCATCCTTTACCTTGTTTCCCCAGTTCTAATCAGTTTCAACTATGGCAGCCTAATTTGCTCTGATAGATGGCCTCCATCAAATGGTAGAGGAAATCCGCTCTCCTCCTATTTTTCACAATCTGCAGGGCAAGCAGGGGATTTACACAGCATTTGACAGGGCAGGGCAATGCTAATGAAAGAGAAAATAATTATATTAAAATATAAGTGACTCCTTCCATTATCTGTCAGCTTGACCTATTCTGTCCTTATTATGCTCAGCAGTGCCAAAGCAACATTGGAGCATTCTCACGTGGAGTCATCTTCTTGACCTTCACAGAATTGCACGACGGTGGACACTTCGCAAGATGGAGCGTACTCGGGGACATTCAGCTGTTGGTTCAGGGACTACATAGGTTGGTGTTAATCGCAGCTCTAAATGGTGCAGTTTACTGTTTATTGATATTTTTCAGACATCGCATGTTGCTATCAGGCTGCCTTAAATTACACCAAGTTGTAAAATGGACAGGAGAGAAATGGAGCTTGATTGAAGGCAGGAGTGATACATCGGGCAAAACTCTGCAGTGTTTTATGTAACTTCACAGAATTCCACAGAATAAATCTTCATGAGATCAGCTCGCACCTAAATTAAGTGCAACTGAGAATTACATGTCTGTGGAACAAGGAGCACTTTCACTCTGTCACTATCCAAGATGATGTGGTCCAATAAACTAAAAAGTTACCATGAGACCAGTTTAGATATGAATATAGAACAGTCTAGAACACCAATCATTTAACAAAAATTTGACAAAGAAGGTAAAAATTTTCCCTGTAGATCCCATTATCTTTAGGATTGTGCCATACACTGAAATGGTCTCTGAATTAATTGATATGTTGTAGCTCCACTGGGTTTAATAATTCTTTGTTGAAAATACATAAGATTTGGCAAATCAAATTGCAGAAATTCCATGTGAGGAAAACTACTTTCTGGTTACAATGGATGTTTTCAGTTTATACACAAGTACTGAGCACCTGAAATGCTTAGAAGCTTTCAGCTCTTTTTTTCTATGCCAAATCAGCCAGCTATCTACAATACATATTTTCATGATTTGAAAAAGGACATATGAAGAACGCGTAGTATATCATGGGTACCATAATGGGATTCATTTAATGTGGGTGTGAGTCTTGAGGCACATGCAGAACATTTTTTGGATTCCAAACTGTGTGTAGAAATGAACATGCTGAGGACACATATTTTCAGAAATCCTACAGCCATTATTACCCTGAATTTTGAGTTTTGGACTTCAAATTGAGTGCTATGATATCTTTGTTTTATGTTGTTTACACAGTGGATCCTTGGACCAGTGTGTGTTGGCACCCTTGGTAGTAGGGTTCACATTGCCAAGCATGATGTCATTTGATGACGATGAAGATAAACTAGTACAAGAACTGTTCACCAAACAAACAGACCCTAGGTAGGAAGCTACACCCAGTACTAATAAAGAAGGACTCAAACAAATATTTATCAGGCTTGAACATCTGAGAAAACTGGAATTATCAAGATGGTGGGACGCCACCATTCTCAAGAGATACAATGATCTCAATCAGGTTCCAAGAGGATTACGAGTAATCATATTCCCCTCTTTTGAGAACCTAGAAACTGACTTACTTAATGATTGGGAACATTTTATCCTGTCTTCCTCATTTGGACTCATGGATATTCTCATAAAACATGGAGAAAGGAGGAGAGAAACACTTAAACATGCAAATGAAAAAATCAAGGAAGAAATAAAAGGTCTCAATTTATTTGAGGCAATAGAAAAGAATTCTAAGATCCTTGGGGACGTTCTGAATACACACCGACTATCCATAAAAGATAAAAAGATGAGACACTGAAAAAGGACAAAAATGACTACCATAACGGTAGAGTCTTTACCTTTGCTCGCAAATTTGATGACATTAAACCACGTCCGACTAACACAAGTGACAAATCTAAAACACCAGCAGCATCCACTTCAGCTAGTTAACCTGACATCTCAAGCAACACTAGCAAAGCCAGTGCCACACAACTCTTTGTATGGGACAGCAGGACCATCCACTGATATGTCTTCATCATCTTTTTTATTGGAGTTAGAATGGTTCTGAGAGGGAACAAGACTAAATGGCAACAAATAGAGCATAAATACAAGAAAACAAAAAGAGGCAGGCACAGCAAACACACATGAAGGGGTAACCCCCAGGTCTGTATCCCGCAACCAGAAGAACTGATAATGACGTCTACTATTGTTCCTAATATCAATAATAAACAAACTTGAACTAAGAATATGGCAATTGTCACCCTGTCAAATTGTACAGTGTCTAGACAACAAAGTGATGTTCTATGTAAAGGCTTGGGCTTCAGTCCAACATCTATGCCAGATTTTGCGCAGATACATGTGGACTTGTAGAAATGTACACTTTGCTTAATATTAAAGAAGTCTATTGATGAACAACCAACCTATGTTTTACCATCTATTCCACACACACTGGAATGCCATAGATGTATAAAAGATGTATAAGAATTTAACTTGCTTTTGTCATTGGATGACACAGGCAGGCCACCACCCTCTATGCTTACTTTCTGATCAGGGTATAGTTTCTAACATCTACTTTGACATTGGGTTAAAACCCAAATCAACCATAATCCCCAACTTACCAGCTGACAATTTGATAGACACAATCCACAAGGCAGTCACAAATTAACTGTACAAACTAGAGGAAAAATGCCAAAAGGGATTCAGATTAGGCAAGAACAACAACAGAGATTAACGCTTCACACTTGACACAAAGTAACAAAAAAGATTGATCACAATCGGCCTATTTTCAAGATCTATGTCTCATCAATGACATTAAATTTAAATACATGTTCAATCCATCGCTCCGGGCCACATGCGTTTACATACTGCCAAAAATTTGCAAAGCAAGGGACTTCCCACCCAGTAGGCCCCAAATTTCAGGTATTGGCTCTCCGACCAAGCGAATCTCGAAGCACATAGATGTTTTTATAGGCATATGTAAATATCTTGCCATCCTATATACATGATACCAAGGACCTATTTAGTATTCTTGAAGCCATCGAATGGACGAACGACTTCAAATGTGTAACATTGGATGTAAACTCCTTATATACATGCATTCCTTTGGAAAAGAGGATACCAGCTGGTAACTGGTTTCAACAGGCCTAAGGTGTTGACATTGGTTCTCGATTTTCTCCCTCATACGTCAACCTATATATGGTCATTTTTGAAGAATTATACCTATGGTCACTATGTCAACCAGAGATTTTGGAACTCATAATATACTGGGGAAGGAACATAGACAATATTTTATCATTTAGACTGGCAGCTCTACTCACCTGAGTTCACTTTTAGAACATCTCAATGACAGTTCCTACAATTTGGCTTTTACACATCACTTCAACCCTAGACAGATAGAGTACTTAGATGTTATTCTATACTGATGGGACAAAAATAGCCTCCAGACTATTTAGGAAACCCCTTCATGTAACTCTATTTTACATGCAGATAGTGTACACCCTAGTGCACATATCAATTCCATTCCCTTAAGCAAAATTGTAGTGATAACAAGATCTTTATAATTGACCAGTACCAACTGGAGCCCCATTTCAGACAGAGAGGGTACTCTGATGTGACTTTGGCTAAAGCGAGAAAGAGAGTTCTTAAGATGGAGCAAAACTCCCTCCTGAAACATAAGCCCAAAGCACAAAATGCCGATCAGCGACTTACTCAGATCACAAGATATAGTGCAAAAACCCACAATCTGTACAAAATCCTTGTGCCCCACAAAGTGCCGGGGTCATGGCTCCCAAACAAACAAAAAGGCTTTTTAAAATGGATAACTAATCTCGTTTCTTTCTCCACTCTCTGGATTTCTTATATATATTTTCATGGTAAGTTGGAATGTTATGTGTGTCAACTATTTGCACCCCTATTTACACCCTTTAACTGTTTTATTGGTTTCTAATGCAATGAGTGGCATACATGTACAATATGTATTATTTAGAACTAATTGTTGGCAGTATGATTATGGGTTCATGCTTGCCTTATCTTGTTATATGAATTTTGTTATATCTCGAATATCAATGATGGAACTAGAGTAACTAACAAATACTCGGGACTGGTTACTATCATGTACTACATGATATATACTTTATTATATCTTGAATATCATTGGTGGAACTAGAGAAATTAACAAGTACTTGTGTACTGCATGCTATGCCACCTTTATGTTAACAATATAATATGATTTTCACCTTCTTCATACGTAATGCTCTGCATCTACTATACGCTCTCTCTTTACACATTTGGAGATATTCTAATATGGCTGAACCACTAGACACGTTTTATGTATGCACTGTTAGGGCTTTGTGGCCCTGTATACTTCTATCCCAATGTACCTTGAGGATAACTTATTCAGTTTCCCTCCTTTGCATGTTAGATACCAAGTAATAAGTTAGCGTTGATCCATGACAATATATACACAGACATTGACGTTCCACACGTCTGCGTCGACCGCTATGCCAAGGATTCCTTAGGTTTTCAAGTACTTAATGACTTTTACTGCTAGCTATTTATTTTACCTAACATAATAATCTATACCTAGACTTCCTGATTTGTTCAACCACTTATTACACTGTTCATTTTGGAACAATTCAAGATGGCTGATCCCGGATCCACACTTTTCTAAAGACACATCAGGACATTTGTCCCTCTTGAGCTAACACATACACTTCTTAAAAATGTCAGCATCCCACAGCTCCCGTCTACCACTTCCCAGATGCTTTGAGGACATGAGACAATACTCCTCCCTAAGGTAATCGATCACAGTGGCAATACCCTTGTACTTACTGAAACTATGGAGGGTTACCGGCAGGCAACTAGAGCCAAATTTCGGGGGGGGCTGAAAAATATTTCGGGGGGGGGCTAAGTCTTCGAGCCATAGGCAGAGTGGCTATAAGCAGGGGTGAAACCACAACAAAAGCCTCATTAACGAGTAAATGGTCTTTTAAAGACCTGTGAAGTACTCGGGTGCGGCTGCAATTAGATGGACTCCAGCCCGCGAGGCTGTCTCAGCCCGGCTGACACACACGACGGGGGGGGCTGAAGCCCGGTGAGCCCAATGGGTGTTGCGCGCCTGGAGGGTTATACCAGTGTTTTTAAATGTGTTGTCTTGACCATACAGTGGGATATCACAATGGCGGGTTATACCTGTGTTTTCAAATGTGTTGTCTTGACCATACAGTAAGATTTCAAAATATAGCCACTTTCATCTAATTTACGCTGCACTTGTCATTTTATAACATGTATGCTTCAGGTTATGGCGGCGCACCTACCACAATTGCTAATTCATAGCAGCATTGGTGCACTTACATTTGCTGTGCAGACCATGTCCTATACATAAAATATTGTTCCTTATCAATGCTATGCCGCATGCAGCAAAAAACTTTTTCACATTAGCTTCTGTTATTTATGTTTCACTTGCCAAATTTACAATATGGTTGTTACATATTACGGTGGCGAACCCACTGCAATTGCTAATACATAGAGGGGACACAGGCGAGCTTATAATGGTCGTGCAGACCATGTCTCACACATAAAATATTGTTTTCTTACCCACGACATGCACATGCAGAAAAACACCTATTTCACACAGCATTTTTCAAATGCTCGTATCGCACGGGGCAATACCAAACATCTGACCTACTTTGAGGAACCACAAGTTAGATTGAATATTGACTCTAGATACTAGTTTAGCATGGCTTCACTAATCTATTTGAGAATTCAGATACTCTTGTTATTGTTTGTGCCATTCAGGGTAGTGTGCTTATGGCGAGGATAAGTATATATTTTTATTTTCCAGGCAGGAACTTATCTTGCTATCAAATATACAGTACAATCTAAGTACTTTCTTTGTGGTCAGATAGGTCAGACCATCATTATATTGGTACATATACTATAATGCACAAGATATTAGATATTAATATCTTGCCCCTGCTGTCAACTTACTTTTAGGTAGAATTAGACGGACAAATCACCGCCTTTCTCCTTTAAGTGACGGACAAGGTTTGGACCACTGACTTCTCTTTATGGTCAATAGTTGAGATTTCCAGCACAGTTATGCAGTCCCTTTAACTTGGTCAAGCATGTTCTTAGAAATTTCTCTACCCTTCTTCCTCTTCTTCTCCAGGTATTTGAGCCATATTTGGTTGTAGCCGTTATTATTAGAAGGTCACCTATTACGATACCTTTGACTACAGGTTGCTCTCATTACCCTAAGAGAACATTTTTATCCCACTTGCTGCAAATAATAGGGAAGTAGCATCTTCGTGGCAGTAGCTTTTTTTTGTCTTTGACAAGACAACATCTCCATCAAAAGATCGTTTCTTCTAACAGTGTACGCCAGAACTGACCCATAGTACCCCTTAGTGGATGGGTGCACAACCTCAGGCATCAGAAGTAAGTTACGTCACCCAAATAATGGAACACATTAACATTGTTTACTACCTGCAAGTCTGTAGTAACCTAGTTTTATCCTCTTTAGGGCACACAGCCAACCAGACATCAGTTCTTGGGATCCTACGACCTGCGAATCACCAACCAACATGGGCTTCTCCCATTTTCTAACTCACTAGAAGACCACCCTCTTGGGAGTCTCTGATGAACACCAGCATATCTTTTCATAGCTAGTTCAGTACTTACTCCTCCTCTTGTCCTACTGAGTATCACTTACCCTTACTGATTCACGGGATGGAAACTGTTGTTCACAATATTGTTTGTAGGGTATCATTCTACAACTCCACACGTGCTCTCTCTGTCTGCACTCTTTCAGGTATCACTACTATAGCTACTCGTATTCAGTTTTGAATTTTTATAGGACAAGCTAAAGATTGTTTATATTGAACAATTTGACACATAATTGAACAAACAAGAAGCGTCCCACTGTATTGGAAATTACTATCTTCCCAGTGACCTTTATAGTTTTTAAGGAAAACAGTAAGTTCTCTTAAAATAACCCTCACCCACCAAAATGGGTGGCATGCTTCATCATTGGGTTCTTTCCACCCCATTGTGACCGACGGAGATGTGGGAGCACTTTGTAGGATGTAAACTATAAGGTAAATGATGGTATAAGAGTGGGAGGGTTTTTTCAGTGTATTAAAAAATCCTTGGCTAATTGGAAACTAAATATTTATTCAATCCTATAGCTGATATTATTAAAAGTGGGGAAAGGAGAAACACACATTAATGTGTGTGTCTCACGGTCAACATGTGTCATGCCAATCCCCTAATACTGTTTTTCAGGACCATGACAATGATCCCATGTACCACTGCTAATTTAAACACCACCCAGGTCTTCCTAATAAAAACTGGCATTTTTTCTTGTCAGGATCTGGAAATATAGGACTTAGCACTAGTGTTTACATATCAATAAAGTTGTAGTCTAAACAAATCACCACATGTGGAGAAAACTCATGTGATATATTTTTTATTTGTGCCAGATTAATCCTAACATTATCAATGAAAGTGTTGGGCTGCCCTTTAAAAGATTCTCAAAAATTGACAAATAAGACAATACAAGACATATAACATAAATCACACACTCTATAAATTTGTTTTGGCATACCGAATTCTAATAGGAAAACCTGGCAGTTAGGTACCCAGGTCCTGAATAATTGTGCATTAGCTGGGAGGACTTGAAAATAATCTGTTTTTCAATGGGAAGCCAATGCAAATGCACGTCCCTAAATGCCAAAAGCCAGCCTCGCAGCTGCATTTTGAACAGTCAGAAGTTTTTGCAACAGAAATGTTGGCAGTTCTTCATATAAAGCATTGGCACAGTCCAACCTGTTCCTAACCAAAGCAAGTACCACTGTGATTGAAGCCGGAACAGAGAGGAAATGCAGACATTTATTTGTCATAACTAAAAGGTCAAAGCGCAAATCTACCACCGAGATAATTTGATATTTGGAAAGACATTTTATTGCCAAACTTGATCCCTAAGTTCTTTACAGTATGTACTTGGGTTTCTGTTGGAGGTAACTGTACCGGCCAGTGGATATCCAAATCAAGTGCAAATTTGTGTCCAAAATTGAGCACTTCAGTCTTTTCAGTATTGCACTTAAGATGATTATAGGTCATCCACCGAAAGACAGCAGAGAGACAGGGTTAAATGGCATCCTGTTCAATAGGCACCCATTTAACAAAAGGTATCATTAGCATAAAAAATTATCTTAACCCAAATGATTCCACCACCTTAGCCTGGGGGGACATATAGATGTTAAATATTGCGGGGCTAAGTACTGACCCCTAAGTAACTCCAACTGAGACTCTTCTGCAATCAGAGGAGTACCGAGGAGGCCAGACTTCTTGACTCCTGTCCTCACGAACAGACTTCAATCAGTTCTTGGCATTATCTCTAATGCCAATCTCCTGAACACCTGATAGCAGTCTGTCATGGGCACCAGGTCAAATGCAGCCGACAGGTCGAACAGTACCAGGACTGCCCTACTGCCTGCATCGATAGTGCTTTTAATCAGTTCAGAGACCTTCAACAAGGTAGTCTCAGTGCTGTATCTTGGCCTAAATCCTGATTGGCTAGGATGAAGTCTGTTGGTCTCTAAGGAGTTGGAGAGCTGACGGTTCACACATTTTATCACCATCTTAGAAGGGAAATTGGCCTATAGTTGCCCGGGACATCCAGATCGGACTTTCGCTTTTTTATAAGAGGGACAATTTTAGCCCTCTTCCATCATGAAGGCATCGTAGCAGTGACTAATGAATTATTCATGAACACATTCAGGATGGGGTTTATACCATCTACTCCCAACGGCAAAACAGAAGGGGGCATGGATCATTGGGAGAGCCAGACTTAAGATTTAAACTAGCACATCTAGAGTCTTCCAAGGAGATTGTGTTGAACTCAGACAGACAACAAGATGTACTGGAATACCAATTAAAATCACCATCATCCCCTTCTGCAGGTGAGGTGGCAGACTATTCTGGATATCCAGAATTTTGTTGCAAAGAAAATGCACCAAGTTGCTTGCACCATTCAACTGAAGGAGCCTTGCTTCTATGGCAGGCGGCAGAGTTGACAAAGTCCTTAAGAGTCTTGAAAATGTCTCTAAATTTACTTCCTGCAATTTCTATCTTTCCTTCATAGTATTCTCTCGTTGTGAATGTTAACATGGCAATATACTTCTTGAAAGCCTTTTTATACTGTTTTGTGGATTTTAAGCACAATTTATTTCTCTATGCCCTTTCCGCCCTTTTGTAAAGTGTTTCCTCATGTTTAAGGGCCTCACCGAACCAGGTATAGGAGATCTTTTTCCTGTTTGTCACCCAAATTGGGAGAGGGGCATGTTTTTCTACTGAAGTACTTAGCCAGCAATCATACTCCTCCATATCTGTATCAATGAAGCTCAAAAGGATCCGTGGATTGTCTACCAAAGTGGACTGTACACTGTTAAAAGACAATTTGGAGAAAGGTCTGGCAATGTAAGGAGTATCACAATTGCCCATGGGGCCAAAAGGAAAGAAAATCAAGTTTCACTGGACCAAATGATTATCTGCCCAGACTACTGGAGTAGGGTCTGACACCGAATAGACTAAGGTTAAAGAACACTAGGTCAATTATATGACCCCCCCCCCCACCCAAGAGTGGCCATTGTGACCCACTGAGAGAGCCCTAGTGGAAATATAATGTCTTTTAGCATGCAGGTGTCTTTCTCGAAAGAGAGGACCCAGTGAATATTGAAATCACTGAGAATAATACAGTGAGTAAAATGTATAGAAGGCAGCGTAGTATCTTAATTAGGCAAATTCAAAAAGGACCCCACCTGCCCCGGCAGCCTATAAATCAGGACACCCCTTACCAACTGTTGAGCCTTCAGCATGAGACAAAATTCAAGTCCTTCTGCTTCTAAGGTGTCTGTGTCCGGAGAAGAGGAACAGGAATAATCCTCCAGGAGTGATGCCTCTGCCCCTCCCAGCGGGCTTCTCTAAATTCAGCATTTTATAACCAGTGGGAATCACCAAGTCAACCACTGGTTTAGACAAGGTATTCATCCAGATCTCAGTGATGAATAATATGTCATGCCTCTCATCCCTGACAAGATCATATATGATCATACATCATACATGAGCACAGCATGCTTCTGGAAGGATTGGACATTAATTAGCCAAGCTTTAATAAAGCTCTTGGCTTTTGTAACTATCATGGAGCAGCCCATGTTTCTCATTACCGGTTAACACATTCAGAGGCATTTTGTGGGTAAATTTCAAAAGGGTGTTAAAGGCTAATAGGTCCTTTTTAGAATACCAGATTTTTACCTTAGAATCTCTACATTTTTGGGCATAATGCCTGGTGCTGTTTGCTTCGGAGACGCTGATGGGGGCAGACAGACTTTCTTTAGGTGCTCCTTCGGCATCTGCACCGTGGCCAGTATTAAGTAGAGAAAGCTTAAGGTGCAGCCAAAGAAGAGATCAGCCCTGAAGAACTTTAGTGGGGTGTATATTTTGAGGATGCTAAATAAGATCCTATCCGAACTATAAGTATAGAGATCCTTCAAGATGAATAAAAAATCACTAGAAATTGTGAATATTTCTAAAATTAATTGGATACCATAAACCTGTGACTCCGAATGTATGATAACACTTGACCGCATTTAACCCCTTGTGTGCCCCGCCCTTTCCACGCCCTGTGCCTGGCGTTTCATTAGCGGGCGGGGCTCATGATGAGATAGTCTCGTCATGGGCACAGCGCAACCGCGGCCCATGACGAGACCATCTCGTCATGGGCACTCAAGGGGTTAAACAAGGGGTTAAACAAGTTCAATTGTTTAGATTTCCATGTATTATTTATTTCCAATAGGAATTGAAATTTACGGCATGTATATCACACTTATTAGATCAAATGAGATGTTTTATGTCTTTACCTGATTTGTGAATAGTGTTCATAATGGTATGGATTTTTGACCAAATTTTGTAATATAGAAGACTAGTGCAATTTTTCTCCGTAAGCGAAGTGTCAAAGCTTACGGACTTAACAATCCACCCTTGAAATGCTGCCTGTAGCCCCTCTAGCTCTTTGCTCTGGGCTTAGACTTTATCTATATCTTCCATTGAGGCCCTTTGTAATTCCCTTTCCTTTACCTTAATCTCTTCAAGTTTATGCTCATCCTCTCGTTTCTCTTCCCTTTTTTTTCTACCATTATGGATCTTAGAACCCCCTTAAGTGGGCCTTATAGGCATCCCAAACTATTTGATGTCTCGCCAAACCTATATTTGCCTGAAAATATATCTCAGATTTTTTTCTTAAATCTCAAACTACCTCCACATCCAAGAAAATGGTCCTATCTACTGACCATCTTCTCTGCCCCTCCTTTTGCTGTATCGTCAGCGATAGGGCAACAGCAGAATGATCTGACATTATCGCGGGAGTATGTGCTATCTCGATTACATCCCCACACAGCTCTTGATCTAATAAAAAATAATCAATATGGGAGTGATGTCTGTACTTTTTACTGTAAAAAGTAAACTCCCTAACCTCCCTCCACTTAGTTCATACTTTCTAGCCGGGAGAATGATCTTGGTGGATTTGTATACTTAACTTTTGAGGTCCTGTCTAATCCTTTATCCATCACTAGATTAAAGTCTCCTCCCATCACAATAGGTGCTGATGTCTCTAATAAACAGGATTCCATCTTGATTAGAACCTCTGGATTATCATTATTTGGCCCATAATATACTACGCATACCAGAGGCCTGTTTTGAATTGCAAGAGTCACCACTAACCATCTGCCTGAACAATTCATTTCATATTTGACTAATCTTACTCCATTATTGTTTTTAATATTAATGGCAACTCCTCTAGTACTCCCCCTCTGGTCAGAACATACTACCTCCTGGACCCATCTACACTTATCAAAACATTGTCTACATTCAATACTTTCAAGATGCGTTTCCAGTAACAATATGATTTGGGCAGCGCTTTCCTTGAGAATTTCCATAACCCTAGACACTTTCCTCCTAGATCTCAGCCCATTCACGTTCCAAGTTAAGAAATTAACTACTTTCAGCTTATCCATTCTCTAAACCTAAAATGCTAATTATTACCCTATAATCTTGGTTCTGGCCCATAATCATTTCTGATCTTATCTCCACCCCTTCACAAAATAATCAGATGAGAACTATTTTTTTATTTTTCTCCCAATGCTCCCTACACCAGTGCCCCCCAATCCTCCCCCAGGAAACCCCCCTCTCCAGACCTAGGGCGATACACTCCGCCCTTTGCGATCTCCCCCATTCCTCCCAGCGAGGAGAGACCTAAAAAAATATATATATATGTAAACAAGAAAATAATATAAAGAAGCAAACAAAAAAAAAGAAAACAGCCTATCTATAACATTCTTACATACACATACTACTAACAATGATACATACTCTTAATGGGACTCTAACCCTTATGACATAAACTTAAATCTTATATCTTATCATGCCCTCTGTGATAAAAAGATATCCACTTCTTCTGGCTCACTTATATTATACATTTTGTTTCGGCACATAATTTTTAGCATAGCTAGAAATTTTAGCTGAACCTGAGCGCCCTTACTGCCCAACTCATTCATTCTCGTGCCCAGTTCCTACTGCCTCTGGGCAGTCCTCTTACCGAGATCTGACCTGATTTGATAAGAAAACCCATCGTGACTTAAAGACCCCCCCTTCAAGGCCCGTTCCAATACTAGCTCTTTTACAGCAAAAGTTGATAAGTTTATCAGAATCTTTCTGGGGGCCTTCCGATCCGGGTTCAACCTAAAAGTATCCATATGAGCCCTCTGGATCTCCTCCCAATCTATATCTGGCCTATCCTTCAAAACGTCCTCTGTCAGGTGGCCACATATAAAGGCCTTAACATCTCCTTTCTAGGCCCCCTCAGGAATTTTGAGAAATCTTAGATTGTTACGTTGGGATTGGGTTTCCAGCCTTTCCAAATCATCTTGCAAAGTTCTATTCTGTTTTCTTAGGAGCTCAATATCCTTGGAGTTACCCGTCACTGATGCTGATAGGGCTTTAACCTCCCCTTCTAGAATTCCAGTGCGCTACGCAAGGTCATCGAGCTTCTCCTCGATTACCTCACTTTTATCTCGGATCCCCTTTTGATTCATTTCAGATATGTCAAATTCTGTGAAAATTTCTTGACGTACAGTTAGGAACATCTTTTCCATAAGATATTCCCCTCTATTGCCACATAGATTACCCTCGCTTTGCTTGGAGTTCTCCGTTTCCCCCAAATTAGTACTTACTAGTGGGGAAACATGGCGGAGGGCTGATGCCGGTCGCGCGAGCTCCTGACCCGAGAGAGGGGAGAATGCTGTTTTACTGCGGAAAATAGAAGGTAACAGCCTTTAAACTAGCGTGAAACTTCTATGCTTAAGGATACAGGAGCAGATAAGTTGAAATAAACATATAAAAGCTTGGGTGTTTAATTGGGAAAAAATACGGGCCCGCTCGGTTTACCTGAACGGTCGCTGCCTTGGATGTGGAGCTGCAGTGGGGAGTTTGGCATCACGCAGCGTGTCTTTTTCGGAAGTCTCATGCTGCGTTCACAGTAGCAGGCTTCCGGGTCAAGAGAGGCAGAGGAAGCACAGTGCATGGGACATTGGGGAAGAGCGGACCCACGAGTGGCGCCGGCAGCTGCACGGAAGATTTCAAGTGGAAACTGACGAAGTCTATGCTCCACAGTATGCAAGTTGAGGGGCAGCAGGGTGTGCTTGGAGGTAGGAGGTGTCAGAAGACCGGCGGACCTCAGGTACAGGGGTGTATGCGGGGGGGGTTGAGGCTGATGGAAAGTGAGCTTCAATCACTAGCGCCACAGCCACACCAAGAGCCCAGAGAGAGTGGTGGAGGCTGCGGAGATAGGGGGAGTGTGGAAGTGAGGATAGACCTCCCTCTAACTATATCTTTAACCGAGTCAGCAACCTCAGCAACAACAGAGGTGGAAGCCGAAAGTACGGCCAAAAATATAACTGAAAATCGAGTAAAGAGTCGATATCAGCTCCAATCTCTTCCAGAGGGCAAGAGTAAAGGAAAGGGAGGTAAGGGAGGAGGCAGTAGAGAGCTGGTGGCTAGTGCAGAGACTGTAGTAATTTCCCTCAAAAATAAGGCGCTGAAGTCAGGAGGGAAGCCTAGACGCTGCGGCCCAAAGGGGGTGGGTGTGCCTGCTTAACCTACACCCTCCTTGAGGTCCTATTTTAAAATCATGAAGCATGTAGAAAGTTCGCAGGAAAAGGATAATAAGCCACAAAATGCTCTACTTTCCTTGGAAAATCGATTCGCTCCGCTGGTGACGCTTACACAGGTTGTAGAGTTACAAGCAGAAAATTTAAGCCCTGAGACAACCCCCAGTCCCAGACCTGATTCTAGTCCTACACTGAATCACTGAAACATTTCAAGAAAGTAGTATATACTTATCTTGAAGTGAGCTGAAGACAGATATATAGCAAAATAGAATGCATTTGGAAACCGTATGCTTAGGAAATTAAACTTTTTTTGTTTTCCTCTCTTTAAACGTACTTTTTCTTCTTCCCAATCCTATTGCATCTGTCCGTGATGCTGTACATATTTTTTTTACTTACAGTCTTTTTATTGATAAGCACAAAAGGTACATAACAATGCTTAGACAGGGTGTGGTATATTCATAAAATGCAGTTTGTGTTTACATTGTCAATGCAAGTCACCATCACATGAGTCAAAGAATGCTGCTAATACATTAATGGGAAGCTTACATAATCCACTCATCAACAGTAGTATAAGCCCAGAATAGTATTGTCAGGCATTGGCTACCACACGGGGGGCCTGTACATAGCAACACTGACGACAAGGATTGCATATGTATTGAAGGTCATACTAAGTCCTACAGCACAATCAATCACAGATCAGCATGCTGTATTCCACCTATTTGTGGGGGCCATCATTAACACTTCTAAAGCTATTGTCATACACCCTGTTGTATTTCAGATTAACATTGATATCAGTGAATTAGTGAACACTTAGGTGCACATGCATCAACATTGTGAAAAGCGATTCCTTAATAGCGAGAAATAAGGAATCGGTATTAAGGAATCGCATTTCAGAATGCATCAACAGATTCTGTAAAAATGAGCGATTCCTTAAAAATCGCTAATATTTACCAAATCCACATTAGCGAGTAGAGCAAACACCGATTAGCAAAAAGCGATTTTGGTAATAGCGAAATCCGTAATAGCGATTTCGGTATTACCGAAATCGGTATTAGCGAAATCCGTAATTGCGAAATCGCAAAAAACGGGTTGCTCTGGGAACGGTCTTATGACATTACTATCAGGAAGTACAGCTGCCCCACCCTCATTCACTCGCCTGAGGAGCTCACAGGAGGAAGAACAGGACACAGCCTAAGGCTGCAGATTCGTCACTGACAAGACTTCCACCCTACCCTCACCAGGATGGACAAGGATGTACCAGGCAGCGCTGAAACAGCCAGGAAGAGGAAGCGAAAGTTCTCAGACCGGGAACTGGAGTACCTGATCGAGGGGGTGAGCAGCAAACATGATAGGCTGTTTGGAAAGCTGTCTCTCAAGGTGCCAGAGGCAGAAAAAAGACGCATATGGCTGCGCATCAGGGAGAGGGTCAATGCCGTGGGAGTGACGCCCCGCAGCATTGACGAATTAAAGAAGAGGTGGTACGACCTCAGGAAGAGGGCCAAGGAGAGGATCGCAGAAAGGGTCAGGGAGGCAGCTGGCACAGGAGGGGGACCATCCACAGTGCCTGCAAACACTGCCCTGGAGGAGCTAGTCGAGGGGACCATCGAGCCAGAGGCGGTCGTGGGAGTCACGCAGAGGGACACCTCCGGCGCAGCCACAACTGAGCAAGGCAAGATGCATGCCTGCGCCTATACTCTACATATCGTATACCTATTCCCATCCCCCCAGCTCGATCACAGTGTGCAGGCAGAAGTGCACCACACATCTTCCCTCATATCAGTAGTGCATCATGGGAGTCGTAGTCATGTCAGCCCGGTGTGCAAGTATAGTCATAAAAGCAAAAATATTTCCCAACAGCAGTAGAAGCCAAACATAGACTCAAATATTGTAATTAATAGAAGGACATGTATGAAAATTTACAAACTGATGTCGTAATAATCTCACTAACCATGCACTGTTTCACACACAGATGCATCTCCTGGCGATTCAGATGACAGCGGCCGCCTCATCATCTCGGAGACACCAGCTGATTCTGATGGCGACACTCCGCAGGAGGGTCAATCCCCACCTCCACCAGCAACCATACCACCACCACCACCACCACCACCACCTGCTGCACCAACTGCAACCAAACCGCGAAGACGCAGGGCACAAGTCCCCTCCATGCAGGTGATGGATGCATGCCCGAGTCCTGCAACACCATCTCCCCAAAGTCCAACAGTTGTCACACCGCCAGCCCCACCACCAGCACGTGGCCGAGTCACGCAGCGGCGCAGGTCCCTGCGCAGTACTTCGGATCTAGCCGACCAGGCAAGCTCCCCATATGGTGGCATCGGGGCACAGATGCTGCGTGTCCAGCGCCTGCGGGGAGACACATGGGGACCATTAGCATACACATGTCGCGTCTTGCAAAGCAAATGTGTACCCTGACAGAGGCAGTGCGGGACATGACCACTGTAGTGGCAGAGGGGAACGGAAAACTGAGTGAGGACCTCCAGGAACTCACCCGTGCCATCAGAGCAGGGCATCACAGTGAGCGACGGAGGCACAGACAGAACTTGCTCCGTTCCACTGCATCAACCAAGGCCATCACTAGCCTGTGCAACAGCACTGCTGTTTTGTCCCGACTCTCCGTGTCACTGCAGGTGGACCAGGGCCATTATTGTGGTGACGTCGCAAAGGCCCTAGGCCAGGTGACCACTGCAGTGGAATACTTGCAGAGCGGAACTTTCAGTGGCAGCACCTTGGGAGGGGAGGACGGCAGTGAGGCTGCCTCAAGTGTCAGCAGCGTATCTGTGGTGGAGACCAGCACCAGGAGGCGCAGTTCGCGCTGCTCCACAGCCACCGGAACAGGCCGTGGTGAGGTGGAGGAGACAGGTGATAGGAGGATGGGCGTTCGTGGCAAGCGCCACTAGACATACAGTACGCCATCCCTGACCATGGTGGGGTAACCATGGTCCTCTCCAATTGTACAATTGCACACCCGTGACTACAACGGGCATGTTTAGTTCCTCATTGTGTGGGGGAGCTCTAACTCGCATTCATGTGTGCCCGCACATACATCAGTGCTCCTGTGCATTAAACAGTAGCACCACAAATGATTTCATCATGGATCATTCTTACCTGGATCAGAAATGATGTTGCGTGATGTATGTCCACCTCCTTTGGCCCTCAGCTGTGTTGGGAACGTGTGTCTGTCGGTGTTGTGCGGGTGGTTGGTCATCCCGGTAGTCGTCATTCCTGTCCACCTCTATGGGTATCCCCCTTCTGGTTGCGATGTTGTGCAGCATGGCACATACTGCTACAATCCTGCAGCAGGTGTCTGGTCTGTATTGCAAGGCACCACCAGTCTTATGTAAGATTCTGAAGCGACTCTTCAGAATCCCAAAGGTCCTCTCAATCACATTTCTGGTGCTTATGTGGGCCACGTTGTAGCGTTGCTCCTGTGGTTTTGCTGGATTGATGTAGGGGCTGAGGATATATTCACGCAGGGCGTATGCACTGTCACCTACAAGATGGAAGCAAAGGCTTAGCAACAGTGATGAATATACATGTGTGATGCTCATGTTTTGAAGAGGTATGTATACGTACCAAGCAGGAGTCCCTCTCCAAATTCTCCATTGAGTAGGCGCCTGTGGATGCCACTGTGTCTGAATATGTAGGAGTCGTGTGTGCTCCCTGGAAATTGTGTCACTAGGTCCGTGTTGATGTGCTTGGCATCGCACACGACCTGCACGTTGATGGAGTGGTAGGACTTCCGGTTACGGAAAATGTACTCATTGGCTGAGGGTGGACAGATGGGGACATGTGTGCAGTCGATGCATCCTATGACATGGGGGAATTGGGCCACCTGGTAGAATGCCTATTTGGTGTGGTCCGACTGCTGTGGGGTTGTGGGGAAGCTGATGTGGGTATGTATCATTGTCAGCATGGCATCAATGAATTTGTGGAAGAAGCGTGAAAGTGCGCTTTGTGATACGCCTCCTGCTACGGCGATGACCCCCTGGAAACTTCCAGAGGCCAGTAGGTGCAGGCTGCATAGGACCTGGACGTGCGCAGGAATTGCATTGGTCCGACGTGTCTGGTGCTGCAGTAGTGGTTCAAGGTCTGCAAATAGGCACATGATCATGGCACGATTGAGACGAAACTTGTCGTAAACCTCATCCTCATTTTGTCCTAGCAATGTGATGCACACTCTGAAGACTCTGTCCTGGAACCTTTTCCTGCGCTGTCCTGCTGCATTGATTCGCATCCTCCTTGCAAGCACGTAGAGGGCTGCCATTTTGTGCAAGGAAACAGGGTCTCCTGGCCCTATTTGAATGGCTTACTGATTGGTAGCATCTGTGGCACCTGTAGTATGTTTTTGGAAAAATATTTTTTTTAAATGAAACTTTACCTCCAGGTTCTGATTCCCCTTAATCTGCTCATGCTAAATAGCGATTTTTGGGATTTTCGGTATTTGCGATTTTTGATGCATTCATTAGCGATTAGTCATTTGCGATTGGCACTTGCCGGGCGCTATTAGTGAATTCGGTATTAGCGATTTTTGTGTTTTGCGATTCGTTATTTTGACGGGGCTTCTTTTAGCGATTCTTTATTTTAGCGGGGAATTATTTTGCGATTCTTTATTTTTTACCGATTTGTGTTGATGCATTGGGAATCGTTTTTTGCCACTCGCTAACGGGTGATTTTAGCGATTCGGTATTTTTGCGACTTGATTTTTGGTTGATGTATGTGGCAGTTAATCAACAAACTCTAAATAGGTCTTGTCTAATTCCAGGGCTTAAGTGCGTAGAAGGAGCTGTCATAGCTAGCGGGAAGTGGGGCAGGCGGGTCTCTCTCTGCACTAAGTGCTCCTTGTGCTAGTGGGAGAAAGCTTGTATTGAGTTTTGGCTGACTGATACATGTGAATTCTAGACGCATGAGGTATTGTGTTAATGTCCTCCATATGTGCTGCAATTTTTGGGCTGAGTTAATCAAGTTGTGGAATAGCTGCTCCAATGCCTGAAGGTACTATATTCGCGCGAACCATTGTGAAGTCGAGGGCGGTGCAGCTTGCTTCCACATGAATGCAGTGAGCTGTTGCGCTGCCAGCAATAAATGGCTGGTGAGGGCTTAGTCTACGTGCGTCATGGCATCTAGATTGATGGGGCGTATGTCAAGTATAATCGTGGGGTAAAGTCCCGGGACAGGGAAAGCCTATAATTCCCTTGATATACCCCAGAATCTCTTTCCAGTATGTGACAATCACTCTACATGACCCCCACACATGAAGGAAGGTTCCGTCACCCTCTCCACAGCGCCAGCACGGAGGAGACACATCTGAGTAAATTTGAGACTGGAGGGTTGGCGTTCAGTACCAATGAAACATCAGCTTGTATGCAGTCTCACACGAAGAAAGGCAATGGTAGATTTTAGAGATATCTTGCCACAGTGCTTCCCATTGCTCAGGAGCGATTTACCATGAGGTTGTGTTGTGCCATGTGGATTGGTACTCATGTGTGCAACTCAGAGGTGAGATTTGCAGCAGTCGCTAGGTATTAGATATTAGCCCTCGAGTGCCATCGAAGGCGCGGACAAGTTTCTTAAAGGGAGTATGTGGGCGAACCACTGCTGGGTAGACCTCGGGATGCAGTGCCCAATGTTGCTGCTAGAGATATTCAAGGCGCGCAGTGGCCTGAAGGTGAAATTCAGCCCTACACTCATCAAATGTCTTCATGACACCTCCAGCAAAGAGATCCTGAAGTGTCTGACAGTCTCCTTCACTCACTTCAGTCATGAAATGAGGAGGGTGATAGCCCGGAAGGAAGGCGGGGTTACGAGCAATAGGTGTATGTGGGGATGGGAAGGCGGTCAGACCCTTTTTGAGAGCTATTTTACCCCAGATCTCCAACACTGTCCTAGTCGGCATCCCAATGTACATGCTGCATGGCCGAGCCTGTTTGGGTAGCCAGGTGAGATCCCACAGGGGCCTGCATGCTACTGCGCGGTTCAAGTGAAACCAGTGCTTCTCACTCTGGTGTACTAACCATTCTCAAATATATCTCAGATGGGCTGCCCAATAATATTCCAGGAGATTGGGTCATGCCAGACTACCCCTATCGGGGAGTAGCATAAGCAGAGAGTGAACGATTCGCGGCTGCTTCCCTTTCCATGCAAAGGTACATATGTCCCTTTGGAGACACTGGATATCCTCCTGAGGGATCGGCGTTGGTTGCATCTGAAACACATAGAGGACCCGTGGGAGGACGTTCATCTTTATGATATTAATATGTCTCAACCAGGAGATGAGTGCCGATTTTCATCTCTGAAAATCTGCCAAGATGGAGTGGCAAAGAGACAGCCATTTTGCTTGTGACCAGGATGCAAGTGTCAAGGTGATGTAGAAGCCCAAGTACTTGATAGAGTCCGGGTACCATTGAAATGGCACATGGTTCTGTAAATCCTTAACCTCCCGGGGCCAGGGTAGGATGACTTGGACATGTTGGGCCCGATTCACAGAACTAACTTAAGACAAAATCCTAAACTTACTACCATTTTCGTATTCACAGAAGGCACTTACTCATTTTGGTATTCACAGAAGACACTTACTCACTTCGGTATTCACAGAAGTTAGAAGTCCTAACTTTAGGACTCCTCAATGCCTTCTGTGAATACCGAAAGTCTTAAAATTAGGATTTTTCTCAGTTTAGGAGTCCTGAAGTTAGGACTCCTAACTTTACTACTACTAAACTGAGAAAAATCCTAATTTTAAGGCTTTCGGTATTCACAGAAGGCATTTAGGAGTCCTAAAGTTAGGAGTCCTAACTTTACTACTACTAAATTGTGAAAAATCCTTATTTTAAGACTTTCGGTATTCCCAGAAGGCATTTACGAGTCATAAAGTTAGGAGTCCTAAATATACTACTACTAAACTGAGAAAAATCCTAATTTTAAGGCTTTCGGTATTCACAGAAGGCATTTAGGAGTCCTAAAGTTAGGAGCCCTAACTTTACTACTACTAAATTGAGAAAAATCCTAATTTTAAGACTTTCGGTATTCACAGAAGGCATTTAGGAGTCCTAAAGTTAGGAGTCCTAACTATACTACTACTAAACTGAGAAAAATCCTAATTTTAAGACTTTCGGTATTCACAGAATGCATTTAGGAGTCCTAAAGTTAGGACTCCTAACTTCTGTGAATACCGAAATGCGTAAGTGCCTTCTGTGAATACCAAAATGAGTAAGTGCCTTCTGTGAATACCAAAATGGTAGTAAGTTTAGGATTTTGACTTAAGTCAGTTCTGTGAATCGGGCCCGTTAAATTTAAAGCCAGAGATGGTTTCAGAGGTCTGTAGGCATTCCACAACACCAGGGACCGATACCTCAGGCCACGTCAGGGTGAGTAGGAGGCTATCTGCGAACAAGCCTATCTTATGCACTTGACCACGAAAGGGTATGCTGTTGATTGTGTCTGCGTCATGGATTTGAATAGCCAGTATCTCAACTACTAGGGAAAAATAAGAGTGAGAGCTGGCACCCCTGCTGTGTGGCCCAACTGCAGGGTTCGTGGTCTGCCTGTTGACCCAGACACGAGCTACCGGTGCTAAGTAGGAAGCCATGACATTGGAAATAAAGTGCCCCCCCCAAGTCGATTTTGTGTAGCACTGCCTGAAGATATGCCCAGTCAACCCTATCAAATGCCTTCTCTGCATCGAGTGAGATAAGGCAGGCAGGAATATCCAATCTGTGAGACTTCTATCCAGGTGTGCTATATGACAAACATTTCCAGCCCCTTGTCGCTGGCGGATAAATCCCACTTGGTCAGGGGGTCACTTGGTCAGGGCTAATAAGGTCCGGTAAATAAGGCTCTAGTTGGGTAGCTAGAATTTCAGTGAGTAGATTGGCATCAGTGTTGAGTAAGGCTATTGGTCAATAAGAGGAACATTGGCCGTTTTAGGTATGAGCTAAATTTCCGCCTCGGCCATCGTAGGTGTGAGGCCAGTGTCTTGGGAGAAACAATTAAACATACGCAATAGGTACTCTTGGAGTTGGAACAGGAATAATCAATAGAAGATCACTGGCATTGCTTGCTGTGGCGGCAGAGGTTCCCAAGAACAGTTTGCAAGATATGAGCAAAGCTACGCAGGCGGGGGATCTTCCCGGGAAAAGAGGTGTTGATAATAGTTCTAGAAGGCTTCTAATTTGTCCCTCTCTGCGGTGACCCACCCTGAGCTTCCTTCCCGCATTTTAGTAATTTGGGTTTTGGTGCATGTTTGTTGTTTTCTATGTGCCATAACCTTCCCCACTTCCCCACCTCATCCCAACCCTCGTAATATCACTGCTGGAGAGCTAGAAGGGCATGCTCTGCCTTTGCCGAGCGGTGGGTGCGCAATTGGCCTCGCAGTATGGCTGGCTGTCGCTTGGTCCGGTGGGTGTGGGCATCCTTATCTGTGCACTCCAATTACTTAATCTCTGCCATCAGTGTAGACTCTACTAAACCTGCTTCTCACCTTTCGGGCATGGGCATTGGATGTTATTGTTCCCCTGATTGTGGCTTTAAGTCCATCCCAAAGCTTATCGAAGAAGGTCTCAGGGAGTGCATTAAATTGAAAATAATCAGTAATTCCTCTACATCTATGGGATCATGCAGGAGGTGCAGTACAAGCACCAGAGTGGTGTGTTCCCTGAGCGTTTTGCCTTCGCAGCCCAGGCAAGTTCTACATGTGCATGATCCAGGATAGAAATGTTTAAGAGTTCCGCGGCACATAGACAGTGTAGAAGAGGGAGGGTGACAAAGGCGTAATCTATGCAGGAGTTGGAAGCATGGACATGTGAGTAGAAGGAGTAATCTCACGTGCCAGGGTGCTTATATCGCCAAGCATCTATCAATCCAAATTTTGCAATGGCCCATCTCATGCAGTTCCCTAAGGCAATCCGCTCTGACCTTAGAGCGGGTAGAGCTGCAAAGCACATGGTAGTCCCTACAGTGCCTCCTTTCCCAGCCAGTCCTGGTCTCAGTAGGTGCTAGGCCGCTGCCACCCGCAGGTCTGCAATCAGGGCACCTGCCCCATCTCCTCACTCACCAGCACTGCCGAAGCGTAGCAGGATTCCTCTGCTTGCACTATGAGGGACTCCCAGCCCAGGCGTTCAGTTCTTCAATACTCTGGGGGAGGAGGCCAACCCGCAAGCGAGACAGCAATGCATCTGCCAATACAGCCACAGCAGGCCTACACCGTGCCGGGACCCCTACGGCAGCACCAGAGCCCTCCTGCTTTCAGTCTCTGCAGTCAGCGAAGGTCTGGCCTCGATAGGTTCCCCACACAACCCTCTCCTCTGCAGCAGCTCAACAGTCCTTGGGGACAAATTGGCAGCTATCACTTCCGTCCATCGCACAAAGCCTCTGGCTGCATCAAATCCTTTGTGTCTGCTCCAGCTACTGGGGGACGTTGCACAGCGCTGACAATGAGGAGAAATTGCTTCCCGTGTCACTCACAAGCCTGTAGCTGGGGCGCCCATTCCGCCCAGGCACTCACCGGCTCAGCCGAGTCGCAGCAGGACCCTCGGCCGTGCCGTGAGGAACCATCAGCACTCTCGGCCCCCACTGTCAGTTCTTTAGTACTCTGAGGGTAGAAGGCTCACCTGCAGATAGGACTACAGCGTGGTCAACCCCACTGCTGTGGCTGGCCCACACCATGTTGGTGCACCCGCAGCAGCACCCGATACTTCCACCTTCCAGCCACGGGGATTTCACTCTCTTGGTGCTCACGAAGTTCCCCAGAGTTAGACTCATTGCGAGGCTGGGCTCAGCAGACTCCCACACTTTACAGCCACCTTTGCAGTGGCTGAATAGTCCCAGAGACCAAGATGGCGGCCATCACCTCCGGCTGCCGTTCAGAGCCTCCAGCCGCACTAAATCTTTTTACAACAGGGTTACAGCTGAATGTATAAACCACATTGTGATAAAGACAATGCATGCATACCCCACTGTATGCGTGTTTACTGCATCAGCCTTATCTGGAGGTCTGTGCATAAATCCTTGTGTGCCTTTGTTGCTAATACTGTGGAGTATCAAGAGGTTCTCCTTTAGCAAATCTTATATCACCCATACATTATGTGGAGATAAAACTATGGGCCGGTGTAATAACGGCCCTTCTTTGTGATCGTTCATTCATTTCTCTCCTTGTACATCATGCTTGATTCGTGACATATAGCATATGACACATACTTAGACCCACATTCAAAGAAAGGCACTTTTTAAACATTACATCCTCGCGGGCATGAGTTCCTATCGGATCACGTGGTCTGTGAGCAGGCAGATTGCGTGTACGCTGGATGACGTATCTGCCCATTGTACCATGAGTATTGTAGTCACTGTGTACCTCTATGTATACCATTGTCAAACAACGACGGTGTTTATAAAAAGATTGGTCATTCTAGATACCCGCATGTGAATACCTGTTGGATGGTGGGTGGATGTAATCATTATGGTTTAATATAGCGGCATTCAATAACAACAGAAATTACAAAAATGTTAAGTGCATGGAGTTTACACATGATCCCTACATTTGCCTGTCCACCATAGACATACCTGCAGGGCTCACCCAAGCCCTTTATAGCAGGCCAACTATCAACACATGCCCTCCGACCATCCTAACATGAGAAGTCAGTAAGTGTAAATACAACACAGTATCATATCAGAAAACGACTGTGTACACTCGTTTTCGTAATTTCTGTTGTCATAGAATGCCGTCATTTTACACCATAATGATTGCAGCCACACGCCATCCAACAGGTATTGGCGGGAATTGGGCGGCGGCACAGGAGCAATTAGAGCGGGCAATGATTTGATCTGATGTGGGTGAAGAAGAGAAGAAAAGAGGATGGCTGCAATTCAGGCAGCACAGTGGACTCAGAGTGTGATTTATAGTTTGGAGGATATATAGAGCGTGATGAAGGATTTTGATCCGTTTGTACAACAGCATGCCCTTCAGCATATGTCGACTGCATTGATTGGTCTGTGCGAACAGTGTATTGGAAGCAAAGCCCCTCAAATCATTTATGATAATCAAGATCGTGTATATTCCGCTGGTATGGCTCCTGCAGAAGTCCACAGAAATGTTGGGACATTACAAAGTTATAGGGCGAAATTATATCATAGTACCCGAATTCCAGTATCTCAGTTTCCAATGAGGGATGTGCAGCCCATTTACCACCCTGAGGGGCATATTCTCAAGGACCTATCGCTGAGTTATAGGCACTTTTCTGCAGCCAAAGTCGCAATACATTTATCACCCCATTCACAAGCTGGTGTAAACAGCCGATATCACCAGTTTCCGGCGATAGCATCCTCAAAAAATAACACCACGGATGACCCCGGCAACTATCGCTAGTGAGATTCAGAGTAGGCGTTCTGGAGCAAAAAGCCGCAACAACACTACTCCGCAACATTCTCAATGACCAGCCAGATCAGCGATAAGATCACAAAACATGCGATAAGGCACGATAGCAGCAGGAAATTAACAACTGCTCTGACCTGGTGCTAAGTCAGACGACATCCGGCAACAGAAAAGGGAGCCCAGACCACAGCCACACCTGAAGACCAACAGATGCCATGGAGCCACTGATAATGCAGCACGGAGCCCTAACAGGGCCACAACACCCACCGCCACCACCCCCAGGACCGCCACCCCCGTACCCCTCCACACCCCGCTCCCCGGACCACCACAGAGGTAGCGCAGACCAAGACAGCGGACCTTCAGAAAATGCACCAACCTCACAGGCCCAACACCAGAGAATGTCATTGCTCACTACAGGCTCAAAAGGACAACCATCCTACGGATCCTGACCACCATTGCCCACAGGCTGATGGTACCAACACAGGGGACAACCAACATCTCTCCGCAGAAAAAGCTGCTGGCTGTGCTGCACATGCTGGCCTCTGGGACCTCCCAACCAACAACCGCCAGAGTCGGAGGAGTCTCACAGCCAGCCCTATCAAAGTGCATCACAACTGTCTTGGATGTCATCATCAGCTTGGTTCCCCAGTACCTATACTCCCCCTCCCACTGCGCAGGAACAGCTGGAGACCAAGCAAGGCATCTGTGCCATACCTGGCTTCCAGCACGTGTTAGGGGGCAATTGACTGAACACATGTCCTACTTTTGCCCCCTGGTGACACTACACACAATTACCTCAACAGAAAGCACACGCATTTCATCAATGTGCAGGCAACAGTGGACCACATGGGAATCGCCACCAACGTCGTCGCCAACTACCAAGGCAGTGTGCATGATTCCTACTACTACCGACAGTCCATCATCAACCAGCGCTAACAAGATGGCACCCATGGAAATGCACTGCTTGTTGGCAAGAACCAAATGAACACACCACACCCCCCAACTCCACAATCCTGCAAATCTCAACTCTGGGGGCCCGATTTACAGAACTAACTTAAGACAAAATCCTAAACTTACTACCATTTTCGTATTCACAGAAGGCACTTACTCATTTTGGTATTCACAGAAGACACTTACTCACTTCGTTATTCACAGTAGTTAGGAGTCCTAACTTTAGGACTCCTAAATGCCTTCTGTGAATACCGAAAGTTTTAAAATTAGGATTTCTCTCAGTTTAGGAGTCTTAAAAGTTAGGACTCCTAACTTTACTACTACTAAACTGAGAAAAATCCTAATTTAAAGGCTTTCAGTATTCACAGAAGCCATTTAGGAGTCCTAACGTTAGGAGTCCTAACTATACTACTACTAAACTGAGAAAAATCCTAATTTTAAACTTTTGGTATTCACAGAAGGCATCTAGGAGTCCTAAAGTTAGGACTCCTAACTTCTGTGAATACCGAAATGAGTAAGTGTCTTCTGTGAATACCAAAATGAGTAAGTGCCTTCTGTGAATACCAAAATGGTAGTAAGTTTAGAATTTTGTCTTAAGTTAGTTCTGTGAATCGGGCCCTGTGATTGCACACGTCACAGACTCACATTCAACATGCCAAACAACATGCCCACCTACCAGACACAACAGCATAACTTACTGTGGCAACCTGGGCTAGCCATGTACATGAGCCATCAACAGCATGGCACATCAGCCACACAAGAGTGGAATGTGGGGAGAGGTGGGAACCCGGCATGTGCGACGGAGGCAAGTGACCCATGAATGAGAAGGTACACAATGCCAAGTGTGGCGGAGATGTGCTGGACATACTGCAGTATGCAGACAACAGCGATATCCATGTCCACATGCACTGCTGGTGTATGGCGTGTAGTGGACAGTGGACACAACCATGTCACCCCAGCCAGTGGGAAAGATCCCAGAACTGTAGCTTGTGTCTCCCCCCAGTAAACGTGCGCAGAGTGGGCCAGCCCGGTGTACGCCAGGCCAGTGTAGGGGTGTGAATAAAAAGCATGTAGCTCTGGGCGTGGTTCTCTTCTGGAATGCCCAACGTGTCTGCCAGGGCGGCACCTCCCAGCCCGCCACAAGGCCGACGCCATGAGCGGTGTTGCCTGAGATCCTGCGCGCCTGCTGCACCCTGGACCGCTGGTCCCCGACCCGTCATGCCCGCCCCTGCTCAGCCAGGCCTCACTGCTTACCTGCCTACACTGGCGTGTGTCGAAAAGGGCCCACCACATGCCGGCGCAAGCCCCAAGCCCGAGGCCCGTGAGCTTAGTAGCCTCCTCAGAACATCACGGCTTCCGCGACACAGGCCCACAGTACTCCTTTCTCATTGACAAACTCCACCGGCCTACACAGCTGCCAGATCGGTCACACATTTGGAACTGAGTCTTGATTACGCAATGGCAGCGTACACATTTTATGTTAGATTTTATGTCACTGTAGTCCCTTCGATGTGGTGCCACCAACTCCGTGCCTAGCATCCAAACTACACCTGTCTGTGGTCCCTTGCTGACTACTGCCTTCGGCCTACACTGCGGTCGAGTATGTCACACAGCTGGAACTGAGTCTTGATTTGTGTATGGCAGAGTTCACATAATTGAACTGATGGAGAGGAGTAAGAGGAAGACATAGTGCAGTCCGGAGGAAAAAAGGATCCTCGTTACGGAGGTGATCAAACACTGCCAACAATTGCTCTGGTGTCACTAACTTTGCATTGCGAGCCAACGACACATGGCTGTGGGCCCCTGCTGACCACTGCATCGGGCCTACACTGCGGTCGAGTAGGTCACACATTGGGAACTCAGTCTTGATTTATTTATGGAAGCTTTTATATCATTGTACTGGCCTCATCGCAGACTGCATACCCCGTCAGCTTCGGTACCACTAAGTCTGTTCCCCGACAGCCATGGATACTTTCTGGTTGAACTTTGGTGGCGTCTGAGTCTATGGAGTCTGGGTTGTCTTCATCATCATGTCGGTGATACTGATTTATTGGCAGAAACGAGGCTGTAGCATTCCAGTCCTCAATTTGCCGCTTCCGGATGGCTTCTGCCCTCTGCATCATGCCCTGGAGGACACCTTCCACTGTCATCCGCAAAACTCGGCCACATTCACCTCGGACATCGATGAGGACTGGCTCATCTTGCGTAGCCCATCTCACTGCACCGCAAGTCACCATCCCCTGGCGGTGTGCCTGTGCCGGCTGTAGTGCATCCAGGGCCACTAACTCTGTACAGCTCAAGTCAGGGACCCTGTTCGGTGAGATATTGGATGGCCTCTGAGACGTTGGCCTTGGGGTCCTCAATGCCATGTGTCTGTGGCCCTGCGCTGTCCGCTGTCTCCGGACTCAACTGTGGTCCACCAGGGCTCACACATCAAATCGAGTTTTGACCAGCCCGGAAGTCGCATCGCAGCAGGAGGCACATGCCACCACCGCCAGAATCACCTCCAAACGCCAACTGCCAAAGTTGAAACAGCCGTACTGGCAGACTAATGGTGTTACTCACACCTGTCGTGGATGCCATCATCTGCCTGATACCCTGCTCAGCACTCCAGGTGCCACTAACTCAGTGCACCATGACTCATGGACCATTTCTGAATGAGTTGTGTGCTGTGGTGAGCTCACGCAGCAATGTCACCAGGCATTGTGGGAGACCTGGGACGATGATGAGGAAGATGATGCATGTGTAACACACCCCACTGCAGCTGCATCAGGAATAACATGAAGGGACACAATCCTAGACAATTTTTCACATGAGGATGCTCATCTCTAGTGCCCCAACCTCAGTGCATTGCAACTCACGGACACTTCTGTTTGCAGATTAGGTGACCTCTGTACTTGCTCCGGCTACCACCATGACGCTCCGCAGTTGTCTCTGTAATGCTGGTGTTTTCTGTTTCCGTTGTAATGGTGTTCACTGTACAAGTTGTTGCCAGCACCAACCACTCCGTGCAGGCTGGCTTACACTAACCCCACACCCATCCAGCACAGGCATCACTGTACATGTGACCCTGCCAAAAGGGGCCGGGTGCACGTGCCCGTGGCCAGTCCCACAAACTATCTGCATGTGTCCGTGTGGTCATAATGTATGCATTGGGGCCCTGGGACCTACGACATTACATTGTGCTGTGCGCAGCGGATACAACCATGTCCCCGCTGGCAGCGTGTAAGACCTTGGACATGTAACTTTGTCGTCACCCACTCAATACGTAAGAGGAGTGGCCAGGGCCATCGTATGGAGGTCCGGTGTGGGTGTGTGAGTGATAACTCCGGGGCTCTGGGTGTGGTTCATTACAGGACATGTGCACATTACTGTGTCTCTGTCACAGTGTGGGTCTACTTTGTGGGATGTAGATGGTCCCTGATGGGACTTAGACACCCACTTATATGGTCCAGTTCGGCTTCCATGTGCTCTGACTCCACCCGCACCTATTCGGCCACCTCCTTTTGGCATTCTGACACCTGGCATTGGAATGCAATGGGTGCCTCAGTGGAGTGTTGGGAGCAAGCTGTGGTGGTGGGTGCTTCCAGCTGTGTGGTCTGTGCGACGGAGGCAAGTGACCCATGAATGAGAAGGTACACAATGCCAAGTGTGGAGGAGATGTGCTGGACATACTGCAGTATGCAGACAACAGCGATATCCATGTCCACATGCACTGCTGGTGTATGGCGTGTAGTGGACAGTGGACACAACCATGTCACCCCAGCCAGTGGGAAAGATCCCAGAACTGTAGCTTGTGTCTCCCCCCAGTAAACGTGCGCAGAGTGGGCCAGCCCGGCGTACGCCAGGCCAGTGTAGGGGTGTGAATAAAAAGCATGTAGCTCTGGGCGTGGTTCTCTTCTGGAATGCCCAACGTGTCTGCCAGGGCGGCACCTCCGAGCCCGCCACAAGGCCGACGCTGTGAACGGTGTTGCCTGAGATCCTGTGCGCCTGTGCACCCCGGACCGCTGGTCCCCGACCCGTCATGCCCGCCCCTGCTCAGCCAGGCCTCACTGCTCACCAGCCTACACGGGCGTGTGTCAAAAAGGGCCCACCACATGCCGGCGCAAGCCCCAAGCCCAAGGCCCGTGAGCTTAGTAGCCTCCTCAGAACATCACAGCCTCCGCGACACAGGCCCACAGTACTCCTTTATCATTGACAAACTCCACCGGCCTACACAGCTGCCAGATCGGTCACACATTTGGAACTGAGTCTTGATTACGCAATGGCAGCGTACACATTTTATGTTAGATTTTATGTCACTGTAGTCCCTTCGATGTGGTGCCACCAACTCCGTGCCTAGCATCCGAACTACACCTGTCTGTGGTCCCTTGCTGACTACTGCCTTCGGCCTACACTGCGGTCGAGTATGTCACACAGCTGGAACTGAGTCTTGATTTGTGTATGGCAGAGTTCATATAATTGAACGCATGGAGAGGAGTAAGAGGAAGACATAGTGCAGTCCGGAGGAAAAAAGGATCCTCGTTACGGAGGTGATCAAACACTGCCAACAACTGCTCTGGTGTCACTAACTTTGCATTGCGAGCCAACGACACATGGCTGTGGGCCCCTGCTGACCACTGCATCGGGCCTACACTGCGGTCGAGTAGGTCACACATTGGGAACTCAGTCTTGATTTATTTATGGAAGCTTTTATATCATTGTACTGGCCTCATCGCAGACTGCATACCCCGTCAGCTTCGGTGCCACTAAGTCTGTTCCCCGACAGCCATGGATACTTTCTGGTTGAACTTTGGTGGCGTCTGAGTCTATGGAGTCTGGGTTGTCTTCATCATCATGTCGGTGATACTGATTTATTGGCAGAAACGAGGCTGTAGCATTCCAGTCCTCAATTTGCCGCTTCCGGATGGCTTCTGCCCTCTGCATCATGCCCTGGAGGACACCTTCCACTGTCATCCGCAAAACTCGGCCACATTCACCTTGGCCTTCGATGAGGACTGGCTCATCTCGCGTAGCCCATCTCACTGCACCGCAAGTCACCATCCCCTGGCGGTGTGCCTGTGCCGGCTGTAGTGCATCTAGGGCCACTAACTCTGTACAGCTCAAGTCAGGGACCCTGTTCGGTGAGATATTGGATGGCCTCTGAGACGTTGGCCTTGGGGTCCTCAATGCCATGTGTCTGTGGCCCTGCGCTGTCCGCTGTCTCCGGACTCAACTGTGGTCCACCAGGGCTCACACATCAAATCGAGTTTATGACCAGCCCGGAAGTCGCATCGCAGCAGGAGGCACATGCCACCACCGCCAGAATCACCTCCAAACGCCAACTGCCAAAGTTGAAACAGCCGTACTGCCAGACTAATGGTGTTACTCACACCTGTCGTGGATGCCATCATCTGCCTGATACCCTGCTCAGCACTCCAGGTGCCACTAACTCAGTGCACCATGACTCATGGACCATTTCTGAATGAGTTGTGTGCTGTGGTGAGCTCACGCAGCAATGTCACCAGGCATTGTGGGAGACCTGGGACGATGATGAGGAAGATGATGCATGTGTAACACACCCCACTGCAGCTGCATCAGGAATAACATGAAGGGACACAATCCTAGACAATTTTTCACATGAGCATGCTCATGTCTAGTGCCCCAACCTCAGTGCATTGCAACTCACGGACACTTCTGTTTGCAGATTGGGTGACCTCTGTACTTGCTCCGGCTACCACCATGACGCTCCGCAGTTGTCTCTGTAATGCTGGTGTTTTCTGTTTCCGTTGTAATGGTGTTCACTGTACAAGTTGTTGCCAGCACCAACCACTCCGTGCAGGCTGGCTTACACTAACCCCACACCCATCCAGCACAGGCATCACTGTACATGTGACCCTGCCAAAAGGGGCCGGGTGCACGTGCCCGTGGCCAGTCCCACAAACTATCTGCATGTGTCCGTGTGGTCATAATGTATGCATTGGGGCCCTGGGCCCTACGACATTACATTGTGCTGTGCGCAGCGGATACAACCATGTCCCCACTGGCAGCGTGTAAGACCTTGGACATGTAACTTTGTGTCACCCACTCAATACGTAAGAGGAGTGGCCAGGGCCATCGTACGGAGGTCCGGCGTGGGTGTGTGAGTGATAACTCCGGGGCTCTGGGTGTGGTTCATTACAGGACATGTGCACATTACTGTGTCTCTGTCGCAGTGTGGGTCTACTTTGTGGGATGTAGATGGTCCCTGATGGGACTTAGACACCCACTTATATGGTCCAGTTCGGCTTCCATGTGCTCTGACCCCACCCGCACCTATTCGGCCACCTCCTTTTGGCATTCTGACACCTGGCATTGGAATGCAATGGGTGCCTCAGTGGAGTGTTGGGAGCAAGCTGTGGTGGTGGGTGCTTCCAGCTGTGTGGTCTGTGCGACGGAGGCAAGTGACCCATGAATGAGAAGGTACACAATGCCAAGTGTGGCGGAGATGTGCTGGACATACTGCAGTATGCAGACAACAGCGATATCCATGTCCACATGCACTGCTGGTGTATGGCGTGTAGTGGACAGTGGACACAACCATGTCACCCCAGCCAGTGGGAAAGATCCCAGAACTGTAGCTTTTGTCTCCCCCCAGTAAACGTGCGCAGAGGGGGCCAGCCCGGCGTACACCAGGCCAGTGTAGGGGTGTGAATAAAAAGCATGTAGCTCTGGGCGTGGTTGTCTTCTGGAATGCCCAACGTGTCTGCCAGGGTGGCACCTCCCAGCCCGCCACAAGGCCGACGCCGTGAGCGGTGTTGCCTGAGATCCTGTGCGCCTGCTACACCCCGGACCGCTGGTCCCCGACCCGTCATGCCCGCCCCTGCTCAGCCAGGCCTCACTGCTCACCTGCCTACACGGGCGTGTGTCAAAAAGGGCCCACCACATGCCGGCGCAAGCCCCAAGCCCGAGGCCCGTGAGCTTAGTAGCCTCCTCAGAACATCACGGCCTCCGCGACACAGGCCCACAGTACTCCTTTCTCATTGACAAACTCCACCGGCCTACACAGCTGCCAGATCGGTCACACATTTGGAACTGAGTCTTGATTACGCAATGGCAGCGTACACATTTTATGTTAGATTTTATGTCACAGTAGTCCCTTCGATGTGGTGCCACCAACTCCGTGCCTAGCATCCGATCTACACCTGTCTGTGGTCCCTTGCTGACTACTGCCTTCGGCCTACACTGCGGTCGAGTATGTCACACAGCTGGAACTGAGTCTTGATTTGTGTATGGCAGAGTTCATATAATTGAACGCATGGAGAGGAGTAAGAGGAAGACATAGTGCAGTCCGGAGGAAAAAAGGATCCTCGTTACGGAGGTGATCAAACACTGCCAACAACTGCTCTGGTGTCACTAACTTTGCATTGCGAGCCAACGACACATGGCTGTGGGCCCCTGCTGACCACTGCATCGGGCCTACACTGCGGTCGAGTAGGTCACACATTGGGAACTCAGTCTTGATTTATTTATGGAAGCTTTTATATCATTGTACTGGCCTCATCGCAGACTGCATACTCCGTCAGCTTCGGTGCCACTAAGTCTGTTCCCCGACAGCCATGGATACTTTCTGGTTGAACTTTGGTGGCGTCTGAGTCTATGGAGTCTGGGTTGTCTTCATCATCATGTCGGTGATACTGATTTATTGGCAGAAACGAGGCTGTAGCATTCCAGTCCTCAATTTGCCGATTCCGGATGGCTTCTGCCCTCTGCATCATGCCCTGGAGGACACCTTCCACTGTCATCCACAAAACTCGGCCACATTCACCTCGGACATCGATGAGGACTGGCTCATCTCGCGTAGCCCATCTCACTGCACCGCAAGTCACCATCCCCTGGGGGTGTGCCTGTGCCGGCTGTAGTGCATCCAGGGCCACTAACTCTGTACAGCTCAAGTCAGGGACCCTGTTCGGTGAGATATTGGATGGCCTCTGAGACGTTGGCCTTGGGGTCCTCAATGCCATGTGTCTGTGGCCCTGCGCTGTCCGCTGTCTCCGGACTCAACTGTGGTCCACCAGGGCTCACACATCAAATCGAGTTTTGACCAGCCCGGAAGTCGTATCGCAGCAGGAGGCACATGCCACCACCGCCAGAATCACCTCCAAACGCCAACTGCCAAAGTTGAAACAGCCGTACTGGCAGACTAATGGTGTTACTCACACCTGTCGTGGATGCCATCATCTGCCTGATACCCTGCTCAGCACTCCAGGTGCCACTAACTCAGTGCACCATGACTCATGGACCATTTCTGAATGAGTTGTGTGCTGTGGTGAGCTCACGCAGCAATGTCACCAGGCATTGTGGGAGACCTGGGACGATGATGAGGAAGATGATTCATGTGTAACACACCCCACTGCAGCTGCATCAGGAATAACATGAAGGGACACAATCCTAGACAATTTTTCACATGAGCATGCTCATCTCTTGTGCCCCAACCTCAGTGCATTGCAACTCACGGACACTTCTGTTTGCAGATTGGGTGACCTCTGTACTTGCTCCGGCTACCACCATGATGCTCCGCAGTTGTCTCTGTAATGTTGGTGTTTTCTGTTTCCGTTGTAATGGTGTTCACTGTCCAAGTTGTTGCCAGCACCAACCACTCCGTGCAGGCTGGCTTACACTAACCCCACACCCATCCAGCACAGGCATCACTGTACATGTGACCCTGCCAAAAGGGGCCGGGTGCACGTGCCCGTGGCCAGTCCCACAAACTATCTGCATGTGTCCCTGTGGTCATAATGTATGCATTGGGGTCCTGGGCCCTACGACATTACATTGTGCTGTGCGCAGCGGATACAACCATGTCCCCGCTGGCAGCGTGTAAGACCTTGGACATGTAACTTTGTCGTCACCCACTCAATACGTAAGAGGAGTGGCCAGGGCCATCGTACGGAGGTCCGGCGTGGGTGTGTGAGTGATAACTCCGGGGCTCTGGGTGTGGTTCATTACAGGACATGTGCACATTACTGTGTCTCTGTCGCAGTGTGGGTCTACTTTGTGGGATGTAGATGGTCCCTGACCACTTATATGGTCCAGTTCGGCATCCATGTGCACTGACCCCACCCGCACCTATTCGGCCACCTCCTTTTGGCATTCTGACACCTGGCATTGGAATGCAATGGGTGCCTCAGTGGAGTGTTGGGAGCAAGCTGTGGTGGTGGGTGCTTCCAGCTGTGTGGTCTGTGCAGGGGCTGGGGTCTCCTCTATGTGGCTTGACTTCCCTGCTCCTGGGGGTGGGTTGCCTAAGATATCCATTAGCAGTTGTAGGGTGTCGATGTTGGATGTGTCGTGGTCCTCTCCGGCATCACTGATGAGTTGTCTGGTCTGCTCAGCTGGAGGTGTTGTTTGTCCCTCTGCAATGTGAAGGGGAGATGCCTGTTGACATGTATGTTGGCGCATTGTTCTTGTTTACATGCAGAATATATGACAATGTACTTTGTGACTGTTTGGGAGATGCTGAAATTTGAGGCGGGACAGTGGACATTTGGACTACATGACGTATGTGAGCTTGTACACGTACATTTCATTCTCACAGTTTCCTGTTATGTTAGATGTGATTGGCCTATTTCTGCGCATGGGTGGACCCAGTTGTGTCCTCTGTTCTGCAGTGTCGGTTTTGCAGTTTGTACCACATTGTCCTTGGATGTGCCTGAATTGCTATGTGTGCATGCTGCAGTGTGCCACGGGGATCTGGGTCATGATCCTGGGTCATTGAGGGTGTGCAGTGTGCTACACATCATTGTGCATGTGTGCCATTGTGCCCATCTCCCTCCGTCCCCACAGTCCCTGGTCGCTTCTCACCCTGTTGATGTTGTGTCAGGCCCTATAGTGCTGTGTCCACACTCCCGACTCCTTGCACCATCTCCACACTGATGGCTGTGGCCTCCATTCCCTCCAGCTCCTCCTTTGGCCCAGGACTCCCACCTCCTGTCGTCGTTGCTGCCTTCCTGTTAGCAGCGGGTTCGTGCTTGGTTTGGCTTTCCACATCATGCCAACGCCTCTTGGCCTCCTCCATTGACCTCATCGACACTCCAACTGCATTCATTTTTGTCAAATCGGCATTCAATTGATGGTATTGTTCTGTCACCTCCATGACGCTGATCCGGTTTTCCGGCGGACTGCACCCCGACTTCCTCTTCCTCTTCTCCTTGCCTTTGCCCGACTCCTGGGTTCCTTTAATGGTGGTCTGTGGGGCGTGTGGGCTTCGCGTTTGTCCTCTGCACTCGGTCCGGGTGCATCCATGTTGCCACACATGTGTTTTTCTTGTTCTGCTTTTATAGTGCATTTTCCCGCATGACGCGTGGGATTTGCAGTCCTGTCGCTGGTTATCGGTGATTTTGGTATCACGCTTGGCCTCATCGCAACTTTTTTGTGTTCGTGTTTTGCATATTTGCAGCGTTGCGTTGGTATTTAACGCGGTCATTTGACGTGTTGTCGTGGGGCTATCGCCAGCTTTAGAATACCACGGTAATTTCCCGCGATAGACTGCGATAGACTGCGATGTGAAGAGTTGCATTACGCTACTTTTGCGGTAGTTATCACACGTTCTTGAGAATATCCCCCTGAGATTCCAAAGCAGCACAATGCATCAAATGTTGTTGCTCAGCAACGGGTCGATTCCAGAAGCAGTGGGATTATACCCTGTGGAAGAGAAGTGAGATATTTGGTTTTAAGAGTCAATTACCGGATCCCAGAAAAAATCCTACTGCATATTATAAAGAATTAACAGAAGCTGCCTCCTCGTCAGTTATGACATTAGCAGATATTGAGATACTTTTTGGGCTGTTAGTGCCGGTAGATATATGGAAGATATATGGAAGCAGGTGCATACACAGGATCACAGAGTGGAATTGGGTGGTACATGAGACGAGATTAAGGCATGGGATTAGGAACGGAAGCCAGGTGACAAACCTAGGGCTGAGATATCAGCTTTACCAAATCGTATTATTACTTACATGCATTCTCTTAATCCACTCAGACGAGTGGATAGGGACAAGTTGACGGCATGTCGTCAAAAGAAGTGGGAGAGTGTGTCTGATTTTTTTACTCAGTTTGAAGAGGTGTTTTGAGATTTTAGTGGACAGGATTTGTCAGTGGAGTGAGGGGTTTGTTTGTTTGTTAACAGGTTTGTTACAAATTTACTTCCTGAAATTGTAGCTCAGTTGTAAGCCTCTGTGAGTACATGGACCACTTCCTCACCTTCAGTAATATTGAGCACGGCTCACTATTATGAACATCGAGAAAATGAGGATAAGGTTATGGTGGAGAAAAAGAGTAAGGATTTAAAGACAAAGGTGTTGTTGTAGCAAGTTGCCAGGGGATCGGTAAGGGGCTGGGCTACTGGTCCAGCTTGGAGGTCCTGAGGTTCAGGTAGAGGTGGTGTGCTGCTGGGGCTGAATCAGTGTGTGTATTGTAAAAAGGAGGGGCATTGGCAAAGTGAGTGCCCAGACCTGTTACAGAAAGTCGCAGTACCGAGAGGCAGGGGGTGGAATGGAAGGGGTCGTGGCGAGGGTAGCCGAGGCGAGACTCAAGGGGATGCATCCTCAAGGGGCCGGTCTGATCAGACTTATTTTAATGATCCCAGAGGAAGAAAGTATTATCATGATGAATATGATATTGGTGAAGTTACAGGGATGTCCTATAGCTGGGACAGCAAGGGACAGGGTAAGGTACCAGTCCAGATTCCTGTAGATCAGTGTGGTCCTTATGTCACAGGAGACATACATGGTTTGACGCAGAAATCTTTGGTGGATACAGGTGCAATGAATAGCTGGTCCCAGAAGCCGCCCTGTCTGGTCGCAATAATGTTTCGGTAGGTTTTTCAGGCGTACCGGTTATGAGCCCCATTTCCAAACCTCTAGCTTTGACTGTTGGTTCTTTTATGGTAGATTCTTCATTCTTGTTGACATTAAATTGTGATGAAAATTTTGTAGGATTGGATTTGTTAAAGAAGTTATGTGCTACTATTTATTGTTCCCCATAAGGTGTTTATATGACTTTTGAACCTAATTTGGATGGCACGAAACAGTATTTTGCAAAGGACGCTACACTTCCTGTAGAGTTTCAGGATGTCCCATCTTCTTTGTGGGCGACAGCGGACACTGATGTTGGGTTGTTACAGATACCATCCGTTTCTATCAAGATCAAGCATAATGCTGTGCTCCCTCGTATTCCTCAATACAAAATATCACAAGTTGGGGAACAGGCTCTGATGCGGATTATACATGATTTGATTAAGTTGGGGGTGGTGGAGGAGACAGTAGCGAATGTGTGTAATAGCGTGTGTAATAGCCCCATTCTTCCTATTCTTAAAAAGGATTCATTTGACTCAGACTCTGATGTTTACCGGTTCGTAATTGATTTGCGGGAAGCAAATAAAATAGTTATTCCCCAGTTTCCAGTGGTTCCTGATATAATAGTCCTTCTCACAATGATCCCTTCGATGGCAAAATACTTCTCCGTGATCGATTGGAAAAATGCTTTCTTTAGCATTCCTGTCCACCCTGATAGCTGATATCTATTTGGTTTTGCTTTAGCTGGCAAAAGCTTCAAATTCTGTAGAGTTGCTTAAGGGTATACAGAAAGTCCTAGTATTTATAGTCAAGCTTTAAAAGGTCAATTGGACTCGCCCTCTCTCCCTGAAGGTAATGCATTATTGAAATATGTGGATGATATTTTGATAGCCTTCGACACTGAAGTGGATTGTCGGGATGCCACGGTAAAATTGTTAGTGCATTTGGCGCAACACGGACATATAGTGTCCGTTTCTAAATTCCAATATTGTCAACAGCAGGTCACCTATTTAAGTCACCTGCTGTCGAAGGAGGGACGGAGGCTAACACCTGAACGAGTTGGTGCCATTGTTAAGATGCCCGTCCCTGTGACTGAAAGGGATGTGTGTGCGTTCATAGGCATCACCTCGTATTGTGGGCACTGGATTCCTGCTTACTCTTTATTAATACAGCCTTTGCTTTACCTAACCACTAAAGATTTGTATGAACCCTTGCCCTGGACTTATGAATGTCAGCATACTTTTGAACAATTAAAAATTGCGCTTTGCTCTGCACCTGTGCTTGGCACGCCGGATTACAAAAAGCCCTTGGTGCTGTACGTAAACGAAGTGGCTGGACATGCACTCTCTGTGTTAGCACAAGCCTTTAGAGGTAAGCAGAGGCCATGCACGTATTTTTCTGCTACACTTGACCCTGTCGCCAGAGCCCTCCTGAGCTGTTTAAGAGCCCCGGCAGCTGTGGCGGTTTCTATTAGACAATCAGCAGGGCTCGTTCTCAATCATGATCTCACAGTAATGATACCGCATGCTGTGGATGTACTTTTTTAATAGAACGAGGACCCAGCACCTTACCAGTGCTCGTATGACTGGATATGAACTGACACTGTTTGCACCTCACATTACTATCAAAAGATGTGCCACACTTAATCCAGCCACGTTAAACCCCTTCCCTTCGGAAGAAGAGGACATGGATGTCCATGATTGCTTGTTCCGATTGACGAAGAGACGAAGGAACGGGTAGACTTGACTGATGTTCCCTTATCTGACCCACAAGGGAAACTATAGGTCGATGGCTCTTGTTTTAAATTGTCAGATGGCACCACTACAGCGGCATTTGCTATTACCGCGATCAATCAGTACAGGCTGTGGAGCTGGTGTCGCTTGTGCAGGCATGTGATTTAAGCGACTGACTGAGTGTCAATATTTATACTGACAGCCTGTATGCCTTAGGGGTGGCGCATAACTTCGGACGCTTCTGGACAGAGAGAGGATTCTTGACTTTACATGGGACTAAAATTCAACATGGTCTGTTGATAGAGAGGCTTTTGACAGCTTTGACACTTCCCAAACGATTGCCAATAGTGAAATGCAGTGCCCATAAAGCGATTACTGATGATGTCCGGAAAGGGAATGCATTTGCAGATCAGATAGCAAAGGAGACAGCTGGATCCAAAATGAAAAAGATGTTTGTGGCGGGCCCAGCTAGGTGGATGCCCGAGAATGTGATGTTTGAGGACACACTTGCCAATGTCAATGAGACTCAGAGTGAAGCAACAGTAGAGGAGTTGATAGTGTGGCAGGAGAAAACCGGGCGTCTAGATGACGAGGGATGTTGGACTGATTTGTCCGAGAAACAGTGATGGATGTTACCAGGTGCATATGTACTTCCTGTAGTTACTATGGCACATGGTCCAGCTCATATTAGTACCAAGGGTATCTGTAAGTTGCTAGATCCTGTGTGTGTCAAGTACCAAAACCTGAACTGTAGATTCCACAGGAGCAGATGTGAATTTCCTCTATCCCCTACACCACTACAGTGAACTTCAATGCTCCCTAGTAGTAGTGAGGGGGAAATGGGATTGGGATAAGAAAGAGAGACTGAACTGCTTTGTTTCTTCTGGACTGGATTCAACAATTCTTCTTGTAGACTCCTGTAACAAATTACAACATGTACCTCTCCTCCTACATAACTACTACTTCTAGGTTACCTGTCCTTCCGCAGTGGTTTGCCGCTCTCTTAACTTAGTGTTGATCTATGTGTGTCGATCTATCACTATTCTGTTCTGGTTAGGTGTGAGTATTCTTGTATAACCCTGTAACACAAAACGATATATAAATTATTTTTCTATTTCTAATAGCTAACCTCTCTCTCTCTCTGTTAAACTATTGTTACCTGTTTGACACCTGAACCTTGCTTTATTTTTTAATCCTCTTTAATGATATTCGTGGTGAATTTAAACAGCATGCAATTAAGACTTGTTCTGTTGTGTCTTTGTCTTCTTCTTGTCTTTCAGCTGATGAGGACACCGCACGTTGGTAAGTACAATTATATATATAATTATATCTGCTTGCACCTATCTTTCTGCTCCAAAGTAGTATTCAGTTCAAAAGAATGTGCTTTATTCCGGAAAATGTTCTTGGAAAAGTAATGTCCTTTAATGTGAAGTGGAAACTGCTACTTGCGTCTCTACCCTTCTAATGCTACTGTTAGTCTCTTCCAGTCCCCTAATTTCTCATGGTACAGAGAGATAATGAACAGGAAGAAAATTAATCCTCAGAAGAAATCCACTTGACACTATAACTAGAGTTAAGGCTGAAAACGCTTCCTTCAGACCTTCAAAAATGTGACTAAAGTCATTGAAAACATTCTCACAAAAAATACGAGTAAACGTCACTAGCTTCACTTAGCTTTTCATATTCTGGAACTCCTTCTTCAAAACCGCCAAGTCTTCTGAGGGAAATAGGACAGAGCTTCCAAGAAATGCAGCCTGTCCTTCAGTTCTGTCAGTTGAAGTGCGTAGGCAATTTCGCAAGCGGGTGCTAAAACAGCTGCAGCTTCTCGCGAGCAGAACAACTAGACCGATAACCCATGCGTCGGTGTTTGGCGGCCATCTTGGAACTCCGCGGCCGCAAACCCCATAAATATTGCACCCAAAGAGAAACTAAGGTCAAAGAAATAACCCTGCAAAGTCTTAAATAGATGGGGCTAAGTAACCTTTGCCTATTCTGCCATTTCCTTAAGGATTTAGGAACCCAGGTCTGACCACTCCTGACAGTGTGGCAAAATTACATTATTCCAAAGGTTGCTACTCACTTAGTGAAATACTGTATGATCTGTCTTAGACACTATCCTGGGAAGGGAACCCCTTCACCTTCTGGTAATTTTGCAACTCCCTCTTTCCCTTTTGAGGTACTCCAAATAGATTGCATAGAATTGCCACGGGTTAACAATTTGAAATACGTGTTAGTGGTAGTTTGTGCTTTTAGCAAATGGATTGAGGCTTACCCAACAAAAGAAAACACCGCCATGGCAACAGCAAAGACCCTTATTAAGGTGTTTTTTCCCTGTTACAGCTTGCCCCATTTGAGCTGGAGTGACAATGGAAGTCACTTCAATGCCAAATTGATCCAGCTGATTTGCGACAGTTTGCATATTCAGCAAAAGTTTCATGCAGCTAATCACCCTCAGTCAGCAGGTTTAGTCGAGAAGTACAATGCTACTTTCAAGTTAATGCTGGCAAAGGTGAAGGAGAGTACTGGGTTGCAATGGTCAGATGCAATACCCCTTGCTTTGTTGCCCACTAGAAAGTCTGCCCATTCCTGGACCGGATTATCTCCCTACGAGGTAATTTTCGGTCGTCCAGAGAATTTTTACGCCTATCTTCATTCAATGTCTCATTAAACCATGGATTTTTATCCTTCTCAGAAATTCTTTTTAGTTTTAGTGGCATGGTGGAGTTGACTATGTTCGTCATTGATTTGGTGTAGTGTTCAGTGAGTTCGTTAACGTTCAGCAAGTTAGGCGGATCTATTCCCTTCTCACATCTTGCTATTAGTAACTCCATATTAGGGTCTTTGGTGTCCCAGGTCCACTTTTTCAGTTTGACAGGCTGCGCAGTCCTGCTCTTTTTATTGTGGGTATCAGGAAGGTTATGGCATGGTGGTCTGACATATCACAAGGAGCGATTGATTGGATTGTGATATCTTTCCTCTTTGAGATTACCCAGTCTAAGGTTGCCCCTTTTGAATAGGTTGGTTGATTGCATGCTTGAATAAGGTTTAGATCTGTGAAAAAGTCTTTAAGAGCGTCGATCTGTTTGTCATTTTTGTCATCCCAGTGTAAATTGAAGTCGCCTAGGAATATGTTGTTAGTGTGATTGTTAGAGTTAGCCGTGATGATCTCCATTAACTGTACTATGAACATAGCATTATTGCCTGGTGGGTGGTAAAGCGCATGCAGGTTGCATCTTTGATTGTCTGCTGTTCTTACATTGATGCCTAGGTATTCCATGATTCAAGAGGGTCGGACTGAATTTGGTTGATCTCTATGTCCGAGCAGTGTATGCAGGCTATACCACCACCTGTCTTATTTCGTCTGTCTAATCTCACGATGTTATAACGAGGGGGCACCAGAAGATCCATAAACGGGGAAGAGGATTCCGTAAGCCATGTTTCTGTTAGAATAGTTACATCGATTTCCTGGCTAACTATGAGAGCATCGATGTCTGGAGCATGTTTTGTTGCGGACCGACAGTTGAACAGGAGTCATAGTAGTGGTTTCCCTGTATTGTTCATTTCTCGAGTATTGGCAGTTAGCTGGACTTGTTGTAGATTGTTAAGGTTGGGTTTCCTATTCTTACACCAGGATTTTCTATTAGCATCAATCGGTACTGATTTAATTTCCTCTCCTCTGCTGCTAGCTTCCGGCTCATATGATCGCAATATGGTTAATGTTTCATCGTCTGATAGGTATTTAAGATTTCTCTCTGGTCGGTTATGTCTATTTGATACTGGCATGGTTGTCTCTCTACTCTTTTCTTGAGAGTTATGCACTAATTTATGGACGTGTTCGACTTTGGCGTGGGTGTTTGCCATGATTTCTAGTATTTTTTCCATAGATTGTAATGCCCTTGAAATGTCCTTTGACATGTTACCCACTTTTGTTTGAAGTGCTTCGAATTCTTTTTGAGACTGAGAAGATATCATGGGAGTATGTGTCTGCCTATTTCGAGTTTTGTTGTTATTGTTTCGGGGGTAAGTGGCAGTGGGGTGGGGTGCGCTCCCTAAGTCCTGTGCTCTAGATCTTATGAAGCATGACACCAGGTGGTGTGTGAGACCAGTCTTTTACTTTTTGTGAGATGCCTGCACTCACAAAATAACACTGTAGCACTTAGGTCACTAGACTGGGAGTGGCTCTTTTTGTGCTAAACAGTCTCTGATGAACACCAGCATATCTTTTTATAGCTAGGTCAGTACTCAATTCTCCTATTCTCCTACTGAGCATCACTCAACCTTACTAATTCACATGGTGGAAACTCTTGTTCACGGTATTGTTTGTGAGGTATCATTCTACAACTCCACACTTGCGCTCTCTCTCTGCACTCTTTCAGGTATCACCACTATTGATACTCATATTCACTTTTGAATTTCTATAGGACTGAATGAATATTGAGCATAAAATTAGTTTAATTAGGTCCTCAGTAAACCTTGCTATTGTTTTCTCCTTAGGTTCTCATTTCTTATTTTGCCTATCGATTTTGAACATGGGTTCTATAGCTTCTTCACCTGGACACCTGGATACAATGTAAGTTTGATTTTCAATCTTTTTAAGTAAATCTGACTAATCACATGCCTATACATAATTTACAGCTATGAAGAAGTCACTATGTGATGAAACATGTCTCAGCTGTTTTTTTGCTGTTTTTCAATACCCATGTACAGAAGATCACAGATACTTGTTTTCAAACATCTATGTTACAGTCAAAGTGTGAAATCCCGGTATTGTATAGAATGCCTAGGTAATGTATAGAATGCCTGATGGTTTTTCGCAAACTATGAAATATACGTTTTTTTGTGAAAATGTTACATACTTTTCCTAGGCATTCTATACAATTCCTAGGCATTATACAGAATGACCAGTACCATTTACACAAAGTGTTAAAAGGGCACAAGATGAGATTCCTAGGCATTATACAGAATGACCAGTACAATTTACGCAAAGTGTTAAAAGGGCACAAGATAAGAAGCCTTTATTAGTTATTACGCATTTGAAGCTGAAAGAACAAAACTACGAAATAAAGCACAGGATATTCTTACCGGAAAACAATGAAAGCGGAACGGAGATTGAAGTACTTGTTACACTAAGAAAGGCCGGAGTAACACGTGGAATTGTACACACTTTTATTCTTCACACAAAAACAACTTATATTTTGGCACTTTGATCTTGTACATACATTTCACGACTTAAAGAAGAATGCAAACAGAATATTGTTACCGGTAAAACACAAAGCAGAACTTGCATGACCTACTTGTTGCAGCACAAAAACACCTTCTATTTTGGCACTTTGATCTTGTACATACATTTCACGACTTAAAGAAGAATGCGAACAGAATATTGTTACCGGTGAAACACAAAGCAGAACTGGCATGACCTACAGAATGCGAACAGAATATTCTTACCGGTAAAACACAAAGCAGAACTGGCATGACCTACTTGTTGCAGCACAAAAACACCTTCTATTTTGGCACTTTGATCTTGTACATACATTTCACGACTTAAAGAAGAATGTGAACAGAATATTGTTACCGGTGAAACACAAAGCAGAACTGGCATGACCTACAGAATGCGAACAGAATATTCTTACCGGTAAAACACAAAGCAGAACTGGCATGACCTACTTGTTGCAGCACATACACCTTCTATTTTGGCACTTGATCTTGTACATACATTTCACGACTTAAAGAAGAATGCAAACAGAATATTGTTACCGGTGAAACACAAAGCAGAACTGGCATGACCTACTTGTTGCATCAGGGAAGGCTAGAGTGACATTTTGAATTGCACTTAATTTTCTTTTTCACACAAAGGCACCTCATATTTTGGCATTTCGTCTTGCACATACACCTGACGAATCCTTGGCCACTTCCTGTGGACTGAGAAGTAGCTGCAGATCGGAGAGGTATTTCGTGGTCAGGAACGTCTTCAATTCTCATTAAGTTCTTTGGACATACGGTGAATTGTGATCTGGCGTAGAGTTGCTTCAAGATTCCTGTGCAGTTCCAAGTCGGTAAAAGCCATCTTCCGTCACGCTCATAACAACTGCCAAGAGATTGCGTAAGTCACCCCGCCCTTTGTTGATGTCGGGAATCGGAACTCGAACAGTGGCACCCAAAGGCACAGGAGGAATTTTTTTGTCAGAATCCCTTTTCATTTTTTTGGCCTGAATCTCAAGGTTTGATTTCGATTCCATTTTACTTTGGATAGCTTTCTCAATATTAAAGCAAACATTGCACAAAATGCTAACCCCATAACCTTCTACTACGTCGCTGTCATCGTCTTTAGGAGAATGTCCACAGATGGCATGAACGTTTTGGCCACACTTTCGACATGTATGAGCACCGCTGGTTTCTTTTAAGCAGACGCAACAGATAGCGGAAGAAGAAGGATTTTCGGTAACCACGGAAATGGAAGGCTCTTCGATAACCATGGCTTCATCACTGTTTTGGTTTCCTCCATCATGGATTGCATTCTCAGCTATGTCTTCTGCAGGGAGCTGTGCCTCTTGCATTGATTCATCTCGTCTTTCTTCCTGCTGTTGTGTTGTTTGTACGCTCTCTATTATTTTTTCAGGCTCTTCCTCAGTCTCTACGTCTTGTAAAACGTCGTCAGGCAGGGACGACATCGAGAGACTTACTCTAGCTTTGCAGCCGAACAGAGCTTCGTATGGTGACCTCTTAATCCCAGAATGAAAAGCTCTGTTCTTCATAAATTGGAAGAACCGCAATCCCTCACTCCAGCAGCTAGTTTTTTCATCTTGCATCCAAGCACACAGCATATTTTCAATGTCCTGATTAGCCCTTTCGACGCTCCCCTGACTTTGTGAATGGCGTGGCTTACCATGGACGATCTTCAAGGTGGGCCAATACTCCTTTAGGCTGCTTACCACATTGTTTGCAAATTCCCTGCCGTTATCGGACTGTAGAATCGTTGGAGCACCAAGCAACGTAAATATGTCGACAAGCTTGTAGGCTACTTCTTCTGCTCTCTTTGATTTCAGAGCCCTGAGAACTACAATCTTAGTGAGATGATCTTGGTACACCATTATAAACTTGTACTCTCTGTCAGGATGGGACTGAAAATCGATGAGATCGACCTGACAACGGGAGTTGAATTCAGAAAAAACCATTGGCTTGACCACAACACCTTTTTTAACACCTTTTTGCTTCTTCTGGCAAGGCTCATAAAGGTGAATGTACAGCTCAATATCATGACGGGTAATGTTCTTATACTTGGGTGCAAGTTCTTTCAACATCCTGTCCCGTCCTCCATGACCAATAGCCAAATGGGCCTTATGGAGTATGTCAAATAACTCGGAGTCCGCGACGTAAAACTGAATAGGACTTGTACCTTCTTTAACAGGATAGATCAACTTCGTCGTATTCTCGACCATCATTACGTCATAGTGTTTCACCAGCCAATAGTCCCGTGGTTCCTTCTTAATGGTCGTCTTAGCCTTTTTCACATCGTCCACTAACTTTTGGTAACTGGTTTCGGTTAGGAAAACACAGTTTTTAGCAGCATTGGCTCTTACTTGAGATAATTCATCGCAGAACCGTCATTGCATATCAGCATGGCGTGATTCCTGTCTTGGCACTACACTCCTTTCCGACATGGTAATACAAGAACCACGGGAAAGGATGACGGCAGAGCGTCTGTGGAACCTCAGCCGGATGCTATACACGACCTCTGACCCTGCTTGCAGGCAGGTCGCTCCCCACACCACCGCACGGCTGCCACCTGCTCTTTGCCTGGTTACTTGTGCTGTCTCTGCCCCTCGCTTGCTGGCAACTTGTGCTGTCTCTCCCCCTCGCTTGCTGGCAACTTGTGCTGTCTCTGCCCCTCGCTTGCTGATAACTTGTGCTGTCTCTGGGATTAGGCCTATTATATACTTTGCCGGCAGACAATCCGGCAAAGTATACAATGCCTAGGCAATGCATAAAATATCAATCATTTCATACTTTGACATTCAATTTTCAGGCATTCTATACATTACCTAGCCATTCTATAGAATGCCGGATTTCACACATTGCCGGGCGGGTATAAAATGGCGGGATTAGGCGTATTGTATACTTTGCCGGCAGACAATCTGGCAAAGTATACAATGCCTGGGCAATGTATAAAATATCAATCATTTCATACTTTGACGTTCGATTTTCAGGCATTTTCAGGCATTCTATACATTACCTAGGCATTCTATAGAATGCGGGATTTCACTCTTTGACTGTAACATCTACATGAACTACCACTTTATGGATTGACTTTTGAGTGTTGTACTTCAAACTGAGTGCTATGATATCTTTGTCTTATGTTGTTTACACAGTGGATCCTTGGGCAAGCACCAACCCAAATAATTTTTGTAGTGAGGATACTAGCCACATATATTTGTATGAAGAGGTGCAATCATAAACAACTACTACCAACCCTATTGCAATAGCCAGTAATATCATATTACATGCTAAATTAGTGCATTCATGTAAACAAAGGGACAATATTAATCACGTCAAAATAAAGAAGAGAGGATGTAACTTGAAATATGTATTGATAATAGGAGAAACATTTTGTAGTGAGAAGTTGAAAACTATAAGAAAAGGACAGAATATAGATCGGGAACTGTACACTCTTTTGTAGCATGTAATAATTGTTTTCAAGTGGTATTAATTTGCAGTTTGTGTTTTTCTTTCTGTGAGATCCTCTAGGTTGTATCTTGTGAATGATTTGCATTTATCAGGAGTTTACTTCCGTACATTGCGTATTTTGAATTGAATCTCACACCATTGGATTCTGGTCATGAGGCCTTAGATATTTTGAATGTTTTTTGTGAACAACCATAACAAGCAAATATTGATTTAATGCTGTCCTTGTATTTGGAATTAGAATATTATTTTATCATTTATTTGTTTATTTCTTATTTATTTTTATATTTATAGGAACTATGAAAATATGTTTGTAGATAATAAAGTGGTGTGGAAGACTGGTAGATGTGAATCACCTTATAGAACAATGGTAGTGTAGTGGCATCTTAAGTATGGCCCATTAATCGTTATGTTACATTAGAAGTCATTTTAGAACAAATTGAAGGAATTCTAGTATATCTTAAGATTGACATAAGAGAGAAATTTGATAAACAATAATAATTATTTGACAATGGAAACTCTTTACAACACAATGTGACTGCTGAAGGTTGTCTTTAAATGGAAGACTTTTGACTGGTTTGGAAAAAGATTGACATTTGGCGTAGTGTTGCTGTTATGTATTGGGGGCTCTGACCTACCAGGAGTTTGAGTACACTCACAGACGTGCTTTGAGATCAAAATAGCCTTTTTGTCATTGTAAGAGATATTTTATTTTGAGTGTCGGTTATTTTGGACAGTGGAATTTCACCTTTGGGGTTATAACATGATGTGTAGTGTCAAGTGTGCTTTATTCCGTTCAATTGTAGATCTAGGGAAATTATGACTCACTGTGGAGAAAATATTCTAAGTATTGGTGAATACCGATTTTACAAGAATTGTTATTTGATTATAAATAATGTCATCCAATAATCATAATATTGATATATTGTGGATGGCTAGTTAATTAGGTTTAGAATTAATGCCTTATGAGCACTATAGACAATAACAATTCAAAGTAATTTATATAGTGTTTTCTTTATACTTAGTATTATGGCATTTAATGCATTTTTTCTCCGAGGTAAGGTTGTGTGGCACCTGTTTTGGCAGGTGATTGACAAAAACGTGCTGCATTCATAGAACTTCAGTGGAAAATCATCTTCTTCCACTTCTGGTAAGCAAGCATGCTGAGTCCAGAGGCTAACCTAGAACAGGCCATTTCATTATATATTTTTTAGATGAGTCTAAGCAGTTTTTTCCAGAAGTTCTTTAAACATATATACCATGTATTGGAGGGGCTTATATAAACGGTAGGATTGGGAGTACACACTGCATTGAACATGAATATTGGAATTTTCTTGGGGTGAATTACACTTAAAGAATTACACTGTGAATATTTATAACTTTACAGTAATCATAGAATTTTCGTTAATATGTTTATATTCAGTTTTCCAAAAGAAATTACCCTTCTGATTGTGTTTTTACTTTTATAACGAGAGTCTGAAAAAATCTTATTTAATCTGGATGTTAATGTAAAGAGTTTTATAGAGAGCATGACTACTCATCAAAGTGTCCCAGCACTAAAGTTATAGTCAGAGAGCAGAAGGTTGAGAACCACTACTGCATATACAGCTCAGCTAGAAGAAAAGAGGATGCCCGCAGTTGCTGCATAAATAGCCATGTCACGTTTAAGCCTTTTTTTAAACTGATCTTTGCCAATATTCTGTCACGGCTCAAATGGGAGATTATTCCAACCCACCGGACCATAGAAAGAAAGTGAAAGCCCTCCAGTTTTGACCAGACAAACTCTTGGGATATTTGCTAGATGGTTACTGGAGGATCGTAAGACAATTATCAATTTATAATAGGCAATCCTGGCAGTTAGGTACTCAGGTCATGAATGATAGAGCACTCTGTGCATTAGAAGAGAGGACTTGAAAAGAATCTCTTTTTCAACAGGAAGCCAATGCAAATTATGCAAATGAATAGTAATGTGCTCACGTCTGGAAAGTCCAAAAGCCAGCCTTGCAGCCTCATTTTGAACAGTCGGACGTTTTTGCAACATACATTTTGGCAGGTCGGCATATAAAGCATTGGCATAGTCCAACCTGGATATAATCAAAACCAGTACCACTGTGATTGTAGCCGGAACAGAGAAGATATGTAAAAACTTATTTGTCATACCTAAAAGGCCAAAGCACAAACCTTCCACTGAGATAATTTGATTATGAAAAGAAATGTTATTGTTAAACTTGATCCCTAAGTTTTTTACAGAATGTACTTGGGTATCTGGTGGAGACAACCCTACCGGCCAGTAGACATCCAAATCATTGTGTCTGAAACTGAGCAATTTAGTCTTTTCAGTGTTGCACTTAAGATGACTATAGGTCATCCACCGAAAGACTGCAGAGAGACAGGGTTGAATGGCATCCTGTTCAGTAGGCAACCTTTCATCGAATGGTATCATCAGCATAAGAAACTGTCTTAGCCCCAAATGATTAGAACACCTTATCCAGGGGGACAAATAGTATTAAATATTGTGGGGCTAAGCGCTGAACCCTGAGTATTGCAACTGAGACCCTTCCACTATCAGAGGAGTACGATGAAAGCCAGACCTCTTGACTCCAATCCTCAAGAAAAGACTTTAGCCAGTTCCAGACATTATCCATAATGCCAATCTCCTGAAAGCCTGATAGCAGTCTGGCATGGACACCATGTCAAATGCTGTCAACAGGTCGAACAGTACCGGGACTGTGCTACTGCCTGCATCGATAGTGCTTATAATCAGATCAGAGACCTCCAACAAGGCAGTCTCAGTAATATATCTTGGCCTAAAGCCTGATTGGCTAGGATGAAGTTTGTTGGTCTCCAAGTAGTTGAAGAGCTGACGGTTCACATTGGAAATTGGCCTATGGTTGCCTGGGACATCCGGATCCGCCTTTAGCTATTTTATAAGTGGGCCAATTTTAGCATGTCCATCATGAAGGGATCATAGCGGTGACTAATGACACTAAGCAACACATTCGGGATGGGGTTGATAACATCTACTCCCAACGCCAAAACAGAAGGGGGCATGGATCAGCGGGAGAGCCAGATTTAAGATTTAAAATAGCACATCTAGAGTCTTCCAAGGAGATTGTGTTGAACTCGGACAGACAACAAGATGCCAGGATATCCAGAATTTTGTTGTAAAAAAAATGCATCAAGTAGCTTGCATCATTCAACTGAAGGAGCCTTGATTCTACGACAAGTGGTAGCATCAACAAAGTCCTTTACAATCTTGAAAATGTCTCTAAATTTATTCCCTACAATTTCAATCTTTCCTTCATAGTACTCTCTCTTTGTGAAAGTTAACATCGCAATATACTTCTCGAAAGCCTTTTTATACAGTTCTTTGGATTCAAAATAAAAAAACATCTCCATGCCCTTTCTGCCCTTTTGCCAAATGTTTTCTCATGTTTAAGGGCCTCACCAAACCAGGGATAGGAGATCTTTTTCCTGTTTGACACCCAAATTGGGAGAGGGGCAACTTTCTTTACTGTAGTACTCAGCTAGCTATCATAATCCAGCATATCAGTATTAATGAAGCTCAAAAGGGTCAGTGTGTTGTTTACGAAAGTCAACTGTAAACTGTTATAAGAAGCTTTGGAGAAAGGTCTGGTAAGGTAAGAAGTATCACAATTGTCCGTGAGGCCTAAAGGAGAAAACGTCCAATTAAATGGACCAAACAATGATCTGTCGAGGCTAAAGGAGTAAAGTCTGAGACGGAAGACTAAGGTTAGAGAACACTAGGTCAATTCTATTAACCTTCCCAAGAGTGGCCTTCTTGATCAACTGAGTGAACCCTAGAGGGGACATATTTTCTTTTAGTATGCAGATGTCTTTGTCAGAAGAGAAGACCCAGTGAATATATGAGAACAGCGTGCTTTTGCAGGGATCAGACATTAATTAGCCAAACGTTAATACAGCTCTTGCCTTTTTTAACTATCATGGAACAGCCCTTGTTTCTCATTATAGAGAGAGGGTTAGGCTTCTGCAAAAAAGCACAATGGTTGCAGGCAGAGTCACCCTTCCACACATTCAGAGGCATTTTGTGGTAAAATGTCATATGAGTGTTAAAGGCTAATAGGTCCTCTGTAGAATAACAGATTTTTACCTGAGAATCTCTATGTTTTTGGGCATAACGGCTGGTGCTGTTTGTTTCCTGGGACGCTGATGGGTGCAGACAGGCTTTCTTTAGGTGCTCCTTTGGCATCTGCGCCCCAGCCAGCATTAAGTAGAGAAAGCTTAAGGTGCCACCAATGGGAAGATCTGCCCTAAAGGTCTACATTGGGGTATAATTTTTGAGCATGGTAAATAAAACGCCTCTCTGAGCTATGAGTATTGAGATCCTTGAAGAAGAAAAAAAAAACACTTGAAATTGTGAATGTTTCTAAAATTAATTGGATAACATATACCTGTGACTCCATATGTATTATAACATTTGATTGGTTTTAGGACAAGTTACATTGTTTAGATTTCGATGTATTATTCTTTTCCAATAGGAATTTAAATGCATGGCAGGTATATCACAATTATTAGATTAAATGAGATGTGTTATATTTATACCTGATTTGTGAATAGTGTTAATAATGGCATGGATCTTTGACCCGATTTTGCAATGTAGAAGACTAGTGTAGTACTGCGTTTTTTAGATGGTTTAAACTTTGTAAATCACAGGTTATTTTTGGAGCTTAAGAAATTGTGATGCTGACCTTTATTTTTGCAAACTTGAGACAGAAAAGAATCTTCTAAACACATGTTGGCTGTGTTTGTACCAATTTCTTGAGACATGTAAAGAACCGATGAATTGGAAAAATGTCAATTAATTAGAAGAATATAACTTAATCAAATAAAGAAACCAATTGAATTGGAACCTAGATGTGGTAGTATTAATTTTATGACCAGGTTTGTGAGTCTGCTTTTATTCCACATGCAGCAAGTCATTATCTTTTGCGTACTTATGAATGTGTCAATTCATCCAAACAATGACTTGACTTACACATATGGTGACACAAGTCTGCTAAATCTCCATGAAATCTGTATTTCAAGGTCTGACAATGGATGTGTAAAATAAACATATAGTCCAGGTTGACCTATTTCCAACATGATGGTTCTCACCAGTTCTGTCTCAGATTAGTGCAAAGTCCCCCAATGAAGAGTAAAAGTCAGAGGTCAGAACCCTAAATACACTGCAAGAATTGACCTCTGAATTAGAGAAATATTTGCCCAAGTTATCACGAGAGGTACCAGACTGTAGAGCATCCGTTCCATTGCAGAGAGCTGATACAGAGTGGAGGACCTGAGCCTAGCTGATGTGTGTTTTCCTTCTAAGGGAACATTCTCCTTTCTGAAGTCTGACAACCACAGCTGACCCGCTATGAACAGGTATGCAGTGTTCTGAGTTCCAAGAAAATCTAGACACAAGTTAGCTACTCCATGCTCTCATAGTGTAATACACAGAAGTTGGCTTTAAGGTATTAGGCTGCTAGGAATATTCCAGTCATGTTAGAAATGTTCTTATTATTGCTGCTGCTAGTAACACCCATTAGTACTATTTTAATTATACTTTGTCTGGTTATTACTCATGTACTAAGCAACAGAATAAGACTGTTGAAAAACACTTTTAAATAGATATAGTGTCTTTACTTAGTGGCAGTACTTGTGTGAAATTCTAAAGCACAAAATTGGGTTAGAATTGTCACTGCATCCCAGATCTCTTTACGGGACTGTTGGCAAACCAGAATGTATGGACACTATACCGGCAGGCATGCAAAGTGGGGTTCTGTGAGAATACAATAATATGGACCTCCCCACTCAAGCGCTGGTGTACTGAACTCAGTCCAGGGACCTGTGGGTGGGAAAGCCAAACCTCATAGACCAGAGCCAGGTCTAACACAACACCTCCTGTATTTCTGACGCTGTGCTGGATTTCGTTTTTTATGGTTAGATGCTTTGGGCACTTTGCCACTGCTCCCTAGGTAAATTGTTATATTGATTGGTTATCCCTGATTGGTATATTTGTTTCACCTGTTAGCCCCTCGTAAAGTGCACTGAGTGTGCCAGGGCTGATGATTCAAATGCTACTAGTGGGCCTGCAGCACTGATTGTGCCACCCACAGGAGTAGCCCTAAAATGGTGTCACAGGCCTGCCACCGCAGTGCCTGGGTGCAGTTGCTATCTGTCATGCTGACCTGACCAGTGTCCACACTGGCCAGGCCTAACCCTTCCCTTTCTGTACACATTGGACACCCCAATGGAAGGCCCTAGGTACCCCCCTGGGCAGGGTGCAGTGTATGTGAAAGGTAGAGCATGTACTGGTGTAGGTGACATGCTCTGGTAGTCAATTACAGCCATTTTCGTTTTTCACTATTGAAAGGCTATCTTGCCCTTAGCTATAATGGGGAATGCTGAGTATAATGTTTACCTGCATATCTTCCCATAGGAGCAAGATAGAAAATTAAAGTCTGGTATCCCTGAACTCAGAATTTAATAACACATCTTTTAGGAAAGATGGTTTTTAAATCCTGTGTGTGAAAACAGCACTTTTAGAAAGTGGCTTTTTCCTTTTCTGCCCTTTCTGTGTGCCTTGGCCTGTTTGTGAATTGACTGTCTGGTTTGTGAGTGACAGGGACAGGGGTGGCTCCCGGGGGTTGAATGAGTCAGCCCAGGGCTGAATAGGGAAATTCCCCTGCAGATGGGTGGGAGGAGTAGCACCTGAGCCTGAATAGGGCTGTGCCTGCCTTCCACAATGCCGGCCCCACCCCCTGCTGGGCGGCTGACGACCCTGACCCTCTCCCTCAAAGGAAAGAAGAAACCAAGTAAACAGAGTGCTCCAGGACTGACCAGAACTGGTTCTGACTAGGCCAAGGCCCCTCTGCCTTCAGAGGACAAAGGATTTTGGGGTATAAATATTGGGACCCAGACTACAGAAAATTAGATCATCCTGGAATCAAGAAGGAACCTCTGCCAAGGAGAAAGCTGGAAGACTGAAGAAGAAGGACTGACCTGCTGTAAGGCTGACCTGCAGTTGCTTTGGTGCCAAGGAGAGGGGAAGGACTTTGCTGTGTGCTGTGTCCCCTGGCTTGAAGGAATCTCCAAGGGCCCGAGTAGAGCTGGCCTCCTGTTAAGAAGTCCCAGGAACAAAAGGGCTTCACCCCCAGCTTCCCCCTGAACTTGGCTGTGTGAGTTCTGTCCTTCCTAGAGTGCTTGATCCAATTGTGGGGCCTCTGGAAGGTGTACCTGCTGTTGGTAAGCTGACCAAGAGAAAAGAAGTAAAAGATCTACAACTTTTTCACGCACCGCCGGCATAGCGAGAAAATTTCCGTCGCAGCGCCTGTTGCCGCTGCAATGTCAACGCCGTGTTCGTCTTCGGAGCGCATCGCCCCCCGGAGCGGGAAGATTCCTGTTGCTGCGAGTATCGTCGCTGAGCCTGCCGCCGCTGAGTGAGATCATCGCACCGCTCGTTAGCGGGCCACATTTCGTCTTTGCGAACATCGTCGCAGAGCAACGAAGATCGTCGCACCGCTCGTTAGTGGGCAGCATTTCATCGCTGCTAACATCATCGCAGAACCATCGAAGATCGTCACATCGTGCCTTTGTGAGTAAATTTCTACCGGAGAAGCTACGCCTTGGAATCCATACAAGTATCGCCTCACTCCCCATACAGACCGGATTCGTCGCACACGCCCGCTGCGTGCAGCGGGGTTGTCGCATCGCCTCCCCAGGGTCTCAGGACTGATGCTGTTGCTTGTTTTTCGATGCCTGAGCGCCGCTAGGAACTTTTATCGCATCACCAGGTACTGTTGGCTAAAATCGACGCTAATGTGGATTCTTTTGTCGCTAAGCTATGAACTCTTTTGAAACCATATTCTTGAACTGTGTACGTTGGATTTTTGTCGTTTTGGTCTTGTGTAGTTTATATAAAAGTAATTTATTTATCTACACTGGTGTGGAGTCCATTTGGGGTGTTTTCCCTGTGTTACTGTGAGTGTTGGTACAAATACTTTACACATTGCCTTTGATAAGCCTGTCTGCTCGTGCCAAGCTACCAAGGGGGTGAGAAGGGGTTATCTAAAGAGTGTATCCCCCTTACCCTGAATAGAAGCAAGGGTCCCTATTTGGACCTCTGCCAACTAGAGACTCCCGGGTCTAATATTAGTGGTCAGCGGTGAGGATTAGAACTTGTATTTGTACTTGACCCACAGTAATTGGTGTGCATCACTACTTTAAGTGCAGACCACTACGCAACCACATACTGTGTTTCTTGGTTGTATTTTTGAGTAACTCTTCAAGAGCATCATGTCTCAGAAGGCAACAAGTGAGAGGGCAGAATTGGAGTTTTCATTGAGGATCTGTATTCGTACAAAGTTGAGGAGCTCAAGCAATTCTGCAAAGACCTTGGTTGCCCTGTGAAAAGCGGATCTAGAAAGGATGTGCTACAAAGAGTCTTGAAGGCCTGGTGGGAGGCCCAAGAGGAAGATGATACAGGTGTAGAGAATGGTTTTGTTCCCCAAGATCTGCCCGTGGGCGGACCCATCTCAAGGGCTGGCAGCAACCATTCCAGTAGGGGCTTCACCCCAGAAGAGTTAGAGGAGAACCAAAGGGTGAGAGAGCATGAATTGGAAATCATGCAAATGAAGATGAAGCAATTGGAAGTAGAGAAAGAAGAGAAAAGATTGCTTTTGGCTCATGAGTTGAGCATGAGGGAACTGGACATCAGAGCCAAACAGGTGGAGACCAGTTCCAATGGTGGCAGCGCACAGCCATTGCAAGGGGGTAAAGTATATATCCTGAAAGATTTGGTGCAGAATTATAATAGGAGTATGCCTGGTTTACCTCGTATGAGATTGCATTGAGGATGAATGGTGTGCCTGATCAGCATTGGGGGGCGGGCCTGTGGAAACATTTTGAGGCTTCTGGGAGGAGTGCTCTAGAGCCCTTAGAATTAACAGGTGCCATGACCTACCCCATTATGAAGAAGACCCTATGTCTCTGGTATGGACTCACTCCAGAACAGTATAGACTGCAGTTTAGGAACTCCAAGAAGAAAGAGTCTGAGACTTGGATGGAGTGTGTGAATCTGTACTCGCGTGCACTGGAAGGTTGGATGAAGGGCAGCAAGGTAACTGATTACAAGGGGTTGTTGCATTTAATTAGTTGGGAGCACTTGAGTAGTCTATGTGTTCCAGAGCTCCGCCAGCATCTTTTAGACAGCAAGCTGGCGGACCCCATTGAGCTTGCTAAGGAGGCGGACCGCTGGACCAGTACCAGGGTCCACAGAGGAATTGTGGGTCCCACAGCCAAAGGTGGGCAGGGTCCCCAGCAAAAGAGTGGGGGGGACAAGGGAAACCAAAAGGAGGTCTCTCAAGGGCCCCAAAACAGTTCCAAGGGAAAGGAGTCCCAGCCCCCCAAGCCCAAACTGACCTGGCCCCCTAGGGGCAGGCGGGACCCCAGGGGCCCACCTACCTGCTATCACTGCAAAGAGGTGGGGCACATTGCCCCTAGTTGCCCCAAGAAAACTCCAGCACCTACTGGTGCTTCTAAACCGGGTTTAGTGAGTGTAGCTTTGGGGGAGGATTTAATTTCTAGTGAAGGGGAGGGACCAGCAGTTATGACCCTTGTCTGTTTAGGAGACCAAGAGATGGTCCAGGAAACCTACCTGCCCGATAACACTAAGAAATATGGGTAGTGGGTGACCATCAATGGGAGGAGGGTGGAGGCTCTGAGAGACACAGGAGCCAGTGTGACATCTGTGAGGTGTCAGTGGGTGTCTGAAGAGCAGGTCATTCCCCATGTACTTCACCCAGTAGTTGCAGCTGACAACTCAGTGCGCCTCTGTAAAGTGGCGCAGGTTCCCTTTGAGTAGAGGGGGGTCTCAGGTCTCTTGAAGGTTGTTGTGAGTCCATCCATGCCTGTAGACTGTCTGCTAGGTAATGACCTGGAGAGTTCCCCATGGAAGGAGGTGGAATGCCAGGCTCACATGGAGATGTTGGGTTTGCCTGAGTGGATCTGTGTGACCACGTGGTCTATGGCAGCCAGTAGGGGTGATTCAGCAGACCTGGAGCCTGATACAGTGGCCCAGGTACCTGCCCAGAGGAGAAGGAGCAGAGGGCCTGGGAAACCAGCTCCCACCGTTCCCACAGTCCAGGAAAGAGCAGAACCTGAGGGGGATGCCCTGGAACCTACAGGGGAACAGATGGCCAAACTGGGGGACCTACCTGAGCTGACCCATTAGCAGCAAGAGGGTGGCCCCTCTAGGGAGGAGTTCTGCAGGGCGCAGAAAGAATGCCCTTCCCTCAATGGTATGCGGCAGCAGGCTGCAGACCAGGCAGCAGGTGGAGCAGCCAAGGATCATCTCATTTACTGGGAGGATGGGTTGCATTATAGTGAGCCTAAGTTCGCTGAGCCCGGTGCAGCCCATGTGCTCGTGGTACCCGAGTGATTCAGGGACTTCCTACTGGGTCTGGCTCATGACGTGCCTCTCGCAGGACATCTGGGGCAAGACAAGACCTTCCAAAGGCTTGTCACCCACTTCTTCTGGCCCCAGATAAAGAAGCACGTCGGGACATTCTGTAGGATTTGCAAGACTTGTCAGGCAAGTGGGAAGAGCGGAGGGAAGTGCAAGGCACCCTTTCCTGTGGCGAGCACCCCTTTTGAGCGGGTGGGCATCGATATTGTGGGGCCACTGGACCCCAAGACAGCCTTAGGCAACAGATTCATCCTGGTCTTGGTGGACCATGCCACCCAGTAGCCGGAAGCATTCCCTCTCAGGACAATCACAGCCCCCGTGGTGGGCCGTGCATTGATGGGGATCTTTTCCCATGTGGGGTTCCCCAGAGAGGTGGTCTCCGACCGGGGTACCTACTTCATCTCTAGGTACATGAAGTCTCTGTGGGAGGAGTGTGGGGTAACTTATAATTTCACAACTCCTTACCACCCTCAAGGAAATGGGTTGGTGGAAAGGTTCAACCGAACCCTGAAAGGTATGATTATGGGCCTTGCGGAGCCCATGAGACGGAAGTGGGACGTCTTCTTACCATGCCTGTTGTTTGCCTACAGGGAGGTGCCCCAGAAGTCCCTAGGGTTCAGTCCCTAGGGTTCAGTCCCTTTGAGCTTATGTATGGCCACCCTGTTAGAGGATCTCTCACTCTGGTGAAGGAGGGGTGGGAGAAATCCCCCGTGAAAACCCCCCAGGATGTGTTCAGCTATATGCTGGCCTTCCGCAACCAGACACTGCGCTTAAGGAAGCTCGCCCAAGATAACCTAGAAGCCAGCCAGGAAGAAATGAAAAGATGGTACGACCAGAATGCCACTCTGGTCGAATTTCAACCTGGGCAGAAAGTGTGGGTAATGGTGCCAGTGGAGCCTTGTGCGCTCAAGGACAAGTGGACTGGGGCATATGAGGTGGTGGAGCGCAAGAGCAAAGTAGCCTACCTGGTTAACTCGCAGACTCCCAGGCAGCCCCTGAGGGTCTTACATGTGAACCGCCTCAAACCCCACTTCGAGAGGTCTGATGTAACCATGCTCCTGGCTACAGATGCTGGAATGGAAGAGGACAGTGACCCTCTTCCTGAACTCCTGGCAGCCAAGGAGCAAGATGGGTTAGTGGATGGTGTGGTCCTCTCGCCCACCCTGACCCTATAACAGCAGAGGGACTGTCGCCAGGTGTTGGGTCAGTTTTCCTCCCCATTCTCCCTGACCCCAGGTGTCACCAACTGGTGCATCCATGATGTGGACACTGGAGGTAATCTACCTGTAAAGCAGAAATTCTACAGGGTAGCTGACAAGGTCAGGGCCAGCATCAAGGAAGAGGTTTCCAAGATGTTGGCGCTAGGGGTAATTGAGCCCTCCAGCTGCCCCTGGGCTAGCCCAGTGGTCTTAGTTCCAAAAGCTGCTGCGCCCGGTGCCACCCCAGAACTCCGGTTTTGTGTGGCCTACCGTGGGCTTAATGCAGTTACCAAGACTGACGCGCACCCCATCCCCAGAGCTGATGAGCTCGTGGATCGGTTGGGAGCTGCCCAGTACCTCAGTACGTTTGATTTAACATCTGAGTACTGGCAGATTGCCTTAACTGAGGGGGCCAAGGAGAGGTCTGCATTTTCAACACCAGAGGGGCACTTCCAGTTCTGAGTTATGCCCTTTGGGTTGAAGAACGCCCCTACTACATTCCAGAGACTGGTCAACCAGGTACTGTCCGGGCTGGAGGAATTCAGCGCCGCATACCTGGATAACATTGCTGTGTTCAGCTCCACGTGGGAGGAACACTTGCAGCACCTCTGTGAAGTGTTGAAGGCTCTGCAAAGGGCAGGCCTCACTATCAAGGCCAGTAAGTGCCAGATAGGGCAGGGTTCTGTGGTGTACTTGGGACACCAGGTAGGGAGCGGCCAGGTGGCACCCCTCCAAACGAAGATTGATACCATTCTGGCTTGGGAGCCCCCCAAGACCCAGACAGAGGTGAGAGCCTTCCTAGGACTCACCGGGTATTATCGCTGATTTGTCAAGGGATATGGCACCATTGTTGCCCCCTTGACAGAGCTTACTTCAAGGAAGCAGCCCAGAAGAGTGAATTGGACCGATGCCTGTCAAACTGCTTTTGATGCCCTGAAGACTGCCATGTGCACGGCACCAGTGCTCAAGGCACCTGATTTCTACAGTGAGATTGTAGTGCAGACAGACGCTTCATAGCATGGTGTGGGAGCGGTACACAGATCAACAATGAGGGCTTGGACCAACCTGTAGCTTTCATTAGAAGGAGGCTACTTCCCAGGGAACAGAGGTGGAGTGCGATTGAAAGGGAAGCTTTTGCTGTGGTCCGGGCTCTGAAGAAGCTGAGGCCCTACTTGTTTGGGACTCACTTCCGGGTTCAGACAGACCACAGGCCCCTCAGATGCTTAATGCAGATGAGGGGTGAGAACCCAAAACTGTTGAGGTGGTCCATCTCCCTACAGGGAATGGACTTTACGGTGGAACACAGTCCCAGTACAGAACCCGCCAATGCTGATGGTCTGTCCAGGTTTTTCCGTCTTACCGATGAGAACTCCCAAGAGGGTGGGTAGTTCTCCCCACTTTCAGCTGGAGGGGACACGTGTTAGACCTGGAATCTTTGGCGTGGTTTCCCCTGACTTTTTGACTCTACCTCCTGTATTTTTGACGCTGTGCTGGATTTCGTTTTTGCTGGTTTAGATGCTTTGGGCACTTTGCCACTGCTGATCGGTGTCAAAGTGCAAGTGCTCCCTAGGTAAATTGTTATTTTGATTGGTTATCCCTGATTGGTATATTTGTTTCACCTGTTATCCCCTAGTAAAGTGCACTGAGGGTGCCAGGGCTGGTGATTCAAATGCTACTGGTGGGCCTGCAGCACTGATTGTGCCACCCACAGGAGTAGCCCTAAAATGGTGTCACAGGCCTGCCACCACAGTGCCTGGGTGCAGTTGCTAACTGCCATGCTGACCTGACCAGTGTCCACACTGGCCAGGCCTAACCCTTCCCTTTCTGTTCACATTGGACACCCCATAGAAGGCCCTAGGTACCCCCCTGGGCAGGGTGCAGTGTATGTGAAAGGTAGAGCATGTACTGGTGTCGCTGACATGCTCTGGTAGTGAATTACAGCCATTTTCGTTTTTCTCTATTGAAAGGCTATCTTGCCAATAGGCTATAATGGGGAATGCTGAGTATAATGTTTACCTGCATATCTTCCCATAGGAGCAAGATAGAAAATTAAAGTCTGGTATCCCTGTACTCAGAATTTATTAACACATCTTTTAGGAAAGATGGTTTTTAAATCCTGTGTGTGAAAACAGCACTTTTAGAAAGTGGCTTTTTCCTTTTCTGCCCTTTCTGTGTGCCTTGGCCTGTTTGTGAATTGACTGTCTGGTTTGTGAGTGACAGGGACAGGGGTGGCTCCCGGGGGCTGAATGAGTCAGCCCAGGGCTGAATAGGGAAATTCCTATGCAGATGGGTGGGAGGAGTAGCACCTGAGCCTGAATAGGGCTGTGCCTGCCTTCCACAATGCCGGCTCCACCCCCTGCTGGGCGGCTGACGACCCTGCCCCTCTCTCTCAATGGAAAGAAGAAACCAAGTAAACAGAGTGCTCCAGGACTGACCAGAACTGGTTCTGACTAGGCCAAGGCCCCTCTGCCTTCAGAGGACAAAGGATTTTGGGGTATAAATATTGGGACCCAGACTACAGAAAATTAGATCATCCTGGAATCAAGAAGGAACCTGCAGATGGGTGGGAGGAGTAGCACCTGAGCCTGAATAGGGCTGTGCCTGCCTTCCACAATGCCGGCTCCACCCCCTGCTGGGCGGCTGACGACCCTGCCCCTCTCTCTCAATGGAAAGAAGAAACCAAGTAAACAGAGTGCTCCAGGATTGACCAGAACTGGTTCTGACTAGGCCAAGGCCCCTCTGCCTTCAGAGGACAAAGGATTTTGGGGTATAAATATTGGGACCCAGACTACAGAAAATTAGATCATCCTGGAATCAAGAAGGAACCTCTGCCAAGGAGAAAGCTGGAAAACTGAAGAAGGACTGACCTGCTGTAAGGCGGACCTGCAGTTGCTTTGCTGCCAAGGAGAGGGGAAGGACTTTGCTGTGTGCTGTGTCCCCTGGCTTGAAGGAATCTCCAAGGGCCTGAGTAGAGCTGACTTCCTGTTAAGAAGTCCCAGGAACAAAAGGACTTCACCCCCAGCTTCCCCCTGAACTCTGCTGTGTGAGTTCTGCCCTTCCTAGAGTGCTTGATCCAATTGTGGAGCCTCTGGAAGTTGTGCCTGCTGTTGGGAAGCTGACCAAAAGAAAAGAAGTAAAAGATCTGCAACTTTTTCACGCACCACCGGCTTAGCGAGAAAATTTCTGTCGCCGTGAAGATCGTCTCAGCGCCTGTCGCCGCTGCAACGTCAAAGCCGCGTTCGTCTTCGGAGCGTATTGCCCCCGGAGCGGGAAGATTCCCGTCGCTGCGAGTATCGTCGCAGAGCCTGCCGCCGCTGAGTGAGATCATCGCACCGCTTGTTACCGGGCCGCATTTCGTCTTTGCGAACATCATCGCTGAGCAACGAAGATCGTCGCACCGCTTGTTAGTGGGCCACATTTCGTCGGTGCGAACATCGTTGCAGAACCATCGAAGATCGTCGCATCGTGTCTTTGCAGGTAAATTTCTACCGGAGAAGCTACACCTTGGAATCCATACAAGTATCGCCTCACTCCCCATACAGACCGGATTCGCCGCTCACGCTCTCAGCGTGCAGCGGGGTTGTCGTTGTCGCATCGCCTCCCCAGGGTCTCAGGACTGACGCTGTTGCTTGTTTTTCGACGTCTGAGCGCCGCTAGGAACTTTTATCGCATCACCAGGTACTGTTGGTTTAAATCGACGCTAATGTGGATTATTTTGTCGCTAAGCTAAGAACTCTTTTGAAACCATATTCTTGAACTGTGTATGTTGGATTTTTGTCATTTTGGTCTTGTGTAGTTTATATAAAAGTAATTTATTTATCTACACTGGTGTGGAGTCCATTTGTGGTGTTTTCACTGTGTTACTGTGAGTGTTGGTACAAATACTTTACACATTGCCTTTGATAAGCCTGTCTGCTCGTGCCAAGCTACCAAGGGGGTGAGCTGGGGTTATCTAAAGAGTGTATCCCCCTTACCCTGACTAGAAGCAAGGGTCCCTATTTGGACAGTGATACCTACCTTTGCCAACTAGAGACCCCCAGATCTAACAGTCTGCATAATAGGCGCTCTTCTGTTGTAAAAAAGTACTGGAAGAAGCCAACAGTAACATGAACTCTGAAAGAAATCTTATTAAGGACCCATAGCACATCTGCCTGAGAGTGGCTTTCATGGTGCAGCAGGTGCAGTGGCACTGAAGCTGAGGACACTTAGGGACCCATTAAACCCGAAGTATGACAATTTTATTCCTACACCTCCAGTGGATGGGGGGAGGGGCATTTTTAGGTCTAGGTTATAGATAGATTTAGCCGACATAATTCCAGATATAATTAAAAAAAATCAATATATGTATACTCAGTGTGAAAATAAATTTCACAGGGATATTTTAGTTAAGCTCAAATTTTACTCGTACAAAATAAGTGAAATCCATCAGTTATAGTTGACTGAGCTAACTATAGCTTACGCTGCTATAGCTATACACTGCTTATGACCTCACATAGTACATCACTCATGACATGGTCAGTGACATCACTCATGACTGATGCATCTCAAATGACATCACTGATGACATCATTCACAGAACCACTTACACACCCACTCATACTCCATACATCTCATACACCCATTCAAACACCCACACATAAAGCCCCGGGGAGGTGGTGGTCTCCAGTGCTTCTGAGAAGCCCAGGAGTAGGGTCCACACAGCCCCCCAAAGGCCCCGAGAGGTGGTGATCCCGGGGGATCAATGCTAGAAAAAATGCCCCCAGGACCTGGCCCACCCAGGTGCTTTATTCAAAACAAGCTTCGGGGCCCGCACTCTGCTGCAGAGATGGAAATGAGCAGGATAATGTATACTGAGTCCCGCTAGTATATTTTTGACAGGTGTATCATTCCTCTACTTTTTACTCCATTTTACAGATCTGATACTATTGTTCTCATGTAAAGCAAGAGTATTTGTGGTCCAGCTACAGACAGCTTCAGCTGTCTATCACAGACAGCATTGTATACAATGCTAAATTAGTAGGCTTTGGGTCAGCTTTTTGCTCACAACTGAATGACATTCTTGTCAACAACAGTACCTGTTCTTTTTTAATGTCTTTTATTTATATTGTTGTGTGTGTTCTCCCCATCTGATAATGTGTTATTTGCCCTTGCTTTTGATTGGATAAGGTGTAATCTTCCTCTGATAATGTCATGCAACTTCTTTTCTGAATGTGCACTTGCAATGTTTCCTTCCTCTACGGCCCTCCTGACATCTCCCTTCCTACCCTTCATCCCAGAGATCCTCTGTGGCACATCGTGTGCTGGATGGTGGCCTTGGGGATGTCATGGATGTTGTCTCGTGGACTTGAATCTCTCCCACCTTATCCCTCCACTTTCACGTTTCCTCCCATTTCTCCTCTGTGTTGTGATAGGCACAGAATGGCAGGCTTGGAGTTTGCCCCGTAGCATTTTTTTTGTGCCTCTTTGTACAAACTTTAACTCATTTTGTCTCCCTTCCACACTGCTTTTTTTCATTTGAGGTTAATGTTGCTTTTGGGTTTGCCAGTGCTTGCTGCTTTTATATTGTAAAGGCATTGCCAAAGCTAAAAATATATACTTTTCTTTCAGACTCTTTTTCATTTACCAGATTTTATCAAATGAATTGGTGCCTGGTTGGTACACAACGTAAAATAATTATAAATTGCACTGGGGGCATTTTCCACCCGAAGCACAAGCTTCCATTAAGATATGGATGTTTGCGATCGCCCTATGGGCGGTCGCATCATAATCCAGCGGTCAGAAACCACAGACCTACGGGCGGACTGTTCTTTTCCACAACAGTGTTGGGCAGAGGTAAGTCGGCCCAACATCATAATTCGGCCCTAAATAGTAAATGTCTTTTGCAGGTATTTCAGTTATCAGCTGCAATTTTGATGAAAAAAAGACATTTGGCACCATACTTCAATGTTTTTTTTTTTTTTAATTAAATTTAAGCTTGCAAACCAAGAGCAATTGGGATATTCAAATCTCCGGGAAGTACTTATATGAACCATGTCTATAATAGAGGAAGAACTGTCTTCTGAGCTATGCTATTAAGACTCATCAAAATAAGTGGTTATCAACTGGTGTGGTAATACCACTTCTTGCACATGAAGAAAAGAAGCCTGGGAAGAAAACGTTGGGCCTGCGTTTAACTTTACAAACTGGGCAAACATCTGCAAAATGATCGATGAAGAAAATCTTTATCACAACTTTAAAGTCTTTCACCAAAAATTCAAATTTTAACTTCACTAGACACTTTGCAGACTAATGAAACGTGGATATCAGATATCTTGCAGGCATGTAGCGAAGAAAAAAAAACAGTGGATTCTATGATATTGTCATGCAGTAAAAGGACAAATGTTTGGGGGACTAGAATAGGCCGAGTTCTGAATAACGTACTGAGAAGATTTCACATAATTACATTATTGCACCTTTTACTTTCAAGTGTGGATTTAGGACATGGACATATGAATTTAATTTACAGGGATGCAAAAAAGGCTAAAAAGCGTGTGGCAGCATTGTAAGATCAGACTACCGCTGTCTGTTAAGGAATGGATTGATGGGCTATTGATACTGTGAAAATATGAGCATATAATTATCTTGAAGGGAGCAGAAGACAGATATACAGCAAAATGGAATGCACATGGAAAATGGTATGCTTAGGAAATGAAACAAAGATTTTTTTTTAACTCTCCCCCTTCCTTTGTTTTCCTCTCTTTAAAATTTCCTTCACCTCTTTCCTTCTTCCAACTCCTATTGTATCTGTCTGTCATGCTATCACAAATGTTTGGCTATTTTTTGGAATGTTATGGTGCTATTATCAATAATACAAAAGAGAAATATTAATGGAACAGGAGAGGTGATATCACTAAATTATACATGTTTTCAGTAGATAGTTTGTATTTATTTCATAAAATTAATTAAAACAATATGTAAACAAAAAATACTGCCTGGGCAAATGTTTCACCTTAATATTAGTAATTTAACACCACTATCAGCAACTACAAAGTGGCCAGATGGTCTTTGTAAAGCATTTGCTACTCGCATTCCATGTGTAGTGCTCTTTTGTAGTAACTTTCAAACTTTTGAAGTTGAAATAACATGTTTTTTTTAATCTTCAAATTATGCCTGCAGGAAAATGTTTCTTTTTGCGTGATCAACCACTGCCCACCTCAAATCTGTGGACTGCTGCAACTGGTTTTAAACTCTGTTGAACTGCGGCTGTGCTAACATGGTCCCATGCATGTGCTCTGACCCCTAAAACATCTGTACATTTGATTAACTCCTGAACATATATTTAATTACCTGTAAGTCCGGAGTATTGGGTATCCTGTGTAACCAGGGCCTTTAAGTTAAATGTCACTAGTGCCTTCTTATAATAAATTGAACAAAGTAAAACCTGCTAAGGTATTAGGTGAATTTTTCTTAGAGACTAACAGGCACATGCATCAAAGGAAAAACCGGTCGCAAACAAACGGGCAGATTCTCAGAATCTGCCCCTTTGCGACCGGTATTTTTGCATTTGGGATGCATCATCCCAAATGCAAAAATCGCAATTTAAGCAATCTCTAAATTGCGATTACTTAAATTGCAATTGCATTTAAGGAATCCCAAATTGAGGTTCCTTAAATGCAATGCATTAAAGTATAAAAATTAGCGATTTCGCTAATAGGGGGAGCAAATTACCATGAAGTTGAACTTCATGGTAATTTGCAAAAACTTTGAAAAATGCACTTTTGTGCATTTTTCAAAGTTTCATGTTGCGCACACACATGCCCTTAGAGCATGTGTGTGTGCAACATATGTGCACAGATCAATATCAGGGGTGCAATAGGGTGTCATTTTGACACCCTTGCACCCTTGAAATTGCATGAGCAATTTGCGAGTAACTACTGGTAATCGCAAATTGCTCATGCAATCTCCAATTCATTCCTATGGGCCTGGAGGCCCATAGGAATGATTGGGACGGCATTCCTTAATTGCGACTCGGAATTTGCGATTCGCAATTAAGGAATGTGTAGGAATCGCTATTTTTATAGCGATTCCTACATGCATAGGCTTTTGCAATTCCTTAATTGCGATTCCTTAAAAATTGCAATTAAGGATTCGCAAAAGTCTTTGTTGATGCATGTGCCTATATGGAACTAACATTAGAGTATATTTTTAGAAACAATCTAAAATGTAGTTTGAAGAAGGAGGAAAAGACATTCATAGACATGGTTGAGGAAAGAAGATTGAAAATGCAAAGAAAAGCAGCAGAAGGGAAAGTGGAGAAAACAATCTGGGATATAGAGAAAGAAAAACATTTGAAAGGAGAAGCTAGTCCAACTATAGCTTTAGATTGGCCTCAGAAAGGGAAATTTTGCATTCGAAGGAATCAAACTGTGTATGAGAATTATTTTCTAGGTAATAGTGAGTGCCATTATACATATCGAATCATGGGTGGATGGGGATTCAAAGGTGGAAGAGATCCAGTCTTTCCTGGATTATATTTTATTTGTGGGAAAAGGGCATATTATCGTTTGCTAGACCATTGGTATGGCACATGTTACGTAGGCCTGGTCTTTCCAAAAATCTTTCATATGGATAGAGGAGAAGATGGTGTACATAGCTTAAGTAATCATTTAGCTAGGACCAACAGAGAATCTTGGGCAGAAATTGTAGGTGATATTTTTCAGGCATTGATACCAGCAGTGGGAATAACTCTGAATGCAAACAAAATTAGAAAATTGTCAACAGTAGTGGATCGCTTGTCAACAAGCACCGCTGGAGGATTTTTATTGGATAATACTGAAATGGTTGCCATGCGTGCAATGGTAATGCAAAATCGACTTGCCCTTGATATATTATTGGCAAAAGAGGGTGGAGTCTGTGGAATACTGAAAATTCAACATTGTTGTACTTACATTCCTGGCAAAAGCAAAGATCTGAAAACTTATATTAAGAACATTACTGAATTGCATGATGAACTTGCACCACTGGAGTTTGAAAGTGTTTGGGATAGAATTGGAAAGAAAATAGCTGCTATTAAGAATTTCTTAGTAAAAATAGGTAGTACACTTATAGGTAGAATATTGTTTCCATTAACATGTGTAATCTGTATAGTTTTAATGATAAGATTATGTTGTATGTGCTGTAGAAACAAGAAAAATAAGAAAAGAATAAAAAGAGAAAATTCAAAAAGATAAGATAAGAAACAAGAAAGAGAAATTGAAGAAATAGAATTGGAGGAGTGGAAGGAGAGTATGTATGAATCAGTAAAAAGAAAAGACGTAGGTGAAACTGAATTATGATTAAGAGCAAGAAAACATTTTAAAGATTCCGTAAAGACAGAACAAAATTTTGGGTGGTGTGGTGATAAAATCACCAAAGGGGGGATTGCTGGAGCGGGTTATGCAAACTTTTGTATACCCACCCCATTTTGCATGTCGTTTATTAATTAGATTAATTCATTAATTATAATCGTAATAATGGTTTGGAGTGATGTGGAAATAACTAATCAACCTTATTAATGACCGAAATATACGTGGGATTTGCATCTGCATGGCCTAATTAATTACGTGAACTAAATTTCGTATGCATACTAATGATTGAGAATTAGAACGTTGCATGATATATGTTGCTTTGGTGATGTAATTGTGATTCATGCTTTATTTAGTAAGTATAAACCGCATTGAGTGTTGCTTTTGGCTAGATAAATACACACACATATGGGTATTAGCAAGGGAATAACATTTAATTAGTCATTTCTATGTATTAATTATGTTTTGTTTTTCTTTGCTTAAGTTGTCCATTTTGGCCTGCCGAAAGATGGCTGACTTTGGTGCCTAACCCGACTGCCAACGCTGAACAAGGCTTGGGTGAAGTGCGCCTGCGCTGACAACAGATACACAGTGGCCTGGACCTGACCCCAGATGAACATGTACCTTTCAAGGACAGTCTGGGATGTCGTCCAAGTATTCCGAACAAAGACTGTTGTGTGAACCGGAACTGACAAGGGTCATAAACTAAACGACACTTTCATGAGAAACCAAAAGGATGATCCCTGATTGTCCAATCAGCGAACTCAAATGCCCAAACTTGGATACATTTTTGCATCGATTTTACTATAAATTATGGTAGAATAGAGAGGTAATTTGATCGATTCGCGCGCTCCTTCGATTTCCTGATGATATGCTGACGGAGAGGACGATGACACTGCAGGACAGCTGTTAGCCTGAATCTTTGACGGACCGAATTCTTGCCCAAACTCCTGATGAACTGAATTTGCTAAAAATTGATGGGCATAGATTTGTGAGACTGCAAAATTTGACATAAAGGACGACTTTAGCCAGAATAGGTAAATATGAATGGCAACCTGATCAAATGAATGATTTAATCTGCATTATTAATATAAATTTGGATTTGAACATCTACAGAAATGAGTTGGGTTGTTTATTTATTGAAATGTGTTAATGAAAGGGTTAATTAGAGTATTAGAATTTCACTTAAACTGCAACTAACAGATCCGTCCCGGTTATGAGGGTAATACCAAATGTGGAATCTAGGGCCTAATGAGTATTAGAAGGGTATGTAGGTTTGTGTTGGTGTTATGGGCCCCACCAGCGAATGTATGGATAGTGTGCGTGTGTGAGATCTTTTAGTCCGTGGCAGTAGGGAGGGATTTTGCACTCTGCGCTGCATCACATGTTGCAAGTACAGGGCCTAGGATGCAGGCTAACATGAGCAGGTAAAACAGTGCAGATCCAGCATGAAGAAACAATAATCATGTGTTGATATTTTTCAAGCAACATCAAGTAGGAGTTGTTTTCAAGCACAGAACAGAGGCTTCATTCAAGAATGGGTGTAGAACAGTTTACCTTGTCAATAACTCCCCAATCCAGAGCCAGATGAGATATCCAACCAGGAGCTAGAGGCTCGGGCAGTGGCAAATAGAGCCAGGGCTAGCTTTAGCGCTTGTTGCGCCCGGTTCAACAATTTTTGCTGGCACCCACCCCAATGACCCCCTTCGCCATGGATTTTGTCACTACCGTCCTTTAACAGTACCCCTCACTTCTCTATAACCACTCACTCAGTGAGATGCATTTAATTAGGTTTATAGTGCTGCTCATACCAGTGTAGGGTGTCAGAGCACTTTCATCACACATACATTATACAGAGACAATCACACATGTGTAAATTAGTGTACAGTAAATGTTACATCAGGCAGAGGAATACAAGTTGTAGGAGTCACATGTCATCCATACTGGTAAACAGTATAGTTTGAGTGCTTGGTCTGGAGAGGCACAAACTCAAATTTTAAACATAACACCAAAAAGTTGGGGGTTACATTTAATATGAAAAATGTATATATTTTTTTTGATCGGTGTGCCCTTCGAACACCAGCACACTGGAGAATTGAGGCAAGATGGCAGCTGCGTGACCCGTGCGAAAGTCACTCCCTGACCGCTGTGCTGCTTGATTGAACTGGTGGAATCTATGCCCAGCTAAACTAAAAAAAAAATTTTCGGAACGCAATTGCGGCCTCACTTACTGTTCTGGATGGTTATTCAGCAAGTTGTTCACAAAGTGCTACTTCGCGCATCGGCGGTGTTTGGTCTCGGCGTTTTGAGAAGCCAGACATACCTGCGGTTTCTGCGGGCGTAGCTTGCTGGGAGCCAGCGGCTGAGCGCGAGGCAGGGCAGGATGCCTCCACGGAGACTAGCGCCGAGGGAAGGAGTGACCGGCTCCAAGACTGTTGTTGCTGCGTCCAAAAAGCTAACCACCCCCAAGGAATTGGAGGCTGCTCGCACACACACCCAGGAGAGAGCAGAGAGGGCGGGGAGCAAGAATGGAACTCCTGGGATTGAGCGGTGTCTTCCTGACGGGGCTGTGAAAGCGAGAAAGCCGATGGTCCCTGGGATGTTTTCGGGGAAGTGGGTAAGCGGCAAACAGACCAAACCCCTGCTGTAACAGAAAACCCCAAGCAAATCAAGAGATACAGGTACTGTTAGCAACATTGCTAGTAACAGTGTATCGGATGTCACAGGAGGGACTGCTACTTCTGATCCCCTCAGCCCCTCAGAGACATGTAACCTGCCTAAAGCTCCTGATATTTTAAATACTCAAACGGGGGACGTAGAAGCAATGTCTGGCAGGAAGGAACAGGAGGGGAAAGTGGATAAAATCGCTCCTACAGCCCACAATGATTATGTTTGCGAGCAGCAGGAGTCAGGGGATACAGTTCCTGGTACTCCGGACGGAGACAACTTTTTTTCTTTAACAGAGGAATCCGATTTTAATAATGTTAGTGACCCTGATAACACAGATGTGGACGCCTCAGGAGATGATAGTGATAGCCCCCCTACGACAACAGACACCCTAAACAGGGTTATCAGTCGGTCCAAAAGGAAAAGCTCAGAGCGCTTGGGGCATGGAAACTCTCATTCGGAAACTAATGACCTTCTGCAATGGGATTACTCCGCTACCCCGTTGGGAGCTGAGGAAGGGGCAGCGCATGGATTTCAGGATAATGATAACGATCCAGGCCTCTAGCAGTAAACCTGATCCTGTCCCTTCCATAGGCTTAATATATGCTACACTTAAGGCAATGCAAGAAGAGGCTCGCCAGGAGCATAAAAGGGCACAACTTGCGACCAAAAAAATCCAGTGCGCAATCCGTAAAACAACAAAAGCTTGCACCGAGATTGTAGCAAGAACTACTGCTTTGGAGGAACGCGTAGTGGGCTTGGAGGCTGGATTAGAGAGTGCAGAGCAGAAAACAACTGCTAACGATGCTAGAATGATGGATATTCTGTGGAAACTGGAAGAATCCGAGAATAGGCAGCGGAGGAACAACCTACGTTTGCTGGGTGTTGAAGAGAAAGTCGAGGGGAGCGATATACGAGGATTTGTGCTGAAACCTTTTAAATCCGCTTTTCCTGAATTATCAAATTGGAACTGGGAGGCGTACATAGATTTCCCCTGATGTTAAACAGCAACCCTGGTCCTAACCTCAAGCTCAGAGCGATCCTCATTTTTTGTGGGAACTTTCTACTGCGGCAGGTGATATTCGAAAAGGCAAGACCGGACGCAAAGAGAACAGCAGAGGGGCAGACATTTTTTGTGTGGCCAGATTTCTGCCACACAACAGTAGAAAGAAGATGGCAGCTGGGGCAACTTTTTAGCCCCTTCCAAAAACTTGGTTGTAAAGTATATCTAATGAACCCCTCTCGGTTGAAAGTTATTTACCAAGGAAGGGTTAGGTTGTTCGCTTCCGAGATTCAGGCTCAGAACTACCTACAGGAACTAACTGGAGGCTGATGTTCTCTGTCATCTCTTGTCTTTTCTTTTTCTTTTAAAGAAAGTGGAGGAAGAAAAAGCGATGTGGGCATATTGTTTATTGTATTTCAGGCTGTTTAAACTGAGCTGGGTTCTTTTCTTTGTCTTTTTTCAGATAGGTTGGGGAGTGACAGGGGCGCACAGTGGAATGCGGGAGGCATCATAAGGCTCTGAGGACCTTTTTTGCCTTAGTGAGGGGCGGGTGGGTGGGCTAGGGGGGAGGAGGTGGATTCGTATAGGGAAGAGGGGGATCTTATGTGGGGTAGTTTCTAATGGGTTAGATGTGTTTGTTTTGACTATTATGGATATAATGCATTTAGATTTGTTTTTCACTTATAATGGGGGGTATTAGGATAGCTTCTATTATTATCTGTGGATTACATAACCCTGTAAAGAGGTGCAGAATAAAGGATGATGTTCGAATCTTGAAGAAACAAATATAGAAGCAAGTAGAAATAAAATGATGGCTCTTGATGGGTATCAATTAATCTTATGGACAAGGCAAGAGGTTAGAACTAAAGGTGTTGCAATTTTTGCACGCCGGGGTATCGCTAATTTCACACGATCCCTCTCGGATAGATATGGCAGATGGGCAATTGTACAATGTTTAATTGATAGTAGTATGTTTACATTATGTTCGGTCTACGGACCGGTTTTAGATGATCTTGAATTGTATAATTGGTTGAGTTTGGAACTGGTGGGTTGGCCATCCCCAATTATATTATGTGGTGATCTTAATATAAACTTGGGCTGTGCGATATCCAACCATCCTGAGATAATATATCAAGGGCAAACACCGAACGTTTATAAATCTCTTTCCCAATTAAAGGTGTTGCATGGGCTCGTAGATATATGGGCACAACTAGAGGGAAATGATCCAGGGTTCACCTATTTTTCTGCCCAACACAGAACTCATGTAAGACTGGATTATTTTCTTATTTCCCAATGTATGGTTCAAGGCAGTAAGATCACCAATGTCCGACCATAACCCCTTGGTACTTGAAGTGAATATTAAATGCAAAAAACAAGCAACTAGCTGGACTTTCAATAGGGCCTTACTAAATGACAATTCCTGTACTGACCATATGGGAAAGTGAATTACTCAGTTTTCAGATGGGAATATGGGAAGCACGGGTATTCAAAATGTTTGGAACACTCTCAAAGTGGGTATTAAGGGAGAGACGACGCAGTTCGGCTGGGAGGCCCAAAAGAAGGAGAGGAGTAAGATTAATGAGATGTATGAAGTGTTTGGAAAAGCTGAGACCAACCTTATTAAGATGTTATCAGAGGGGGGGAGGCAGAGGTAGCACAAACAAAGATAATAATTGCAAAATCTGCCATAACTGAAATTTCACTTGCCAAATCTACGGGCAGATACCTAGCCTGGCGGTCTAAACTTTATGAGAGTAATGAAAGGGTGGGACATATGTTGGCCGTTCGGGCTAGAGAAAAGGAGGGACAAACACGGATTACAGGGATCGTGAACCCAGATATTGGTTTGGTAACTGATGCAGGAGCCATTCTCTCGACCTTCCAAAAATGTTATCAGAAGCTATATGCGGACGATATTAATGACAGTGGGATCCAAGCTGAAATTAAGAGGTATCTTGATCAGGTTAAATTAGATCAACTGACAACTCTAGATCGGAATATGTTAGATGCTTCGATCAGGTTGGAAGAAATTCAATCCACTATAGATTCACTTCCATCTGGTAAAGCGGTTGGGCCTGATTTCTTACCAGGTGAACTTTATAAGGTTTTTCAGACCCAACTGACGCTAATTTTCCTTGAGATGTTTTGTTTAGTACAGAGCGGAGATGCACCTCCAGAGTCGTGGAAGATTGCAAAGATCGTTATATTTTTTTAAAAAGGTAAAGTGGCGACCGATCCAGGGTCATATAGGCCCATTACCTTGATAAATAGTGATATAAAAATGTATTCCAAGATCTTTGCAAATAGACTGGCCTCAGTTATTAAAAAAATGGTATCTCCCCAGCAACACAGTTTTGTACCCGGCCGAGAAACCATTGATCATATTCGTCGGACAATCACTTTATTTGATTATACCAAGGTGACAGGAGACCCTATGGCCTTGATTCTGCTGGATGCAGAAAAGGCATTTGATAGGGTCTCCTGGCCTTTTTTATGGGCTGTAATGAAATATAATGGTATAGGGGAAGGGTTCATAAGAGCTATTCAAAGTATGTATAAGGACCCAAGTGTGAGGATTGCATTGATGGAAGCTCAGTCGGGGACAAGTAATATAGCACGAGGTACGAGACAGGGATCCCCTCTATTATTTGCCATCTACATTGACCCTTTAATTAGGACGATTCAGGAAGACCAAAGAATTCAACCCAAGTATGCTAGAGGGGGAGGCGTAAAAGTTTTGGCATATGCCGACGACCTAGCTATTATATCATCTGATCCCCGCTCTGCTCCTGAAGAAATAAACAACCTAACACTGCAATTTGGTAACATGTCTGGATATCACTTGAATGAACATAAAACTCAAATTGTTATTAACGATAAAATCACATTAGTGGATCGGCGAATAGTACAAACTGCCAGATACTTATGTATAGAAATAAGCTCTAAACCAGAGAATATTGTTGATATTAATCTGAAACCATTGTTACAGAAAATTAAATTAGATTCCCGGAGAATGAACAACCTACACTTGACATTAATTGGGAGAAGTAAAGTCATCAAAATGATATTCTTGCCTAACATTTTATATTATTTTAGAGCGATTCCTCTAGAGATAAATAAAACCTGGTTCCAGAAGTTAGATCAGATAGTCTCGTGGTTTCTATGGGCTGGGCAGCGTCCAAGAAGGGCTCTCAGATACATGACCCTAACTAGAGATAGGGGTCTGTGTCTAATTTTCAAATGTATTATTGGGCAACAGCCCTGAAACTGATGCGGGAGCTGCTGAAAGGGGGTAACCTGGAATGTGGGGAAATATCAATTTACTATCTAATTTATGGGACATAACCTAGAGGACTGCTACTGCGTCATTTAGATTTCGCCTATTTTAACAGGGTTAAATTTAAGGTTCTGCTCTGTGATTTCAGGGTCTGGACAGCTGTCAGGAAAAAGTTTGGGACTTGGTGGCTACACAGATACTCCCCTTTAGTCAATAATGCATTACTTCCAGAGATATTTCAAGATGCATATTTTAAATACTGGATTGAGAAAGGCATTTTCTGTATAGGGGATTTGATATCTAATGCTGCAATTGTCACTTTTGAGGCTATAAAAGAAACATTTGGGATTGAGAACAAACTTTTTTTAAGTATTTGCAGATAAGGGATTTTTTCACCCAAAAACGTATTTCCCGGAATAGAATTCCTTTAGTGGATTTGATCCTAGGGGCCCAATCCACAACGTCTACCCTATCTAAACTCATAAATGAAAAGATGGGCGATGATTTAGCCAAACATTTTGATAGATGGCAAACGATTTTGCAAGCCGGGCAGGGAGAGTGTGAAGATTCCCTCTTGTTTAGTCAAACGGTATGTATCTCAGCAAGTCTGCAGACAAAATGCTAAAATACATGGTCTTTTTCTGATGTCCTAAATAAAAAATTAAAATAAAAAAAAAGAATTGATATTTTTTTTACATAAATGAACGTATTTTGCAAGGTTAGAGTAATAAAAGGCTTGGGGGAAAAGCCGAACGCTATCATAATAATATACCTTGAAGTTTGCATGGCACTATTTGATGTCAGTTATTAGCTCACTATTCTATATATGGATTCTATCTTATACACTGCAAGGCACAAAAGTATATCTCTGACAAAAGCACTGACACCTGCAGTTTGTGATCTGCACGGTACACGTACTTTGCAACCCACTGCGTATTTTGGTTGAGTCAAAACATCCACTAAAAAAACTGTGATCTCACTCCAGGAAGAACATTAATCACCGTAGTTATCCAGACATGTTTATTGTTGTATGAAAATCGCTGGATGGAGAGAACGTGGCAGCAGGTGCTTTTAAAACTATAACATACTTGCTAACACGGCGCCTCCAGAAGTCAGCGCTAGATCCGGCCCTGAATAGAGCAGGCCAGACCCACACAGGGATCCAGTATGCGGGAGAAAGTTAGGGGTGGGCGGAATTTGCGAAATTCACTTTCGCAAATTATCGCGAAAATGTTATAAATCTCCGCAAACACGCAGAAATATCGCGAGGATGCGAAAGTTTTTTTCCGCCCGTTCGCGGTATTTTCTGCGTGGTCGCGGCTCGCCAACTTACCCATGCGGTTGCTCGCGGGCGCGGCCATCTTGTTTTCACTTGTCTCGTGGTGCATGATCGCGAGAAGAAAGACGTGATCGTGCGACGAATGACGTTACTGCGGGCGCAAACTGTCGCGAGACAGGGCAATTGGCTACCAACAATCCAACATCTCGTGGAGAACGCGACCAGATCGGGAAAACTTGTCGGCAAACGCGGGGATTCAGGTAAGACGATCGCGCGCGCACAAGAATGTATTATTTTACAGCGCGAGCAAGCAAAAAATTTCCGGTAAAATGCGGATTGCGGAAATTTTGACATTTGCGCGCTCTCCGCGGAACGTGAAAATGTCAAATTATCGCACTTTCCGCAAGCGGAACGGAATTTTAGCCCAGGCCTACAGAAAGTCACTCATCTCCGACGGAAGTTGAAATGGTTAGTTGTGATGGATGCATCACTGTATGACTGCAAAGAAGCTGGTGGGGCTGGTTAGCCTCAGACAAGGGTCCACTTTTTTTCCAGAGTTTTATATAGCGCGTACTTGATGCATTGGTATCAGAGCGCTTTACATGAGCACCAGTTGCGTTATACAAGGACACATTAATTTTTTTTTTTGGTTAGGCACAGGGAGATTAAGTGATATGCCCAGAATCACAGGATATTGAGATTTGTTGCTGAGGCTCGAACCCGGTTCCCTAGATTCGAGGTTGACTGCCCTAGTCGTTAGGCTACATCCTACCCCCTATCTCCCATTATCTCACTAGATTTACTCATCATCCCAATATATTTCCAGCGGTTGTATAATTTTTTCATTCAAATCAGGAGTATGGAGCCAGAGCAATGGATTTATGTTTTACAAGTAACAATGTCCCAGTGTCTTCATTAACTGTGGTTATCACACAGGCAAATACCCGAAGCAGTGTTGATTCTGAATTGTTATTTCGAGCTCATGTATTATTCAAGAACAGGTAGTATCTCAGTTGAGAGAAGGGGCACATATCCAACTGTTTGGTCTTGAAAATAGGTTTTCAAGACGACTAGGAGAACTGTGAAGGCCCACGGCTGTACATCATGTTAGCAGTGGAGCTTGCACAGATGGGTTCATCTGGTTGATACCCCAATTTGATTTGAGGTGGTCCACAGGCAGAAGTTGTATGCATGGTTCCACATTCCACCAAAAGCAGCTGCACAGAGCCAGTGTTCCCTTTTTGTGTCCACAAGGATCCATGCTCAACCTCTGGCTGTGCGGATCTGCACTGCTGATTTTCATTTTTCAAATTTCTTTTGCAGTGGCATAACGCAAAGACATAGGGCCCCTTGCAGAATGTGGAGAGGGGCCCCTGAGGCTTCCATATCTCTTTTTCATAGGCCTTGGGCTGAATGGGGCCACCATGAATGTTTCTGAGGGCCCTGATTTTTCGGGGGCTTTATGCCCCTAGTCTTTTGATTGATTTGTGAATGTGCGGTCTATGTGCAAATTTGCAGTTTGAGTTATGTCTATAGCCTACACACAAATCCACTACAAACAGACATGCCAGCTGTGGGATCCACAAAGCCTGTGAGAAAGGGGCTTTAAATGTTGCATCATCCAAAGGCTAGGGTCTTAGCCCCTGCCTCCATGCATGGCCCAACAATTTCACCAGGATGCAAGCTTCTCCTGTTGCACATCTTGCACTTGGCTTACAACAAAAAGTTTCAGTTGCAACCAGAGAATCAGAATCCCAGTATTCTTGGACGTTCAAACATTTGCACTAGTTCCACCCAAAAAATAAATACACCTCAAATCAGATTTCACTTTTATTGACGTAAGGTGGCACATCCAACATGGCAGCCCTACAGTCAAGCTATCAATGTTCTTAACCATATTGGACACTTTGGTTTCTTGGTTTTGCTTACAGAGACCACTTAGTGTCTTTTCACAGAACCAAAAAGCGGGATTGATAGATGACAAAGCCGCTTGCACTTGAAAGTTCTGACGAAAAGCCATACTCTGCCGGAAGGAAATAAATAAGGTGCGGGTGGGTGTTTAGTACTCCCCCACCACTTGACACAGGGTTATGATACGCTCCTGTATCGAATTCATGTTTATGACTCCAACGGTAGTGAAGTTTCATGAAACACCACCAAAGTTAAAGATTTGTAGGAGTGTAGGACTTGTAGGATGCAAGACAGGTGCAGGAATAGCTCTGGCAATGGGCACGACCCAGAGTTCATTGCAGTCCCAGAAAGAGGCACTGGTGGGCCGGCGTGTCTTGGAGCTGCGGCAAGCAGTGATTCTAAATGTACATGTGTGCTTGTAGGGTTGCTGACCTTTTGGTAAAGGAGCGGGTCAGATTGTGTGCTGCGCTCTATTACCAACAGAAATGCAGCAAGTCTACAAGCACACGTGCGCTTTCAGAATCCCTGAAAGCACATGTCGTGTTTTTAAACTTGCTGCCTTTCGTTTTGTTAAATGGCGCGGTAGCGGGGCAGATTGTATCCCTTTGTTAAAGTATAATTGTAATTGCAGTGCATGATGTGCGCTGCGATTAACATGAATACCTTCACAAAGACACACAATCTGCCCCGCAGCCGCCCCAATTTAGCAAAAGAAATGCAGCACCTGCAGGAGGCACTTGCTGCTTAACCCACCTGTGTGAGCTTCAAACACCACACTGCGCGTGCGAGGTGAGATAGGTGCGCATGCGAGCTCGGGCGCACCTTACAGGGAACAGTGCTATCATGTAATCGTGTCCTTTACATGTGTGTGCATAATACCGTTTCTTTACAGAAACAATGAATTGTTGTTCTCGTATATATTTACATGTGTGTGGTTTGAATAGCATTATTAATCTTCATGTGCCCATTTAAATGATATTTTGCACTTATTAAATAATAGGAACTCTACTTATTCGATTTTCTTTTTGCATCTATAATGTGACTTCCTATATATCTGGAAGCACACAGTTACAATGTATATTGAAATACTTAGTTTACTAAAATTGACCAAACGCCTTAAACATTTGAATTTTGCATCGTTTAACTTTCCACACAGATACTCGCTTCGGGTGCGATGTTTTTCTTTCCTCTTTAGGTACAGATGCTTGAACTAGTTAACAAAGAAGTGCACATTGTATGAGCAAGATAGGTAAGCTTGAAGGAGTACTCTTGCTGAGGATAATACGACTAACTAGCAACGGTAAGACTGCCATGCGGAATGAGGAGATAGAATCCCAAGATGTTTCAAATATGTGGATCAAAGCAAAAATTACCAGTGTGACTGCCAAAGAGTATCGTTTGAAGGTGGACACTAATGAGACCTTTGATAAGGGATTCTAGAAGGCTCTTTCTATGGGTATAACTATGGAATAATGCTCAGCTTTGTTCAGCTTCTTTGCAGGTTAAGTGAGGTGCAGACCTCTATGTGCTACTCTTGTTGTGTGACTTTATGATATGCAATATTTTTTCCGTAGAAGACCGCTACAGCTGCTCGGCTATGCTGACACCTTTCTACAATATTGGATTTAAATAGGATTCTCAGTAGGGTTTTACCTGGTTATCGTTAATTAGTATAGATTAGTTAAGGAGAATTAGTTTTCCCTCATGCATCATAGTCAGGAGGGCTGAAGCTTTCAATCTAACCATCGAGCAGTTTTCCTTATGCTTTGCACTAATGCTACCGAATTGCTCATTTGCTTTCTGTTATTGAGGATAAACCTTGTGCATAGATTTGGTTTTCCGTTGGTAATTTTGTGTTCTTATACTATGTTTCTAAGGCTGATTTATTTGACTCTTGCTTCGAGTTTATAATAAATCTTTTCCTAAGCCCACTTTTGACTTCGAGCTGTACTGGGTGATCAAATGGGTTGCACAGTATTTGTAAATTGAAATTGGCCCTACCTCCTTTGTTCCTCAGACACCCAAGAAAAGTCTATTGCAGGAAGTAAAAAGGATGGCCCTATCTATCCAGGTACATTATCAATAGCTTGCAGTAATGTCAGATATTTGTGTTACCTACAAGTGGTCTTATTGATCCTTAAGAGAAGAGCTCTATATCTGAGGTACCATTCCCTAAGAATAAATTGTTATGTACTCGAGTTTGGCCCATGTAGCAACGCTGCACATTTTCTTACATTGTCCTCTTTTCTGCACAATAACATATTGACTGTGACCTTTTACACATACTCGTGTGCATGACAATGTTGGTTTAGTTTCTCTTAAACTGCTTTGTTTATACATCTGGCTTTGCTCAACATTATCATGATGCCTTGAACATTGAGTACAAGGCCTTGCTCCCTGTACTAATATTATTCTATCTTCATCCACAGGGCGACAGGTCTATCCACATATCCATAACAATGCTAATCTGCATATGCATGGCAAGGATCATTTTTATTATAAATAAAGAAGCAATTCCGGTGGTTAGCAGAAGAGACACGTCTGCTGACATTGAAAGGCCCTGCATGCTGAGACCTCGCTAAGCAGTTGTGTGACATCACCATGAGGGGATACAATTTGTGACCAAGACGGAGTTCTACATCCTTTCCAGCCAGGTAATAGGGTTGGACCATACATAGGGGGGATTCTTGGCTCTACAACTACATACACTCAAGACGTACCCAGAATAGGGATTGCATAGTAGGAGTACACCTAATTACTATCTCGTATTATATGCCTGCATATATGCACTGTCTTAGCACCATGGTGGAATTGTATCTCCTGTTTACTGTTTTGGTTGCTCTTAATCACTTTCATCTTCTCATGTCTACTGATTAACACATCACATGTATTCTATACAAAAATAACATTTGTTCACTAAATATACTGAAAATCTCCCATTGTGTATTCTCTGTATATTTCTATGGGAACAAAAAAGCATGAGTGACCGAGCGGCTGGGTTGTGATCTGTTAGCACGATCCCTGAGGGATCAGGGTTGTCATATTCAGTGGTTGCCAGAAACCATTAGCTCCCTGTTTGGGTTAGGTGGCTGATAGTGGCACTGTAAGCTAGTTGAAATCTAGGTCTACAGATACTATGAGGGTCCATGGAATCAGTCTAAGCACCTCACCTAAAGGGTATGTTGTTCACAAACGCACAGATCTTACGAATTAGTAAGAGCTATAAGACATGGCACCGCCAACGTTCATTTGGTACTTATGTTATGGATAACCATAGTAGTTCATTTGGATCTTCTCAGAGACCCCTACCCACCTTCAAACAGGAGGCGTCCTTAGTGGTAAGGAAATCCGCCTCAGTTGAATAGGTATATCCTATGTATTGGCTGTAGCTCATGAAAGCTTGTAGGATCAACTTACTTATTGTGTTACCCCATCTCCATAATTCATTTACTAATCTCCTTTTTCTTACAAACATTTTAAAACAATGGCTTATGAGGAAGTAGAAGGGGAAATAAACAGAGCATAGAACTGCAGACACACGGTTACTCTCAAATTACAAAATGTTGGTCTCCCAGCTACGGGTGGAGATGTTACCTTCATTGTTAAAGCCTACGAAACATTCCAAACAAACTTATACTATTCCTGGGTTACATTTGCAGCTGTAAATGCTTCTATACAAATGTTTCATTTCTACTTTGAGAAGGAAACACCAGGGGAATACAATCCAATGAATACATAGAACTTTCTCTCTCTTACGAAGAGCATATTAATTGGTTTAAAGGTGCCCTCCCACACACTACAGAAAATGTGAGACTCAGCTCGCTCACCAAAGAAGGAGCAACATAGCCGGTCTTAGCTGCATACACTTTGCATCCTGACACTGACAATTTAACTGCAGCAGAAATCATACATTATACAGAGATTAGGGGAAAATATATGGAAATCCCACACAGTTCTTAATGCGAACACTCACAGTTAACCCTGCGTGTGCTACCCAGGCTGCTTACCCTCAATTGACTACCATGGGTATTAGCCCACCAACACTGAATGCCATTAAGGGAAAGATTACCACCAGTCGGAAGCAAATTACATTCTGGATAGCACAAAAAACAAGTCAGTTTGAAGCAGTAATTCCCCAAACAACCCAGCAGGAAAAACACTGAATACAAACTATCTGCTTGCGATGAGAATGGCTTCCCGGTAGAAGACTGCACAACTTGGGGTACAGTATTTGCTGCTGCCTACACTAGAACATATGGTACCCCTTCGCTGGCTGTTTTACCTGATGTGTTAAATCAGCTTCAGAACTAGTACGGCGCAGTACCTGCCCTGGCCTTAAGGATGAAACTGATGGGCAATTTTGCTGTAGTGTCTGCCATTATGTTGATTAACATAAATGGGGAGACATCCGCATTGCCTGTACTTCAGTGCCTAAGTGATCTTACTCCTGCACAACAGTAGCTGGAATTATCGAAGAAACCTATGCTATGCTAGTTACTGATAATTAGGGAGCTAGACCTGGGAAATCACAACTTAAGAGTAATTCTGAAAAGGATAACTCTAAGCAAGCACTCGACTCTTCGACTGAAGAGTGGTATAATAAACAGAAAGTAAACACAAGCAAAGATAACAGGGTGGGTGTCCTCAGCAGGAAGCCACTGAAAAAAGATATAATCTCAGAAATCATGATAACATCAGGAAGTCTGACAGGTATCAGCATACTGAAATACATTCTTCTTATTCCTATTAGGAGTCATCGGTTACACGTTCGGAGAGAGGTGGAATGTCAAATCTCTGATCAGAAAAGCACGTGAAGCCGAAGAAGGAATTACAATGCTTGTCTGACTACATTCTCAATAAAGAAGAAAAATCAAAGACTCCTAAACCTCAATTCAAAAAGAAAAAGGTAGCCGGGCTTAAAATCAGGCATGCCTATAATACTGAGGACTCTGCTTCTGAATAGGGAGTGGGCAGTGACGATGCTGGACAGTGCAGCAGAAGTCACAATAGTCCTCCAAAACCTGATGGATTATCTGGTGGCAGAGGTGCTGAGTTAGCATATCACTGTGGAAACACGATATACAAGAGGAAGTGTTCCCCATTGTTCATACGAAATTATACTGCAATTGGAGGGGGACATACCCAGATGGCACACCCAGAAACATCAAGGTTTTCTTTTGGGAGAACTTTACATATGGTTATGATATTCTTTTTGCCGAAAAAGACTGGCCACCTGAGTTCGTAATGGAATGCCAAAACAGGGCAATGGTAATTTTACCAGCTTTCTCCAACGTCGTTCACAAATCAGTGAAATATTCTTATGCCAAGGAGTGGGCGTTAGTCCCAGCTCCTGCATTATTCCACAATCATGTGGGGTGGGATGATGAGTTACCTCATCACAAGATCCCTTGGAATTAACTCCACAACCCTAAAAACAATGTCCAATAAAACATGAAGCTAAAAAACAGGTTAGGGAAATACTCGAAAAACTTGAATACCAAGCTATAACCGTGCTGCACCTCATCAATAAATAATCCATTGTTTCCCGTTATAAAACCGGGCAATTCATACCATCTGTTTTTAGAATCCAGACATTTAAACACATCTACTCACACATTCACAATTCAAAATGCACACAGTGGTTCTCTAATGAAGAACATAGTGAAGAAAAAATATGAAACAACACTAGATATTTCAAATTGATTTTTCTGCCAAAATACAGCACCTGGAAGCAGATATTTGACAGCAATTTTGTTGATTGGCCCAGGGGTATAAAAATAGCCCTGGGATGTTTTCAGCCAGAGTAATGGAGTTACTTCAAAACTTTGATGAAGAGGAATTGGCCTATGTGGATGATATCTATCTAATGGACAATTAATTAATGGATCTCTTGGACAGAGTATGCTGCATAATTGAGGGGTATGCTAACCTGGGCAACAAATCTAATTAAAAAAAAATAATAATTGCCCATCTCAATGTCCAATTTTGGGATACAACTCTGAAAAGACTACAATCCATTTCAGGACTTTAAGATTTTGGCAGAACTTCTTATGTTCTGGATTACGCAGAATATGTAAACCAAAATATAAGACTTACGACTTGATAAGTCCAGACTTTTCAAGCACACATGGTACACAGGAACATGCAAACATTTTGCATTCCATACAAGCTGATATGATAGCTTCCAAACATTGACACACACGTGTAAATACTACAAATCTGATGTTCCGTGTAGTCACTGGGTCAACTAGGTACACCTATATCATGTTCAACAAAGGTGAAACAGTACCTATAGCCTACAAATTACATTTATTCACAAACGCTGAAATGCGTTTTTCTTCCACTGAGAAGATTCTCACAGCAGTACACACTGGCTTCATAATTGTTGTAACCTGGTGTCAATCTTAGAGGCTGTCACCAAGGCAAGTATTCCAAATGCCAAAGCTTTACTTCCATGATGGATTCAACAAACTATCTCTCTCTCACTGCAACAGATGCAGACTACAGATTTGACTCAACATTACAAACACATGCCGTTTTGCAGTATGAACAATAATATCCTCTGCCGAATGAAATAATGCGCTTATGAATCCCTCATCTATACTGATGGATCTGCCCAGTCTGCCCTAGGGACAAAACACCATTATTAATAGGCCTGGGCGGTGAACTTCACTCTGTTTGCGGACTTTGCAGAGTTTTCTGCACTCGGCACTCCTCGAAGCTCATGGAGTGCAAAAAACTCCGGTTTGCAATGTGCAGTGGCGTTTTTACCCCACTCGCGATCGCGAACAGTAAGTTTGCGATCGCGAACTGTAGAATTTCTACCCGAGCGGCAGGAATATTGCACTCCGCCACTCGTGGAACTTCACGGAGTTCTGTGTAGCAAAACTCTGTGTAACTACCCCTAGGCCTAAAAGCTGCATGCGCTATAGTAAAGCTGTGCATGCATGATAGAAAATTCAATCCTGAAAAGACACACAGGCCGTCTCTTGGCGACTGTACAGAGCGGCTGGCAGAGCTCAAGACCCTGATACTGGCACTGGAAAATATGGATCATGTATTCTCCACACTTATAGTGTGTGATTTGTTTTATTGTGTTAGTCATATAATAAATACCTTCACTATTGGGGCCAAGATGGATTTCAAGACTTAAGGGTTGCACATTCAAGCAGAAGATGCTTTGGGAACAAGTGGCAAATCTGAAAGATTGCTTGCACTGGCTAATGTAATACACACATTGAGTCATGAACATGTTGGCATTCACGTTGCAGGGAATTCCATGCTAAGGCAGCAGTTTATACTACTCTTGTTGCTGCAATCAATCGTTCGAGTATGAGAATAGTCAGAGACATCATGTTGGCTGCCAATGCTGCGTGCAACAACACACAGCTGTTGAAAGGTTTTCCACTCAAGTTAGATGAACATATGCTCACATTCCAGGAGTGGGGGATAGAGTCATACCAAACATTGATCACAGATTAGGATTCATACTCGCTGCACATGAGGGCCTGTGGTCAGCCCACAGTGTGATTACTGCTACAGTTTAATTACTGCAGCAACGATATTGGTGGCCAGGTCTTACTGGACAGACCAAGCACTTTGTCCTTAAATGTGACATCTGCCAGCAGATGAAGGGCTTAACCATAACACATCCACCACATACACATCTATTGATTTTGAACAAACCTCTCACTTGTGTCTATTTGGACCACTGCAGCCCCTTACAAACTGACGGTGCTTACAAGTGCATCTTGATGGTGGTGGATTAATACTCTAGGTTCCTGCTGGTATGGAAAAAGCAGCTGTTTGACGCCCAAACTGTAATCAAAGACTTGTGAGTCTTTATTGGGACATCCGCAATTGGCGCACTACATTCCAAACAGGGTCTGGCCTTTATCTCTCGAACTTACAAAGAGGCCATGGGAAGTTTAGGTGCAACCAATACTACTACCCCTATCATCCAACGGGCCATTTAGTAGTCAAGAGGAAAACTGTGACTTAAAGCAGTCTTTAACAGCAAGGGTACGAGGCTGAGGTCAAAGTTGGGTTCATCACCAATGTGTGGTCCAGAGGGCACATAACAACATGCCAAGAGCGTCCCTGGGTCGTCCGACTCCATAAGAAATCCTGTTTGGGGTAAGACACAGCATTGAACATCAATAAACGTTTGGCTTTTTTAGAGTAATGAATAAATTACGGGCTAAACAAAGTAACACCCAAGTAAAATGTACCACCACTGGGGAAGTGAAGTTTGTCCTGGCAAGAACCGTCTGGACCTCCAAGACTGGAGATCTGCTCCGGGAGAAAATTGAGGACAAAAAAGAATTTGGGCCGTCCTACGGATCGCATGTAACTGTACTGGCTGTCTAAGGTACTAGAAGAATACTTCTTCCGCCCCTTGCCAGTTGATGAGACAAAAGGTTTGTGATCTTCTCAAACCACATTATGTGGCTGGTTCTCAACAGTAAGCCACGTGGACTCTTGGGTTGCCACAGCTCTCCTCTCGCTACCACTCAGGAGGTTCAGATGGAAGCTTTGATAACAAAAGAAGATTCCACTCTCCAACAACAAACCGTAAACAGCAATGAAGTTGTCATTCTGCCTGTTTCAACAACTACAACTGTTCAATCCACGAGTACAGAAACGCAAATTTTAATTAAAAAACTCGATGATAATAAGATTTACATCAAGATGTCCCTATTCCATAAAACCTGCTGAGCTGCCAAAAATAGATCGAACAGCGTCTACCTATATCATGGACTACGGCGACTTTTCTGAACCTGAGATTTCACAACCGCTGCCTCTTCCTGTAGTGTAGTTCCAATAGTACCCTTTCATGCAGGACCTACGCTGTTTACTGATAACATATACTGTGTGTTTGGTGGCAAACTGACTTCGTACGCCCCCACCACATATGTGAGCCTAAGATTTGCATTAGCTAGTTCGCAGTGCCACTAGACTCTCATGTTATCAGAGAGATTCATTTTTGGCAACCTCAGAACACAGTAACCTCAGACTTGTGGAAACACTATACTACTTTTCACCCAGTCACTCATGCTTGCTTGTTTTGCTGTCAGAGAGACTCATAGAAGAAACAGTCAAGCGTGTTTACAATAAGAATTTATTGCACCGTTGTTCTTCTCATGTAAAATATATGTGCTGCTATAGCTGTAACGCAGTAGCAGAGATATATAACCAGCAGTACAGTGAATAAAAAGGAATAGTTCAGCTCTACCATTTTTCAATAGTCATGAACATATACATGAATATAAAATGAATTTATAAAATTAAGTGTGTACTCCTAAAATGCCTGACTAGATGTACCTAAGTGTACCTAGCATGTGAGTAGGTGCTAAAGAGCTACTAAGCCTAATAGTCTAAGAGCCTAGGAGCCAAGAATCCCACTAGGATTTAGTCGAACCCCCATACATGAATAGTGAGAGTGTGGGACTTCGTCCTGGACTTGGGATGGACACCCTGCAAGGGATAGTCATACCACTATCAGCTGGAGTGATGGCATTCTGGAGCCGCAGCATCTCTGGTCAGTGTGTCGGCCTTGAAGTCTCGGTTCCCTCCTGCTTACTGATAGCAAGAGGTGCTATATTTATACAGTCTATGTATGTGTGTTAGCCATTGTTCAGTATGAGGATGACATTGGGGATTAAACCTTTGTGCGTAGATCAGAGAGGTGAAGTATGCCCCCTGGAGAGTGTTCTCATAAATTATTCATATGTGCTTAGGATGACGCCTTAGCAATATCGATCGGGCAAAACCCACCCACATCATGAAACTAGGGGAAAGGTTTAGTCCTTAAAAAGGCCTCAGTCCTTATAAGGCGTTCAGTCCCTATATGGGATTCTGTCCATATTTGGAGTTATGGCCTTATAAGGCTCGTTCATATAAAATGAAGGGTAGATGATGTAGGGAAAGAGTACAATGTTCTCTAAACCTATGTCAGGGTACCAATATGAAATGTAACACCCACTCCACCTTATACTTAACAATAATAACACACATTTTGAGATACACATTTATAACAGGGTCAGTGCATAATATTATCAAGAAGTCATTTAAAATGTTTCCAAAAACTATTAAAAATCATTTAACAACAGTTTAAAAAACGAGGAAATAAATCTTCTTTGGTAAAATGTGACTTTTGTTGTAAAGTTCCGCAAATCACTGTTCTAAATGAGTTCGATCACACAAGTTGAACTACTGCAGGCATACGTGGAAGGCCATGCTTATTTGAAAGTGTCAATTTGAAAAAGTAATTTTGAAAATGTAGGGAAGGAAAAAGTTCCATATTTGTTGCCAGCACATGGTAAGCCAGATTTAGATTAGAAGTCCTGGCCTGGAGACATAATAATATCCCTGCCTGCTACAGCAAGGGACAAACACTGCAATACCTCGCATAGCACGTCAAGTGTGCATAGATGAAACTTCTCGCTGCCAACAGCTGTTGTGGAGGTAGCCGGTGCTGAATTCGATACCTCAGTACCAATGCTGTAGCTGAAATTTCGTGAAAGGCACCTGTGGCTCCTCAAGGAAGACATGCGTCAAGATAGGAATACGCTGGGGACAGAGTCATGCATGGGACCACAAGGGCTCCAGCCTGGAGTCTAAGTCCACGTGTCAGGTGTCAGACAGATGTCTAACTTGCATTCTCCTCCACAGAACAGGCATCAGAATATAGGTACGATGCAGTCATCAAAGACTGGTCTGAAGGATAAGAACCAAGAAGCACTCAGTTATCGCAGGCGAGGTGCACCCAGATGTTGTACCATGCGCTCACGGTAGTATCTCTCCAGGCGAGATTTGCAATCTCGCTGGCTGATGGTCCGTCCATTGCGCAGCAGGTAGACGATAATCAGGATTCCAGCTACAGCGAGAAGGATCAGAGGTAGACCCCCGAAAATGCTTCCAAACACGGAGTGTATAAAGTTAGGAATTACTCCGAGGATTGTCTGGAAAGTGCTAAGGAATCCAGACCCTATGGTCTTAAATAGGTGTATAATGCCACTCGTATCAGACACATTAAAGATACGTCCCACCATTTCTACGAAATGTAGGGGGCAGTTGGTGCGGATTAGTGCCTGTATCTCTGGCGAGGTCCTTGCGACTTGAAGTTCAAAGGTTTCTCAAGCGGAGGTTAACGGCACAGTTCGCTGTAAAAGCATGGCTTTTATTCTGCTCAAACCAGCAAACTGTATCAACGAAACATTCAGTGAAGGCCAAATTGGTGCCTCCCTGACTGTAGTTGTCAGAGGAAACAATATTTGATACAGAAAGTAACCCTGGTGTTCATGGTGACCAGATATGTGATGCCCGGGAGCATCCCACAGCAACCTTGATCGCTCAGCATTAAGAAACTCCCATTCGAAAGTAGCTCAACAGCTGGCATAATCACGGCAGCTGGAGTTCCTTTCATGTGGCAAGACAGATTCACAATTGAACCATTACAAGCTCCGTGCAGAATAATATCTTGGCACATGACAGAACTGTTTAAAACGTTCTTGCAGTTAGTACCACTAAGAAACGCTTGTCGATCCCCACACCAGCATCGGAATTTATATGGTAAATCCCAGGATTTCTCAATGTATTCTTTACCCAATTTTTCATATCTGCCTGCCTGCCTTTGCTCAAGGCAATAGTGAAACTGAAAGGTTGTGACTGGAAGATTGATTTGGCCATGTAGTGGCCATTCTGTTGATGGTAATTCAGCTACTATGAATGGTAACTTGTCCAGTTTTTCAATTTGCAGCATTGTATATTTAGCTCCCTTTGTGCCATTTCTATCTGTGTATCAGTTAGATTGTATTCTGAAAACAGAGACGTACTGTTTATGTAACGCCAAGGCACAATTCTTGCACGCAAAGATTGCAGCGTCCAGCCTTATAGCATAATAAAACGTAACTGTGATTGGCCGTGTTGTAATATGGCTAAATCTTGTTCTAGTATGTTAATAGCAGAAGATACAATGTTGCCCAATGAATATACTCTGGAGGTCAAAGTTGTTAACCCATTATCTACCACAGCAAAAGCTTTTTCTAAGTTTATACGGTCTATTTCCCGTATTCTCTCTGCGGCTTCTTGTTGGGAAATCTTCCAAATTTCAATATAGACAGCATAAATGCCTGCAGATATGAAACATTTTTGATGTTGTTTCCTAGGTCTTAGTAAAAAGTCCCTAAGATCCATGTCTTGTGAGAGTAAAGATAAGTGTTGTTTCAATTCTGCAAGTGTTGAGGTTTCTAGCCAATCTAGGTACAACTTCCCAACACTATAGGATGTCACTACCCCTGGATGTTCTCTCTGTACATAACGTGGGTCAGGCCCATGCATGCTGAGTCCCTTGGTGATGTTCAGGAACCGTTTATGACATGTGTTTGTGTCTAAGGGCCAAACCACCCACTCCTTCCAATTTGGGTCTGATCTATTGTACTTTAGTATGTCATCAACTGTTGCCCCTTCCTTTGTAGAAGAATTTCGCCACCCATGTGATGGTGTAGGTAACCTTGGAGTGTTCACGCCCTTTATGTTAGCTATTCCAAGACAGGATGTCTGTTGCACAGTCTCATTTAAAAAGATCATCTGCTGTGGAATGAGGCATGCTCTAAATAGGGCCTCTGTACCCTGGACTTGCCATTTTCTCGAACCCCAAATTGATTTTGTGTCAATTTCGTCTTTCCATAGGTTGCAACCCTGTTCAGACAATTGGGCCAAAGAGAAAGCAGAGTAAATCTGTTTGGTGTTTGTCAACATAATTTTCAGAGCTGATCTTGGTACAACCTTATAGTAAAATGAGGCTGGATCTGTTGTGTGAAATCCTGAAAAGTATGCAAATTTCTGTGCAAACGCATGTGAACTAGTTTTAAGTGGTGTTGGGAAATGTTCCCACTGATGGTACTCAAAAACATTCCTAGGCGAAATGGATTTGTGCAGGAAATGATGACCAAAATGTTGGTAACAGTACAATTTGTCATAGTCTGAAGAATCCTCTAACATTTCATTATTAGAAAATGCAGCAGTTTTCTCTAAATCAGACAACATGTTATTTACTGTTTCAGTGTCCCAATCATCAGAAAATGTACTGGAGGTAATGATATCACTTAAAGATATTTTAAACACATGATTAATTTATAAAAGTTTGGTCGGTCCGAATATGTTGAAATCAACCTTGTCCCATACTATACCATCGGGTATAGGAACTGCTGTAATGTTCACTGACGACAACTCTCTTTGTTCACGATGTGATGATGTATGTGCCTACAATAGGATGTTGACCTTTTGGGGTATGGAACCTTGTTGAAGATAGTGTCCATTGATAAGCATACTAAAAGCCAATACTAAACCTAGCCAGAAAAGAAAAACAATATCCCAAAAATTACCCAGAGTTCAATCCATGGTGATACCAGGTATTTCTTTTGAAGAAAGAGAAAAAAGTTCTTGGCTTGTTGCTTGAATGATGTTTTGGCTGGCATCGTTTCTGTCTCACTTGGATCCAGATAAAAATGTATCAAAGTTAATGCAATAGCCAGAAGCAGTTCGATCAATTGTTGGAATTGCATCGGAATTAGTTGAAATGTAATTTTCCTCTCGACGAGGCAGGCTGATGTAGATGTCTGTATTAGGTCTGATTGAAACTGGTGAATTATTTTGATTTTGATTTTGAATGTTTGGTTCAAGTGGAACAAGTTCCATAGCATTGTTGCTTAGTCCTTCATTCCTCACAGGTGGCTCTTCAAATGTGATGAGTCTTTCTGTTTAAACTTCTTGGATTGTAGCTAGAGGATTGCGTCTGCTACATTGGAGTCCACTAGGCCTACTACTTAGTATCGGCCACAAAGTGCGGTTTGATTAAGTCGATTGAGACTAATCTTTTCTCCTTTTTTCCGGCAAGAGGCGGGAGCAGCACAGTTCTTGTTCCTTGTACTGCAAGGACTGGTACAGGTTTTCTGTCAGAAGGTCCAAATTCCTTTTTGTCTGCAATTTTCTCTCTGACCAGATCCCCGACCTTTGGGATCCAGACAGGTCTTGCCGTGACTACATTGACTTCCTCAGTGGCGGTCTGCTTTAGATGAACATTACTTTGTCTTGTCCTGGATTCATTTAGATCCTGTAAAACAGCCAAACGATCATGGATATCAAATGGTTTTTCAGCCGCCACTGCGCCTTCACAATCAAGATCAGGTACCCGTATTCGTGTCCCAAAGAGGACCTCATATGGAGTGACACCTCCTAATGAGTTTCTTGGCTGGTTGTTTAATGCCTGCTGGACCCCATAAAGGTGTGTGACCCAACTACTGCCCTTGCCTAATACCCTAGCTGTTAAAGATTGCTTTAAGTCCCGTTTTTTTTTCTCTCCAGAACCAAATTTCCCTCGGGATGGTGCGGAGATGAGAACCGCAATGCTACGCCCATTCCTTCCATGGCCTCTTTGTAAGCCCAAGAGCTAAACGCAGGACCGTGGTCAGAGTTTAACGTGCTAACTGCGTATGTACCGATAAAGACTCGCAAACATTTTATAACAGTTCGCTGAGGCCAAACCCATAGGAATCTTGAGCAGGAATCCACTGCAACCATGATGTATCTGTAAGCCCCGTCCGTTTGTAAGGGGCCGCAATGGTCCAAGTACACACATGCAAGAGGTTTGTCTGACTTTAGTAACGGCGACTGTGCCGGACGTGTAACTGTGGAGCCTTTCATCTGCTGGCAGATGTCGCATTTCCAGACATAGTCTTTAGTTTGCTTAGATAACCCTGGCCACCAATAGCGCTGTTTCAGCAAAGAAATAGTCGCTGTTACGCCTGTGTGCGCAGAGCCCAAATCCTTGTGTACAGCTAATATTAGACCTTGCCTGCGATCCATATGCGGTATTACTCTATCCCCCACTCCAGGAATTTGAGCGTATGGAACGTTTTGTGCATCTAACTTGTAGGAGTATTTGAGTGGAAATTTTCTAGGTACTGCTGTGCTGCCTTTGCGTGAAGCGATGACAGCTACCATTATATCTCCGTCTATTCTCGTTTTTTAACGAGTCAGCGCAGCTACTGAAGCCGTGCGGACAGCCCCCTTTGCGGCTTCATCAGCCAATTAATTCCCTACAACGTGAACGCCATCACGTTGATGACTCAGTGTATGGATCACGTGAGTCCTCGGTAGCTCGGTTTTCAACTCTGCTACCTATTCCCATACCATTTCATGTTTAATTGTGCCACCTTTTGCATCTTTAAACCCGTTTTGTTCCCAGTGCTGTGTGTACTCATTGTACGACTGTACACAGTAAAAGGAATCACACACAATAAGTGTGGGGAATTTGCGATCCGTATTTACAAGTGCAAGTATTAGTGCTTTTAATTCTGCCAACTGAGCCATGCAGTCTCCTAGAGATTGCGTCTTTGTGCAACTAGGATGAATCTTGCCATCAAGCATCCGACCTTTAACGATAGCACACGCCGAAAAATATTGCTGCTTACTTCCTATAGCCGGTTGCGCAGATCCGTCAGTGAAAATGATATATTCATACTGATGATCTAGAGGCAAGATTTCATTTGGTAGAGGATCTAGAGGATCAAATCCGTATTCAACATCTGTTGCAGTAAGAGAATTAGCCCATTGTATCCATCTCAGATGTAACGCTTTTGCATTTGAGATGTTGGCTTTTGTAACAGTTTCTAAAGCTGGTACCGGAGTTATGACAATAATGCGTTTCCCCTGAGCCAGTGCTCTTTCTCTTGCTACAGCTGTCTGAATGGCTGTCAGTATTTTTTCTATTGAAGTGAAACGCATTTCTGCATTTGTGTACAGGTGTGATTTGAAAGCGATTGGTACAGTTTCTCCCTCATTAAAGGCCAAATAAGTGTACCCGCATTGACCCACAATTATTCGTATCACCAAGTGGCGTACGTTTACGCGTGTTTGGAAGTGTTTGGAAGCAATCATTTCTTCCTGGAGTAAACAAAGAATATTAGTATGTTCTTGTGTCCAATCTCTGGCTGAAAAGTCAGGTATTATTAAGCCATAGAAAGGTTTTACCCTTTGTGCATAATCTAAAATGTATGTCCTGCTGAAATTTAGGAATCCGAGTATTGATTGTAAATTTTTTGATGATTTTGGAGGCTGGAGCAGCGCACACTTTTCTAAAAAGTTTGCTGCTAGACTTTTGCTTTCACTTGACAACTCATTTCCCAAGAATAGGACATTGAGGTGGGCTAGTTTTTGATTTTTTAAAGTTGAATTTGTAGCCCTCTGTGGTAAATCTCATAATAATGGTGCTAACCCTGGCCAAGTGAATCTCTAAGTCGTTGTCTGTCAGATAAATATCATCCACATATGACAACGCTTCTTCATCAAATTTTGTATTAACTCTGTTACTCTTGCTGAAAACACACCTGGGCTGTTTTTATACCATTGTGCTAGACAACAGAATTGTTGCTGGGACCCTAAGGCACTGAATAAGGTTAAATACCATCTTTCAGGTGCTATATTTTGACAGAAAAATCCATTTGCAATATCAAGTGTGGTTTTGTATTTTTTGCGCACAATGTTATTCATTAATGTGGCACTATGTGCATTTTGGACAGCAAATGCCTTTGTGCATGAGTTTAAATGTCTGTAATCTAGAACTTAACGATCTGTATTGTCAGTTTTAGAGACAGGAAACAAAGGATTTTTCATTGGAGAGGTACATTTTTCAATGACCCCTTGGTACTCAAGTTGATCTAAGATCTCCTTGACCTGTTTTTTAGCTTCTTGCTTTATTGGATATTGTCTCTGAGCAGTAGGTGAGACTTTTAATGGGATCACGTGGTAGGTTGAGTTCTCATCCCACCCAGCATGATGTTTGTACAATGCCGGAGCTTGGGCTACTACCCACTCTTGTGCATAAGCATGTTTAAGGTGAACGGGAACGTAGTTGGAAATGCAGGAAAAATTGTACTTTCTCCCCTGGGGCACTCAATTAAGAATGCAGGTGACCAATCATGTTCTGCTAACAGGATATCATAACCAGATGATAAGTTCTTCCAAAAAAGACCTTTTACTTTTCTGTGCTTTCCTTCCTCCATCCGGAGTGTTGTTTCATATAACTTATGTGGGACGCTCACCCTGGTGTCTGGTGTTTCCACTGTGATGTAATCATTCAACTCCGCTGTCACCAGAAATTCCTTCAGGTTCAGGCAAGCTATTGTTACTTCTGCCGCACTGTCTAGCATCGTCAGAACCCATTCCCCGTTCAGAAGTTGGGTTCCTCAGAATTCTGGGCATGTGTGATTTTCAGACTAGCAACTTTCTTTTTCTTAAATTGAGGTTTTGAGTGTTGCTTATCTTCTTTTTTAGAAGTAATGTCTTGAGCATGCTGCTTGTCTTTGGACTGTGTGCACTCCTCTCTATTTACTGACTGTCCTTTTCTTTCTGAGCTTTTCTTCGATCCCTGAAAGGAACGAGAGGAACGTGTATCAGTATCCTGATACCTGTCAGGTTTCCAAATATTATCTCGATTTCTAAGGTAGTACCTCTTTTCAGAGTGCTCCTGTTGAGGAGACCTACCTCGGAACTGAGATCTCTTGTCTTTAGAGTTTTCTTTTTTAGTATCCCATTTCTTTTTAGAAGAAGTTGGTGTCTGTTTAGAAGTGTCCTTCTCAGGACTTCCCTGTAGTTGAGGTTTTAAAGCATTAACCCCCAAACTATCCCTGCCTAATTCTGCATACGCAGTTTCAATAATTTTGGGTAGTTCAGCCCCCTGTAATAACGGGCCTACCTCCCTTAAGCGTTGGCGGATTGCCACTGATGCTGCTTCCCCTTTAATGTTAGCTAGTATTATGGCTGATACCTGGTCATAGTTATTTAATAACTTCATCCCTAAGTTTAGGGCAGGTTCTGCTCCGTAGTCATTTTGTATTCTTAATACATCTGGTATTACTGCTAATTGAGGAATACCATGAGTTCTGGTATATATGGCAGCAAAGACTGTACCCCAAGAGGTGCAATCCGCTAACAGTGGTGTAATCCGCATGGGTAAACAGATTGTTAACATTCTGTGTTTTTCAAATGGTGTTGTATTTGTGAATACTGCTTCTAACTGGGTTATTTTCTGAGCTACCAAGAAAGGAATTTGTTCACGTTTTGTAGGCACTTTGCCTATTACCCCGGGTAATGTTTGTAGAGTAATTGTAGTATCTGTGCTCTGTGTAAGAGCTGTATTTGGTGTAATTACTGTTGGTGGACAGCTAGTGTCCTTAAGACGAAGTGTGTCATGTTTCTGTAGAGTTTTATCAACTCCTTGTGCTGATCAAGCAGTTCATTATGTGGCATTGTGTCAATGTCAGGATGTGGTGCATAGGTCGCTAATATCGGCCATGTTGCTCGTGGTCTTCCTAAAGGACCAAGCCTTGCTCTTGTTCTTATGTGGGGTAGGGCGCCATTAAACCAGAAAATATGTTCCTGGTAAGTGAGTGGAATTTCAGTCTCCTCAAATGGAGTGTAGACCGCCGGAACTTCTTTATGTGTGTAATAATGAAAAGTTTTTGTTACAGCATCTGCTTCTGGGAATGTAACCCATGAGTAGAATACCTCGGTCTTGAAATCTTCGTGTGCCTCTATCATGAATATTACTACACCTCCTATGGGTGATAACCCATGTTTGACAAGTTTAACTGTCAGAGTTTGTCTTACTTTGGGTACAATTTCTATTGCATTTTCATCTTCCTCACTAGATTGATTAAGTCCCTGGGCTAGATGGTTTAAATCTTCCTCTTGTTCAACCATTGTGTTTAGAACACAGACTAGCTGTCTAAGGAAATTATAAAAAGGATTTATGGAAAGGTTTTATGCAAAGGTTTTATGCACAATTTTGGGAATATTTCCTTCAAGCTTGAATAACCAACAGCCAATACATAGGGTATCTCGCCAACTCAGCTGTGGCAGTGTTTTTTTCCACTAACTCCAGACGTCTCTGGGTTTTGTAAGTAGGGTCTCTGAGAATAAGCACGACTGAGCTACTCAGATTCTACTGTTGGAGTAAGTGCACCATCTATATACCACATTGGGCACCATGTAGTGTAATTCCAATAGTACCCTTTTATGCAGAACCTACGCTGCTTACAGATAACAAATACTGTGGGTCTGGTGGCAAACTGACTCCGTACACACCCACCACATATGTTAGCCTATGATTTGCACCAGCTAGCTCGCAGTGCCACTAGACTCTCCTGTTATCAGAGAGATTCGTTTTTGGCAACCTTAGAACACAATAAACTCAGACTCGTGGAAAAAATATACTACTTTTCAGCCAGTCACTCGTTTGTTTTGCTCTCAGAGAGACACATAGAAGAAACAGTCGAGCAGGTTTACAATAAGAATTTATTGTACCATTGTTCTTCTCACCTAAAATATATGTGCTGCTATAACTGTAACACAGTAGCAGAGATGTAGAACCAGTAGTACAGTGAATAAAAAGGAATAGTACAGCTCTACCATTTTTCAATAGTCATGAACATATACATGAATATAAAATGCATTTAATAAATAAAGTGCGTACTCCTAAGATGCCTGACTAGATGTACCTGAGTGTACCTAGCAGGTGAGTTAGCTGCTAAAGAGCTAATAAGCCTAAGAGCCTAATAGTCTAAGAGCCTAAGAACCAAAAATCCCACTAGGATTTAGTCGAATCCCCATACCTGAATAGTGAGAGTGTGGGACTTCATCCTGGACTGGAGTTGGACACCCCGCAAGGGATAGTCAGACCACTGTCAGCTGGAGCAATGGCATTCCGGAGCCGCAGTGTCTCTGGTGAGTGTGTCGGCCTTGAAGTCCCGGTTCCCTCCTGCTTACTGATAGCAAGAGGTGCTGTATTTATACAGTCTATGTACATGTGTTATCCATTGTTCAGTATGAGGATGACATTGGGGATTAAAACTTTGTGCGTAGATAGGAGAGGTGAAGTATGCCCCCTGGAGAGTGTTCTCATAAATTATTCATATGTGCTAAGGATGAAGTCTTAGCACTATCGATCAAGCAATACCCATACTCGTCATGAAACTAGGTGAAAGGTTCAGTCCTTAAAAGGCCTCAGTCCTTATAAGGCATTCAGTCCCTCTAAGGCATTCTGTCCTTATTTGGAGTTATGTCCTTATAAGGCTCGTTCATATGAAATGAAGGGGAGATGATGTAGGGAAAGAGTACGATGTTCTCTAAACCTATGTCAGGGTACCGATATGAAATATCCAAAGGGACATTTAGCAATCGAGAGGAAAACTGTGACTTAAAGCAGTTTTTAACAGCAAGGGTACTAGGCTCAGGTCAAAGTTGGGTTGATCACCTATGTGGGATCCAGAGGGCACTTAACAACATGCCAAGAATGTCCCTGGGTCATCCGACTCCATATGAAATCCTGTTTGGGGTAAGACACAGCATTGAACATCAGTGAACGTTTGGCTTTTTTACAGTAATTAATAAATTACGGGCTAAACAAAGCAACATCCAAGTAAAACGCACCACCACTGGGGAAGTGAAGGTTGTACTGGCAAGAACCGGCTGATCTCCAAGACTGGGGATCATCTCCGGGAGAAAATTGTGGACAAAAAAGAATTTGGGCCGTCCTACGGATCGCCTGTATCTGTACTGGCTGTTGAAGGTACTAGAAGTATACTTCTTCCGCCCCTTGCCGGTCGATGAGACAAAAGGTTTGTGTTCTTCTCAAACCACATTATGTGGCTGGTTCTCAACAGTAAGCCACGTGGACTCTTGGGTAGCCACCGCTCTCCTCTCGCTACCACTCAGGAGGTTCAGATGGAGGCTTTGATAACGAAAGAAGATTCCACTCTCCAACAAGAAACTGTAAACAGCAATGAAGTAGTCCTTCTGCCTGTTTCAACAACTACAACTGTTCAATCAACAAGTACAGAAACGCAAATTTCAATTCAAACACTTGATGATAAGATTTACATCAATATGTCACAGACTGAGTCATTTCCCTGTTCTACAAAACCTTCTGAGCTGCCAAAAATAGACCAAACAGTGTCTACCTATATCATGGACTACAACGACTTTTCTGAACCTGAGATTCCACAACCGCTGCCTCTTCCTTTCCAACTACGTGTACGTGGTCTCAATTTTTAGCTGAAAAAGACATACTTTGTTACTCCCTTGTTACACTTTGGATTAAAGTTTGACTACTTTTTTTGGTCCTCTGGATTGGTCTGGTGACTGTCTGTTTCCTGCTACTGAATGGACATACATCTCCCAGAACCCCCTGAAGTACAACTTGCAAACTTGGTATTGAAATCACAAACTTCATTGCACTGTGAACAAAAAGAACTGTCCCTGGTGAACATGTCAGCGGTTCCAGTTCCTGAAGCAATAGTGTGTGACTGGGTATATTATGATGTGTATGGTCCTACTAAACCGTTTGCAAATTCCATATTTGTTTAAAAACCTTTTAAATAATATCATCACCTCTAGTTTTATTTCTGATGATTGGGACATTGATACAGTGCAGAATTTGCTAGAAGACCTAGAGCAATTGGCTACATTTTCTTCTGATGAATTGTATGATGGGATATCTAATTACAGTGATATGTTCTGTTATCAACATTATAGTCACCATTCTTTGCATAATGCAGGTATTTCACGTGCCATTTATAATTACACCCAAAGGGGAACATTTCCTACACCACCAAGCAGTAGTTCAAAATTATTTGCTTATTTTTTTGGGCTTTGGTATATCAGACACAGCTTCATATTTTTACAGGCTTGCACCTACATTTGAAAAGAAATATATGCTAACAAACATCAATCTGATATTATCATGCTTCTTTTCTTTGCCAGCTGTCTGTGCAGGGTTTCGCCTTTTGGAAATATATAATAGATAAAACAAGTCTGTTTGGGGGACAAGAGATTGGCAGGTTCAGTGAACGAAGACCTTGCTTAGAGCCTGCCTGATACCACAGCAAATAATTTTCCTGAACCAAAACTGTGTAACAAACATCATGTTTGGGAATAGCAAAAATTAAAGACCTGAACACACCGGGAATTCCACATTTGCATGTTTTGACAATTGGCAGCACTACACATGCTATAGTGAGTATACACTAGATGCCATGCTATGCAATGGCTCTTTACATTTCATTAGACCCCATTCGGAAGGGATGGTTGGTTTGGCCTTTAGACACTAGTAGGTGTCAGTCCAGATTCTTGGGTAACGCTGAAGGGTTTAAAATCAATAGACCTGACCAACCGTACGTACAATATGAACACTCTGGGGGGGGTGAAATCATACAGTGTTAGGAAGTTATGCTTTGAGTGGCTAAAGACCTCAATACTGTCTCAGGTGAAACAACACTTGACCCTTCTGTCAGATGACCTGGATCTCAGGGATTTCTTATTAGGTCCATGGAACCCACATCAAAAGCGCTTCTGTATGCCATACATTGAATTGGGGAAAATTTTTCAACAGGAAGCGGCTGAAAGTTTGCACAAAATTGGTAGGGTTAACATAGAAAAGGCTTTGGCAATAGTTGACAATGGCATGACTATGTTGTTTTCCAGGATATATTCATTGGGAACATAGTATCATCTGCAATTGACATAACGCAACAGGACATGTCTATTTTACAACACACACAGTCACACTGTGCAGGACACTTCAAATCCTGCAGATTAGTGGGAAATACATGACAATAAAGTCTTGAAAAATGAAACAAAAATTGACAGAAGGATGCATTTCATGGTAAAATATAGCACAAAACGGCAGATTTGCATTTTGTGGAATTATGCATAATTTCGCACAATTACACGAAAGCAAACAAAGCAAATTTCAGACACAGCCTACTCCACAGACAGTCCAATACTAAATTTGGTGAGACAGTTTTCAATGCCATTCATCAAGGTACATGAATACATGTGTCCTTGACCTATGAAGGTGGGCCACAGCCACCAATATGAGCTTTTTAAAAACTGAGGTCCAAAGTAAGGCTCAAGGGAAGCACCGAAAGCTGGTGATGAGTGGAGCCCAACAGACTGTCGGACTGCTTTGACCACAACCACAGGGCACCTGGAAGGAGGAGGCCCTGGGCAGTGATTTTTTACCCTGTCCTTTAAAATGTCTGTGAAACGCAGAGGGCTCTCTGTAGCCCTTCAGCCCATTGAGCAGATAGCAAGGAATTTAGATGTAGGGGATGAAGACCAGGCTGATACTCTGCCAGGCCACACAACCATACGCAGTCCTCCTTTCTGAATGTCTCAATTCTCTTTTTTCTCCTGTCCAATCTATAACAATTACTTTGATGGGGTAGGGAACACACCAGCTGGAGGGTTTTCAATAGGTGCAGAACACTCCAGCGCCATAATGTTTGTGTTTAAAGTCTTACGACAGGTACATCAGCCATTTGCTTAAAAGCCTGACCACAGTATCAGTACAGGAAAGAGTAAACTTTAAGATTCTTTGTTTAACCCCTTCGGTGCTCATGACGGAACGGTTCCGTCATGAGCCACGGTTGAGCTGTGCTCATGACGGAACCGTTCCGTCATGACCACGCCCGCGCAAGATTCCGTCAGCACAGCGGCGGAATCTGCGCAGCATGGAAGGGGTTAACATTCCCGTGCTTACATCACATGATATCTGTCACTGTAGTAGAGTTCACTAGTATGGCTCTTACTCCACTGTTATTGGGTCGTGTACTACGTAAAGTATGTGGCAGGTACAAGTCCCTTTACAAGAAGGGACCAGTATTGTTTTGCCCTAGACTCGATAGATTTGAACTGCCTAGATTTCAGATAAACAAAGAAGCTGGCTCTTGAAGGCGAATTAGTCCTTAAAATGTATTTGGCACATGATTTCACTTCCTGCAGCTCAGTGTTTAAATTTCGTTTGGCTCCCTCAATAATATCAATGAAGGAACTTAGACAGGTGTTGTATGTGCAACTCTGTGCTGTCTCCGAATTATGTTTCCATTGTCCCAGCCGAGTGTACTGCTTACAACAGTGTAGCCGGGTCTGGTGGCATAGTGGACTAATACATCCACTCTAGAGGCATGTGTTTGTGTCATGGTCAGAGGGTTAAATTCCCAGCGGGTCCACTCAACCTTTAAATCTTCTGAGGTCCATAAAATGAGTGCAATTGAGTTGGGTAACAATAAACCTCTGTTATTCAGTGCCAAGGCTACCCTTCTGGGTGAACGGGCACTTCACAAATACTTATATTAATAGTGCATTACACATTAAGAATCCCAAAATGCAGATGCATTACAGTAGAGCTATCTCTTCAGACACAGCTCTGCACAGCAATGCATGCCTCACTGGTAACATAATCATACAGCATTTTCTTAGGACAGCAGGGCTTAACTCCAGATAAAATAGCCATACAGGGCACATATGCAGTGTAGCTATCTTACTTGTTACAATGTTCTGATATAGGATGTTGTTACAGAGAACAGAAACACTGCAGGACACTGGATCATGTGTGTTTTCCATCATTCTGAGAAATAAAATAAAGAACAAAATGCACCGTACCCAGAGTCACTAGTAGGAAGGAATAAAAAGCATTTGCAATGTCTCACATTTGTGAGAGTTGGAACTATTGGCGCTGTAAATGACAATGTCTTCTATCTATGTGTTTTGGCCTAGAGTGTAGTGGATGTATGTGGTGTGGAGTGGAATTACGTGGGTTGTATTGGAATTGATAGTTTGGTAATTGTGTGGGGTGGAGTTTTGTGTTGTGGAGTATATTTGTGTAGTGGAATTATATTGCATGGCGAATATGTAGGGAGGAGAGCTGCACACAGAGAGATAGGTAGTTTGTGCAGAAATTGGATTTTAAACTGTGACTTGCAGATGGCACAAAATGATTTCTTCGAGCGGTCATGTCACTGAGCTACTGTGCCAACTTGAGGAAATTTACATAGTGTTTACATGCTGTGGAGGGGGTGAATGGAAGTTGCACACACAGTGTACTTAAAATCAATAAACACATTCAATTCCCCATTGCCTTCAGGAATGCAACGGTGCTGTTAAAATGTGAGCTTACCATTTTATTGGCTTTTGTTCATCACTCTCTTGATTTGCTGTGAGGTCTTGTGTTCCTTTGTGTCAAACCCTGTTTGCTATTAGACATGGATTTTATATAGTACTCTCCTTCCATTTCTAAATGCTTTAAATAACAAGTATTACCATTCCCCAATACAATGATGCTACTATTACCCAATTTAATGGTACTGAGTTTACTGACCTTAGAAGAATGGAATGCAGAAAACCTTTATCATATTTGACCGCTTGACCTTCCAATCACTGCATTTTTCAGTGGTGACCGTTAAACTCACTAAACCATCCTTCCATCTTACTATGTTTATGCTATATGTTGGGAATACGCCCCTATTTCAAAGATGGACCAACAGGAAAAGCGAAAGGAGGAGGGGGAAAGAAGCTGCCAAGACTGCCATGAGTGTTAAAGTAAAGCTGGGTAATTCGAGTGTGGACAATGCATCAGGAGCCACAAGGGGTATAGCCGGCCCTGTTAAGAGGAACCAAAGAGAAACAATTTTTTACTTAGTTGGAAATTTTTTAGAGAGTACAGTACATATAATTTCGAAAACGGTATGTCTACTGTTCTGTTAAGCTACTGAGGTCTATGATCTGAAATGTTTTTCCACCGAACCATTACATCTAACTCTTGTGAATAACACGGAACTGTGTGGTGTGTGTGAGTGTTTAACTTGCAAACCTTTTTTTCTATCACCCTGCAAACTGTTTGTTTGTCATTATCACTGCCACACATAAAACGCTGAAGAACTCAGCACTAGAAGGCAGGGGAGCTGGAACAACTGCTCTCTCAGAAGTCAAGCTGTGGAACAATCGCTGGTCGCACTGCTGATTTTTGAGATCATGCATGGTCTCTTGTGGAGCACCATTGCCTTGTGGACTTTTTATTTCCAGGTGACTATCATGAAGCTCACATGATCTACTTGTTCAACCTGGTGTCTGCAGATGTCCTGCTCATGGTGGGCCTGCCAATCTGGATCAATTTCTTTCTTCAACAAAAGCAGTGTTTTTTTGGAGACTCCGTCTGCCGGGTTATGCTGTTCCTCCTGGCACTCAACCTCAAGGGAAGCATCACCTTCCTCTCGGCCGTGGCAGTGGACCGCTTCTTCAAAGTCATCCATCCCACTCCAAACTACCAGTGAGCTTATTGGGAACCGCCAAATGGATATCCTGCTTCATTTGGCTGCTGAATACTGCATTTACTTTGCTGATTCGGATTTCTTTGCAAGCTAAATTATGAGTCAGAGTTTACCTCATAATTAGGAATGACGAGGCACCAGAATGAGTGGGAGGGGCTCCAATGCTTCTTTCCTTCTTACAAAGAAAACTTCAACACGCCCAATCCCCCATAAAAGTAGGCCCAAACCAAACAAATATCCTACCAAAGAAAGCCCAACTGTCGGTGAGCATCGGAAAGTGCAAAAAAGCTAAAAAAAAAAAACAGAAGCAAAGGAGGGGGAGTCACAACTGTGGCATTAGGTGAAGGTGGGAGGGAGGAATACTATAGTAAAATCTAAGCAGCTATGGCACCAAAGCTGAACACAGGCAGGAAGAAACAAAGCCGGAAACCAAGAAAAAAATAGTCCCCCAAAGAACAGATAAAGCACTATAGCGTAATAAGACAGTACTTAGTCCCTGCTGCCTGGAAGGAACTGAAGGGAAAAAGAAGGGACAAAGAGACAGGACTGTTACTAGCAAGCAAGGATTTTAAAGGACACTGACACAAACAAATCAAAAGCAGGGGGGTGGCATTAAGCCCACAAGATGCTCAACCTAGAAAATAAGTCCTTAATGAGAAAATTGGTGTGAAATGCTGACTAAACCTTTAGAATAAGGGTCACATAAGAGGTATTGCTATGAAATGTAAGTGTGCGCCATGACGTTTCAATTCAAGGTTGATGGTAATGTGATGCGAAGAGCTTGTGTATGATGCTCAACTATCAGTGTGGATCTATCCTGGTGGTGTGTTACGAGGTTGCTGATAACACTGTGCAGTCTTTGAATGAGTCTGCAATAATGGGAACAACCCAAGCTCTGTTTGTTCTCATTTGAATAATCCCCTAGGCACTTCAAGCTTGATCAGATAGCCTGGAATCTTTTTTGATCTAAAGCTTATCACAAAAATTACCAATGTTGCAAACAACATCACTGGATTTCAATGGCTCAACAAACAAAAGTATGTGGGAAGAAGAGCTATACCTTAAAAGAGGTAACAACAAAATACCAACAAGCTAATGAGGGAGTACTGATCCTGGTTGAGCCTATTCACAGGACTTTTGAACTGCGCACATTTCAGATCTGATTTGAAATCACACTGATTGCCAGCAGATCTCCATCATTAAGCATTAATTGCTTCGAGGAGAGTGAAGGTAAAGCCCTGACTCAATTATCACTAATAATGAAAATATTATCCCGGCAGAAGCTGAGCATCAGGGTGGACTAGAATGCAACCAGAAGCCCAGGTGTGGTGTAACTGCAGCCCCAGTCTCCAAATGTATTCCATGTCCCAGTCAACAAGTGTCACGTTATTCTCACTTGCCCCAATGGTGAAGTACAGAATAATAAGAGTTTAGTCCTATTGTTCATTTGGCTAAACTATGGGTGAGTGATGTAGCAGTGTTGTATGTGTCATACATACCCTTTTCCCCTCACCCCAGGATTACTGTGTGGGCATTGAGATACTCTGTGTTGAATACTCTGGTATACGTGTTGCTGCTGGATAAAAGACACATATCACTGTTGCGTTTATCCCTTTAATTCACATCCAGTAGGCTAGACGACACACAACTGGAATAAAATCCTTGAATGTCACATCATGCTAATCATTGGACCAATAAATTACTTCAAAACACAATACACACCGAGATTATTCAAAATAATAAGTCATGGCTCATAAAAATGTGTCCCACTTTTACCACTTCCATGTTTCGGATTATATAAGCATTGCAGCCTTTAGAAAGCATTTTCCAGGGATCCGCAATTTACCATTTTCTCCATCAAAAGTATTCTGTGGGCTTTCTTAAACAAATTGGTTAAAACTGAAGGGCAGACTAGTCCTTTTTTTGTACCCATGACATGGCTGCAAATACAAACCACACTGCATAGGAACATTTTATTAGAGTTCCTCACAAGTCCTGATTCTTACAAATATGTGTGCCACTCTTACATGAGCTTTTTTGCAGTTTAATAAAGCGCAAGATCGATCCCAAGGTATCGGAGCGCTTTACATGCCACATTCATATTTAGGCCCAGAATCACAGGATGTTGAGCCTCCCGCCAAAACTCAATCCCAGTTCCCCAGCTTAAAATTTTGCTGCTATAGCCATTACACCACAACCTCTCTCTATTTCATCGTTTATATGTGCCTCTGAATCGGGAACATAAAATGCTGAAAATCTGTTTTTCAGGACAGCTCTTTACCCCTTTTGCTGCTAGGCCTTTCCCCCCTTGCTAAGCCTTTGTTAGGCTATTTGGGGTAGTGCGCGCTTAGGCCCCTGTACCTTTTGTCCACATAAGGTATCCATGCCACATTTGGGTTCTTTTCTTCCAAAATCCTAAGGATTTTAAAGGTGTGCAGGGTTTGTGAATTCACCTAGAGGGGACCCAGAAAGGAGCCAAAATAGTTTTGGGGAAAAATGGGGGAAAAGTGCTACAGAAGAAAATGGAATCAACTAAGGATTTGTGGTGCTGAAATCACCATCTTCCCGACTTTCAGGGAGAGGCAGACTTTTGTGCTTTCAACCTCCTTCCAGTTAGTGGTAGAAATCGGTGTGAAAGCAATAATGGATCCCGGAAAGCTATACATTTCAGAAAAGTAGACAAATTCTGAATTTTGCAAGGGGTCATTTGTGTAGATCCTTCAAGGTTTCCTATAGAAACTAACACTTGAAATAAGAAAATATTGAAATTGCATTTTGAAAAAAAAAAACGTTTGTGCCAAAATTATCACCTGTAATTTCTTCTAACTCTGAACCCTTCTAGTTGTGGTGATAGGACTTGTAGGTTCATCAAGAATCTGAGGTAACCAGAGCCAATAACTGAGCTGTGCCTTGCAATGGGTTTTTCATTGTGTACCGGGTATATAGCAACTCATTTGGTAAAATATAAAGAGTGAAAAATGGGTATCAAGGACACCTATGTATTTCTGAAATGGGAACAAAATATAGAGTTTAGAAGGAGTCGTTTTTTACACATCTCCGAAATGTTGGGTACCCTTACTAGCATGTGAATTATAGGACATTTTTCAAAGTGACTTCTTTTTTACACATTGTCTTAGATGTGCAAGGCAGAAATGCATAGAAAGTCAATATGTAATAAAAGTTGTTCAACAATTCTGTTTTCCCCTAAGCCTCCCAATACAAATGGTACCTAAATTGTGTGGGTAAACTTAGTGCCTGTGACAGGAAATGGCCCGAAACGCAACATGGACATATCACACGTTTCTAGTGAAAATGTACTCTTTTTTGCAATGTGCCTGGCTGTGGATTTTAGACCCTGGCTCAGCCGACACCTTGGGAAACCTAGCAAACTTGTACATTTGTGTTTAAGTCTCTTTTATTGAGTTTGTAAACAGAGGCAAAAATATTAACAACACCAGGCAATTGGCAGAATTAGTCAGGCAAGAATACAGCACATGCAGTGTTGGTCCGCATCAGTGAGGTATAACATATAGAGCACGCCAATTAGCCACCCAATACAAGAAAAGAAGTGCTCAATAAACCATAATTGAAAGCAGGGGTCCCTCCCGGCTCAGCAGTACCAGTATTATTGAAGCAGAAAGGGGGCCCTCTATTACTCGACCCTAATATACCTGGGCAATTATATTTGTGTCTACTGCAGCCCCGCAGAGGGCGTAAGGCACTGAGTGCGAAAACTAAGTAACATTTGTGTAACACCAAGCAGTAAGTACAGCAAGAAGAAAAGATCATGGAGGGCAATAACAAGTATAGCAAAAGTGTAACAGGACTGAAGGCCCTCTCTGCGGTTCCCAGTGGTGTATAACATGCCACTTACGCCAACAAAGGCTCGTCGCCCTCGTTTAATAACAAGCTCATCTAGGACCAACAGCCGCTAGATGTATTGAATGCAGCCTGCAACAAGTCACATGGGGGAGACCCCCTATTCTGCTAGCTTGGAAAGAAGGAGAAAAACGAAGAATAGCCAGGTCAAAATGACAGAGAAGGAAATATAAGAGAAGAAAAGAAGAGGAAGGGAGAGGAGGTGACGCTGTGTCCCTTGGCACAGACAAACTATGGTGGAGGAGGAACGGTTCCCTGACCAGAGCCTCAGGCACAACCACCCCAAGCAAGGACTATCCACCCTGGCCCAATTTATTTTAGCGCTTCCTCATAGGATTCTCCTCTGGGAAGCGAATGGTCCTCGAACAGCTGGAGGGCCCGTAGGCAGGGAGGGACAGATCGGACATGTTCCAGTTTAGAGAGATGTGATACCAAGGGTTGCCTGATGCCCGCAAATTTAGCGTCAGTGTGGGCTAGACGATGGGAAAGAAGTTCCATCGCCATTACTTGCCAAAGACGGGTGAGCCACAAAGAGGAGGGGGGAGTCAAAGCTTTTGTCCAGTGCAATGCTATAACCTGCTTCGCCACGTTCAGCATGTGGAAGATCAGGTGCCAATCCAAGTGTATCATCGCTTTAAGAGACTTCCGCCAAGAATCACTACCCCTGGGGTACTCGGAATGGGAAATCCCACTACTTCCCTGATGTGGCTCAACACCTCCTTCCAAAATAACATTATAAGCGGGCAGGACCACCATATTTGCATAAAGGAACCTGAGGCTGCGTGGCAACGCCAGCACATGGGCGTGGAGGCTGGGAACATCTTCTGTAACCGGAGGGGGGTATAATACCAACGAGTCATGATTTTGTAAGCCGTATCCTGTTGTGTAATGCTTTTAAAAATGCGAGGGATGTCCTGCCATAGTTGTTCCCAGGATTCGGGGGAGGGTTCTTCCTCAAGATCTGTGTGCCAGCGTTGTTGGTAGGTATGTGGTGGTAGCGCATGAGAGAACCAAAGGACCTTGTATGGCTTGGAAATCAGGCCCGAGAACCATCAAAAGAGCGGACTAAGGATTCAAAAGGGGTAAGTTGGCATGTAGCGCCCTCTGTGTATGTGGGTGTGTGTAACAAATGGCGGATTTGAATGTATTCCCAGCGCGCTATGCTGGGGAGGTGGAAGTCCTTCCTATTATTATTATTATTAATCCACATTTGATAGAGCGCCTGGCTACCCTTAGGCATCCCAGTGCTGGTTGCAACTCGTAGCAGGATACAGTCTCAAGGCAGGTTCCAGAAGAGCCATGCTTTTAATTGCTTCCGAAATGAAAGGTGTTCAAAAGTTTTAAAAGACCCTCTTTTGAATCTAATAGATTCGCAATTGCACTACACTCTCCAGCTGCCCATGCTGGAAAGGATGTGGGTTGAAGGGCTGGCAAAAACCCTGGATTGCGCGCCAAGGGTGTGTGTGGGAAGGGAAAGGAGGTGAGGCTACAGGCTACTGCAATTTCGTCCCATATCTCTAAAACAGAGGGTGTTGGAGCAGCAATACAGGCATTGCGATGGCGCGCTCCCCTCGGCAACCAAGCCAGATCCCAGAGCGGGCGGCAGGCCACCGCTCTGTCCATGTGGAACCAGTGTTTCTTGCTTTTGCGAGCCATCCACTCTGGGACATAGCGTAAATGCGATGCCCAATAAGAAACATGGAAGTCTGGGCACGCCAGCCCCCCCTGTCTCTTGGCAGCATTAACAATTTGGTGGAGAATCGCGGCCTCCCCCCACCACAATAAACGGTGACCTCCCGTTGAATGCTCAGGATGTCCCGCTGGTGGATAGTGTTTGGAAGTGCTTGAAAAAGATAAAGGATCTTGGGGAGAATGGACATCTTGAACGTGTTGAGGCGGCCTAACCATGAGATAGGTAGCAATTTCCATAGCCGAAGGTCATCTCTGACAGAGCATCTACAGGCAGGCCAATTTGCCTGGGTCCACCAGTCCACAGTAGCTGTGACATTAATGCCCAAGTAACGAATGGAGTGGGAAGCCCACTGAAAGGGGACACCATCCCCAAGCTCCACAAGTTGCTGAGGAGAGAGGGTAAGGTTAAGCACCTGTGACTTAGCAAGGTTGATTTCAAGCCCTGAGATCAGCTTGAATTGAGAGAGTGCATCAAGCAGCGCTGGAAGGGAGCCCACGGGGTCGGTAAGAGTCAAGAGGAGATCATCAGCAAAAAGAGCGATTTTATGCTCATCCTTCCCAAACGGTAGGCCTTTCATTTCTGCCGATTGCCGGATGGCGATCGCCAGGGGCTCTATGGCCAGGGCAAACAGCAAAGGCGATAAAGGACACCCTTGGCGTTTGCCCTGGTGGATGGAGAAAGGAGGGGTCAGAAGACCGTTAAGTCTGATCTGCGCTGATGGTGCCACATAGGGGGCCATGATACCGGCAATCATGATCGGGCCCAGGCCTATCTTCTGCAACACCGCTTTGAGAAAGGACCAGTCGACCCTGTTGAATGCCTTCTCGGCATCAAGGGAGATGAGGATAGCCGGGATCTGACGGCATTGGGCCTTTTCCACTAAGTGGGCTACTCGCCTAAGATTGTCCGCCCCTTGTCGTTCATGGATGAAGCCCACCTGGTCTGGTTCAATCAGACCAGGGAGATGGGGTGCTAAGCGTTGGGCTAAGATTTTGGTACTGAGTTTAACATCAACATTTAGCAGAGAAATAGGGCGATATGTAGCACAGGAGGTGGAGTCTTTCTCCGACTTGGGAGAAAGAGGAGTTGAAGAGTCACAAGACCTGTGCCTGCAACTCTGGAAGAAAAAGACAGTAGAATGGTAACGTAAGGCCATGAGGACCTGGAGATTTTCCAATAGGAAAACTTTTCAATGCCTTTTGAAGTTCTTCTGCAGTGATGGGTTCTTCCAACTGCTGCCTATGAGAGGGAGCTATTGGTGACTAAGGAAAGGAGGTCAAAAAGGGGTCTATCCCAGCCTTATAGGTGTCACCCTGTTCATAGAGCATGGAGAAGAAAGAGCTAAACGCGTGTTGCTTGGCTGGTTCCGAGGTAGCCCAGGCCCCTTCCAGAAGCACGATCTTAGGGATGTGGTTACGGGAAACCGGTAAACGAAGACGACACACCAGCAGGGAACCCACCTTGTTGCCCCATCTTAAAATTTCTGCCTCAGAGAAAGGAGAGAGTGTTCCACTTTATTGACTCAAAGAGCTCTGAGTTGGCCCCTGGAGCGAGGTCAGCTGCTACTGAGTCTGTCTAGAGGGTGCATTATGTCCCTGCTTTTCCAGCAGTTTGATATCGCGAGCTAGATTGGTTTTGACCAGGCGGGATTCTCGCATATGGGCGATGGCGATGGAGGTAATGACGCCTCAGATGGTGGCCTTAAAGGCATCCCATAGGACATGCCCATTAGTGTCCGGGAGGTCATTTGTTGTAAAATAGGCTTGTATCGCCTGATGTATTTCAGCCACATCGACTTGATCCCGCAAGACATGTAGGGAAAGTCACCACTGAGGGGCAGAGAAAGGGTTCCTGCCCATACCCGTCAAGGTAACCTCCAAGTGGGCATGGTCCGAGATGCATATGTCCGAGATCACGGCAGAGTCCAATGAGCGAATGAGAGAATGAGACAGAAAGAAATAATCGATTCAAGAATAAGAGTGGTGGACATGCGAGTAAAAGGTGTAATCCTTTGTCCCAGGTTCTTTGTAGTGCCAAACGTCTACGAGACCCAAGGCCTCAAAATCCTGCTAAAGTGCCGCAGATATTGCTCCAGTGCCCTGGAAGGAAGATGTGGTGTGGTCTAAGTCGGGGTCCCACACCAAATTAATGTCACCCCCGAGAAGGATGGGGTCAAGTTCCAGGGACAGCAAGCCCTTAAGCAGAGTCCAACTATATGTGTCTTGTGCCTGGTTTAGGTACATAAACATTGAGCATCGTGTGTGCCTTTCCCTGGATGAGTAGTGTAACTTTTAAATAACTCCCCTCCTTGTCATGCAGCACCCGAGAAACATGCACATGGATCCCGAACTTAAAAAGAATAGCCAACCCCGCGGTTTTAGTCGGTGCAGATGCCCAGAACTGCTTGGAGAACCTAGAGTGGGACATGCGCTAAGTATCTGTGCATAAGAGATGGGTTTCCTGGAGGAAATTGATGTCTGGGTCATGAGTAAGAAGGTAGCGCCACACCTGCCATCTCTTATTGGGGGCATTGAGACCTTTTACATTGAGGGATATACATTTTAATTGTGCCATCATCAACTACTTAGAGAGTAGAGCGCGTGGAAAGAAACAAACTACCACTCCCATCACTGGTGTACCCTGGCTTAAGTGGGATTGGTGTCGGGGCTAGTAGGGAATGGTGAAGTACACATATCTCATTTGAGCGAGCAGGAGAGAAACACCGCTCCCATGCCCAGAAGCTCCGACGCCGGAAATATAAGATGTCGTATTGCGCCTGTGCTCCCCCCCCCCCCAGGAAACCAAAGAAAAGAGCAACAAACCAAGCGGTCAAAAAGCCAACAGGGCCAAAGTACACCATTCCAGTCCAGGAGCGGCCCATGGGCGTAGGACAGGGTGTCTCTGAGGAAGTCACTCCTCATGGGGACTAGGGAAATGGCGGGGTGCGCCAATAAATATAGAAGAGCAGCTGCCGCCCATCCCCCAGTGGCCAACCCGCCACACTGTAAATGGGGAAGCGTGCATTCCCCCCAAGGAATAAGCCCAAAGTCCCTGCGGGAGCCATGCCATGCATCACAGCCAGGAAACGGATACCAGTGGTCCCCACTTTGCAAAGTAACTTCTAACATGTCCGAAATCTCTTGAAGAAGGCAACTGGCTGGAGCACCAGGGAGCAGGATCGCCCCCTCCACCCATGAAAGGTCTAGTCCAAGTCAGGGGGCCAGCGCACCGTTTCCGGATCCAATGGGGGAGGGAGGCCCCGACAGAGAGCCCCGACCTTCTGAAGATTGCGAGGCCTCTATGGATTTTAGATGATGGATGATATCCTGTTTAGCTTGGTGTGACATCTCGCTTGCTTTAGAAGCTTTTGTACAAGAAGGAAGGACCCTCGACCACTCTGGACGCAGTGGGATCCTGGACCCAGTATCCGCAGAGGTTGGAGTGGAAGGCCGAAGGTCTGTGGCAAGATGGAGCAATTGGAGAGTCACCTTGAGTGATCTCAATGACCTGCGCTTGGCCTCCCACTGGAAGGTAAAGGTGAAAGGATGGCCCCACTGTTACTTGATGTTCAGTTCTTTAAGTTTGTCTGTTACTTGCTTGAAATCCGTGCATCATTGAAGGGTGATTCGAGAGAGATCTTGGAAGATTTGGATATTGTGGCCCTAGTAGGTCAGGTCATTGCTGTTCCGAGAGGCTCAAAAGATCGCCTCCTTCTCTGTAAAGAAGTGCACCCGGGTTAGGATGTCGGGAACCAGGTTCACCCTCCCGCGTGGGGGGCAACCCGGTGCGCTCTGTCCAGTGTAGGGGTGAGGCATCATCCTCACCATGGATCGTTTGGAGCAGATCTGCAGTGTAGGTCAAGATGTCCTGACCCTCCGCGGAGGTTGTTTCGACGGCTTCTGCTTTCTAAGTCTTCATGCTTGATTTGGAGTTCCACATTTTGTTCTTCGAGCACTGTCACGCAGCGCCAGAGCTCTTCCTGATCCTCCGTTCTCGAATCAAGGGTTTGTTCGAGATCATCTATTCTAGTGCCAATTTCGGTGACGTCTCGCCAAATAGGCAAGTTATGAGCTCAGATTTGAGCGAGTTGATTTCAGTTTTTATTTCATGGTGGAAGTTCGACATAAAGGCTTGAGTGATAGGGCTGGCATCCGCGTTTTCCGGAGAGGTTGCCATTTTGGGGGCCTTCTGGCTAGTCGCCGGAGTAGCTTTTGCCCACAGGTCTGTCACTGTTGTGTCCTTGGAGGCTGGTGGTGCAGTGGCTTTCCCCGATTTGGTGCGGGCATGACTTTAGCAGAGGATGCTCCTGACCTGTCGGGGTGCCTGCTAGCCACCAGTTCTGGAGTCACCCTCTGGAGTGGCACCATACACAACAGTGGGGGAGGCTGCCAACCAGGGACAACTATAAGTGTGAGAAGCCGTGGCTGAGATGCAGGTGGACTAGGGGCGTCTCCCGCCACACAAGGGGAGACCTCAGCTGTAGGGGCTCACCAGCTTAGGCGGCCCAAGTTGCTCTGGAAGGAGTCCCCCGCCAGCCTGGGAAAGGTGTCACTGCCAAGGTTCAAGGTATGGGGACGGCGAGTCGGATCCCAGTTGCTGGTCAACTGCACAGCCGATCTCCTCACCTCTGTACGGGATCCGCCCGCACTCCCTCTCCAGGTAGACCCCAGTCGCACCCCCGGCACGTCCACAGAGGATGTTCCCTTGAAGCCTCACTCAGCAGTTCTTGCTTTCCTTGGAAGGGCGCACCAGTATCCAGGCAAGAGAGGCTTATCGCGTACCTCCCCCGGTAGCTTCAATGTCACAGTTTGTTGCAGGAGCTCGGCCCTTTCAATTCACTCTAGGCCGGGAGTGAGTGGGAGGAGCAGCAGGCAGGCCCCAACAGCGGCAGCTCCACTGGAGGGCGAGTGCACCGACCTTCCAGGCTCATGCGGTCATGCCAGACCCCGCCAGGGCTACAGTGGTGGCAAAGCTCAGTCCAATTGATGGCAAAGGCTCCCCCCCACCGGCCCAGGAGGGATCAAGAGAGGCAGCTGGCAGGCCCCGTGCTGCGAGAGCACACCGGTGTCCAGGCAAGGGAGAGGCCTATCACGCATCTTCCCCGGCGGCTTTAGGGAATGGGGCCCACCAGGAGAGTGCGCGAACGAGCACAGGGGTCTGGGGGCTGGACCCCAACAAGCTCCCCATGTTCCAACAGCCAGTCGCTCAGCGGGATCCGGGACTTCTCCAAGGCTCAGGCCTCTGCGTTGCTCACAGGCAAGATGGTGGACTGGAGTGTCCCCTTAGGCCCTCTGCTCCGCTCCGGGCAGATCTCTGCAGCAGGACCCCCGCTGAGGTGCAAAATGCAGGTGGGTCTTAGAGAAATGCTGGGGGGGTTCCGATCAAACCCCCCCCCCACGAGTCGCTTGCAACGCTAGGTGTGTGCGGCTGGCCCCCGGAGGACTTAGCGATCTCGGCACACGTCCCACTTCATCGAGGTCTTGGCCACACCCCCAAACTTGTACATTTTTTAAAACTAGATACCTAGGGAAATCCAGAATGGGGTGACTTCTGTGGATCTTTCCCAGGCTCTGTTACACAGAATCCCTTGCAGAACCTTCATATTTTGACAAAAAAAACTGATTTTCTTCACATTTTTGTAATGGAAAGTTCTGCAATCTGTGGGTTTCCACAAACTTCCACCCACCTACATTCCTCAAAGTCTCCCAATAAAAGTTGTACCTCACTTGTGTGGGTAGGCCCACTGCACACAACAAGAAACGGCACAAAACGCAATGTGTCCACATCACATTTTTCCAGTGAAAACTGACCCTTTTTTTTTAATGTGTCTAGCTATGGATTTCGAACCCTAGCTCGGCCGGCTTCAAAGGAAACCTAGCTAACCTATACATTTTTTAAAACTAGACACCGAGGGAAATCCAGTATGGGGGGACTTGTGTGCCTCTCACTAGGTTCTGTTACCCAGAATCCCTTGCAAACCTCCGACTTTGTAAAACAAAACAGATTTTCCTCATATTTCTGTGATGGAAGGTTCTGGAATCTGGATGGATCCACAAACTTCCACCCACCCCGCATTCCCTAAAGTCTCCCAAAAAAATGGTACCTCACTTGAGTGAATGGGCCAAATTGTGGAGACACCAAATTTACAGATCACAATCAGACCTGGTTTTGCAAGGGGGTTACCAAGGTTTTTGGCCCCGGTCTCTGTGGCCATCTACGAAAACCTACCAAACCTAAACATTCTGGAAAACTAGACACCTGAGGGAGTCCAGAGAGGTATGGCTTGCAAGGATCCCCTAACGTTTTCCTACCCAGAATCCCCGGCAAACCTCAAATTTAGCTGAAAAATAACAATTTTCTCACGGTTCTCAGTGGGTAAGCTGTGGGATCACTGGGCTGACACAAATTTCCCACCACCCACCGTTTCCCCAGATCGCCTGATAAAAATGGTACCCCACTTGTGTGGGTGGGCAAAGTACCTGCGGCAGAGAAGGGCCCAAAACATATTGTGGAGACATCAAAATTACCAATCACGAAACGACCTGGTTTTGCAAGGGGGGTCATCCGGGTTTTTGGCCCCGGGCTCTGCGGCCATCTAAGGAACACCTACCAAACTCACACATTTCTGAAAAATTGACACCCGGGGGAGTCCTTGGATGTATGGTTTGCATGGATCTCCCAACGTTTTCCTGCCCAGAATCCTCTGCAAACCTCAAATTTAGCTGACAAAATTCAAATTGTCCTCATCTTTCTGTGTGGGAAAGTTGCGGGATCACCATGCTGACACAAATTTCCCACCATCCAGCATTCCCCCAGTTCTCTCAATAAAAATGGTACCTCACTTGTGTAGGTGTGCCAAATACCCGCGACAGGGAAGGGTCCAAAATGTATTGTGGAGACATCGAAATAACCTATCACAAAACTACCTGGTTTTGCAAGGGAGGCACCTGAGTTTTTGACCCCAGGCTCGGCAGCCATCCAGGGAGACCTACCAAACTCACACATGTCTGAAACACCCGGGGGAGTCCAGGGAGTTATGGCTTGTGTTGACCCCCCCAACGTTTTCCTACATTGTAAGTCATACCTCCCTGGACTCCCCCGTGGGACGAGAGCTGTCCTGCGCACAGGAGCACTGTGGCATGGGATGGCTCCCGGCCTTCCCACACATGCAAGGGGTTAACCCCAAGGACATCATCAAAACACAATGGCCTGCTTTGAGGGAGTACCTTGCTCTGACTATGCTCTCTTACTCACAATAAAGCAGGCTCCCGGAGCAGTGCTGTGCTTCGGGGGACGATCGTACCTTTCACTGCTTTTAACCCCACTCCCTTGCTCACATTAAACAGCTGGTAGTTGTTCTCATGAAATGACAGAAACTCTGACCATGCGCTGATGCTCAATGATTAATAAACTGGTGGCGCCATGGTACATGGGCAGCCAATACTCTGTGCTAAGTGCTTGGTGATAAGCACAATGAATTATACATATTAGTGTCAATTGCTTGCCCACTCATGTTGTCCTGGTTTTTAAGGAAGGCCAGAGACCATGTGAAGCACATTTAATAGTTTATTGTTCCATTTGCCTCTTCCCTTTCATTGGATTATAGGTGAGAAGGTAGTAGTTTATCAACTCAGCTGCTGTGAATGCTTCATCCCTGACATCGGTGACTTGTTCAAAATTGGATGCAGACCAAATGCTTCTTTTAAAATGTGTTTTATTTAATAAGCAAGGGGCACTTTTCCTGTTGTGCGTGTTGTTGACGTGTTGTGGGAAATACATGCAGTTTTTTGTAATAATACATAAACAAGCATTGGCAAAGCCAATAGATTTCACCTTTGCTAAATCTATCAGCTTTGAAAATCTTTATCTATTAGTTTCATACTAGTTGATCTGCTGTGGAACATGGCTTAACGTAAATTAAAAATGCTATGCCACAGGCAAAGCTGGCCACAGCATATCATTTTTCTTTAAGACATGTTACACACCAGGTCAACTGCTGTCCACCATGTAAAATAACATTCACAAAGATAATAGAATTTGCAAAGGCGAAATCTATTGTCTTTGCCAATACTTATTTTGGGTACATTTACCTCATATACACGACAACTTCCTGACGTGGGAGATCTTTATCTGTTAAGGTTCTCTCTTAAATTGAGTGCCTTCACATCACCTGATTAACAGATTTGGAGAAGCCAAATGTTTTACAGCTTTCCCTCATTTAAAAATTTCCTTTCACCACGTTCTGGGAGCACACACCTATCATTTGCTATGGTGACCAACTTAACAATTAGATTTCTGGAACTTAACTGGCGTTGCTGCGTTTGCCATAGTAGGAGCTTCAAATAATCATCACCATTTCATTTTGGAACCAATGGGAGGATAATCTCCTTCCCCCGAGTCCTGTGGTGTGATGTTCTGCTGAGACTACTATGCTTAAGTCCAACCATTGTCTAAGCTAACCTTTTGTGTCATAGTGCAAAAAAGAGGGTTAGTGCATCTTGTTGCAATCTTTATATTTGTATCTTGCATTCTAGAAAGACTTTGCCATTGTATAATTGGATCAAAAGGCTAATTTCCTAATTCACCAACGTAATTGCCGAATTTATAGAGCAACATTTCATGGATGATATCATAGTGCACACCCCCAACCGGGTATGATCCGTAAACCCAGAAAAGTATCAAGCTTCCTGGGAATGGAAGGAGGATCCGGACTGCAACTCCTGACTGTGAACGTCACTGCTTTCTAAAATCTGCCAATATTTTGTGTACGTGCTCCAGTTGATCTCTCGACAGACCAGAGTCTATATTACTGATGCAATTCATCTCCAAACCAGCCCACATTAGGGACATGAAATTGGAACACACTTTAACATGCCTTTTAGATGGACCAAAAATTCAATTCCGACGTAATTAATACATTATCGACCAAACTGTCATAGCCTTGAAAAAGCCCTAGGCCAAGACGTGCCTTTGTGGTGTCAAACACGTGTTGACTGTCAGATGTACTTTTCTTTTTCACCTGACCAACAGATGTAGTCTTTCTCTAAGGACTTGAAATACTAAAATAATTATGAATATGGGAAGCATTTTAGTCCTACGTTTAAGATGTACAATATAAACGTTATATGAAAATTCACCACATGACTCATGCACTTTATCCATGAATTGGTGAATTAATTGACAGAATACTGACTTCTATATATTAGGTGTTGGCATCCCACACACAGCTTTGATAGACTTGGCCACTGACAGGTTTCTCCTTTAGAAGTTTGATTTTCATATTGTTCATATTTTTAGGTTGATTTGTATTTAATTACTTATTGCAAAATGTGGTGTACAAAAATAATTAAGCAAACACAAGGAGATGAAGGACAGAGCACTGAAACTTTTCAGACACTCACCCCCAGTCACAGATCTGGGTTGAATCCATCATTGTTCTTTAGCTCACTTTGCCACCCCAGTTCAGACACAGCTATATGCAAATCAGTCTTGACCCTGTGCCTCATGGGAACAGACCAGCCCGAACTGCCAAGCCATGTCTTCCCTGGACCGTAAACAAGCATCCTGGGACCGGTTTTGGGCTAACAGCCCTCATCAGCCAGGTTAGCTTAAATCCTGTGGCAAAGTGAGCAAGGGACCTACGTCTGGGCATACTCTGCCAACCTAGGGCGAACAAAGCAAACACAAGGAGATGAAGGACGGAGCGCTGAAACTTTTCAGACACTCAGCCCCAGTCACAGATCTGGGTTTAATCCATCATCGTTCTTTAGCTCACTTTGCCACCCCTGTTCAGACACAGCTATATGCAAATCAGTTTTGACCCTGTGCCTCATGGGAACAGTCCAGCCCAAACTACCAAGCCATGTCTTCACTGGACCGGAAACAAGCATCCTGGGACCGGTTTTGGGCTAACAGCCCTCATTAGCCAGGCTAACTTGAATCCAGTGGCAAAGTGAGCAAGGACCCACGTCTGGGCATACCCTGCCAACTTAGGGCAAACAAAGCAAACACAAGGAGAGGAAGGACGGAGCACTTAAACTTTTCAGACACTCACCCCTAGTAACAGATCTGGGTTGAATCCATCATCGTTCTTTAGCTCACTTTGCCACCCCAATTCAGACACAGCTATATGCAAATCAGTCTTGACCCTGTGGCTCATGGGAACATTCCAGCCCGAACTGCCAAGCCATGTCTTCCCTGGACCGGAAACAAGTATCCTGGAACCGGTTTCAGGCTAACAGCTCTCATCAGCCAGGCTAGCTTGAATCCATTGGCAAAGTGAGCAAGGAACCCACGTCTGGCCATACCCTGCCAACTTAGGGCAAACAAAGCAAAAGGAGAGGAAGGACGGAGCGCTGAAACCTTTCAGACACTCACCCTCAGTCACAGATGTGGGTTGAATCCATCATTGTCCTTTAGCTCACTCTCCCACCCCAGTTGAGACACAGCTATATGCGAATCAGTCTTGACCAGTGCCTCATGGGAACAGTCCAGCCCGAAATGCCAAGCCATGTCTTCCCTGGACCGGAAACAAGCATCCTGGGACCAGTTTCGGGCTAACAGCAAACACATGGAGATGAAGGACGGAGCGCTGAAAAACTTCAGGCACTCACCCCCAGTCACAGATCTGGGTTGAATCCATCATCACATGGCATATAGCTGTTTCTGAACTGGGGTGGAAAAGTGAGCTAAAAAATGATGATGGATTCAACCCAGATCTGTGACTGGGGGTGAGTGTTTGAAAGGTTACAGCACTCCGTCCATCATCTCCTTGTGTTTGCTTTGTACAAAATTCATTCACATCTTCAAACCTCAGGATATTCACTCACTCTTTTAAAGTAAGAACTGCTCGGTAATGCTACCATCCACACGAGCCATCCAAACATTTAAGTTTTTTTAATCTTTCAGCTGCCCCACATCCACCCAAAGTCTCACAGCAGGCATTCTGCAGTTTATCACTTTCAGGGGAAATAAATAACTGGTGACACTCAACTCCCTTTTTTTCAAGAAGCACAAAGACACTTGGCTACCCCCCCACACACACACTACCTCTCACCCAGAGCACAAGCACCTGGGGTCCTGCCTCTTCCTTTCCTTTTAAAATTCACTGACCAAGAAAATTACCTTCTTATCCCTGCCCAAAGCCACACAATTGTGACCTGGCCTCTGCCAAAAGAACCATCTGCCTGATAACCTGCAGCTTCATTCTTTCTTGGCTATGCTTCATAGTAGCATGCATGTGCAATCCACCACCTAGAAGCACCTGGCCAATAACTGCATGGTGATCATGTAATCTCTTTATGCACTTGCTATACCTCCGTCCTGCTGCTCCCAGGCCCTACTGCTCTGGATCACTGCGACTCTTTGCCTGGGCCTCAGTCCTGCACGGCTTGTGCTACGAACTGTACCAGTGCAATCTCAGAGGATCGAAAAAAGTAGCAACAGCTGCCGCTCCCCTCTTATACTGGTTCTGTGAGGAAGGGAAGCCTGCACTGCCATTGCCCTCTGTATTTGCTCTGTAGAGAGGAGATCTTGCACTGCCGTTGACGTTGTCTACCATTTTCTGTGAGGAAGGGAAGCTTGCACTGCTGCTGCCATTTCTGTATCTGTTCTGTAGGGAGAAGATCTTGCGCTGTTTTTGAAGTTCTATACCTGTTTTGTGAGGAAGAGAAACACACACTGCCACTACGCTCTCTGTATCTGTTATGTTCGGAGGAAATAATACACTGCTGTGTACAGAAGCTGTACACCTGTTCTGTGAGAGAAGGCAACTTGAACTGCCACTGCCCTCCCTGTGTTTGTTCTGTAGAAAGTAGATCTTGCACTGCTGTTGAATTTGTATTCATGTTCTCTGATGAGAGGAAGCTTGCACTGCTGCATCCCTCTCTGTATCTGTTTTGTTGGGAGGAGATCTTGTACTGCTGTTGAAGTTGTCTACCTTTTTCTGTGAGGAAGTGAAGCTTGCACTGGTGTTGCCATCTCTGTATCTGTTCTCTAGGGAAAAGATGTTCTACTATTGTTGAAGCTGTACGCCTGCTCTGTGTGGAAGGGAAGCACACACTGCTGCTACCCTCATTGTATCTGTTCTGAAGGGGGAGATCTTGCAATGTTGTTGATGCTGTATACCTATTCTGTGAGGAAATGAAGCTTGCACTGCAGTTGCCATCACAGTATCTGTTCTGTAGTGAGCAGATCTTGCACTGCTGTGGAAACTATATACCTGTCCTGTGAGGAAGGGAATCTTGCTCTGCCACTGCACTCTCTGTATCTGTCCTGAAGGGAGGAGATCTTGCACTTCTGTTGTAGCTGTATACCGGTCCTGTGAGAAAGGGAAGCTTGCACTGCTGCTGTACCCTCTGTATCTATTTGGTAGGGAGGAGATCTTGCACTGCTGTTAGTGCTGTACACATGTTCTGGGAGGAAGGGAAGCTTGCACTACCGCCGCACTTTCGGTATGCGTTCTGTAGGGAAGACATCTGTGTACCTTTACTGGAAAGGAGGGAACCATCCACTACGTTTGTTTGTCTTGCTGGACCTGCCCTGTAGTAAGGATAGCTTGCATTACTGCAGCTTAATCCATCCCTAGTATGTAGAAGTGATAGCTGCACTGCTTTGTGTGAAGGGTCCTGCAATGTTAGTGCCATTTATACAGTTGTTGTTATGTATATGCGGGAAGCTTGCTTCATGTGGGAGGACGTGTGTACAGCTGCTGTAACCTGAACCTCTACTGAATGTTAGGAAAGTGTGTTCTTTTGGGAAAGAACGTTCTACCCGTCCACTTCATCAAGGGTAATAAATGCCATATAAATAGTCATTCCATAGTATCCCAGGCTGCCCCTCTTTTGTTTGCTAGTGAGGCTTAATGAAAATGTTTCCAGGCAAAACGGTTGGCACTGTCGATGTTTGTTTTACCAGCACTGCGTTTGCTTTTACACCATTGCGGACACGGAAGATGCCATCGGGCAGTTCCGCTTCACACTCAGTCAGTGGCCTGAGTTGCACTCTTGGGAGCCGCACATGGCATTGGATATGAGGTTTACCGCCCACTTTCCCTTTAGATGGTAAATATTTTCCAATTAGCTTTCTGCTTTCAGGGCAGACGAGTCTGCGCCAGCCAGAGCTCCGTTCAGGAAGCCTCCGAGGCCCCAAGGCTTCCATCGCACACTGGAGGGAGGGGCTTTCTGGGCCGAGGCGTTTAGAGCGTAGTCCTCTGATCTGCACGTTATTTTATTAAGGATTAGACATTTTTGTAACTAGCAGCACATTTAAAGTAGTGAAAGAGGGATTTTCGCAGGTTAACATTAGATGGATGCATGACTTGCCCAACCTCTCTATTAAAATAAAATAGCGATAATAAAACTGTGCCTCTCGTTTAAGCAGTTCTGCGGTCGCTTGGCGGGACAGAATGGGGCGAGAGATAGTCACCCTATTATACTAACAACAGTGAGAGGATCACCTCAGTTTAAATAGTCTTAAGAACTCTTTTCCAAGAGAGAACTATTTTATGGACAGATGAGACTGGACTAGTCATTTCTTCAGTTTCTTCTTGACATTTTAGGAGATGAGGGTTCTGAATGTGGGAGGGGCGCTGTCCGAGGATCTGACTGCACTTCCTGAAAAGAAGAGTTCCACAGTATTTTCTTACTTGAACACTGGGATCTCTAGAAGAGGAGTATCTGAGCTTCTCAGACAGTGCTCAATGTCTGTAATTGTTAGGAATAGGGCACTTTACAACGCAACCCTTTACAACGCATGCCATCACAAGGCTTTTTTTAGAAACTACACTTACAACACAATCCATTACAACGAATACCATTACAACGCATACCATGACAATGCATGATACCTTTAGAGCAACAGTAGGGTAAGTGTTGGATAGTGTAGGGGTAAAAATTACAATTTCCCATTACTTACCTTATAATGTGTTGTAATGGCATGCGTTGTCATGGCATGCGTTGTCATGGCATGCGTTGTAATGGCATGCATTGTAGTGACATGCATTGTAATGGCTGCGTTGTAATGGCATGCGATGTAAAGGATATTGCGTTGTAATGACTGCATTGTAAAGGTAGTGCATTGTAATGACTGCGTTGAAATGGTTGTTTCCCGATTGTTAGTGTTCAGGCTAAGTACATTAAAGGGGCTGTAGTGGCAGCGTTGTAAATGATACACTCTGTTTGGTACTTGCCTCTAGCATCAGTCAGTATTCATTTGATGCTGCATACCAGTGGAGTTGAATAATCACATTGCTTTACCCCTGTGATGAGTCTGGCTGTTGCATCAAGCACTGCCTTCAAAGATGTCGGGTAGATCTTGGGGACACCTCAGGACTTGGAATTTTGCCAAAACTTACTAACCTAACCTTAAAAGTACTTGTGTTTGAGTCACTGGTTTAAAGTTTACCAACAGTTTTAATGCTTTATTCCTCACAATAGTCTCAACTGATATTGTGTCCTTTTAGGTAACACATGTATGTGGGAGTAGAGATTCAGGCTTCTATCCAGTAGGAACCCAGTAGTTTTGTGCAGTTTACGATCTCCGTATTGTGGTCGACTCTGGCCAGAACGCTAAGCTATAGATCAAGTGGAACAGTTTGTTAGAGCTATCAGTACGAATTCAGTTCAATTAATTTTCATTCCGTGAGATGCTATCTATAACTAAATTTCCAATACCATTTGAAGTTGCTAACCCTGTGATTTTGCAAATCGTAGGGTTTGTAACGGGCAAATCTTCTTCCTGTAACTGCCCATAACTGTTTTAACAGGGATGTTCGTAGACGTGCCAACGTCTCCATCCACGGGGATCAAGTTTAGGTGTGGAAGTTATAATGTATCTCTTTTGGAAGTCAAGAATATAACAAAACTGTGGAACTAATAGGCATTGGAAACGCCAGTAGGTCTTGTCTTTTTGACTATTGTGTTTTGTCAATGCTTTTTGCTGGCACAGGAAAGCATTGGCAAATGGAAATCCTTTTTTTCCAGATGCTCTGAAGCATCACAAAAAAGAACAAACAAAAAAGCACAATGACTTGTCCATCTATGACATGGAAGAAATGAAATAACTTGTGGTAGAGAAGGGGGTAGAAATTAAAATAAATGAAAGAATCCCAAAGAAAATTTGGAAGGAAGGGGCAGCAATGTATGAGCTGGTGTTAGGGGAGAATGACGCAGCACGGAGCAGTACAGGCATGGGTTTTTGATGGGGCAGAAACACACAAGGAAGAGAGGAAGAAAGCACATGCACTCTTATGGAGTGCTGAATGAAAAAGGAAAAAAATAGTTCCCTGAATGTGAGCAGTGGTAGGATACAAGTTATTTAATCAAAATGAAGGTAAAGAAGATATGTTACATTTAGAGGGGCAAACGCTAGGGTAAATGTACACATGTCTTTTGACTCGGGCATGGCCTGCGAGCCTAAGAGGTCGGAAGTGTGAGCCTGTAGCACTGCACCGACCTGGCAATTATACTGCTATATCCTACATGGATGGGCTCCTGGGCACTTGGCGAAGCAGCACCCCTGCTAGGCAACGGTCGCTGAGGACGATCTGGGGAAGTGTGTTGTCTGAGGAAGCCAGAGTGCCGAAATCTGGAGGCGACCAAGCAGACCTACACCGCCTAAAATGGTGGCCTTGATCCACTGTGGAATAATGGCTGCGTGGCTTCTGGGGAGGACCCGAGCAGTCCGCGTCTTGTGAGGACAGGCTGGGAGCTGCATAGTGGAGAGCGATGACTGTGGGTATGGCTCTGGACAAGAGCAAAACACCCGCGGGAAAAGAGCTGCCGTGCCGTGAATGAACCCAAGTGCTATGCGGCCCAGGTAGGTGCACCCGGAGGATGCTAGATCCCGTATGAGGCCCGGGGGTGCTCGAGGCCCAAGAGCGTGGAGGCCGATCTGAACCTCCTCCCCAAAAACAGTGACCTGCTGAGCGGGGTCGGCACGGACAGGGACGGCGATGGGATCAACCAGCGATCGCGAGAGGCGGATGCGAGCTGTGCTGTGTGGCGAAGTGCAGAGCTGCGGTGGTGACTCCCTGGTGGTAAGGTGAGAGCTGCGGAGCACGGAGCGGTGCTTCACACCCGAGTGAAGACGCCCGTGGCTGCCGACCAAGATGGGTGGTGTGTGGTGCCTGCAAATGCTCGGGCCTAGGTCGGGGCCCGGCACTGAGCGGTCATGGAGTGAAAGCTCCTACTCGGCCAAGAAGACATGCGACTGGGCTGTGTGCTTGCGTGCGGTGGCCTGGGACTGCTCCCTAGAACCCTGGCTGGAAATAACGGGTCTGGGGCTGGTTGAAGGCTGGGTGATGGCTCTGGAATTGACTGCCTGCTGGCTGCAGTCCACAACTGGAGGTAGGCTGAAGATATTGAAGCCTGACATTGCAGAGAGCACACATCTGAGGGCCACTGAGGTCCCCCTGCACAATATAGCCTTGAACAGGAGTGCACATGGGGCTGTTCCCCTGGGGTTAGAGACATTGTTTGGCCTGAAGAAGGTCTAACGGTGGGTCAGAGGTGTGACAACCCCCCCTAAGTGCTGGAACAGTGGGGACTGGCAGGGTTGTTGAGGTCCTGGGCCAGCGTATGGTGCCCACTATATTTTTTGGAGTACTAGGGCCTCGGACGACCCAGGATCCGAACTGGTTGCACATTATCATAGGAGACAAAGAGCTTTACAGGTAGATTTGCATCCCATTGCCTTTGCCCCTATTCCCTTTGAATGAAACGTGAGGCAAGATAGTCAAACCTAGGGCAAGACAGACAGGGGCTGTTCAAGACCAGGAGGAGGAACAGCAAGAACAAGGACAGAGTGATGGCTGACATGCCCCTGTAAGACCTAGTGCAACAACAACTGACCTAAATATTAGCACCTGTAGCTGACACTAAAGCCACCTTGCATCAAGACTCAAGCATGGTGTCTATGGGGATGGGACATCTTAGAACAGAAGATAGGAAGCTAGCTGAAAGGGTAAAACTGACAGAATCATTGAAAGCTGACCTCACACCAGCACATAAAGCCTTGACTCTGCAGATAGGGGAAGTCTCTGAGAGCGTTTGCGTGCTCGAGCTCAGGGTCGAGGATGCAGAGGGCCAGAACAGAAGGAACAACGTCAGAGTCCTGGGCCTACCAGAGGGGGTGGAAGGCAATGATATGATCGCCGACCTGGAACCTTGGCTCCGTACAGTGGTGGCACCGGAGGAGCTATCGACAGTCTATACATTTGAAAGAGCTCATCATGTCCCAGCCAGGCCACCAGCTCCGAGCTGACCCTCACGACCGGTGGTGGCCAAATTGCTCCACTTTAAGGACAGGGATACCCTGCTGCAGAAGGCGGGCACTATTGGCCCATAGGTAGTAGATAACAGTAAAGTTTCCCTGTTCCCTGATTACACGCCAGAAATCCAAAGACCCTGGGCCTCATTCCTCGAAAGTAAGAAAGCATGAAAAGATGAGGGACTTCAACACTCTCTCATATTTTCAGCATGATTGCACATACTCCTAGATCGGAAGGGCCACTTCTAGGAAGACCCCAAGAAGGTGTGGGAATGAACTGAAACTTATAAAACTGAAGGACCTCAGGCCGTGCTAAAAAGCCATACCTCCAGCCCAGGAACCCATGAAAAGAACCAGGAGACGTCTCCGGCGAGGCATTTCAAAGAAGCCAAGTCCATTGCAAACAGAGAAGGAGAGAGCTGCAGCATTGCAGGCGGTGGCTGAGATCCTACAAGAACGGCAATCACCATTGTAAGCAGGGTCTCCCTCAGTGAGGGGACTGAAAGATGGGAATCTGACTCTTCCCGAGGAAATAGCACAATCCTCCCAGTGGTGACCCCGAAGACAGCGGATGAGATTATTTAATTATGAACCCACACAGTCAGCCCCAAAGCTTCTAAGTAGGGGGGCGCTCTGCTTACTACCTGGAGACCATCCTGAATTAGACCTAATCTGGGCGGGTGCGGTCTATGCCGACATCAGACCTCCATTAGTGATCTCTTTCAGTAACCACCCCCTTTTGGTCCTCTCCGTGGTTGGTCAGGGCCTTTACTCGACATTAATGTTTTGCATAAGGTTTGGGCGGAAGGCCGTTGCCAGACTGCCCTGGGATCGGGGAGTTGTTCAATGCAGGAGTGTTTTTTTACTCGTTTGTGTTTTTTTGTTTGCAGGGGAGGTTGGAGATTTACACATGGGGGACCAGCCTGGTGGGAAGGCTGTAAGAACCAACATAAGTGATTTATACAGTCACTATGCTGCCCATACAAACCACGGTAAAGGTCCTCACATGGAACATAAAAGGGATGGGATCCATGGCCAAATGACATAACGTGTACACATATTTGAAGCGTAGAGGTGTCCACATAGCCCTCCTCCAGGAGACACCGTTGATTAGGGGTGAAGTGGGGAAATTGCGCAGGAGCAGGAGAGGGCAGATATTTGCAACAACCTACTTACGCATGAGGAGCGCTGATATGGGTGCAAGCAGGAGTCCGGTTTGAGCCTGTGTGCACCGTGGTAGATGGAGTGGGTAGGTATGTGTTCACAGTGGGGAGGCTATTTGGGCAGGAGTTAATGATAAGTAGTATATATGCACCCAGCCAGGAGCAGATTGCTTTCCTCACCGATCTGTGGGCCCAGATGGCTGAATTCATTGGAAACCACGCAGTGCTGGGTGGGGGACTTTAACTGTGTTGCCAACATGGTGGAGGACCGTTCTCACCCACCACTTTCTGGTGCGCAAGTGGTGCAGTTCAGAACCCAAAATCTTCCCCTGCTTCCACGGACGGAATGATTCCACAGTCACACGCACATACACTCCTCACACGCTGGTGGGGCCCATAACACCAACATTCATTCTCATCAATCTATCCGTGCCTACAGAGAGATCTTCAAATTATTCCGAACTACAGTTCTGTTTTCCTTGGATGGAGGGAACCACATCTATTTAATTTTACCCTAACAATTCCTCCATCCGGAGGTCAATCGGATCATTTAGTTGTTCTAGAGATTTGATGACAAACACTTCAATTCTTATATTAATAAAATAAACATTTCAAGAAATAACCACCCGACACAGTTCTTCAAACAATAATTTTTCTTTATCTAATTAAAGTTCAGGTTAAAATCCTAACAAATGCAATATTATCTTTGTCATGATTACCCATTCTGGCTAATTGTCGTTCTCTAAGTCAGAACTGGTCCTCAGAAATTCATCACAGATTCTACCGTCCCGTCCTCTGCTGTCAGCGTGAAGAGTAGCATCGATCAGGGTGCGTCTCGAGCTCATTGGGTGGTAACCTAATATTTCTTCTCTGGACTACTAATATTTATACTGAAATTTACATATAACAGATACATTTCATAATTTCCAGGCTATTCATTGGCTGAATTCAGCCCCGTCCCAAATTTTAAAGAAACAATTTTTAATGTTCTCATACGGATGATGTATAAACTAGGCGTATGGGAAAATAGTTCCCAGGTCAGGAAAGTATCAGTCTATTGTGAATAGGTAGCTTTTGGTTCCCAGTTTGCAACATTTCTTCCGTGTTCAGGGACATTGGCATCTCGCCCAGAGTAGTCTTCATGGACCTGGTTCAGGGGTTCAAGGAGAGGACGCTACGTAGTCAGTGCAGACGCCTTCCTCCATTGTCAATTGCATGAAGTCATGTACTTTAGTGAGGATTCAGTCGGCGGCCATCTTTTAGCAGGCCGAAATAGTCAACTTAAGGTAAAAGAAACACAAAACATAATTAATACATAGAAATGAATAAAACAATGTTATTCCCTCACTAATACCCTTATGTATATGCATTTATCTAGCCATATGCGACATTTAAAGCCGTTAATGCTGGTTTATTTAAGCGCAAAACACATTAACATTGCTGAAGCTAAACATATAAATTTAATATGCGTACAAACTTAGTTCACTTATTATTTTAGCCATGCAAATGCGTTCCCACGTATATTCTCTTGGTTAATAAGGTTGATTAATTCAATTACCATACATTATTATTCATTAGAATTAGTTCTTTAGTTGTTTTAATGAAACTTATGTAAATGGATTGGGTATACCAAAATATTTTATTTTACCCGCTCCATCAATCCCCCCTTTGGTGATTTTATCACCACCAAAACAACCCACCAAATTTCAATTCATCTTCCCTTTTGCGGAAAATTTGAAATGTCTTTTTGCTTAATTAAAATTCTGTTTCCCTTTCATCTTCTCTCTTGGTTTTATCATACATACTCTCCTTCCACTCTTCCATTTCTATTTCATTTAGATCTTTTTCTGGTTTCTTTTCCCTCTTTTTGTAAATTTCTCTTTTAACCTTCTTTTTATTTCTTCTATATCTACAACATATACATCCTAATCTAAGTAGTAATATAATACGAAAATCACACAGGTTAATGGAAATAATATTTTCCCTATTATAGTACTACCTAATTTACCTAAGAAAGCCTTTATAGCAGCCATCTTATTACTAATTTTAGTCCAGATACTTTCAACCTCCAGTGGTTTTATTTCATCATGCAATTCTGTAATATTTTTGATATAAACTTTTAAGTTCTCTGCTTTCGTCAGGAATGTAAGTGCAACAATGTTGAACTTTCAGCATTCCACAGACTCCACCCTCTTTTGCCAATAAAATATCAAGGGCAAGTCGATTTTGCATAATCATAGCACGCATGGCAACTAATTCAGTGTTTACCAATAGAAATCCTCCAGCTGTGCTTGTTGATAAACGATCCACTATGGTGGACAACTTCCGAATATTATTTGCATTCAAAGATATTCCCACTGCTGGTATCAAGGCTCCAAAAATATCACCTACAATTTCTAACCAAGTTTCTCTTCTGCTACGCATTAGTAGGTTATTTGGTCCACTTTTTTCTACTCTATCCATGTGAAAGATCTTCGGAAAGACCAGGCCTACATAACATGTGCCATACCAATGGTCAGGCAGCCTGTAATAAGCCTTGTTCCCACAAATATATTACAATCCAGGGAAAACTGGGTCTTCTCCACCTCTAAATCCCCATCCGGATGCAATGAAGTATGTATCATGACACTCACTTGTCCCTATGTATATGTAATCATACTGGGATCTTTCTCTCATGATGCATAATTTGCCTTTCTGTGGTGAATCTATAGCTATTGTTGGTCTAACATCACCTTGCGTTTCCTTGTTCCCATCTATTGCCCAAATGTTTTCCCCTTCTTTATGTCCTTCTGCATTCTTGTGTATTTTCAATCTTCTTTCCTCAACCATATCCAAGAATGTTTTCTCTTCTGGTTTCAAACTACAAGTTAAATTGTTCTTAAAAATATACTCTAGAGTTAGTCCTTTAGTTTCTATAAAAATGTCTCCTAATGTATTAGCTTCCTTAGCTGGATTTAATTCTTTATTCATGGGCAATCGTCCAAGAATATTATCTATGTTAGACAAATTATATTCTAATTTTCCTACTTGATGAAATATACTAGTTAAGACGCTACATGTTATTCCATAAGTTGCTGGGAGGTGATGATAAGTCACCCCTTCTGAAACAGATGCAGGTAATTGCAAGCAGACGTAGCAATCCCTTACTTCCATTGTTTTAACATATTCATACAACAATTCTGAAAACACATTACTAGAAAAATCATTTATTGACCTATCTTGATGCACATGCTCTGTGCTTGTTCTAACCGGTATTACTTTTTGTGAGTTCTTCACTATATTAGTCATATTCTCAGTATGTCCTGCTAATGTATCTAAAGTTACTTTGAAAGAGATCAGAAGACCGAGTACGCTCCAAAGAAGCATTAATAGTCCTGTACAACAGCAACATGTCTTGCACCATCTTCTCATGAAGGTACATCTACTCTTATTATCATCTATGTTAGCCATCTTGTTAGATCTAACCGTGTCGTTTGACTTAGCCTCTTCTACTCCGCCTCTTATAGCTTTTAAAGCTAAAACTTATCAGGTTGTCCAAATATTACAATTCTCTTATTTAATCCTGTGTATTCCTACAAGGATCGCCTGAAATTACTCAGCTTGGCCTTTCGTCGTTTTTCACTTCTTTCTCGTCATCCACATGCAGGATTTCCTGATCTTCTGCTTCTTCTCCAATGTCGGATAAGATAACTCTCAGGATTTCCCCAGTTTCTTCTTCTTTTATCAGTTTCAGCCAAGTCTCCTCTGGATTTCCTTGACTATCTGCCTCTTTTCCTTGTTCAGGCAGTGCCACGTACGTCCATTCAGGTGACTTATATTTCTGATTTGGTTTTCTTGCTCGTTTGTTTGCTTCTGACACTTCTGTTTCTCCCTCTTTCTCTGGATGCTGACTGGTTACTTCATTCACTTGTTCAGCCTCTGAGGGTTTAGCTTGTGCCAATCTGTATCTTAGTTTCTTAATTTTATTTGGCCAAATGTCTCCTTTGGCGTTCCTTCTTGTTTTGCCGTCTTTGCCGTTTCTTTCCTCGATCCAAGTTCTCTTTCTCAGAATTCAACCTTCTGGTATGTCTGTTTCACTGTCTTCAGATTCTGTTTCATTTAATTTTTCTTTTTCAGAATTCTCCTTTTCCACCTCTTGGGTTGGCCCTACTTCTGTCCCTCCTCGGGTCTCCGACACGCAATCCTCTTGCTGACTATTTGTCCCTTCTCCTAGCTGGGTGTTGCAGTTCCCTACACCTCCTCGGGGATTTTCCGCAATCTGTCCCTCTCTTTCTGCAACTGTCCCTTTTTCTTCTTCCAGTATTTTCTCAGGTGGTATTTCTTCTACTCTTTCATCTGGTGTAAAAGTTACTTCTGACTGGATGTTCTTTTCTTTTCTTTTCTTTTCTTCTTTCTGTGCTCACCGCTAGAGTTTTGCTCATCTCCAGAATCTGAAGTATCAGAAATCTGCAATCTTTTTCTCAGAATTTCTTCTCTGGGGGTCTGAACTAGTCTTGGCTCATTCTCCCCCCTTTCAGGATTTTCTTTTGTTTTTAGGTTCTCACTGCTTGACTCATCACTTCATTCTGATTCATGAAAGTATTCTTTCCCGATGCCGTCTGCTGGATTTGGAACTCTCAGTGTGTGACTAGCATGTATCCAGTTCTTCAGTCCTGCACACTTTACAGCAGTTGTTGTGGTCAAGATGACCTGTCTTGGCCTTCCCCACCTTGGAACCAAGCAATTTCTTCTTCTGTGTACTTTTATCCTTACCCAGTCCCCTGGGCTCAAATCATGGGCTGGTTTCTTTTCAAGTATGGTGGCATCCGCTCCAACCTGGTGAAACACAGAATGAACTGCGTCAGCCAGGCCTTTACAGTAATGCAAAATCATGTCATCAGTTATAGTCATCAGCTTGTTGACTGGCACAAACACGTGTCTCATGGCACGTCCCATGATAATCTCGTGTGGACTCAAACCTGTGGTTCTATCTGGAGTAGACCTAATGGTCATCAAAACCAGAGGCAAGACATCAGCCCATTTCAAACCTGTGGCCAAACACATTTTTCCAATTCTATTTTTGATGGTACCATTCATTTGCTCAACCACACCAGTAGCCTCTGGTCTGTAGGCACAATGCAGTTTCTGTTGTACACCCAATGCTTCACAAATTAGTTTAATGATCTCATTGTAGAAATGTCCTCCTCTGTCTGATTCAATGGTTATTGGGAACCCGTACCTTGGGATGAATTCCCTCAACAATAGCTTGGCCACTGTGATTCCATCATTTCTTCTGGTTGGGTATGCCTCCACCCACCTAGAGAACAAACAAACTACCACCAAAATATACCTCAGTTTGTTATAAGGGGGCATTTCAATGAAATCTACTTGCATTCTGGTGAAAGGTCCTCCCTCCCGACCTATGGTACCCAGACTCACCACTGTTTTTCTTCCTGGATTGTACTGTTGACATGTCAAACATCTCTGACAGAGACTCTCTGCAATCAGCCTGAATTTTGGATTATACCAGGTCTGTTTAAAGGCCCTTATCATGGCATCTCTTCCCAGATGTCCTTGGCCATGATACATCCGAGCCATGGTTGACATCATGCTATCAGGCATTACTGGTCTTCCATCCCGATAGACCCACACATGATCCTTTTCCCTGGGTGCACATCCTGCTTTTACCCACTGCCTCATTTCTTCATCTACTGCTTCATCCTGCAATTGCCTCACTTCATTCCATGTTCCCACAACGTTAGTAAACATTATGGAGCAAAAAGACATTTCCTTTTCCTTTGACCGATTGATCGAATATTTGTTTCTGGCACAATACTGAGCCATGTCATTGGCAAACCGGTTTCCGGTAGTGATGTAATCACTACCTTGTCCATGAGCAGCACATTTTACCACAGCCAACTCTTTGGGCATTTGTATTGCCTCAAGTAATTTTCCAACCACTTCTGCATTCCTTATGGGAGTTCCACTTGAGGTCAGGAAACCTCTTTGCAGCCATAGTTGGCCGAAATCGTGGACAACTCCGAAGCCATACTGGCTATCAGTCATCACAGTCACTCTCGCATTCCTCCCAATCTTGCATGCTTTGGTTAATGCCACTATTTCTGCTACTTGAGCGGCTCTAACTCCTTTCAAGGGTGATGCCTCTATAACTGCTGAAACTGTGCATACTGCATAGGCTGCGCTCAACACTCCTTCATCGGTTCTCAAACAGGATCCATCCACAAAAAACACATGATCACTCTCTAGCAGTGGTAGATCTCTTATATCAGGATGAGGTTTCGTGCAGTAATCAAGCACATCCAGACAATCATGATCAGCTTCTTCTCGTATCTCCACTCTCTCTGCATCAGGCAAAAGTGTAGCTGGATTCACATTCACACATCTTTCCAAACTCACATTGTTTGCACCTAGAATGACTTTTTCATACTTAGTCAGCCGACTATGTGACATGAACTGTGTTCGACTCCTTGTTAAAAGGATTGCCACACTCTGGGGTACAAACACTCTTACTGGATACCCCATCACAATTCCCTCACTCTGCTCTAGACTTCGGCATGTAGCCGCTACAGCTTTCAGACATCCTGGCAGACCTATTGCCACTGGATCTAGCATTGACGAGAAATAGGCTATTGGCCTCCTTTGTCGTCCATCTTTCTGTATCAACACTGAAAGTGCACACCCATTTCGCTCACTACAGTATAGCTCAAACTCCTTTTCATAGTCTGGCATACCCAGTGCAGCTGTTTGAATGCTGCCAATTCTTCTTTGTTCAGTTCAAGGGGGTCTTTTACTTCACTTTTTGTCAATTTCACCAATGGTTGGGCAATCAGGGAAAAATTACTTATCCACTGACGACAATAACCAACCATTCCTAGGAACATTCTCACTTCTCTTTGGGTCATTGGAGCTCTCATTCCTCTAATGATTCGGATTCTGTCTATGGTTACTTTTCTCAGGCCTTTCTCAATATTATGACCCAGGTATGTCACTTCCTTCTTACAGTATTGCAATTTTGTTGGAGATACCTTAAGCCCTCCATCTGCCAAATGATTTAGCAAAGCTATAGTGTCTGTTTCACAAGCCTCACATGTCTTTGACGCTACCAATAGGTCGTCAATATACTGGACTAAAACTGAATTCTCAGGCATAGTAAGACTTTCCAGAGATTTCTTTAACAACTGATTAAAAATAGAGGGGCTCTCTGTGTACCCCTGTGGGATTCGGCACCATGCCAAAATACGGTTTCCAAACCGAAAAGCAAAAAGTGGCTGGCTGTCATGATGCAACGGAATGGAAAAGAAAGCATGACACAAATCAAGTACTGTGTACCATTCTGCATCGTGTGGGATCTGATACAAAATCACTGAGGGATTTGGAACAATTGGACAACAGGAAACAACAATCTTGTTAATCTTTCTCAAATCTTGCACAATCCTGAATTTCTCACTTGGCTTTTTCAATCCCATGATAGGCGAATTACATGGACTGCTCATTATCTCCCTCAACACTCCTTGCTGGATCATCTTCTCAATCAAAGGGGTTACCCCTGCTATTATTTCGGGGTCAGTCTGTATTGTGGAATGTTGGGGTAAACAGCTCCCTCTTTTACAGCGATTCTCACTGGGTCTACATTTCTCATCAGGCCTACATCTTCCCCAGTGAAGTCCCAGACCGCTGCTTTCATCGTCTGTTTTAATTCTGGGGGTAATTCATCTGGATTGAATACTGCATAGGTCCCAGCAACCTCACACTCTCGGTTAGCTATGGTCATTTTGTACAGAACATCTTCATCTGGTGTTTCAAAGGCTATTCCGTCTGGTGTACAGAATATGGTGCAATTCATCTTGCACAACAAGTCCCTCCCTAATAGATTCACAGGACTGGTGTCACACACCACGAATCTATGCATGTCTGAAAATTTCCCTATTCTGACCTTTACAGGATCAGTAAGGTATGTTTTAATCTGGGTGTTGGACACACCAACTACTTGGATTGTTTCATCCGAAAGAGGAAGATTTTTCACATCTGCTGATCTGACAGTGGATCGTGTAGCTCCAGTGTCTACTAGAAAAGTAATGTTTTCATCATTAACTTTCCCATCTACAAATGGTCCTGTCTGATCTATTTCTAGAGATGCGCCAAGTACGCACTCTGCTTCCTCTTTTCGGCACCGTCAATAAATTTCTTCTGGCTCACTTTCGTCATTTTGCATCCAATATTGTAACACAGCGCTCGCGCGTTGCGGTTTGTTTACCTGTTCTTCATTGTATAATCCTGTTTCCTTGCTATATCTCTGTGTACTCCGGCTCTGTGGTAAGGGCGGTTTTGGCACCTGATTCTGTAGATTAATAGCTTTCTGCTGTTGCGGTGATGGGCCACTCCCCTCACACTGGACCTGTGGATTTAATGACGGATTTTCATCATTAGCAAGAGGTGGAGTTTTACACTCGGATTTCCAATGCCCTAATCTGCCACAGTTGTGACAGGGAAACTTCTTCTTTGCTTCTTCAATGTTACCCTTTCCCTTTCCTGGACCAAACTTTGATTTTATGCCTGGATTATGAGCTTCCTGTCTCTCTGCAACCTTCACTTGAGCCCACATTGCTTTTTCTTTTAGTTTCCGCTGCTTTGCCTCAATTTCATCACTAAAGTATTTAGCATGTCTCAGGATTTCATCTATTTTCTTGCTCTGCCAGTCCACGGTGTGCTGCTTGATCATGTCCCCAATCTCGGGACGCAGACCATACACAAATCTGTACACAAAATGACTCAAGTCCTTTTCTCCCAGGCTGTCATCCCACTAAACTGTTTGAAAGCCAAAATTAACCTCTCATAGTATGCGTGGACTGACTCTTTTGCTTCCTGATGTGTTCGATCTATTTTAACCCAATCTGTTTCTTTTGGAGGCACTTTGTTCTTTAGGAAGGCCATAACCTGTTCATATTTCTTCATGACCTCCGGGTCTGGGGCTCCTGTTTTGGGATCTCTCGGGTATTCTTTAGTGGGCCAGTCTATGACTATCTTACATTCTGCCCACAAGTCTGCTGGCACTATTATATCAAACAGACTATTCAAATCAATCCACAGCACTTTGGATAATTTCACAAATCTGTCTACCTGTCTATACCACTTGACCGGCTTTTCCCGTAATCTAGGGAAGTCATTTGTAAATGACAAAATGTCCTGTCTGGTCCATGGGACATGCACATATCCCCCTCCTGGAATCTCTCTCATCGGAAACTCCATTACCACCTTCTCCTTTTCTCTCACAGGAAACGCTGGAAATGTTCTGTCTGAGATGTCATCCCGCTTCCTATACCACCTGCTCTTCCATTTGTCCACATCTCCCCATTTCCTTAATACTGTGATTATGTCCCTAATCCGCCCTATTCGTCCTGCAGCGTTCAGATTCTCAATGTCTTTTTCTGTGAAATCCACTCTGTATGGTTTCTGTAAAGCTTTTACCTTGTCCATGTCAATTCCCATTTCACGTGCTATTTCTGCTAGTCTGTCATGTAAATTCTTTGCTCTCCAAGTGATACTTTTACAGAGGAACAGTAGTTCCTCATCTTGGTAGTTTTTCAGCTTTTCTGTGGTAATTGTCCCTACTATCAATTCTTCTAACACCATCCTCAATTTTGCAACATCAATGGTATGTGATTCTTTTTCTTTATCCTGCAAACCTTTTAGCCAGTCATTCAAATCTTCAGTAGTTATGCTCACTGACTTCTCTGTATTCCCTGGTTCTGTCAGTCTCTGTGGTTCTAACATTGATCCCTCTACCCTTCGGCCTCTCTCAGCAGTATCGGAACAATAAAATGGATTCTTTGACACAGGTAGTTCACTTTTACCCACAGCATGTCCCCAGGAACTTTCTTTCGTTTTCATCAGGGGCTGTTCTGCCTGTCTTTGGTTCACATACGGAACTGTTAGCCCATGCTCACTGTTTTTCTGCTTCTCAAAAATAGGCATAACAGGACCTATGGTCACAGGGACTGTAACTGCTTCTAGATTTTTCGTCAATTCCCTTATTTTCTTTGTCAACTCCAATGTGGTTTCTGCAAGTTCTCTAGAATTTTCGTTCTCGACCCTATTTCCCTTCTCTTTAAGCGAATTTCTTCTTTTTACTTCTGGGGTCATAACTTCTGTTTTAATGATTCTCAGAGTCTCCCTTACTGGGGTGCCTGTGGTTGGCGTTTCTGGTTCCTGTCTGTACGGAGGCGGGCTCTTGTAAAACATATCATCTAGAACATCATCATCAGTGTCATTAGCCCCATACCTCCGGGTTTCTACATGATTTCTCTTTTCTAGGCATTTTCTTCCTCCACTTTCTCCTTCCGTTCTAAGGGGAAATAATCCTTCTGTCATACTAGCATCTCGCCACCTTCTCATTCGATCACTATGAGTTTCCCGATCATTTGGCCGTCCAAACATGTACCTATATCTAAATCCATTTCTCTGCTTTTCTCGCTCATGCATCTCATCTTCCCACTCTGTCAATGCCTCGAACTGTGTAGGCCTAGGTCGCGGATCTAAGCTCATCATCCTCTCCCGTAGGTTCCTTAATATTGCCAAATTAAAAGACCCATCCTCTGGAAACGCTAGAACTCCGTCTTCCTTTGTATACTTTGCCCAATTGTCTAACCAGATACAGGTATGGTACCCATATTTCGCAACCATGAAGGATGCGGGGGTCTTTGCCGGAGGGAGTAACTGTCCTTCCCTAGTCAATTCTTCAATTTACTGAACACAGACTTTTTCTTTCTCTCGGGTGAATGATAATACATTTTCCTGTCTTTTCTGAACTCTTTAGTCTTTTCTACCACTGTACGATCTTTAATCCAATAGTAGCGCGACTCTTACTCACGCACCAATCCTGGCGTGTCTACGTCACTGTTACAACCTCCAATCCTTACGCGTCTCACACTAACGCACCAATCCTGGAGCGTCTACGTCGTTGTCGCAACTTCCAATCCCTGCGCGACTCACACTAATGCACCAATCCTAGAGCGTCTACGTCACTGACTAGCTGTCCAATCCCAGCGCGGTCCTTCTGACGTCTACAGTCGCTGCAGCAGCTTCTGCTCCTGACTCCTGTCCTCAGTCTACCCCTCCTTTACAAAACTACTCGGTAGACTTTGTTTCAAATTTACAATACTTGTTAGTTACAACGTACAAACATCTCCATTGTCTGCTCCGCTAACCACAGAATAGCAAAAGACCTTTCCCACGAGAATCCTGTTTTCTCGAGAGCAGCGCTTACCTCTGCTCTACTACAGAATTATTACGTCCGTTGGCAAAGTAGCGCATTCCTCTACTTCATCCTTCTATCAAGCATCAATTAACTGTTTTCCCTGGTATTAAAACACATAGTTGGAAACGCAATGCTCCTGAGAAATAAAACCAGAGTTCCGCAATTAACCCGAATGCTATTTAATTCACACACTTGTCACACAAGAAAATACCGTTCATTCACACACAATTCTGCTTTTCTGAGAACAGCAAACAGTCTGTCCTACTACAGAATTATAACATATGTTAACTAAGCAGCGCTTACCTCTACTTTGTCCTTCTAACAAGCTCAGAGTACACCTGCTACCTTTCCAGTAAAAAGCGTTATCGGCATACCAATTGGTTTCCTGGTACTTTAGACCAAAATTTCACAGATAACTCTTTGCTATCATATACACTTCTCTCACACAGAAATTGTCTCTAATGGCGACACACAGCGATGTCACCGAATCGAACCCAGACAATGCGACGCGCAACTTCAATTTTACGCATTTTTCCCATGTACCTACGGGCAACCACAATCCCGTCTTTCCCGTGAACAGCGCTTACCTCTGTCCTACTACGGGACTGTCACCAATTCCCGACTTCCTACCTCCCGGAAGCTGTACAGACAACATAAAACTCAATATGACGTCAACATATAGTGTTAGTACATATATCAATACCAATCAATAATCGATAAGCTATATACATGCCAAATCATCAAACTAAAACAATAAAAACCATCTCTAGCTACCAAGAATACTGGTGCAGTTCAGAACCCAAAATCTTCCCCTGCTTTCACGGACGGAATGATTCCACAGTCACACGCACATACACTCCTCACACGCTGGTGGGGCCCATAACACCAACATTCATTCTCATCAATCTATCCGTGCCTACAGAGAGATCTTCAAATTATTCCGAACTACAGTTCTATTTTCCTTGGATGGAGGGAACCACATCTATTTAATTTTACCCTAACAATTCCTCCATCTGGAGGTCAATCGGATCATTTAGTTGTTCTAGAGATTTGATGACAAACACTTCAATTCTTATATTAATAAAATAAACATTTCAAGAAATAACCACCCGACACAGTTCTTCAAACAATAATTTTTCTTTATCTAATTAAAGTTCAGGTTAAAATCCTAACAAATGCAATAGTATCTTTGTCATAATTACCTATTCTGGCTAATTGTCGTTCTCTAAGTCAGAACTGGTCCTCAGAAATTCATCACAGATTCTACCGTCCCGTCCTCTGCTTTCAGCGTGAAGAGTAGCATCGATCAGGGTGCGTCTCGAGCTCATTGGGTGGTAACCTAATTTTTCCTCTCTGGACTACTAATATTTATACTGAAATTTACATATAACAGATACATTTCATAATTTCCAGGCTATTCATTGGCTGAATTCAGCCCCGTCCCAAATTTTAAAGAAACAATTTTTAATGTTCTCATACGGATGATGTATAAACTAGGCGTATGGGAAAATAGTTCCCAGGTCAGGAAAGTATCAGTCTATTGTGAATAGGTAGCTTTTGGTTCCCAGTTTGCAACATTTCTTCCGTGTTCAGGGACATTGGCATCTCGCCCAGAGTAGTCTTCATGGACCTGGTTCAGGGGTTCAAGGAGAGGACGCTACGTAGTCAGTGCAGACGTCTTCCACCATTGTCAATTGCATGAAGTCATGTACTTTAGTGAGGATTCAGTCGGCGGCCATCTTTTAGCAGGCTGAAATAGTCAACTTAAGGTAAAAGAAACACAAAACGTAATTAATACATAGAAATGAATAAAACAATGTTATTCCCTCACTAATACCCTTATGTATATGCATTTATCTAGCCATATGCGAAATTTAAAGCCGTTAATGCTGGTTTGTTTAAGCGCAAAACACATTAACATTGCTTAAGCTAAACATATAAATTTAATATGCGTACAAACTTAGTTCACTTATTATTTTAGCCATGCAAATGCGTTCCCACGTATATTCTCTTGGTTAATAAGGTTGATTAATTCAATTACCACACATTATTATTCATTAGAATTAGTTCTTTAGTTGTTTTAATGAAACTTATGTAAATGGATTGGGTATACCAAAATATTTTATTTTACCCGCTCCATCACAAGCACTTCGTACAGCAGTAGGGTTCAGTGAGTGGATGAAACATTGGGACCTGGAGGATGTTTGGGGAGTGCAGCATGCTGTAAATAGAGAATATTCCTACTTCTCCCCTATACATCAACTACACACTAGACTGGATGTCTTTCTGGGTTTGTCGTCCTTCAGTAGCTCTGTCGCGCACACTGAATACCTGGGACAAACCTATTCTAAATATAGCCCCCCTGCTGATGATCTACCAACCCCTAGGCGAGCGCCCTTCAGTCCCCTTATGGAGACTTAACCCTGCGATGCTTGAAGATAGCCCATTCCGCTAATCCTTGGGTACCCTTATTGACACATTCTTTCCCGATAATGCCCACACTGCATCTACAGCATTGGTGGAGTAAGAGGCGTTGAAGGTGGTAGTGAGGGGACATTGTCTGGGTCAGTCTATGGGGGCACAGAGGGAAATTAGACAGGAACTGATGGACCTAGAGGATGAGTTGAGAAGCGTAGATAATGTACAGGGAACGGACGCACATGCCTTGACAAGACTGCAAGAGGTGCATACACGATACAGCGAGGCTTTGGAGAGACTGAGATGTCATAAACATACAGAATACCTTGACAGGGTGCAGAAGGAGGAGGGGAAAGCTGGCCACTGATTGCCATGGTTGATCAAACCAGAAATCTGAGAGACCCTGATCACGCACACCCGGACTGAGGCAGGTGAATCTATTTATAAACCTGAAGCGATTAACACTCAATTTCGAGAATACCATGATAGGCTGCACCAGCCCCACAAGTAGCACTTAAAGATTTCCCAGCCCCCCTGAGACTACAGACCCTAGACAGACAGATGCAAAAGGAGCTGGGCGGCCCAGTGACTCTGCAAGAGGTTCATGCGGCCATTACAGATATGGCACATGGCAAAACGCTGGGGCCCAATGGTCTCCCTGTGGAGTTTACACAAGGTACCCTGAATGCTTACAACTGGGTGCCCTCTCTGTAACCACCCAGAATGCGCTTGTGATCCCACTCCCCAAGACCTTGGTGGTGGGTGCTCAAGTGAGAGGGATGTATGATGTTACAAAGCATGCTTTTACAACGCATGCTGTTACAACGAAATTTTTACAACGCAAATGCAGTGACAACGCAAGTCTTTACAACGCAAGTCTTTACATCGACTTGCACTAGATGGCGTGCTAACATTAAAAAAGTGTAATTTACTATTCTAACTCCAGTCCACGTAACAGTAGGGAAGGTGTTTGGATAGTAAACTACACTATTTTTAATGTTAGCACGACATCTAGTGCAAGTCGATGTAAAGACTTGCGTTGTAATGGCATGCGTTGTCAATGCATTTGCGTTGTAACAGTTTCGTTGTAATGGCAGTGCGTTGTAAAAGTTGCGTTGTAAAGGTTGTTCCCCAGTGAGAGATTATAGACCACTCTCCATGCTCAACTTGCACATCAAGATTCTTAGCAAGGTCCTGGCAGTTAGATTACTCCCACATATGAAGTCCCTAATCCTCCCAGACCAAAATGGGTTTATCCCATCCCATAATACTTCTTACAATCTACGCAAACTTTGCTCCAAACTATACCATCCTGAAGCAAGTACCAAGCTACAAGCTGCGATCCTATCAATCGACTTGGAAAAGGCCTTTGACACAGTGAGCTGGGACTTCCTGTTTGAGACAATGAGAAGCATGGGCCTTGGGGAGAACTGGGTGAAGCTCCTTTACACTTGTCTAACGGCAAGAGTCAAGAAGGGTAACACAATATCTGCACAGTATGAGATCTTACAGGGTACCAGACAGGGATGCCCTCTCTCGCCTCTCCTATTTGCACTAGCAATTGAACCGCTAGCGGCATTCTACCTCTAGAGAGGCGAGGGAATGGGACTTAGGGTGGACGGTCGGACATGCATCATATCTTTGTACGCAGATGACCTCCTGATTTACCTAAGGGACACTGTAGTGGGCTGTGATAAAGCCTTACGGCTCTTGGGATGCTTTAGATGGCTATCAGGCCTAAGGGTAAACAGGTCCAAGACGTATTTACTCCCTGTGGCGGGGCCTCCGCCCAGATCTGTGGCCCTGCTGGTTGACCTTAATTGGACCCCACACTCATTTACATTTGCCTAGGTATCCACATTTTTCATTCTCTAGATGACCTAAGTGAGGGGAACCTGGTTAGGGCACTTCGGTCCCTCCGGTCATGTGTGCCGTTCTGGCATACTCTGCAGCCACCTATCATGGCCAGGCTCTCACTGACCAAAATGGAAATGCTACCCCGACTTCTATTTTTTTTTGTCAACCTACTAGCTCTGATGCCTACATGGTGGTTTCGACAGCTGGGCTCTCTGCTTCGAGACCTTATTTGGGGAGACGGACGGAAGAGGATCTCGCCGAAGACACTACAGAGTCCTATTGCAAATGGGGGCCTGGGAGTGACGAATTTTGAGATGTATCTCCGGGCTGCCCAACTGCAGTGGCTGGCACTGTGTCTTGAAGGAGTGAACGTGGAGAGAACATTCCAGATGGAACAGTGGGCAAACCCAAGTCTCTTGCTAGCTAAGCTGCTAGACCCTAAAACTACAGTCCCGTACAGATCAACATTGCAAGCCACGGCCCTACAGAGCTGGAAACGTTGCCTGACCAAACTGCCTGTGTCTCCAAAATATACCTCAATGTTGTCGTTAATTGGCCTACCACATGGACACCCACAATCAATATTCATGGCAAAAACAACTGTCTGCCTAAACGGAGGCAGGCTTGGACACGGTGGATGACTGTTACCAGGAGAAGACACTAATCCCGTTTGCAGAGTTGATGGATAGCTGTGATCTTCCCCCAGGACAGTTTCTACAGTATGATGCATTGGTGCGCACCTTTGGGCAGTTATGGAGAAGGGGCAGGGACGAACCGGAGACACATCCAATTCTGCACTTACTGATTGTACTGGGAGATGTAGGGCACCAGGTAAAATGGTTCTATGCGATGTTGTTGGGCGTGTCCTCCACCGGCTGCATGCATTGAGAGGGAAGTGGGAGAGGACCATAGACATGAATTAACGGATGCAGAGTGGGGCAAGATCCTACAATCCCCCAATATGATCCCTTGTAACACGTGATTTAAATACATACAGTATATTTTGTGCAGATGTCTTACATGACACCCCATCGCCTAAACATCACATATGGGGGGAGCTGCGGAAATGCCCGAGATGTGAGTATGACGATGCAGACTTCATACACAAGACCTGGGGATGTATAGTGGTGCGTAAATTCTGGGATGCAATACTGATTAAGATTCAGGAATCACTGGGAAGGGAGCTGCCTCACACGGCTGAGGTTTGCTTGCTGGGACTCTTCCCTCGGCCACACAGGCACAAAGTTGGGAATAGATTAATAGACATGGCCATGGCCTTGGCCAAAAGAAGGATAGCCCTGATGTGGAAGTCAGCCAACGGGCCACAGGTCACAACATGGAACAGTGAAGTAATTAGTTGGGCTGGCGCTCAGGGCAGAGCCCTGAGTTGGGAGGAAGCTAAGGGAGTGCGGCAACACCCTGATGCAGATCATTGGAAAGAAATGATGCTATCCTGGGAAAACCTGACACAGACAAGCAGTGATGATGGGAAAAGTGGGAATGCGTCTGACCAGTAGGAACCATCTGCACATAGAAACACTACTCTGGTAAAATGACTCTTCAACATGTTTACCTTATGACACCCCAGACGCCCTTGACAACCACTTGGGAAGGGAGCGGTACACTGAGTACAGACCAGTTCAGTAAGCCTAATAGGCCCACAGCTGCCATCTGGCACCTACCCGAGAATAGTTATCATTAACACCATACATACACCACCCCCATGCCTAAATTTAGTTTGAAGTTTGATTGTATGGTTACATAATTTTACATTACTGGCTTTGCTGGGCCCTGGTCCGAAATATGGCAGGCTAGAGGAATGTCTAGGAAGTCAAGTAAGAATGGAGATAACAAGGTAGCATTGCCTGTATGTACTGTTCCGGATATGAATTAAAAGAAACAAACATTATTACTTGTAAATACAAGCTACAAAAAGAATAACTGATAATATGTTGTATACCCAAAAGAATGAAAACAAAAGTCGAATATTTTTTTGCTTGTGACTCAAAGCGAGTTTATGGAAAATGGCAATAAAAATATGTTATTAAAAAAAAACATGTATTTTGACTCAGGTGTTCATTTATTTATTCCTGCACCTAGATGTAATGCTTAACTATTTTAATAATTTCCCATTTCCGAGACAGGATTTACACCTAGGGATAGATTTGCAAGTCTCAACGACCTCGTGTGAGGAGGTAAACATTCTACAACAAAACCTTTCACCGTAAAATTACTACTCATAACGTTTTACCTGTTGGTAGAGATCTCCACCACCGTGGTAGAGATTTCACTAAGGGAAAGTATAGTGGAATTATTTAAAGCGTATTATTCTTTAAAGTACAATTAATAAAAACAAATTCAGCTAATCATTTCTAGATAAATGAATTGAATATATTTATTATCAACCTGGAAAATACTATTTTACAGCACATTACCTCATCAAATTACACATATATTAAATGGTAAAATAATATAAATATATTGCTACTACTGTATAATTTTACTCACCCTCATAAGTCTTTTTTATTTTTCTGTATTATTTAGTGAAGTTGGTTAAGAGTTATATATTTAAAAGAAATATATTTGATTATTTAAATATAGTTAACATTGTTTTTATAACAAGGTTAAAAGTGCACTTTACTTTTTAATTGGTTATTAACAAAAGTAATTCCAAATATATATACATTTATATATATGTATACATATATACATTATTATATGATGACAAGCTTAAAAGTGCACTTTATTTTTTTAAATTAAGTTTATTGTTAAAAGGAAAAAATAATAAGCAGCTGCAATACACACACACTGTATTTTGAAGCCTTAAATAACAATCCACACTCCTCTCCTTTTCCACTACCCCTTAATCCCAGCTCAAAACCTACTTCTCTTATAATGTATGTTAACAAAATATGCCAACGTGATTGTTAGGAAATCTGGAGCTCACACCCTGCCAATCATACTGACCAAGCTATGCCCTTGATTTCCTAGGAGGGCTTTTGTATGTTTGGTCGAGTCTTTGAGCATGCAGTGTCATTTGACTGGATGCACCAGGAAGGTATGGAATAGGCTCTCTTCAACGGTGATGTTTTCAGCCCACAAATTTTACAGCTCTAGGTTAAATGTGTTCTTAGGTTAAATTGTTCTTAGAATAAGTCATTGTTTGTCCTTCTTTTTCGTATTAACAATTGCCAACGGGTTATTTTGTTCTCAACCACTGCTTAGCTGACACATGACACCACAAACCTGCTGGCACTGCCAGACTTCAAAGTGCGCCTGTAAGTCTATTACCTTTCTCAGTCAATGCAGACAAGACAGCTCAGAGAGTTGCATTCCGAGTCAAACTAAGGGTCTTAAGACCCTTGCGCCACCGGTGCATCACTTTTTCCCATGTAAAAGTCAATTTAGTTCCATTGTTATGTACGATGAGGATCTCTGGTATCCTCATGGTATTGTGTGTGCCCTGCACCCAGGCAGGCTCAGACAAAAGCTGCAGATCTCTTCTTGGGGTGAGTTCGGGGATGCACGATTAAACAGCATGCTCAACTGAGCTCTGGCCATAAATCACTTGGAACTTGGAATATTGCACTGGGTCATTGCTGCACGAGTAGAAACAGACAGAAAGTGTGATAAATATAAAGAACAAAACCTGATATAAAGGACAATTAAGGTAATGTACATAGTGAAAGCAAGTGAAATATTTTCTAGATCATCTGGAATTATAAGGAAATAAACACGGGGTGAGAGAATGAAAGAGAATAGAAACAATGGCAGGGGCTAAACAAGGGGGAAACCAATATCAAAACGTGCAAAAGATTAAGGGCCAGATGTTCTAACGTTTTTTGTGGGCGTAAATGTGTTTTAGAACCGTTTGCGACTGCAAAAAACATGTGGCCCATTTACTAATCGTATTTTGCTAGTCGCAAATCAATTTGCAACTCGCAATATAGGAATAGCGGCTCGCTATTAGGAAGGGGCGTTCCAACGGCGTCCCTTCCTAATAGCGACTCCTGTAGCAATGTATGACTGTTTTGCGATCGCAAAACCGTCACAGTTTTCCACCCTTCCCAGAAGGGTGGAAACCACTCGCAAACAGGAAGGGGTCCCAAGGGGAACCTTCCCCCTTTGTGAGTGGCTCTCAAAATATTTTTGGGACCACTGCCTGCCCTCAAAAAATGAAACTAAAAAGTTTCATTTTAATTTTTTTAATGCATCCCATTTTCCTTCAAAGAAAACGGGCTGCATTTTTTTAAAAAAATGCTTTATTTAAAAGCATTCCTAGACATGGTGGTTTTCTGACCTCAGCAGGCCACCATCCATGGGAGTGCCAGCCATTCCCAATGGGGTAGCAAATTGCGACAGCCTCATTAATATGCATGAGGCACGCAATTTGCGACCCCTTTGGGAATCGCAAACAGTGACTCAAACACTGTTGTGCATCCCAATTTGTGAGTCGCAAATTGTGAGTCGCAAATGGGTTGTACATCTTGCCCAACATGGTGAAGGGAAAAAAATGCAATGACAAAAATCAAGATATTAAAAAGGGGAAATAAAGTGTTTTGGTTTTTGTATAATGAATATGTTGCAAGGTATTATTTAAAAAACATATAACTTGCCCAGTAGGCTGAACAATAGTTCATGTTTGGTTAGATTCATACAACCTTGTTGGCATTTTGCCAGTCTGCCTATATTTTTGTGTCCATGCTAATTAAAAAAGCAATACAATTATGTATTTTTTCCTTTCGTCATATAAACCTAAAACACGAAGCACACAAAGAAATCCTTTAAAAATATCAATGATTCTGAGAAATCGGATCTCGGGACAAGGTGAATGTTCAAAGTCACTAATTAACCTGAGCTCCACCCCGATAGCAATGACGCATAGCCTACAGGCTTAACATAGAGCAATGTGTGACATATTTATCCACTGTCAGAACAGTAATAAAGTCATAACACCAAGCAATAAAAACCCCAAACCGAATTAGAAAAATAGGGTATGGAGTAAAGATTAATAAGTAAAAAACACCAAAACAAGAATATACATTTTTTAAACATCTTTTAATGAAACATGTTCATCATATAATACAAGAGTTGACAACACATAGCAGGTACGGAGATGCATCACAATATGGTTTTATCGGAAAGGTAAGTTTTGCTTGACAAACGGGGTCCGGCAAATCACCTACAATCAGAATACGTGAACACACAGTGGGTACACTCTATATTTACTCCCTTTCACTCTAACAATGAAGTCTAGCATTAATTCAGGGGCAATCATCTAACTAGGTCTATTCCCGATATATTTGTCAAGGACCCCATATTTTCTCCCACTTCTTGGGGCAACCCCTGCTACGAACACCACTTCCTCTGCCCTCTGATACCAATCCAGATCTTTTTACCAATCTGTCACTATTGGCAGGAGCCAAATCCCCATCTCCATGCAATGTTCCATTTGGCCACCCGTGCCACCAGTGCCAGCCATGTCCAGGAATGTCTGGGCCAGTCTACCTCCCCCTGTATCATCAACACTAGCCATTTCACCTCGATTGAGGCTTAAACTGAGAGTACCTTTGACAAAACAGTGACTATATAATTCCAGTATCTGTCTATCATTGTGCACTTTCATAAGATATGGTAAAAGGAGCCAATTTGTCCACACTCTCTTATACATAAGGACTCTCTCACCACTCCCATTTTGTGGAGTAGAGTGTGGGGATAGTACGTTCCATGAAGAATCTTGAGTTGTATTAGCCTAAACCGTGCTTGAATCACTATATCCCGGGGGCCTTGGAGTGCCTCCATTCATTCCTTATCTGTTATGTTGCCCAGATCATCTGCCCAAGCTGCTCTCAGGGGGCCCAATGGGTCAGGGGAGTAATTCATTCATTTTTTATAGATCACTGAGACCCCTTTGTGAGGAATCAGCCCAGCTAACAGGCCGTCGTCCAGGAGAGAGGAATCAGGCAGGCTTGTTCCTTTCTGGTTATGTACCTTAAGAGTGTGCCTCAGTAATGACAGTGGAGTGTCTAGGAGTCTGCTAAGTCAAATTCCTGCCTCAGGGTATCGAAAGAAATAAAGGCACCATTCCTCCATATAGCCCAGAGGTGCTCAATATCTATTGTTGCCCGTCTCAAGAAGCCAGACAGGTTGGTGACCTCTATCAGTCCTTCACAGCGCCAGAGGGGAGTCATGGCCGTCAGTGAATCTCGCTATCCCACGTGAATCTCAACTGTGGTCCAACACCTCACCACAGTAGAAGTATGTTTGGAAGGCCTTCCCATCCCTTACAAGTATATAGAATGGTTTATAGTTATTTCCTGGCATCTCATCATGGTCCAACCTATAGACTGGTTCATCCCAGTTTGAGCACACCCAATCATTAATGACCAATAATACTTCTTGATATCTGGGATTGCCAAGCCACCATCATAAATCTCTCTGTGGAGTTTCTTCCAGCCATAATAACGTACGGAGCTCCTGGTCCACCTGTCAGGGAAATGGGATAAGGCGTATTTTTCAAAACATAGAGAAACCTCGGGAGGGACATCATTTTATATAGGGCTGCCCTTCCCAATATGGATAGAGGAAGAGTATGCCAATGTATCACATTCGAGCAAAGCCATTCTAGCTGAGGAGTGAGGTTGCATTCTAGAAAGAGAAACTGGTCTCTGATTATGAATATTCCAAGGTATTTAAAACCTACTAATTCAATCAAGCCTCACATTGTGTTGAAAGGCTTGGGGGAAACCCGATAGAGGGAATACCGCAGACTTGGCCCACTTAATTCTGTAACTGGAGTAGCTACCAAACAAGTAAAAAAATTTGCAAAATGCGGGCTAATGAGGCGTACACATACAGGAGAATTTTGTCGGCATTTAGGGACATCCACTCTTCCCAACCACCTTTTGAGGGGATCCCCACACAAGTGGATCAGCCCTGATCCAGGCTGCTAGAGGCTCCAGTGCCAGGGTACACATCAGAGGTGATAGCGGGTATCCCTGCTGTTGAAAACTAAAACGGCGATATGATTAAGCATTTACTAAAGACATGAATTCTCCTCCCTTAGACAATGTTTCTTGTCTTATGTTGACTAATGTCTGGACTCCATTTTGTATTGTCATGTCTCCACGTGCTTAGCACGAGAAGAGTCCTACCTTCTCGCTAGTTGCTCTTGTAATCTGCCTAGTAACAGTCTATAAATAGCTCCTTTGTCCGTCTGGCGCATGCCCAGACTTGACCACATCTGTTATCAGTTAGTCCTTGCTTGACCATGTTTACGCGGGCTCAGGACATCGCTGTCTCCGCCCACATATTGATTCTGTATCGAAAATGTCCATAAAAGGTAAAGAACTTTGCCTCATGTTGTATCCACCCACTTATGAGCCCCTCTGTTGTGTATAAAAGGGGACCGCGTACGCAAGTTCTTTGTGCTACTCTATGCAATACTGAAGAGTGTTGTATAGGTTGTAGGACCACCCTTAAGGGTTAATAAACTTTGTCTTTGTATTTGCAGCTTCCGTGCCAACTTCCTTCTAACTTTTGTTACAGGAGAGCGAACCCTTGTATTCTGCGGGCCTAGCTGGGGCCTGTATTCTTCAATTGGCGCCCGTCACGTGGGGCTCATCGGCGACTCGGACGCTCGAAGGACTGGTCGTGACGAAGGTGAGGAATTTGGCCGGGGATGTGATCACTGCCAGCGGCATTTTTTAGTCCTGGCATCCCGAGGTTTCTTCCTTCCCTTCCGAACTGACCTTCTGGGTGGCACCGGTCCTCGACTGAGACCTCTTCTGTCGGTTTGCCGCGACAGCCGTTTGGGCGAATTTTGGAACTTGGCAGTTGGAATCTGGACGCCCTTGATTGGTAAGAACCGCTGTTCGGTACTTGCTCCGAGTTTTGAAGCCTGAGTTGGCTATTTGAGTTTGATTAGTGATGACCGGTCATATTTTGTATTGATTACTGTGAGAATATATGCGTTGCAACACATATAGGCAGGTAATGTGGAGATATTCCTCCGGAGTTGTGTAAATCTGAACGGCGCAACGTTTAAGTGCCACTTTTTGATAATACTGCATATTTTGCATTATTTTTGATCATGCCTGCTTTTAGCGCACTCTGTAAGTGGTGTTGCTGTTTTGGAAACCGGTTAAATCTCGAGGAATCTGCTCCAGCCCCCCCAGAGGGGACTCCTAATAGGGATATGTATGTGAAGCATGGTCTTTCCTCTATAATGTACAGCACAGTGTGGAGGAAATACACCAAAAAGGATCCTGAGTTGCGATGGCCTTTGTATGGATCGTTTGATATGCGTAAGATTGAGTATGTGGAACAGTGTATGTGTAAACGGCGTGCTCGGCAAGACATGTTTGAATGTGTACGGTTATGGGTGAAGGAAGTGCATGAACGAGAGAAACGCGAGAAAGCGCTGTTTGATAAAGAGCAACGGAAAAATGATCATGTGAGAGCGCAGGAAGCGAAGTGTCGGGAAGAAAGAGAACTGTCGGAGAGAAAAGAGAAAGAGCGTAGGTTGCAAGTTTCGGGTCAATACGCTGTCCGCCAGCCACTTTATCCTGTCCTTACTAATCTTGAAGATGATTTTTATTAATTAGATCGCTCTCCGCCCCCTTATGTTGGCGCGTCCGCCCCGAGATCGCAGGATTCTGGATCGGTTTCGGATAAGGTAGACACGCGGTCCATGGTATCAACTGAGCGTATGGGTGAGCTTCGGAAAATTTCTCTTCGTGCGCTTAAGGGCAAGCTATCTCTTTCTGAATTATTGGAATCTTTGGAACATTGGCGGGATAAAGAGCAGCTGTATTTTCTTGAAACCTTTTCTCATGACGTGATCACTGCCTTTCGGAAATATTCTGATGTTTTCGAGCCTGATGATGTAGTTTCAGATGCTAAAGCATTACGTAACGGTGTTTTTTCTCCCTCTAAGGTACCCGATGCGGTTCGACAGTTGTTTGCATTACGGGACACGGCGTCTGAACTTAAAGAGAGAGCGCGTCTAAAGGCAGGGGAGACGGAGCAATCGGATTCACGTACCGGTGGCGACCAATCACCTACCTCCCATTCAGATAAGAGTGAACTAGTGCATGCTAAACCTATGCGAGAGGCGGCACCTTTGTATGTTCCTCCTAAAGGAGCAGGAACTAGTTCAGACATGTCTTCCCCTGATGCTAAGGGATATTTTGTGTATAATTGGGTTTATACTCCCTGGCATAGGGCTGATGTTATGGCATTAAAGAATGCATTGCCTGACCCCCACAAGAATCCAGCGGCCTTTTACGAAGAGGTTGAAGGGGCCTTGAATTCTTGTACTATGACCTTAGCAGATATAGATTTGTTCTTTGGACTTATTTTACCACCGGATATGTGGCGATCTGTGCGGAAGGTGGATGATCAAGCCGCTTTCACGGCCAAATGGTCTGAGATTGAGGATGTGGATAGGGAGAGAAAACCCGCGCAAAAACCATCCCAGCTTATTTTAGATCTTCGCACTGCTATTTTGACTAAATTGAAAACGATTATCCCCCCTAAAAAGATTGATTGGAACATGTTAGCTTCGTGTAAACAGAAGGTTGATGAATCGGTTTCAGACTTCTTTACGCGCTTCGAGGAGACATTTCATGATTTCAGTGGTCAGTCCCTTACGGATGATACGGGTCGACATCTTTTTGTTGATAAATATGTGGCGAATTTATTACCGGGAATAGCAGCTCGTTTAAAAGCGAGTGAAAGTTCTTGGTCTACCTCGTCTCCAGCATCCCTCCTGACTATGGCTCAGTATTATGAGCGTCAGGAACAAGAAGCGAAGGGGCATGAGGAGAAGAAATCGAAAGATTTGAAAACTAAGGTGATGTTAGCACAAGTATATGGTCCGCCTCGTCGGGGTGTCGACAGAGGTAGAGGAGGATCCTATGGTCCCCCTTCCGTTCGGTCAGATGTTAATAGAAATCAATGTGCGTATTGTAAACAGTCGGGTCATTGGGCTAGAGATTGTCCGGTATTATATGCATCTCGTCAGGGACGTGGTCAGGGACCACCGAGAGGTAGAGGGGGCTTTTCGAATTTCAGAGGGAATTCCAATGATCGTGCTCGATTTGACTCTAACGTGCAGCAACGAGATAGACCTAATGTATTTGATCAACAAAATCAGTATCAAATGTCTGGGAATGACCGCCCTGGGTACTATGATTCGCAGCATGCTTAGGATTGCGTTGGATGGGGGTTGGAATCAGTTGAAGTACCGGTTGATCAGAAGGGTCCTTATGTTTCAGCAAGCATTTTGGGTTCTACTGTTCCTAGTTGATACCGGAGCTACTCGCAGTGCACTGTCCAAACAATTGGTTCCGAGGGCTCCCCCATCTGGCTTAATGGTTACGTCGGTAGGGTTTGATGGTACACTCTCTCGCAGCCCTCTTTCTCGACCCCTTGCCTTCCATGTTGATCACTTTTCTGCACCCTGTCCGTTTTTGCTCGCTCCGAATACGCCCGACAACATTATGGGTCTTGATATGCTTAAGCACTTTAGGGCTACGATCCGCTGCTCCCCTACTGGAGTGCGTGTGATCTTAAATGATAATCACCCCCTGACAGACCGGATGTGTGTGGTTGCGGAGGATACTGCATTAGCTTCCCTCCCTCATTCTTTGTGGGCCACTTCGGATACTGATGTGGGACAGATGGTGATTCCGCCTGTCCACATTAGTGTCCAGGAGGGTGCGGTGTTACCTCGCCTCCCCCAGTATCGTATTTCCCAGGAGGGGGAGGAGGCACTTATACGGATTGTGCAGGATTTGATTAAGGTGGGAGTAGTGGAGGAAGTTCCCTATAATGTTTGTAACAGTCCTATTTTACCCATTTTGAAGAAAGATACCGATACCAGGGTTTATCGTTTTATTATTGACTTAAGGGAAGTGAATAAGATAGTGATAGCTCAGTATCCAGTGGTTTCTGATATCACGACGTTACTCACTTTGGTCCCGCCAACGGGGACCACGTTTTCAGTCATTGACTTGAAAAATGCTTTCTTTTCGATTCCTATTCATCCTGATAGCCGATATCTTTTCGGTTTCACTTTGAATAATAGGTCTTATAGATTTTGCAGAGTCCCTCAGGGATATACAGAAAGCCCTAGTATTTATAGTCAAGCATTGAAAAGGCAATTGGATTCTTTTGTTCTGCCTGAGGGTGTCGCCCTCATACAATATGTCGATGACATCTTGTTGGCGGCTGACACTCCTGAGCTGTGTGAGCAGACTACGTTATCTTTGCTTTCCTTTTTGGCATCTCACAATCACAAAGTGTCGAGGAAGAAATTGCAATTCTGTAGACCAAAGGTGACTTATTTGGGTCACCTTTTGTCTAAGGAGGGGCGTGCACTCACACCAGATCGTATTCAAGCAATTTTGGACACGCCAGTACCTTCCACACAGAAGGATGTGCGTGCATTTTTGGGTCTTGCCTCTTTCTGTAGGCAATGGATATTGGGGTTCTCACACATAGCTAAGCCATTGTTAGCACTTTTGACAAAAGACACTCCGATTCCTCTTCCCTGGTCAAATGAGTGTGAAATTGCCTTCCAGCAATTACGGCAAGCCCTTTGTTCAGCACCAGTGTTAGGTACCCCTGATTATACGAAGCCCTTTTCACTGTATGTGCATGAGAAAGATGGATGTGCATTATCAGTTTTAGTGCAGATGCACGGCGACAAGCAGCGCCCTTGTGCATATTTTTCGGCTGTACTTGATCCTGTTGCCCGAGCATTACCAGGGTGTTTTCGCTCGGTTGCGGCGACAGCTGTGTCAATACGCCAAAGCGAGGGAATTGTGTTATCTCACAAGCTGTCGGTATTAGTTCCCCATGCTGTGGATGCCCTGCTTAATCAGACAAAGACGCAGCATTTGACCAGTGCTCGTTTAACGGGGTATGAGTTGACGCTTTTGGCTCCTCATATTACGTTAAAGAGGTGTGCAACATTAAATCCAGCCACATTGTTGCCGTTCCCGGAAACTCAGTCTGAAGCACGGAAAGCACACGATTGTATTCTTGTGACTGAGGAACAGACAAAGGGTCGTATTGATCTCCAGGATATGCCCTTTACAGATGTAGATGGAGAACTGTGGGTGGACGGATCATGCCTGAATCTACCAGATGGTACGGCTTCAGCAGCGTATGCAATTACCACATTACAAACAATAGTGGAGACAGCACGCATACCGCAGAAATCAGCTCAAGCAGCGGAACTGATAGCATTAACACGAGCATGTGAGCTCAGTGCAGGATTGTGTGTGAATGTTTATACAGATAGCCGCTATGCCTTCGGAGTAGCGCACGATTTCGGCCTACTCTGGAAGGAGAGAGGGTTTCTAACGTCACATGGAACCCAGATAATGTATGGGGAGTTAGTTCACAACCTTTTGACTGCATTAACATATCCAAAGAAGATTGCTATAGTTAAATGTAGTGCCCATAAGAAGGTGGTTGATAAAGTGGGAGAAGGGAATGCTTTAGCAGACCGGGTGGCACGAGAGACTGCGATGCAGCCTGGTGCTACTGCAATGTATGTTGTGAAATCGCAGACAGAGAAATGGCATGATGCCAGGAGAGAAGTGTTGGAGATACAGAAGACCGCTTCCGATAAGGAACGGGAGCAATGGTCCAATGATGGAGAATTAGATGATGAAGGGTGTTGGAGAAGTAAGCAGATGGATAAATGGAAGTTACCCACAGCCTTCGTACAACCTATGGTTCAGATGGCACATGGACTAGCGCATGTCGGAGCTTCCGCAATTGTCAAATTACTCACACGAGTTTGGGAGCATCCGGAGATCGCTAGTACGGCAAAAAGAGTAGTGCAGACCTGTATGATTTGCCTAAGGTACAACCCAGGAAAGGGTACACGAACTCCAGCAGGAGGATTTGCAACACCTACTGCACCCTTCGAGATTTTGCAGATGGATTATATTCAGCTTGAGCGCTGTAACAATCTGAAGTATGTTCTAGTAGTGGTTTGTGCCTTCAGTAAATGGGTGGAGGCATACCCTACGAAAGACAATACTGCAATGACTACAGCCAAGATGCTATTGAAGGAGTTTTTCCCTCGATATGGTGTTTGCAGACTGTTGTGGAGTGATAACGGACCTCATTTTATAGCAGATGTTATCAAGTATGTCCTGAAAGGCCTAGGCATTACCCAGAAGTTTCATGCAGTGTTTCACCCACAGTCTGCGGGACTGGTTGAGAAATATAACGGTACTCTGAAGCTTAAGATTGCGAAGATCCAAGCTTCGACTTCTTTGACTTGGCCAGAGGCTTTACCGCTGGCATTATTGTCAATTAGATCGATACCGCATTCTCGGACCGGTCTCACACCCTACGAGATTGTGTTTGGACGCCCAATGAATATTTGGGGTCCACCAAAACCACAGTTAGTGTATGATGTACCTTGTGTAATGATGAGTGATTATCTGGCACAGTTAACGGATAATTTGGTTTCTATTCATCAACAGGTTCGAGAAGCGCTCCCTGATCGGTCCACAGGTGAAGGTCATAACCTCCGACCTGGCGATCAGGTCATGATAAAGGTATTCGAAAGGACGAACAGTCTGGAACCGAGATGGGTTGGTCCTGAGCAAGTCTTGCTCGCAACGAGGTCAGCTGTGCGAGTTTCCAATCGGAAGAACTGGATCCACTCCTTGCACTGTCGTAAAGTGCCGTCTGGATTGGTGGACCCTGCTGTGCTGACCGACCATCGAGAAATCTTGTCTGCGGAGAAAGGCCGTGCTGTGGAACCGAACGACACTGAGGAGCTCTTCCCGGACCAAGCGATCCCTGGAGGAGGGAGATATCATCTTCGACCGAGGAAGTGATTTTTCTTTTCCGTACCCAGATACGTTGTCAGAACGGCCCTTAGGTTAGTGAAACGGAGAGCCAATGAGGCAAGGGGGGGGGATCAGCCCTGCATTAGTGTAGTGACACCCGTCTTGGCCCGCTGGTGAAGAAATCAACGGCTGCCTAAGGGGAGAGTTCTGACAACTTTTAGTTTCAGGAAGATATTGACTTTTTACTGCAAGATGGAAAAGAAGAAGATTCTTTGTGCGACAAGCTTTATTATCATTGTGGCTATTGTTGGTATAACCACATGGTTTGTTGAGGATGTGACTCCTGCCCGTGAGTTGCTTGTTTTGACTACTCCAGTGCCTGAGGAGCACTACTTTTATACCCTTCCGTATCAAGAATTGAAGCATCGTCAGTCTTATTTGAATAACACTTTTATCCAGATGTTGCATCATACCCATGTTGCTACGAATGCCACGAACTGTTGGATATGTGGTATGATGCCAGCTCATCAGAAGAAAGGAGGAACACCATTCATACCTCTTCCTTTCTCTCATAATGGCTCTTGTAGAGCATGGTACACTTTGCTTTTTGCCACACGGAAACCTACAGTGGGAGAATTACTTTTCAGACTTAATAGGGAATGTCATCAAGATAAAGATGGCTATCCACAAGCGAATGGGACAATATGGGAATGGGAAGAATATCGACCAGACAATGAATCGATCCCCTACATCTTCACGAACACCAGAGACACTATTGGGCACGAACGATTTGTGATTCAAGTGGCACAAGCTCAAGCGGACCTGTGTGTCCAGAGTGTGGGTTATATTCCTGTTGGTGTTAGTGATTGCATTATTGTGTTGAATATAGATGGGCTAAATAATAGTACTTTCTTAGCCTCCCATAATACATACTTCGTATGTGGGAATAAGGGTTATTATCGCCTACCAGCCGGCTGGTCTGGAGTATGTTATGTAGCGTTCTTATTACCTCCTGTATTCTTAGCACCCGCATCCTATCATAAAGATTTGAAGTTGTTGAATAATGTAACTGTAAATAGGTATAAACGTACTCTATCTATTGATGATGTTGATCAAACTGATACTAGCCTACAGCAGTATGTTGATTTTAACTTAGGATTGTTTTTCTTTGTTGGAGCTGCCCTAAATAGTGGGAAGGTTCGAAGGTTGACAAGAGTCGTAGAGGCTGTGACGAATCAAACCGCTGCTGCTCTTGGGAATCTTACGGAAGAACTACAAATTACTAGAATTGTTGCATTACAGAATCGTATGGTATTAGATGTTATGTTAGCTGATAGAGGTGGAGCATGTAAAATTATCAGAAGTAGTTGTTGTGTGTTTATTCCTGATCATACGCCATCAGTTTATAACGCTATCAATAAATTGCATAAAATCGCAGCTGAGATTCATACAGAAAATGGTACTTGGACCTTTTCTGGATGGTTCTGGGCATTGATTACTACATGGGGATGGAAGGTTTTAACTGGTCTTTGCATTATTGTAGCAGTCCTGTTTTCCTGTTGCATCTTTGTTCTTTATGTGTGTCATTTTGTATTCCTGATAAGAAAGCTATTGCCAATGTCACCCATCAGAAATCTTTAACCAAAGAGGTGGAAGAGATGATGAAAATTGACTTCTATGATGATTATCCTAATAAGCCGAATGTCTTCAGTAAATGCTGAAAGGGTCGTCTGTTGAAAACTAAAACGGCGATATGATTAAGCATTTACTAAAGACATGAATTCTCCTCCCTTAGACAATGTTTCTTGTCTTATGTTGACTAATGTCTGGACTCCATTTTGTATTGTCATGTCTCCACGTGCTTCGCACGAGAAGAGTCCTACCTTCTCGCTAGTTGCTCTTGTAATCTGCCTAGTAACAGTCTATAAATAGCTCCTTTGTCCGTCTGGCGCATGCCCAGACTTGACCACATCTGTTATCAGTTAGTCCTTGCTTGACCATGTTTTCGCGGGCTCAGGACATCGCTGTCTCCGCCCACATATTGATTCTGTATCGAAAATGTCCATAAAAGGTAAAGAACTTTGCCTCATGTTGTATCCACCCACTTATGAGCCCCTCTGTTGTGTATAAAAGGGGACCGCGTACGCAAGTTCTTTGTGCTACTCTATGCAATACTGAAGAGTGTTGTATAGGTTGTAGGACCACCCTTAAGGGTTAATAAACTTTGTCTTTGTATTTGCAGCTTCCGTGCCAACTTCCTTCTAACTTTTGTTACAGGAGAGCGAACCCTTGTATTCTGCGGGCCTAGCTGGGGCCTGTATTCTTCACTGCTATGTGCCTAACCTCAGTGCAAAGGATCTAGACAGCGCATATTCACTTTCACTCTTGCCAGTGGGGCCCGATATAGTAGCCTTATCCACTTACAGAACTCCGGGCCGAGGCCCAGTCTAGCCAGGGCAGCAAATAAGTACAGCCATTCTATACGGTAAAATGCCATCGAGGCATCTAATGCCAACAGCTATGATTGGGGTGTATGTGGTAGAGCAGTCATGTGCAGGAGTCAGTAAAGTCTCTGTAAATTATGATGGGTGCTTCTATGGGGTATAAAGCCAGATTGATCTGTGTGAATAAGCGAGGCAAGGACCGGCATCAGTCTAGTCGACAAGGTCTTGGTCAAAACCTTTTCCTCCAAGCTAAGCAGAGAGATCGCTCTTCACGAATTGCACTCTTCTGTGGTTTTCCCACCTTATGAATTGCCACAATTGTGGCTGTGCGCTGATCCTCCTGTAATTTCCCCAATTCCTTAGCAGTCCTAAACACTCTAACATTGGAAGGGTTACTTTCCCAGTCATGTTTTTGAAAAGCTACTGACTTCCCAGATTGCAGGGCTCTAATGGCCGCCGCCACGGTCTCAAATGTAAGGTCCACCTCTACGGTCTACGCAATCTCACAAGAGAGAGTCCGCAGGGAGGAGTCTTTTAGAAATTCATCACAGTTTGCTCTTTTTCTGGCACTGACTAGTATATCAGTCATTGTAGTAGGCAACAAAGGTGTTGGCTATATCTGCACTCATTGTCTCAAGGACCTCTGTCCTATCCCTGACTTCCACTACCCATGTACTGTCGTTATCCCTTTTCTCCAGCCAGGCCAGTAGTTTGGAGGCCTTATCTCCAACATCATAGAGTCGGCACTGCATCACCAGAGCATAGAACCGCGTGCATTGTCGGCTAGGGTCCGCAGGCCGTGCTGACGCAGTCGTAGTCTATGGTGTACCTCCGGGCCCCCGCCCCCTTCACTTCTGCTCAAAGGCCCTACACTCAATCATCACCTCTTTCTTCCCCTCCACTAAGGTCTGGGCCTTGCCACGAATCACTGTCTTAAATGCTTCCCAGAGTGTGCAAGGGGATGACACTGATCCCTGGTTTTCTAGGAAATATAGCTCTGCTGACATACATAGCTTATCTCTTCATCCCGGAGAGGCCAGGGATCGAGTTTGGGAAAGGATACCTGGTTTATCACTGGGCCCTTGAGAGTACCTCCTACCAGCGAATGGTCTGATATTCCTCTTGCATAATGTCTGGTATCTTCAAAACATCCCACTTGATCATGATGAGTAAATAGTTAATCATGACATGAAAGGGAGCCATGGGGGGCAGAAAAGAATATATACTCAGATTGGTGAGGGTAATGAAGCCCCCAAAGATCAGTCATCCCCAATGCTGATGCAAAGGTCGGAAGCTCCCCTTCTGAGCAGTCTTGAGTCACCCGCAGTCTGTTCTGAGTAGGGTCCATCATAGCGTTCACATTGCCTACCAGCAGGAGTGTCCCAAATGGGATCTCTAGGGGAAGAGCCCCCAATCTAGGAAGGACACCGGCATGAATCTTGGGTGGGATATATAGGGCATAGGTTCAGGGAGTGACCATCCCACATACCTGACAGGGCCATGTAGCAGTCCTCAGCATCACACCACACTTTAGACACTACAAATGGAAACAAAGTTTTGACTAGGATGCCCACCCCTGTGAGTCTGTGGAGTAGCCTGCTTGGGCCAGGAGTTGATATCCAAAGCGTTCCAGTGCTTTATATTGATTGTTTCTCAGGTATGTCTCTTGAAGTAGGAACAAATCGGAAGAGTGGCCTTTAATGTGCTGGAGCACTAGGGTGAGTTTAATCTTGTTGCCCAGTCCATTTACGTTCCATGTCCATATGTGTGCTCGCATGTACTGTTCCGTTAATACTGGCATTACTCCATTCCCTGGGTGTCAGAGGAGCACCTAAGAGCCAACAATCTCTCTGCCTCTGCTACCCCCAAATTATGTTTGCATTGAGCATAAACACATAACTTTACAGTACCTGCAAACATCCTCAACAAATCCCACCTCTTTGAATCCTTGTGCAGTCAGTTATAAATCTCCCACTTCCCTAACCTACAGAGTGCCTGTCACCCAAACTTGTGCATGTAACAGTGGGAGGGCCTTCCCACTGCCGCCATCGCATACAGATGCAAAATTATCAACAATATCACTCCTACATACTGTAACTTTATCATATCACTTACTTCGGTACGGGTTTGCCGCTCGCACTTACTTTTCTCAATTTAGGGCTAAACCTCAGATGTCCCTTAGTTAAGTAACATTGATCAGATGCTGTGTAGCTTTCTCCTTGTTAGCACCCCCCCTTAACCAGATAAAAACCACTAGGCTTCAAAGTCTGTTCATGTTCAGTCGGGGCCAGGGTCCACTCTCTGTTCCAGAAAGCTGGACATTGGTTCCAGATTCTGTAATTTTGTGTTCTCTCCTGGTCCCAGACTTTTCCTTTTGTTACCTCTGCACTCCACTTTGCTCCAGCACTCGCGCAAGTCCCATGCTTCTGTTTGAGTCACCAATAGGTGTGACTTACCCTCAGCAACTATACGCAGTTTGGCCGGGTACACCATCATGTATTTTATAGTTTTCTCTTGGGGAGCTTTTTGATGGAGTCACAAGTCCGGTGTTGGCGCTGTACCTGAAGAGTGAAAACCAGGAAGACTTTACCTGTTGCATTTCCAAATTGACAGTCTCTATGTGACCTGGCTGCTTGCAGGACAGCGTTGCGGTCCTTTAAGTTAAGGATCCGAGCTATGATGGTGCGGGGGCCCCAGGGTGTGGTGGCGGTTCCAATGCCCAACGTACTCTCTCCACTGAGAATAAGTTTCTCGGGCGGAGTGTATTGAGTATCAGGTCTTCCATAGATAGGTCGGTAGACTGTCCTTCTGCCCCTACGAGGACCCCCACCACTCGGATATTGTTTTGTTGCGCTCTCCCTTCTTGGACTTCAAGCCTAGTCAGTACGTCTCCCTGCTGTTTGGTCAGCTTTGTTACTTGTTCTTCTAAACTTTTCACTATGGATTGTAGGCTGCATATACTTATTTTTTCCATGGCCACCTTCTCTGCCATTTCCTGGAAATCATCTGGAAGCAGGTCCACCTCTTCGGTCACCAAATCCAATTTAGACTCCAACATATTTCTCAGGTCTCTTATTGCTTTTATATTGTCTCTGAGTGTGAGGTCGGATGTCTGATTTGCTCCTCCATGCGGTGCTGCCTGTTTGGTAGTATCTACACTCTCATCCGCTGCCCCAAGGGAGTCGTTGTATTTGTCAATCTGGTTAGACTGACCAGGGTGGGGGCCTTCGGTACACACCATATTTTACCTAGGTTGGTGCCCTATCCTGTTGCTCACGGTTTGACGCACCTCAGGGCGGACCGACTTGACTGCACCGGCACCCTTTGCTTCTCCTGCACCGAGATTCACAGTTTGTACTAGGTCTTTGGGCCAACTTACACCTGTATGTGAAACATTTCAATCTTATATAGTGTCCCTTTGGCTCTCAAGCTCGCTGTTTTGCAGCCGGGCATCGATCATGAAGGTTCAGCCCTGGCTCACACTGCACCCGATGAAGGCTACGCAGCCACAAGGCAAGTCATCCGGGTATTGTGCAGCAGGCTCACCACTTTGATGGTCATCTCCTTTTGGTCCCGGTGCAAAAGGAAGCCCCACAGCCACACCCTCTGAACGGGCTCAATCTGTGCAGCACACCAGATGTGGGCTCATGGCCCTCCTCCTCACTGCTGCCACCAGGCCGCGGAGTTCCCTGCTGCCTCTGCTGTTGCATCTGCCCACCCACCCCACAGCCTGACATGGCCTCTATTATGTGATTAGAGTTAGCTTGGCTTTGTTGCACCCGGCCTCGTGGTCTCACTGCTGCCTGCCAGGTGGGATGACTTCTCAACTTCGGTCCAAACCCAGGCAGGAATGCCTCAGCAGGAGTACACCAGATGAGCTCCGGGCCCCCATGGGGATCGTCCAGCGGGTAGGGCTTTCACCTACCTATACTCCGTCGCATTCAGTGTACTGTTCGGCCAGGAGGGACAGGAGCTCTTGGTGCCATTTTGCACACGGCCGCAGTTCAATCGAGCCCCTCCAGTCATCTTCCCATTTTGGGTACGCCTGCAGTCCGATGAAGCCGCTCCGGTCATGTTCCAGGTGCCCCGTTAGCTGCTGCAAGTCTCCACATACTCTCCCACCTTCTCCCTCCGCATGTACAGAGATGGGGGTGAGAGTTGAGACGGATGATAACGCATATAGCTGGGGTTATTTTTGGGTGGTCAGGGTGTGTGGCCATTCCTCTCAACAGCAGGCCTTGCCCCTACCAAAACAAGAATGATCCATTAAGGAGTACCAAAGATATTAATTTTTAAAGATTAAAGTGAGAATAGAACCAAAAACGAATATGTGCCAAAGATAATCAATGGTCACAACAGAGTTTTACCTTAGTCTGTGAAATTAAATGACTACCTGATGAAGGCGTACCGCCGAAACACGCATAGACACGAATTACGTTAGCCATAGCCATATTGTTTGGTCGTTTATTATTATTTATGCATTGATTGGTTTGTTCTGAATTCATCTCACTGTATCAATTTATGTTTAAATAGCACAATATCATGTTTCTCATGTCTGACTAATTTTGATAAAATATGATGCATCAATAAGCCATGTATGAATAGATTAACATGTGTAAATACTGTCAACAATCATCTATATATTTAATCTGAACTACATACATAGGCGAAGGGAAAAATTGTATGTCTATCTGATTTTTTATTTATGTTATGCTTCATTCATTCGTCTTTTTTCATCAATTTAAAAGTGAAATTATTTAAACACTTTTCTATGTAGAAAATAAATAAAATAATATATTTTCGATACCTAATCCTTTCTGGTCACATATTGTTTTTGTTTAGCATAGGTCCACTTTTTTATTCATTTCCTAAACGTTTATTTGCTTATAACATTGATTGTGACATACCACCAGAAATAGCCACAGTGAATTGAGAGGACCCTGTGGCCAGAAAATGTGAGACTGACATAAGTTTCACAATTGGTGGGAGAGATATAGGATAAGTGATTTGAGGAAGGAGGTCATGCTCCAACTGATAACATAAATCCTGTATTGTTTGCCTATTCATTTTTTTTTTTTTTTTTTTTATTATTTGCAGTTTGAACACATCAATACAAAAAGAATCAGCACAGAAACATATCAAACCAGCACAGAATACAATACATAAGATTAGGGAGAGACTTATAAAGAGACTTATAAAAGCAGTTTTAAAATCTTATGACCCTAGCTCGGCTGACTACTGACCATCTCCCTCCAGGTTGATATCGGGGCCCACAATCTATTTCCAAAATCCCGCATTTTGTTACTTTTCAGCTCATACAGGCATCTCTCGATGTTATGAATGCTCAACAGTCTAGAGAGCCACATTTGAAAAGAAGAGGGCGATGTATCTTTCCAGCCCGAGGCAATTAAAATCCGAAGCACCGCCACAGACATAAAAACCAACGCTTCCTCAGCCTGTGCCAATTTCTGCTTATGATCACATCCCAACAACATCAGGGTTGGGGATAGATCGATCTTATGACCTAGCAGCCCCTCCCAGAACTCTCCGACTTCCCTCTGTAATGAGGACAATGAGCTGCAATTAAAGAACATATGCAACATGTCAGCTTGCCCGGCATTACATCTAGGGCATCTATCATCTACCTTAACCCCCCAAGCAAATAGTTTGGCGGGAGAATGATATAAATTAAATTTGGTTTTATAATGCTGGGTCCTCAAGTTTGTAGATCTGAATACAATCTGTTCACAGTAAGGGCCAGATCAAGATCTACATCAGGGTCTCCCAATTTCAAAGCCAAAGCAGCCTCTGTTTTTTCCATATCATCTTGCAATTCTGCGATTAACTGCTTATAAACCCATTTTATCTTCCTACGTCCCACAATTAACTATTCGATTATGGGGACCTCCCCCATTGATGGGGGTTTTGGTCTCAATGCCTTTAATGACCGTATGACTTGACCATACAAAAACCAGTGATTAACCGAGATACCGAACCTTTGTTGGATGTCATCATAACCAAGTGGTTCAGGGCCCCCCCATATATCCCCAAAGGTCCTAATGCCAAGATCCTTCCATACCTGCAAATTCCTATCAGCCCCCACATAAGGGAGCAGACTAGAGTTACACAGGTGGAGATAGCGATTTACCTTTGGGATTTTGCAAAACTTAGAAATAGACCTCCAAACCCCCCAGACCCCTTCCAAGATCTTCAGGCGGGGCCTCTTATAATATCTACGGTCGGCTTCACGCCACAGCAACCCTATTCCCTCTTCCCCAATTAGCAGCTCGAAAATAGAGGGTATGTCCTGAACTGCCGAATTAATAACACCAGGAGTAATCTTATGTTGAAACAGGATGGACATTTGTGTCAAAAGACAGGACCAATGATATAATCTCAAATTTGGTAGGTCCAACCCTCCCCTCTCCCTAGGGAGCGACATATGGTTTGTAGACCGCCTAATCCTACCATATTGCCAAATAAATCTTATAAAAATAGAATCCAAACTTTTAATTAGTTTATCCTCCAAAAATAGGGGTATGGCTCTAAACAGATAAAGAACTCTAGGAAATATTGACATTTTTAAAACATTTACCCTCCCAATCAGGGAAAGATGAAACATATCTATCCTCTTTAGCTCCTTTTCGATGGATTTCAAAAGTGGGGGATAATTCTCTACTGAGGCATTGATCTTAATCCCTAGATATGTTGCTGAATCCACATATCTCGTGTCGCTTTTGACTAAATTCCCGGTACAGATAATTTGGGTTTTGGATTCGTTTAGAAGATAACCCGACCACTTGCCAAACTCCTCTGCTATTTCGACCAGGGCCATAAGCGCCTGCTGGGGATTGGTTGTAATAATTGCCAGATCATCGGCATAGGCCAAGATTTTACTAATATGGCCATTACATACCACCGGGCTAATCTTGGGGGACCCTATTATTTTCTGGATAAGAGGGTCAATGTACAATGCGAAGAGGATCGGGGAGCAAGGGCAGCCTTGGCGGGTGCCTCTCTTAATGGCTATCTTCTCAGAACTCTCTCCCATAACCACCACCCTCGCAACTGGATCTACATACATTGCTTTGAGAGCTCTAATAACTTTCTCCCCGAATCCTCTCCCAACCAGCACACCCCATAGGAAATCCCATACGACCCTATCGAAGGCCTTTTCTGCGTCAAGCAGGATCATGGCCATCTCCCCTCCCCCTGCTACCTGGGCATCGAACAACGCTATTGCTCTTCTAATATGGTCCGTAGTGCTGCGGCCCAGAATAAACCCATGCTGCCAGGGGGAGACAAGACCACCAATGATCCTGCCAACCTCTTTGCCCACATCTTTGAGTATAATTTAGTGTGCGTGTTGATTAGCGAGATTGGGCGATAGGAGCCTAATTTCTCACGGGGTTTCCCTCTCTTATGGAAGACTACAATGTTGGTTTCTCGCCAAGAGGCTGGTACCACTCCTGTACACATTATTCCATTAAATAGATCCACTAATAATGGTATAATCACTGGTTCTAAACATTTGTAGACCTCCAGAGGGATCCCATCCGGGCCAGCGGCCTTACCGGAAGCTAGCTCACGCAGAGCCTCAATTATCTCACCCCCACTAATATCCTTATCCAGTTCATCCTTCTCCAAAATATTGAGACGGGGACCATTATCCACCACCTCGACCCCCTGATTGTCATCCCGCATTTCCTCATCATACAGGCGTTGGTAAATGTTTTTAAAAGCCTGTATTATCTCATTTGTCTGCGTAAATTCCTCCCCATTTTCTTCTATCAAGAAAATAATATTCCTAGCTTTCCCCTGCCTTATTTGCAAAGCTAAAACTCTGCCAGCCTGCTCTCCCGTTTCGTAACGTTTGGCCTTGGATGTTTGGTACTCTCCCGAAGTCTTCTGAGTAATCAGCTTCTGAAGTTCTGCTCTAATTTTCAGCAATTCGCTCTGGCTCTTGCTACTATCCCCTCCGGAAATTATATCTCTCATATGCTGTTCTTCTTCAGCAGACAGAGTACCCATTAACCCCTCCACTTCCCTCTTATCCTCCTTTCTTATCCTGGCCCCAATACTTATAAATTCACCCCTTAGAGCCGCTTTGAATGACTCCCAAACACAATTCCTGGAAGCGCTATACCTATTGGCAGCAAAAAACTCATCTACCCATTTTAACATATGCCCGGTGAATCTTATATCCAACAATAAACGTCTCTCAAAAGTCCACCTGGTCCCGACCCTGTCATGTCCCGATATTTCATAAGACAATATCAGGGGATTGTGGTCAGACAAAAATTTCGGGAGTTTTGTTATTCCTACTCTATTTATTTCATTAGAAGAAATAAAAAAATAGCCCAACTTAGTGAACTTCTGATAGGGATTTGAAAAATAAGTATAACCGGGTTTTAACGGTTCTTTTGTACCCCATACATCCTTCAACCCGTGTGAATTGATAAGGGCTTTTATTGCCCTGAAAACTCTTGGTTTTCGACCCTGATACACGACAGAGTCACTCCAGTCAGAGGGGATATTCAAATCTCCACACATAATTATGGGGGTTGGCCAGGTAGCTAGCTCTAGTTCTAGGAAGTCAAAGAGCTCTGGATCATCTTCGTTTGACCCATACACTACACAAAGTGTCAGGCCCCTTTCTAGTTCCACTAAATCATATCTACCATAACTATCCGACTTAGTCCGCCTGACCCCTCCCCAAATTTTTTTTTATAAAATCGCAACTCCCCTGTTTGTTGAAGATTGGGTAGAACAAGCCGCCAACTCGAAACCACTAAGAGACATAAGGCTCCTTTTAGACCAGGGGAGGTGAGTCTCCTGAAGACAGAGAATATCGATTCTATTATTCTTAACAAAGTGGGCCAGCCTTAAACGTTTCCTCCAGTCGTTTAACCCACCTATATTAATTGAGCAAACCCTAATGCAAGCCATCTTGACGCACTATTTGAACATAACAATAAACCTGCTCTTTAAACTGCTTCTGTATCGCCAAAGCCATTATCTGGCTAAGAAAATAAACAAGATGAAACAAACTGCAATTTTTCCCCTTATTTTTTCCCCTTTTAACCCCCGAACCCCTACCTCCCTTCCTCCCACCCACCCTCCCTTTCAATGTGAACCCCCCCCTTTTGCTGTCCCTCCCCCGACCCCTCCTTGGTAAAGCGCTCAGACCTAGTCTGTGCATATGATGGAGCTGCAGTGGGCATGTGAGGACAAGCACTGAGAAAACACAATAACTGATACCCTTTATAGCCCCTTAGCTTAATTTTAACTATATACTCCAGACAAAATGACTCAGATCCCAACCACCCCCAGTACATGTATGATTATTTTCCACCCAGTTCCAGTCCAGTAACTAATCAACCTTCTTGCCCAGGGAGACCAGATACTCCTTCGCTTTAATTTCAGACGAGAAAAAGAGAGTCCTCCCTTCATTAATCACTTTTAACTGAGCCGGATTTATGATATAGGCTTGGATCCTCTTCTCCTGAAAGGATTTAATCATTTCCCTCAATCGCCATCTTCTCTCCACAGTCATGTGGCAGTAATCAGGACGAACAAAGAAGGAAAACCCATCGCCGCTCCTCCTAGCATCCGGTCTAGCCTTTTCTTAAATGGTCTGTCTCAATATAAAATTACCGAAAAATATCAATACTGCTCTGGGTTTGTCACCTTCTTTAACATTAGACCGAGTCTTAAAGGGGGTGCGGTGGACTCGTTGTATTTCTATAGACCAATTCCAGCTTGAAAGCTCTGGGAAAGCTTGCTCAAAGAGCTTGATGATAAATGCCCTTATGCCCGACCCTTCCAACCCCTCCGGAATCCCCAAGACCCTCAGGTTGTTCCTGCGGAGCCTGTTCTCCATCTCTTCCATTTTCCACTGTAGGTCCACAACCTGGGAACTTTGGGCGTTGACATTACAAGTAGCGGCGGCTACCTCGGCCTCCGTGGATACCACCCTCTCTTCCAGATTGGTTACTCTGTCCGGCGTATTAGTACAGACTTTCGAGAGCTTCCTTACTACTCCCTGCATCTTCCTCATGGAAGCCTGTGCCTTACGATTATCCTGGCGAGTTTCATCTCAATGGGCGAGTATCTCCTGATGTATAGTCTCCAAGAGTGAACGATGAGTACTACCCACCGTAGGTCCACCCTGCAGGGCTAAGTCAGGAGAGTGATCCCAGCTCAGTTCTCGGGTAGAGTGACCAATTTTCAAAGACTGGCTCTTGACCACCGGAGGCCGCACCAGCGTTAGAGGAAGACCATCCTCAGAGTCCGATTCTTAGCCTAAATAGGAGCTACGTTCTTCTTCCTCGGACCATTCCGCCCCATCAGAGACAGAGAAATAATATTTGCTTGGCACTTTCTGCTTATCGGTAGTTGTACCAATAGGCAATGGATCAGATTTCTGTGGCTCGATGTTTACACCACAGCATCCTTTCCCCATATCTAAAGATGCTGTGGTGACCTCCGCAGGGGGGGCTCATCTGGGAAAGCTTCCATATCTGCAGGGGCAGATGACGGATTTGAGATGTTAGCTGAAGATATACCAGTGGGGGTGGCAGAGTCATTGCGTTCTTCAAAAGTCAAAGAAGAGTTACCAGGAAGAGTATCCGCCAATAAATTTGCACCGACCTCGACAGCCTTAGGGCCCTTCTCCTTCTCCTTACCTACTTTAGGGAAGATATCCGTGATTGAAGCTGCCGCGAGCCGGGTCCTGCCTGCCCCCTGCTGCTTTCTTTTCGTTTGTCCTGCTGGTATCTGGGGTCCTCGCAGGTCCTCACCCCCCTCAGCCTCTATCTCCTCCTTCTGAGATTTTTATCCCGTGAAGCGCTGATTTGGAGCCAGCAGCCACTTTGGGGGCCATGGTATCCCTCTGCGTTCTCGAAACCAAAGATCTCCTGCAGAGACTGCCGAGACCGCCAAGACTGCCACTTTCAAACTTTCCTGGCCGTAAGCTGCACAACGCCACTCTCCGCTGCCTCTGAACCTGGCTCTGCCCCTTCTTGCTTACGCGAAGCTCGCGGAATCCGTGGACAGACGAGAGAGCCGCGAACGCGGCCAGTGCTAGACGAAGAGCCTGTCTAGAAAGCCGGCACCCGGTAAGTGCCGTCGGCATAGCGGCATAGCGGGGTTTCGTAACTGTTGATCCAGAACAGTATTTGCCGAAATCGGGTCGGACCGTGTCTGCAAAAAACTCCTAGGGGTTTAACTCGTTGCCCTCACTGCCCGACTGCGTCGGCCTCCGTTACGAGGCCACCATCTTGCTTCTGTTTGCCTATTCAAACGAAATTTCTTGATCACATTTCTATCTTCCATGGTATGGAGGTCTGGAAATGGACAGTACACTGGAGGCTGTCATCTCTTTGTACATTTGATCAGAGTGTCCAGAGTTACATATATGAAGAGTAAGCCAAATCTCATGTGACATAACAAAACTGCTTCATAAAGCATTACCTAAAACGCACATTATCATTGTCTACAGTTCAACATCTACCAATAATCCCCAGTGTGACCTTCCCATGTGTCTGTAACAGAAATGTGGACATCATCAATTCCAAAATGTAACATTTGCAAAAAAACGAGGTTTCCATAACATTTTAGGTTCAAAAACGGCAACCACTGTATACAGTGCACTGCGCACATTTTGCCTTTATGCACAGTAATGCACCACACAGATGATTTTGGTACTCGACTAGACATGGAAAGAGAGTTTTTCAAATGTTAACATGTAAGCCATTATTTGTTGTGGTGGTGATGCACTAAACAGTCACCAATACTGTGGTACAAACCGCTAAAATGGTGAATGCCTGACCCCGCATAGAGAACATTAGGAACTACCTCCGGAAGTGGAACTCGACAGCACGGTGGGCAGTTGTATCCATGGTGGGCACAGCCGTAGGCTAACGTTGGTGATTGTGATGGTTGTGTCCAATAGCTCTATGCTATTGGACAGACCCTGGGGGTCTTTAACCGGTGTAGCATCCATTGCACTAGGTGGGAGCACCTGAGGCGCTGGACCAGAAAGAACGTTGAGCTCCACCTAGAGAAGTCCTCCCAACGGAGTAGGTGCCAGACCCTGACCCCCTAAAGGCCCTCATACTGGCAGTGGCTGATCCAGAGCTTGATGGGCATCTAAGGGCTCAACAACAACCATGAGGGGTTGAGTCCTGGCCAGAACCATACATGTTACATTGCCAAATGTGTGTGTTACAGGCAGGCATTTCCCCATCAATATTGGAGGTGGCCCATGTGCGACTCAAAAGAAGAGCTACTGTTTGTGTATGTCTGATAGTAGGTGCATGCTGATGTGCTGTGCCTAGTGTCTTTTTGACCAGGAAGACAGCAGAGTCCAGTCCACTACCAATGTAGGGTCCGATTCACAGAACTAACTTAAGACAAAATCCTAACTTACTACTTTTGGTATTCACAGAATGCACTTACTACTTTTGGTATTCACAGAATGCACTTACTACTTTTGGCATTCACAGAATGCACTTACTACTTTTGGCATTCACAGATTGGATTTACGACTACTAACTTTACGTCCGCACTCGGGCTGGAATTTCTGCACCCGGAGCGGGAATTCTGCTCCTGAACCGGAATCTCCGCTCCCGGGCTGGAATCTCCGCTTCCGGGCTGGAGTTCCTGATTTTGTGCCGGAATACCTCCATTTTGGCCTGATGAACGTTTCAAGTGCCTACCATCCTCCACCACGCTCCAGCTGAAGTCATTTAACACTAACTGCAAGACCAGCACCATAAAACCTATAAAAGCAGCACACATTGAAGGAACAGGTTTGGCAACAGAGAGTTCGTATTTACAATCGCTGTACATCACCAGAGGAAAATGGAACATATGAGGAGGAAGAAGAACTTTACTACTGAGGAGACCACCATGCTTGTGGAGTACATAGTGAGGCACAACAAACACCTATATGGTCTCCCACCTTACTGTACCAGTGGCAAACAGAAGGCAGCTCTATGGCAGCAATTAGCCACTGCTGTCACATCATTGGGGGAGGAGAGGCGCAAGGTCCAGGACATCAAGAAGAAGTGGCAGGATGAAAAGAAGAGGCTGAAGGAGAAGTACTCCAGGATCGAATTGAACAGGATCCTCCCTGATCCACACTCTGGACCCCGCCTCCATCTCACCCCACTAGAGGAGGATATCCTCACCACAATCCACCCCCACATGGTCCATGGACTGCCTGTGAGTGATGTACGCAACGTGGTACCAGGTAAATGGGATGACAAGAAAAAGTGTATGAAAAGATTGTCTGTGTTGCACTGCCATTGTGAGTAAGGAAGTTGTCCAAAGTGTATACAAAAATATAGTCAGTCAGAGACTCATGTGTTAACCTCTGTATGTTGCACCACAAGTCCCAGAATCCTTTGTATTAGAAATGGCAAATCCCTCTCCCACTATTGAAAACATGGGCACAGTACTGCTGCCGTATATACCTAACCCTGCTAAGTAGCAATTGACAAAGTGCCCTTTCCACTCATCCAGCTGAGTCAGTCAAAATCGTAAAGGGTTGCGGGGCATATGAAAATCAACTGACAAATGAATTGGGAAAATACAAGGGGGCAGATTTACAAGGATTGGCGCATCCCTGCCTATTAGCAGGGATGTGCCAGTGCCGATGCGACACGCAATACTACCCTTGCGCCACCACAGATGCGTCACATTTACAATGCGGCGCACTGTGGTGCAGGGATAGACAGATGTGTGTCGCATTTGATGGGGTAAGGGCGATGCTTTGCTGGAGTCATGTTGCAAGTGCGATGCAACTCCAACAATGTTCATAGACCGCCCATACCTAACGTGCTGCGCCACTCCTTACGTCTGCTGCAAGCAGGCGTAAGGTTTCGTCGCAGTGGTCTCTGAAAAGTGACTCAGTGAAATATTGTAGATTTCACTGCGTCACTTTTACGAGGCATTTCCCAAAGGAACGCCCACCCTGCTTACATTAAACCTGACACAGGTTTAATGTTGCGCAGGGCTTCACAATGTGAAGAATCTCCCTAGATGCGTCATGTTGTAAATAAGTCACAACGTGGCGCATGGTTTACGCCTCTGCTGTGTCACATAAGTGATACAACGGCGGCGTAAATGTTTTGCAAGGGGCCTGTAAATCTGCCACAAATCTTCCAAGAGGTAACTCATCCTGTGCCAGCCAAAATCACAAAGCAGAGGGTGAGAGAATCCTCAGATCAAAATATGTAATTCACATATTCCGTTGTTCATTTCCCACCCTGCCACGCCATTACATCCCCAACGTCCCCCTGCTCCTACCTGCCCCGTCTGCGGCAGTACTTCACAACACTGTTAGCATGCAGAAGATATGGGGAAATGCCTGACAAGTTCCACATGTACATTTCCCATTTGGTTACTTTTCTCTCTTCTCACCTATTGACACATTCAGCCAGAGCACAGACAACCGCAGTAGCAGATATCCCTGCATCTTCTGGGGGGAAACAACATCGTCCAGAGCAAGGCATACCACCCTCACAAACTGGTGAGTAAAACTGGTCAGGAGAGGGTCAAAATGCACACATTGTCAGGAGACAACAGATGGACATATAGTGCCCCAATATGAAAGGTAACCAGAGATGAAAAGCCAGCTTAAAAACTATTGGAGTTGTCAATAGACATTCACTTTTAGCAAATGACATATGTGAAAAGCGAAAGACAAAATGTAATATGTCTTGGCTCATCATACCTTTGTAATTGGGGAACATAACATGCATTCCACCGACAGTCCCAGACCTGGGAACTCAATCCTGTAATCGAGTGCCACAACAAGTCAAAAGGGTGTCCCCACTATATTGTAATAGTTTCTGTAGACCTAATCAAGAAATCCAATGTTAACAAATATGACAATGATGAACAAGAAGTGAGATACCATTGTCAGTAGTATTGACAATGCATCCACTGTTCAACTTAGAATGTTTTCATTATACATGAAATCTCCCAGTCCACACAGCTGGTCATGTACTTCTTACATTGGATGGTTTGTTTGTTGGCAATCAACAAAACACTATACTGAACCTTACTTCAGTATTCGTAGTCATGTCATTTTGATATACGTCGCGTTTAGGTAGTGGGCCCATAATAAGTTATATGTGGGATCACTCACGATATTAAGTGCTACACACTTCTGCAACAGTGGTGTCCACAACTGCTTGTGCTTATCATTTGGGCCTGAAATTGAGTGCATCACATGTGGCAGCAGAAATGTAATGTTGCAAACACACCTCTCATTGTAGGTACAATGAGGTCCTCACAGAATCAAAGACACACACTGACTTCTGCTACAAGGTTGGCTGTGACAACACTGTGCCGGTGCTGGGCCATGGTAAGTAAACCCAAGAATAATGTACCTGAATGCTCATTAAATGTGCCTTTAATCTCCACCGTATGTTGTATGTGTTGTACAACACTGTTGTCCTGCATCACAACATGCTCACATATGGCATTTAACCACATACCAGATCAGACTTTGGTGGCTAATAAAAGGATGACACAAAATGTATGCCAAGTGAGTGCAGAATGGACATAGAATAGTACAATGTGTCATATGAAGTGTCCAAATCACAACTGGCTTGCCATTCAATGATATGAAAACTCCCTAGCAAAATATCTATGGTAAAATCAGATTGAAATTGGTATGGGTGAGGCTCACACTGATGCCAGTTGTGTACCTTTGAGATGGATGTATGGGCTGCTAAGGTGAATCTTCATGCAGTTACATTTTCAAATCACTTGGCTGAAAAGCAATACATGAATCCAGTGCAGGCGGAAAGCATCAAAGCTTCTCAACTTTGCCGCAATGTGGGATCATACCCAAATGTTGCATTCTGCTTGCCTCCTCTTCTACTGTATTCACATATATAGGTGAGTGGTTGAGGTTAAGATGTCTGCTGTACAAGACACCATCCGTTGTCAGCTAAGTACTACTATGATGTTGGAAATAGGGTATGCAAACAGAGGACACTCAAAGGATGGACATAAGAAATCTGTGTTCTCTCATTCAGAAATGAGCTTTGTGACTTCATGGGTAGGAAAGCACAAATGATCGATATTATGTATCTGACTATTGCACATCTCACACATGAACTCCTTTTGACTTGTCAACAGACAACATTACACTCATGAAACCTGTTAGTCGTAATGGTGAAGGTGAAATCAGTGTAATGCGGAGCAGTCCGGGTCATTTATCTCCTTCCTTGAAATATCAGTAACCTTCTCATACTAGTTTGTCTGTTGATGTGTAATCTTATTGATGTCAGTGCTGCGTGGAGGTAACAGCTGGCAACTGCTGCATGTGAGCAGGGGCCCACATGTAAAGTTCGTGAGGTAAACATGCCTCACAATTTCCTGGATTATCCAGTCAATGGTTATTGAGAATGACATGTTAGCTCATAGCTACCATCTGTTGTACTGAAATATGGACATGTATGTCTCATCACAGCTGCTGACAGGATTACACCAGCGCAGTGTACACCATCCCGGGAATGCATGACATTCTGGCTGCAGCAGTGAAACCCTCTTGCACCTGTCCATCAGGTAATTTTTGCATAAAGTGTGTCACTAGCTTAGATTACTAAGCCATGACAGAGATCAAGATCCCCTTCTGTATGGAATCAGCAGTTGTTGTTTACAAAGTGACATACATATTATGAGTGTCACATGTGCCTATTTGTCAATTAGTAATGCAGATCATTGAGAATGTTGTCACTTCCCTCTACAGCTGCTGGGTCTGGGACAGCTATGTCAGCGACATCTATGAGGAGCCAGGTTCAGCAGTTGACATCAGGGGGGATCGCAAAGGGACTGAAAGTTGTGGCTGGAGATGGTGAGTTTGCTTGTATAATGTACATCTCCGTTTAACACCTCAGTGCTATGGTGTGAGCTGTCATTTGTGATGGTACCCTAACCAGGTCACAAGATCCTCATCTATTAATGCAAAGTACAGTTAATCCAACCCTTTTGTTGCACCATAAGTAACACCAGGTCAATTACTACAGTTGCAACCTCTGTGTTCTGTGGAAATATGGATTTTTATGATCAGTTATGTCCCCTATCTTGGACCCCAACGGTTTCATGTATAAGTCACAAGTACATGTATGTTCCCTCCAGTTCCAGTTATGAAGACGCAAACACATGTGCGTCCACCGTCAACATGTCCTCTTTCAGATCCGCCATGAATGGGCCGGATATTCTATTCCTAAGTATGAAAGGCCACCGGCTTTATATGGTTCATTTATCCCATTTTACAGTCCAGGCGAGTAGGCCCGAATTCTGTCATTAAGCCATTTCCTGCCTTCTGCCTCTGAAAGCTCCAGTCTGAGCTCGCATCTGTATCCATGAACTTTGTCCTACTCCCTGCGCGGTTAACGGTGCCTGACTCGGCCTGTCTGCCTGCCAAAAACTGTATTTCACCTTCAAGATTATCTGCTCTGCTCCGCTCCTCATCCAATGCATTCCTGTCTAGTAACTTAAGTAAACATTCTTCCAGCTACCAAGCAAAGGGCCCGGCTTCTCTGTCTTTATGCAAGTAATTCATAGCCCTGTTACCATGGAATATTCCTACCCCCTCGCATCTAGTGTAGACACTTAGACGCTTGTACACGCACTAACAGTCAGTATAGTCAGTATAGAATAAGATTCTATCCTAAGAGACCTCTCTTTTTGGATAACATAGTTCTTTAAACATAGGATGTTAGATATGATTTGGGATTAGGTTGACTTGACCCCCCAGACTTCTGTCTCCACATGTAGAGCTAAATGTCAAGTCCCCTTCACCCCCTAGTTGCACGTCAATCACACGTCATGCTGCTGCGCGCGCATCTCTGCCAAGTATTTCTGCTGACATTGCGAAATTCTTTCATGGAACCACCCATTTGTGACATCATACCTAATGACGTTCTTTAGTTACGCCTAGTTACACCCATTTTAGTTACGCATGTATGTTTTTATCTCTGTTATCAACTGTTACGCCTCCTGCATCTGTTTCACTATAATGCCTCTTCTATAAAAATGATTACCTGTCAATAAAGTATGGTCCTTCACTTCCTGAACCTTCGTGGTGATGGAATATGGAGTCCACAATTCGAATTGATTTTGGAATAAAGCCCGTTCCGAACCTCTAATACCACGGTTTCTGCCTCTTATTTTACTGAGCTATTCTTATTAATTTTCCGTATCAAATTAAGTACCGGTAATTAAATTATTTACCACATATATGGCGCCCGAATAGGGACACTTTCTCATCTCACGCGCCGGAGGTGCGTTGCAGGCCCGGTCTCCTGCCACAGCTGGACGGACAACAACGCGTACCCACAGGATTTCCTGTATCTCCCTCCTGCCGAGCGGGGGTAACTGAGGCTGCGATCAACACCCAGACGAGGCGGTGAGAAGTGCGAAGTATCCCGACCAGAGCCTTGCTGAGAGAGCAAGATCCGAGGTATACAGAGGCCCACCAGTTTCCGAGGTTCCGAAGTTTCGAGTCGAGTCCAGTCCGGTTCAAGTCCAGTTCAGTTCAGTTCCGAGGCCTTCCGTTCCGAGCTACCCGGTGAGTACCATTGCCGGGGAGGCGTTCTGACGTGCACATAGGTTGTGCCGGTCAAGACGGGTTTGGGTACACAAATCCGGTCTGCACTGTTTCAGCAGTGTATCTGTACTGTTTAGCAGTATATCTAGTATGTCTAGTATATAATTCAGAATTACCTAGTTAGTGCCGAGTATTATGCTTAGTGACTAGTTCCCTAAATGGCCATCATTGTTGTTCATTAAATGTTAAATGTTAAATGTTTTAAATACGTTCTGCATATTGTGGTGTGAATGACTGTTCATTATTGTGTTTTGTTGTATTAAACGTGTTCAAAATTAGGTATCAGATCAGTTCTCAATATGCCGCTCTTTTCGAAATTAAGACAGATCAAAACTAGAAAAGGGGTACTCGAAGAAGCTGTTCCCATTCCTCCTAGGGACACTCCAGGGTACTTCATGTATCATAAACATGGCCTAGACGCCATATTATTTCTTGATTTATGGGTAGACTACACCAAGGAATTACCAGAAAGTCAGAGGTGGCCCGCAGCTGGGACCTGGGATGCAGATTGCATCATGAAAGTAGAGGAAGAATTATGGAAAAAGAAAGCTAGACAATCACAGAAAGATGCCATTGAATTATGGCGTAAAGAATCATATAGACGTACAGAAAAAGCACTCAGACAGGAAGAGAAAAGTAAGGAGAATTCAAATAAAGTCCGAGAAACTCTATTAATTGAAGAAGGTACCCGAGTAAAATCAGAACAAGTAGACAGACAAAGAAATGCCCTTATGAATGGTATGTATCCTCTTCTGGCCGAAGGGTTACCTAAGGCTACTCCGGAGATACCAAAAGACTTGCCACCTCCATTGTTTCCGATAAAAGCACATCCCAAAGGGCATCCCAGAACCGCGGAGGATGTTTTCCTTTCCTCTTATTTGGACGGCGCAGCTCCCGAGTATGCTAATACTGCACCACATAGACCGCCTGCCGAGGGGGTTCAACGCCAAGACCCTCCTCCGTCTGTACCTCCGCAACAACAAACTCCGACACAAGTTCCGGCAAGCACATCTGTTTCTACAGCTGTATCCACACCTATGGTTGCTATATCACGTTCAACGAATCCCTTCACATCCAGCACCCCAGGCGGTGCTACAGGAGGTACAACAAACATTTTTTCCACGCCACCCAGAGTAAATAAACTTTCCTTTCAAGAATTAGCCCACCAACGTACGCCCAAACTAGTAACTCCCGACATGCTTAAGGAACTTCTAGTAGATTGTAGATATGACCCTGTGCCCGGCAAAGAGGACGAAATGCTGCTGGCATCATTACGTATCCGACGAGCTGCAATATATTTAGGGAGGCTACCAGGAATGACTACGCATTTAGAAAATATATATCACTTTGTCCAGTCAGGGCGAGATTCTGAGAGTATTAATAGAGCCATGGAGTACCAGAAAGTGGAGATACAGGGGGAACTGTTACGTTTCCTCATAAATTGTGTGATCAGAAATCAAGACCGACCAGGGGTAAATCCGGAAGAAATGCGAATTCTTACCACATGGAGTCGGAATATATCAGAGGGGAGACATAATAAACTATTAAGTATAGTAGCTATGTGCCGAAAGATCCGCAAAGCAGTAGAACGAATACACGAAGAAAGATTAGCGGTAGACCAGCCTGAACAAAACGAGGAGGAGGAAGAATTAGAACTGCCCACAGGACAGTTAGAAACCATGGCCTATGTAGGTAGAGGAAGATCTTGTAATAATACTAGATGCTTTACTGATCCGATACGTCCGATACGTCCAGATAATAACAGAAATTTCCAAACCCCTATAATAAATATAAGGTCCCCCGAACATTCGTTCCAAGCCGCTGACAAATTACTCCGAGAACGAAGGGGTTATCATATACTCGATTCTATGGACGAACAAGAATTAGCCAGGTCAGCCGTTCACTGGGTTGACAGTCCCGGAAAATATAGTGATGATACACTAGCGCACACGTTTTTGAACCTCACCCCAGATGAACAGCGTTTAGCTGGTATCTATATGATTCAACAACTCCTTATATTATATAAAAGCCAACACTCCGATCCTGGTCCTTTACCTGATATATTGACTGAATTACTCACGAATAAATGGAGAGGTTCAGGTACTGAGTTAATTAGAGAAATACTAGAATCCAGAAAGCAGTACATTCTTTTTGTATGCCCCGAACATGTCTCACTGCCCATCAAAGAAAGAACGACGTATTATATGGATAGACAGAATCCCTTACGCGAAGTGCACCCGATAAAAGGTGATGACAATCAGTTTAAACGTGTGTTTATATACACACCCATATCTAAAATAGAACTATTAGAAATGAAGAAAGTGGTACCCAGTCATGACAAAGACCCAGCGGGTTTCCACCGTGAAATTAAAGACATGTTGCTCATGGGAGAGTATACCTATCCCGACATTATGAAAATATTAAAGGTATTAATGCCTGCGGGCATTTACGAAAAACTCAAAGAAAAAGATTGGGAGGTGGGAGACCAAAAGATAGATTGGACAGCATTAGAAAACGAAGAAACAGCTCGAGGTCCAGGTTCAGGGCTTGGGGAAAAGACCAAAACACTACCAGGTTTACTAGTACAGGTACTGCCACGTTTATTAACTACGAAAAAGGAAGACTGGGGTGCAATCTCAGCCTGTAAACAAAAGCAAGATGAAGACACTAGTGATTTCTATGCCCGATTCGAAAAATGTTTTGGTATAAATAGTGGAATAAAAGCAAGTAGCGAATCGTATCCACATCTGTTTGTGACAAAATTAGTTGAAAATTCCTTGCCCCAAGTTAAGAATAGAGTATTGAAATTCGAGAGTACCTGGCAAGGTAACACTCCGTCACAAATGTTACAAATGCTACAGTACCATCACAATAGAATTAGAGAGGAACAAGAACATGAACAAAGACGCATGAAAGACACGAAAATGAAAATGCTAGTTTCCCAGACAGTTCCAGCTGACGGTCATAAAAAGGGTATGACACAGTCCAGTGTTTCAGCAGGTTCTGTAAAAGGGACATGCAACTATTGTAAACAGCCAGGTCATTATGTACACGATTGTCCAGTTTTAAAACATAATATCGCCATAGGTAATACAAAAGAAAGACCACGACCACTTAGACAGGATCAGAACCAACAAGGAGCCCCGCAGCATGCACAGTCCATGCCAGCTCCGCAACAGTCTATGCCAGCTCCACCACCGCAGCCTATTGCTGCCACACAAACAACGACACAACAGATGTACCAGACCTCACAGTATGACTATCCTGATTATCAACGATACTCATGAAACAGCTTAGAGAGGGAAGTTGGCTTACCCCTTATCGAGGTCCCTGTAGATCAAGAAGGACCTTATGTACACAGTGAACTATTAGGCCAAGATAGAAAATTTTTACTTGATACAGGGGCAAGCCGAACAACCATAAAACGTAGTGAAGTTCCAGGGGCACCCCTCTCAGGCTCACAGAATATTTCCCTTGGTTTTTCAGGAAAACCTATCATTAACGAAGTATCACAGCCTCTTCCACTTACGATTGGTCCCTTGACACGAACTACAGATTTATTGCTTACTAAATCATGTCCAGAAAACCTGTTAGGTATAAAAACATTGAAATCTCTAGGAGCTATAATATGTTGTTCTCTGGAAGGAGTAAGATTGTTTTTACGTGATTTCAAAGGGCACTATGTGTCCCGAGACATGGATCACCGACTGCAGACTTTACCCACACATTTATGGGCACAAGGCCCTACAGATGTTGGTTGCATGAACATTACACCATATCGAGTTACACTAAAGACAGGAGTGGTACTACCACGAATGCGACAATACAAGTTACCCCCAGATGCTGTAGTGGCTTTACTGCAAATCATTGACGAGCTTATTACCCAAGGAGTGGTTGTGGAAACCGACTCCAATGTATGTAATTCCCCGATAATTCCGATTCTTAAACGAACTGATCCAAAAGCCCCGCCAGTATATCGATTGGTTATTGATCTGCGCGAATTAAATAAATGCATTGTACCACAATATCCCGTAGTCCCAGACATTTCTTCATTACTGACAGCCATTGATTCCGAAGCAACATTCTTTACTGTAATTGATCTCAAGAATGCCTTTTTCAGCGTCCCAATAGATCCGGAAAGCCAATACTTGTTCGGATTTAGTTTAAATGGACGAAGCTTTAAATTCACACGCGCACCTCAAGGATTCACAGAAAGCCCCAGCATCTATAGCCAAGCACTGAAACGAGAACTTGACAGTATCCACATGCCAGTCAACACTGCCCTGCTTCAATATGTCGATGATCTGCTGATCACCGCTAGAAGCGAACCTGAATGTGAAAAAGCCTCACTGACGGTTTTACAATTTTTGGCCGAAAAGGGGCACAAGGTGTCCCCTTCTAAGCTGCAATTCTGTGTCCAGCGAGTCGTTTACCTTGGGCACTCGCTGTCCAAGGAGGGAAGGCAGCTTACACCAGATCGCATCCAGTTAATTGCTAACATGCCAATACCCAAGACACAACAGGAGGTGCGGGCTTTCATAGGCCTCACTTCATATTGTAGGCAGTGGATCCCTCAGTATGCATTTCTAGCAAAACCACTCATTCAGTTGACAACACAGGAGGCAGCCACATCGACTGTCCTCCCTTGGACTCAGGAACATACACAAGCTTTTGAAAGCCTAAAGAAAGCTTTATGTCAAGCACCTGTTTTAGCAACACCATGTTACAATAAACATTTTACGCTCTTTGTTACAGAACGCGAAGGTACTGCCTTGTCAGTACTCACACAGGACCAAGCAGGATCACACAAACCATGTGCTTATTTTTCTAGTACATTAGATCCCGTAGCTCAGGCTCTGCCTGCGTGCCTGAAATCAGTGGCAGCGACAGCTTTAGCAATCAGACAAAGCGATGCCATAGTGTTAGGACATCCATTGACAGTACAAGTACCACACGCAGTAGAGGTTCTTGTGAACCGAACGCAAACACAACACTTGACTATAGCAAGACTTACCGGTTATGAATTAACATTGTTTCAGCCGCACATAGAAATCAGACGTTGTAGTACATTGAATCCTGCCACACTTTTGCCAGTAAACGGAACAGACCCACTAGCACATGATTGTATTGAAGTTATTACTATCACGACGAAACCTAGACAAGACTTGACAGACGTCCCATTGTCAGATCCAGACCTGACGTTGTATGTAGATGGTTCATGTATGAGAACAAGTACAGGAGAGCTAGTGGCCGCGTACGCAGTCACAACAGACACTAAAGTCATTGAAACAAATTGCATAAATACCTTGTCAGCTCAAGCAGCAGAGCTCATCGCTCTGACACAAGCCTGTATTCAAGCCACAAATAAGAAAGTCAACATATACACTGATTCACGTTATGCATTCAGAGTTGTACATGACTTCGGCGTGCTGTGGCGAGAGAGAGGTTATTTAACTTCTCACGGTGCCCACATTCAGCACGGACCCCTCATTCATGCCTTATTAGATGCAATACATCTACCCACTGCAATATCAATTATGAAATGTAAAGCTCATACGAAAGTTACTGATATCATTTCCCAAGGCAATGATCTAGCTGACAGAACAGCTAAGCAGACTGCTCAAACTCACACATCTGACATGACAAAGACAATAGTTCCGACACCAACACATTGCATGACGGTTAAGGATCCCGCTCTTGACGTAATTGACATACAGACACATGCTATACCAGATGAAATAAAGAAATGGACTGAATTAGGAGGGATCCAAACGGATCAAGGATGGATGACGAAGGAAAAATCTGTATGGTTCCTTCCTGACTCTATGGTTCAGGTTATCATTAATACAATACATAGTCCAGCGCACCTAGGAGAAAAAGCTATGCTAGACAGCATTCAACACATTTGGTTCAACAAACATTTACGAGCAGCAGCTAAACAAAAAGTTCGTACCTGTATGATCTGTTGTCAGTTTAACCCAGGTAAAAGCATTCCCGTAGAACAGGGTGGATTTCAGCCTCCTGATCACCCTTTTGAAGTCCTCCAGATGGATTATATCCAGATGGAACGATGTCGAGGATTCAAATATGTTCTCGTAGTTGTCTGTGCTCTTTCCCGTTGGACAGAAGCATACCCGGTTTCAGATTACACTGCCCCGACTACTGCCAAACAGTTGGTTCGAGAATTCTTCCCACGATACGGTTTACCACGTGTTGTCTACTCAGATAACGGCCAGCCGTTCTCATCCGAACTAATGAAACACGTTTCACTTTTGTTAGGCTATCAATGGAAGTTTCACTGTGTCCGACACCCCGAGGCAGCAGGTCTCGTGGAACGACATAATCAAACTCTGAAAATTAGATTGTCCAAAATATGTAGGGAGAAAGGTGTCGATTGGGTAGTAGCCTTACCAGTTGCACTCTTTTACATGAGAATGGTAGCGCACTCTCGAACAGGGCTATCCCCTTATGAGGTGATCTTTGGCAGACCACCAAATATGTGGGGGACGCCTATACCACGCAAAATAACTGATGTTGACTGTAATATGCTGACAGATTACCTGGCTTCCTTGATGTCTGCACTACAATCTTGTCGTTCACAGGTAGCTGCAGCCTTTCCCGACAACACCGAGGTGAAACCCCATGACGTAGTTCCCGGGGACCTGGTGTTAGTGCGAAATTTTGACCGGAAGACTCAGCTGGATCCTAGGTGGAAATCGCCTCAACTTGTACTGCTCACCACGAGGACAGCCGTGAAGATCGAAGGTCGCAAGGGATGGATACATTCAAGTCATATCAAGAAATTTCATGGACTACCGTCTGATGTAAACGTTACACCTCGCGTGTCTTCACCGATTGACTCAAAGCTTCCTTTGGTTGAACAGAGTGACAAGGAACTATACAAACTAAAATTACGGTCTAATAAGTCAGACAATTTGATTGTTTAAGTCCTCTCCAAGGTGAATCGGTCGAATTTGTCTCTGACATGTATCCCCTAGACCTGAATAGAGAAAGAAACCGAAAGATGCAGTTGAAAAAACATGCGTACTGTAAATCACTGCGTAGTCATTGCACAGTGACGTTATTAATTTTGTTTTTCTTAAGTCTTTTAATAATCACTGCAAGTATATTGTTGCACATATATTATCCTATTTCTAAACATGTTTACAATGTTACTGCTGAACATTCTTTTAGTGAATTACCCCCGCATGAGTTGTCCTATAGATTTGCGCTGCGCAATAACACTTTTATTAGTATGTTACATCATTCCCATCAGACTAGCAATGCTACAAATTGTTGGATATGTGGCCGACTCCCTCCCTATCAGAACTATAAGGGAATTCTGCCTCTCTTTCCCTATCCGTTCACACACAATGGCTCCTGTGGAGCATGGTTTAGTTTAATTAATTCCCTAGATTCGAATTCCGCAGTTTATCAAGACAACTGGGTATGGGGAAACCTGAACTTAGTTTTGCTTAAAGTCTGCTACCCTAACAAGGAGGGACTTCCCAAAAGAACAGGAACTGATCTAGAAAATGAAGTATATGGATTAGGGAATTTCACGCTTAATCTCATGATCCTGAATGTTGAATCCGAAGCTGCACCAATTTTGCCCGCTATGTCAGTATTTCCAGTTAAAGGTGAATTGTGTGTAAGAAAGAATGGTTCCATACATATGGGCCATAGTAAATGCACCACTGTAATAGAATTCAGTGATCAAGGCAAGTCTACATTTAGAGCTTCTCGCCATTCCTACTTCGTATGTGGTCAGACTGCATATATACGTTTGCCTCTAGATTGGGATGGTACCTGTTACATCGGATTCCTTTTGCCACCTGTTTTCCTAGCTCCTCCTGATTATCATAGAAATACTCATTTAGTACACAATAGACAGCAGAGAGATCTCCCAATCGTCGATTACACTGAAACAGCATGGGAAAAATACACAGATTTCAATAAAGGTTTCTTCCCCTATATAGGTACAGTCACTAATAGTAAGTTGATACGTAGATTAACCAGAACCCTTGAAGCAGTAGTGAACGAAACTATTTCCGCCTTAGGCAATTTAACAGAAGAGCAGTCTGCTATGCGGATTGTTGTGCTTCAAAATCGTCTTGTCCTTGACGTCATCCTGGCCGATAGGGGCGGAGCTTGTAGGGTCATCGGATCAAGTTGTTGCATTTTCATACCAGAAAATTCGCCGTCAGTATATAAAGCCATAACTCGCCTTCATAAGATTGTAAGCCAGATACACCAGAATCCAGGCACCTGGACTTGGTCCGGTTGGTTTTGGAGTGTATTGTCAGCCTGGGGATGGAGGGTCCTATCCTTCCTAGGTATTGGCTTTCTCATACTATTCAGTTGCTGCTTATGTCTACAATGTGGGCCAGCGATTTGTGGTCTGTGTGCCACATCGTGTATTCCACCACCAAGATTTCATTCATCCCGGAAGAAGAAAGAAGAACAAATGATGCTATATGAACAGATTGACGGATTGATGAAGATTGATATCTCCTAAGGGCAAGTAGGGGACAAGGAGGGAATGTGGAAATATGGATTTTTATGATCAGTTATGTCCCCTATCTTGGACCCCAACGGTTTCATGTATAAGTCACAAGTACATGTATGTTCCCTCCAGTTCCAGTTATGAAGACGCAAACACATGTGCGTCCACCGTCAACATGTCCTCTTTCAGATCCGCCATGAATGGGCCGGATATTCTATTCCTAAGTATGAAAGGCCACCGGCTTTATATGGTTAATTTATCCCATTTTACAGTCCAGGCGAGTAGGCCCGAATTCTGTCATTAAGCCTTTTCCTGCCTTCTGCCTCTGAAAGCTCCAGTCTGAGCTTGCATCTGTATCCATGAACTTTGTCCTACTCCCTGCGCGGTTAACGGTGCCTGACTCGGCCTGTCTGCCTGCCAAAAACTGTATTTCACCTTCAAGATTATCTGCTCTGCTCCGCTCCTCATCCAATGCATTCCTGTCTAGTAACTTAAGTAAACATTCTTCCAGCTACCAAGCAAAGGGCCCGGCTTCTCTGTCTTTATGCAAGTAATTCATAGCCCTGTTACCATGGAATATTCCTACCCCCTCGCATCTAGTGTAGACACTTAGACGCTTGTACACGCACTAACAGTCAGTATAGTCAGTATAGAATAAGATTCTATCCTAAGAGACCTCTCTTTTTGGATAACATAGTTCTTTAAACATAGGATGTTAGATATGATTTGGGATTAGGTTGACTTGACCCCCCAGACTTCTGTCTCCACATGTAGAGCTAAATGTCAAGTCCCCTTCACCCCCTAGTTGCACGTCAATCACACGTCATGCTGCTGCGCGCGCATCTCTGCCAAGTATTTCTGCTGACATTGCGAAATTCTTTCATGGAACCACCCATTTGTGACATCATACCTAATGACGTTCTTTAGTTACGCCTAGTTACACCCATTTTAGTTACGCATGTATGTTTTTATCTCTGTTATCAACTGTTACGCCTCCTGCATCTGTTTCACTATAATGCCTCTTCTATAAAAATGATTACCTGTCAATAAAGTATGGTCCTTCACTTCCTGAACCTTCGTGGTGATGGAATATGGAGTCCACAATTCGAATTGATTTTGGAATAAAGCCCGTTCCGAACCTCTAATACCACGGATTCTGCCTCTTATTTTACTGAGCTATTCTTATTAATTTTCCGTATCAAATTAAGTACCGGTAATTAAATTATTTACCACAGTTCCAGGGGATGATGAGGATGAGGTTGACGGACCTACAACCAGTGTGGGCCAACGGGCAATCAGAGGAGAAAATCCACTGATCTTCCAGGCAGTTATGTCAGCAGCAAGTAATGCGCAAGAGGAGGAGGAATCTCCTGAGGACGAAGACTTGGAAGATGATGGTGACTATATGTCCATCCACTTCGGGGATGACGATTCAGATGCCATTGACAGTAATCTTACCACATTGCCAAAATCATTCACAGCATCACATCCTCCACCCAGCAACGTTCGCCAGCCTCCTCCAAAACAAACAATTTCCTGTCCCCAGCATAGAGCTAACCAGCCACAGCTCTCATGCATCCTAACACAGACATCACTCCCTCACAGCCCTCATGTCCAGGACCGACATGGTGGTTCCCCTACACGCTCTTCCCTATACAGTGTATCCCCAGCATGCTCTCCACCATCTGTGGGAAGTACCAACCCTGTTGTGGTGCAGGTATCCCCTGGGCACCATTCTCCTGCCCACAGGATTCCAACTGCCACCCCCCCACTATTGAACCTGCTGGTCCCATCCATGGCCGACACCTGCAGGGAGGGCCTGCACCTGGCTATGGTGGCCAGTGGGAGCAGGACTTCTTCCAACAGCAGACAGATGTGAGGCAGGACATTCATGCCATAGGGGCTACCCCGAAAGAGTAACAGTACTTGCTCACATTTTCACATATTCTAAGCACAGATTCCTACCTGTGCACGATCGCCATGGTCGGCGCCACTGAAGGACATCTCTGGCCGCGGAGGGAGCTGGAGCCGTACTGTGAGTGCCCTGGGCCACCAACACCATCTTCGAGCATCTGGCTGGGTTTGCCCGGGAGGGGCAATGTGGACTCACCGGTGGTCCGTCGTCTGTTGACCGTGGAGAGCCGAGAACACTCTGGCTCCGGTTGGTGCTCTCTGTGTTGTTTGCCCGCTCGACCCCCATCTATCGACCGAGGTTGAGAGCGGGATGCGCTCTCTTGTCTCCCGCGGCTCGGATTCCTCATTTCCTCGACCCACAAGCACGCGCCCCCTGGTTGGGGCTCCTGTAGCAATTCGGCGGGGAGCTGAGAGAGGTGACGGAGGCAGCGCGAGTGCGTGTGCTGCCTGGCTACTGCTTCTGGGCCGTGATGCCCCCCTGGGTCTCAGCTGAATTCATCGCTCGCATGCGGGGCTGGACGGCTGCGGCGGAAACTCCCGTGGTTCCGACCGATGCCGTCTTCCCTGCCCCGCCCTTCTTATGAAGTCACAGAAGAAGAAAACGGAAGGACCCAAATCCACATAATAACGCCGATAGCGTATTCTTTGCCCCGTTGTTGCCTCACCGCTGACTGTCATTCATATCTCTAGTGCAAAGGTCTCACCCATACTGCGGCCACAACTCCCCGTCCAACTCAACAAGTCCTGGATGAAGCCATCGGATGTCTAGTCGTTATATCGAAGCTATCTCCACTTTGGCACCGCTCTCTCCCTTCTAAGGTAACTATTCCTTCTAAGGCAACCTTTCCCCTTTGGGCACCCTACTCCTCCACCCTATATTGGTGTGCTTGTTTTTGTCCCTCTAGATTTCCTTAAGATGGCGGCAACAATAGTTATGCTTGCCTAAAATGGCTGAGACCATAAATGTCTTACCACTGAGCCATTACCACTGACATAGGACTATCTCTCACCCCATAGTCATTAAAGCTAATCTACATAGTTGGTCCCCCTTTCGCCCAGATCTCCCACCTTCCCCTATGGTCAGTGACATAGGACTACAAGGTTGCTCACTTGGGCAATGGAAACTGACAATGGACCACACAATTGCGCTATTAGTTCAGTCCCAATGAGGCGGCCATCTTAGACTGCCCCCACCCTTTACCCCTGATAAGACTGACCATAACGTCTTCTCTCCACACTTCAGATTTTCTTTTTATCCCTCACTCGACATATCGTTAGCCTCTTTACTTCAAACCCTTGTTCTTTTCCTTTTCCTTTTTCCCCCCTCTTGCACTTCTCTTCCTTATTTGCACTCTGCACCCGGGGCTAACATCTACTTCCAGTGTGCCACCCCCACATTTCCTTTCAGCCCACTTCTACATAGCCCCTGGCTTCAGCTTTCTCGCTTCTCCCCCCCTATAACACCCCCCCTAGCTCGCTTTGCACCACATTGGGTGGTTCGCATCATGGAGCGTGCAGGTACACACACCTACAGCATCATTTATCCCCCTAACCTCACTAAACAATCAGCCAAACGTTTCAAGCATAATTTCATAAACCTGCACCCCGAAACTCTCTTCGCGGACCCTTATTTCTCACCTCGTAGCGGGTTTACTACCACTGATTTCATTTTCCACACTAAACGAAGAACCCAATGGAGAAAAGCTTTCCTAGCTTCCCTCTCGATCTCTTCTACGAGGAAAACCGCGCATGGGACAGCCTTCGGTATTTCCCCCTCCCAACTCTTTCATGTGACAGCGACCATCACCATATACAATAACTGCTCTATCCTCATTCAACCCACAGACCGTAATTTAAATCTCTTAGACAACATCTTTGCCATCATTAAAAACCGGGTGTCAATATCCCAGCTGGCTTCTCAACCCGCTCCCTGCGGCAACACAGAGGGGATTAGACCCCCCCTGGCAAACAATACCTCCCCGTTACCACCCTGTCCTCGTCCGTCCCCCACGCAATTTACCCCCCTCTCCCACACACCGCTCTTCACCTCATCCTCACCACCCTGCTCGCTTGACACCCCCACCATGCATACGCCCCGGCCACCACTGGCACTGGTGCCTTACGGCACTCACCCCCTGTACACCACTACCATCCACACTCCTCCCGTCACTGCACCCGACCTGTGCATTCTACTGCCCAGCATGACTGAGACAGCCTACTTGCCTCCCTTAGACGGGGAACCTATTCCTCTGAAGCCCACCGCTCCTCTCCCCCTTTACAGCTTATATCCCACTGATTCCATCTCTTCCGCCACCTCCCCTTTGCCAGACACCGCCTCTCCTGACACATACTCCCCACAGCTCAGTCACCCCCCCACAAAGACTGTGGGCTCATAATGTATCACCTCACCCCCTTTCTGATACCACGCTTCCTTCTGAGCAATCCACCCTCCATACTATCCCTACTCCCTCACAACAGCCAGCCACCCCCACTTTACACCCTCCCACACAGCCATCCTTAGGCATAACACACTCACCAACCTCTCTCTCATCCACACCAGACCCTAAACTAGAGGAAATTATGATCGCACTGCACCAAATTAAAGCGGAGCTTCATTCGTTCAAGGTGATGTTGTCGAGACATTCATTGTGCTTCACTCCCTCAAAGACCTATAAATTACACGAGCGCCCGGACCTCATTTCATCCACCTCTAAAATGCCCCCACCCAGCTGGAAAACAGTTCCGTCCCACAACACACTAACATGCCCAATGCGCAGCACCAATCCGTTTTCGGAGAGCGATCTTCTCTCTCTTCTGCACTCTTATGAACCCTCCCTCCTCAACTCCCTTACGTCCTCTCAGAAGACCATCCCGACTCTCCCCCTCAACCCCTGCAGACCCGCTACACACAACAACAGAGGAGTCAGTGATAATAACCTAAGAAAATCCCTATCATTCAGGACCCCTCCTCTTTCCTCATTTTACCCCATCTGAAATGCACTCTGCTAAACTGTAGATCGGCCTCCAGACACGCAGCCGACATAGCTGACCTCATCATCTCTCAGGAGCTGGACATATTATTTCTAACTGAAACCTGGTTAACAGAATCCTCCACCCCTCTCCTCGACATCCTAGTACCACCCGACTACGACATCATTAGATTAGACAGAACGGACAAGAGAGGGGGTGGCATAGCCTGTATACATCGTAGCAGCATCACCATAAACAGAGCCATATCGCCTACTTTCCCATCATGTGAATACTTATGCCTGGACATTAGCTGCAATGGCAAACCAGGATGCTCACTCCACATCATCTATTGTCCTCCAGGAGACATCCTCCTCTTCATCAAACACCTCATGGACTTGATCTCTTCTAACCATGGGCGGCAAAATACCCAAATATTCCTTGGCGACTTCAATCTCCATTGGAACGACAACAATGACTCAGTGGTCAACAGCTTCAAAAACTTCCTGGATGATCTAGCCCTCATCCAATCCTGCAACAGCCCGACACACAATAAAGGCTCAACCCTTGATCTTATAATCTCCAAAATTTATGTCATCCATGTGGATTTGATCCAACCTTGTGACTGGTCGGACCATCATATTATTGCCTTCTATATCAAGGAAACCACTAAACTCAACTCAGCGCAATCCACAAAACCAAAGATCTGGAAAAGAGACTAGAAAAAACTCAACCCCAACTCACTACCCTCCTCCAGGTACAACCTGCTCCAGCCCCCTGTAGGCAACGGAAGTACTCAATAAAAATCCCAAGGGCCACACTTACCAGTGGCCCGCAATATCCTTCAAATAATAGTCAGTCGGCAACGGAGAAGGTTCAGAAGTTTTATTGGCCAAAGCAAAGAACTCTATATAGAGGAGCCTCATCGATCCTCACCCATCAGGTGCGCCGAGGAAGACTGCTGGCCCCTTGACAAAACCACACTTATATACATAACGGATTCAGCATACAAAGCCTTACAAGTGGAAAAATACCAGTTAGTCCATGGGCTCCTGGATGAGCTCATACAGTGTTCAGTTTCAGTCTCACATAAAAGGTTGCTATCTATACAGAGGAGGTCGGCAGGGTGACTCCCTTTTCGTCCCAGGGCCTGCAGGAATTTGCTTAATACTCCCTACAGCAGATGTGACCTTGGGTCTCGGCCGTAAATACAATTAACCTGTCTCTGGGCTGGTACGAACTAAATCATGAAGATGGTAGGCAAAGGAAACCACATGATCTGACACATGGTCTATCGCAACCAAGATGGCCACATTATGGTTTTCGGCCCTTTTTGTCATGCAGTAAGAAATGAAAGAAACGCTTCTTCGAAAACATATGAATAGGTGTTTACCTGATCAGAATTACCGTTATAGATACATTGTGCTAACTTTACATGGTGAGAATAAACAGAACAATTGATTTTTATCCTTCACACCTCTGACGTCCATGATCTCACCAACCACTATCTCAACGCTATGACCACGATAATTAATGAGGTAGCCCCTCTGCAACTTAAGAGAGCTCCCATTAAAGACTCCAAGACCTGGTACAATGCTCTGCTTAATGAGGACAGGCGGGCCCTCAGATCTTTGGAACGCAACTGGAGATCAGTCCCATCTGCTAACCACCTTAAACTTCTAAGGAAAAAGAGAAATGCATACTACAAAAAGATTAAGCGCACTAAAGCTGACTTCTTCAGCCATCAACTAGACCAAGCAAAAGACCATCCCAAAAAACATTTCGAATTAATAAAAAATCAATCCAAGGACGCACCCCAACGGCTACAAGACCGAGCTCGCCCACAACCACACTGTGAAGAATTCTCTACCTTCTTTAATCTGAAGACCGGCAACATCATGAAGGATCTCCTCAATGACTGATTACTACACATTGCTCCTCATACTGAAATCCCCACCTCATTTCCAACCGCTCCATGCCAACTCCCCCCTAAGCATGGCCCTAAAAACGAGGCAGCATGATCTTCCTTTGATACGTACACTGAACGCCCTGAAACCGGCCAATCACCTCATTGACCCTCTCCCTGCCAATGCAGTCAAAGACCTTTCACCTTGGCTTCTTCCACTTTGGACCAAAAACGGATTCAGCATACAAAGCCTTACAAGTGGAAAAATACCAGTTAGTCCATGGGCTCCTGGATGAGCTCATACAGTGTTCAGTTTCAGTCTCACATAAAAGGTTGCTATCTATACAGAGGAGGTCGGCAGGGTGACTCCCTTTTCGTCCCAGGGCCTGTAGGAATTTGCTTAATACTCCCTACAGCAGATGTGACCTTGGGCCTCGGCCGTAAATACAATTAACCTGTCTCTGGACTGGTATGAACTAATTCATGAAGATGGTAGACAAAGGAAACCCCATGATCTGACACATGGTCTATCGCAACCAAGATGGCCACAGTATGGTTTTCGGCCCTTTTTGTTGTGCAGTAAGAAATGAAAGAAACGCTTCTTCGAAAACATATGAATAGGTGTTTACCTGATCAGAATTACCGTTATAGATACATTGTGCTAACTTTACATGGTGCAAATAAACAGAACAATTGATTTTTATCCTTCAGATCGGCCCTTTTAGCATAATGTAGCTAACATACCAACTTAATCTTCAAAGATGCCTTCATCTATCTGCATCATGTCGTATATCTCCTTCTGTACTAACTGAGTGCCTATCTTAGCTGGGCGTGGTTTAGATTCGGGAGGGGCAAGAAGAAGTCGATTAGTACAATAAGAACAACAAGCAGGTCCACATTGTATGCAGATACAACAGGTGAAAAGGAAACCTGCTGTACCTAAAAGGATCATAAGTAATTTCCATCCCCAAGTGGCAAAGAGGCCCCAGAACCAGCTAGAAAGAGACCAGGTACCGGTATCTGTGTGAATTTCAAATGCTAAACGGTGCAGTTTTTGAATGGCTAAATGCACAGAGGGGGCGGAGTCAGGTATATACACACAGCAAGAACTGCCAATCACTCTGCATGCTCCTCCACGATCAGCTAAGATAACGTCTAAAACCATACGGTTTTGAAGCGTTACAAGCCTGGTCGCTTGAAGCTCAACAGTTATGTTAGTTAGTATTCCGGCAGTGATATTCACTACTTCCTCTACTACTCTAGATAATCTTCTGATTTCTTTGCTGGTCAAACTGGGTCCCCATATGGGCAGGACTCCTTTCATTATGTCCACAAAGTGTTGTGCAGGAGAATCGGTCTTATCAGTAGCATCGCTTTCCTAAACTCCGCCGTTCAGTGAATGGGTCTTATGATAGTCAGAAGGGGCTATATAGACTGGTGGGTATAGGAAAGACAAATACCATCTACCGGACCATCCTCTGGGAAACCATGTGTAGGCATTTTCCCCGCATACAAAATACACATTCGGAGGAGTAAGCATTGGGGGGCTGCTGGACGTTCGTAATCTGTACGTATAATTGCATTTACTAATCCCAACTGCTAAGTGACCAGTGCCATTTACACAAAAGGAAGATGACGCATTCAATACAGGGACCGGAATAACCTTATCATCTGATACATTTCGTTCCTGAAAATATTTAAAATACTCAGTGAAATTGAAAGACATAAAATCTAATACTTCATCCCTTAACCAAGTGTCATTTGCATATTCAGTATACTCATTCATGCAAGCAGTTGGGTCTAGTGTACCATCTGTACCATCTTCATTCGGAGTCAATCCCTGATGTACTTCTATATATGCTAGAATCATTTCATAATTCTTTTCTGAAAATCGGTGTTCATCAACAGTATAATGCGTATATATCATCGACAGCAACTTAAACCATGCTTCACAACTGCCTAGATATGACAAGGGCATCGAAATAAAAAGGTCATGTTTGTGCATAACCGAGGGGAGGAGGCCACAGACCCAGCAATTTGTAGCATTAGTCGAGCTATGAGTCTGGTGCAACATTTCAATAAAAGCATTCTTTACATATGTCTGACGATGTCTTTCCTTATGCGGGGCGAAAGTATGAAAATGATGCTCTTCAGGAACAGGAGTAGAGGTTACCAGGGTGTGCACAGGGTGACGACATTCTAAATAAATGAATACACCTAAACATGTCACTAGTGATATAGTTATTATAGTTATGAATACTATCTTGATACGCAAACTCCAAGCAGAAAACATAGGCATATATGGGTGCAAAGGACGTGGTGCTATAGGTTGCTCATCTTCGTGAACAAAACGAGCAAAGGGATACATTCTTGCTAAAAGTTCAAATATAATCTAATGGGAATGAGCCTACTTGCAGTCCAACCTGCCTGAGGGTGCTTCTTTCCTGTGTCCGTTTAGAGCCTCACAGGCAGACTCCTATTGTTCATAAAAAAGAAAATACCAAAAACAGAAAAATTACAAAAATTTCTCGCGTTGGGGCTGCACTTGACGCAGCTCTTACTGAAAGACTCCACCTGGGCCCCACTAATCAGTCAATGTCTCAATTTTCTTTACGAACAGAGCTTTACTGAAAGTTCCGAGCTCTCAACTGGTTCAGTCCAGTGTTCTTTGATTATACCAGGATTTACTCAAGTCTCTCTTCTCTTTCTCTAGACTGAACCTAGTATCTTTGCTTTTTGTCGGGCCGTAGGTTATAGCGAACATGACCAGGTGTTCGGGGATCAGGAAAAAGAATGGGCACAGTAGGATCAAATGAAGTACTGGAGGTGTGATCTTTCGGATCAGATGCAGCATTACCGGGAGCAGAGCTGCTAGTTGAGCCAGCTGCAGTAGGTGTTTCTGAACTCACAGCGCCTCCCTCTCGCCCGTCCCCGTCTCCTCGGGCTTCAGAAAGAGATGAATCTTCAACGAGCTGCTCACCGCCATGCACCAACCCTTCACTCTGATCCTGCTGGTCACCCGGCAATGGGAGAGGAACTCTTTTTAAATGTGACACGTGAATCCAGTGCCGCTTCCCTTCAACCTTAACAGCCGTTCTTGTAGAAAGGAGTATCTGGTGGGGTTTGGTCCATCGTGGTTCCAAACTCGATTTTCGCTGGTAGTTCCGGATCAAAACCCACTGTCCAGGTTCAAGACGATGTCCAGGACCCTCCGGGAGGGGCTGCAATACCGCTGATATCTGTTGATGAATGGAACGAAGATCTTTAGTTAATGCGTAAAGATAATCTGTCAACATTGGGTACTCAATGTCCCTAAAGGATTTCGGTCTCGGTACACCCCAGATATTAGCGGGCCTACCAAATATCACCTCATTTGGTGATATTCCAGAACGAGAGTGAGGAGTGGTTCTCACAGACAACAAGGCTAAGGGTAAGAGGTCAGGCCATTTCAACCCTGTGGTGTCTTGCAGTTTAGCCAATTTCAACTTTAGAATCCCATTATACTTTTATACCAACCCCGCTGATTGAGGGTGGCGGGCAGCGTGAAATTTCTGCCTAATGGATAAACCGCTACAAATGTGCTCGATAAGGTTGGCATTAAAATGCTTTCCGTTGTCACTCCAAATTACGCGTGGCAAACCATATCAAGGGAAAAATCCTTTACTAAAGCTTTGGCTGTGGCTAGAGCAGTATTTTCCTTGGTGGGGTATGCCTCCACCCATTTACTGAATGCACAAACCACTACTAGAACATACTTGAGATTATTTACCCGCTCTAATTGAATAAAGTCCATTTGTAACACCTCAAAGGGTAAGGTAGGAGGCGCAAAATTACCTTTCAGTACAGGGACACTACCTCCTGGATTAAGCTGTAAACAGATCATACAGTTCTGGACCAAATGTGTTGCAGTCTTATTAATATTGGTGTTATACCACACAGAATCTAGTACTGCACAAATACCTTTAACATTTATATGCCCAGGGCCGTGTGCCATGGATACTATCACATTCACAAATGCATTTGGCAGTAACCACCTGCATTTGTCTGACAGGTCGATCCAACATCCATTTTCGTCTAGTTTCCCTATCTGCTCTTGCCAATGCACTAGTTCTTCAGGGGTCGCTTCTTGTTGTATTTCTCTAACACTATCCATAGTGCTATTGAATATTTTCGTTTCTACCATTCCTCTCGATGAACTGGTTACAAACATAGAGGTGGTGTTTGACTGGGCAGTTTCTTTAGCGATTCTGTCAACAAATGAATTTCCTTTGCCTACAGCATCGATTACAGCTTTATGGGCGCTACATTTAACAACAGCAATTTCTTTTGGTAAAGTCAGGGCAGTCAACAGTCTCAGGACCAACGGGCCATTCCTTATCTTCTGGCCATGTGAAGTAAGGAAACCCCTTTCTGCCCATAACCTACCAAAGCTATGCGCTACACCGAAAGTGTATTGGCTATAGGTGTAGACATTCACTCTCAAACCTTCGCTTAACTCACAAGCTCGAAGCAAAGGCTACTAATTCGGCAGCCTGGGCAGATTGATAAGACACTTTAGCCATTTCAACTACAGTTTGGAGAGTGGTGATCGCATAGGCGGATGTGGTAGTGCCATTCGGTAACTTAAAGCATGAGCCATCGACATATAACTCCCCTTGTGGGTCAGATAAGGGAGTGTCTGTCAGGTCTATCCGTCCCTTCGTTTCTTCCTCTGTCCGAAATATACAGTCATGTATGTCCTGATTTTGCTCTTCCGAAGGGAAGGGTAGTAACGTGGCAGGATTCAGAGTGGCACATCTTTTGATAGTGATGTGGGGTGCGAACAGGGTCAATTCATACCCTGTAAGACGCGCACTAGTTAAGTGCTGCGTCTTGGTCCTGTTTAATAATACATCCACAGCGTGAGGCACCATCACTGTGAGGTCAGTATTCAGGAGGAGCCCTTCTGATTGTCGAATTGCCACCGCAACAGCCGCCGTGGCCCTTAGACAACTGGGAAGTGCTCTGGCGACATTGTGCAATACCGCCAAAAAATATGTACTAGGTTTTTGCTTACCACCAAAACCCTGTGTTAACACAGAAAGCGAGCAACCTTCCACCTCATGCATGTAGAGTGTAAAAGGCTTCCGGTAGTCAGGAGTACCAAGCACAGGAGCAGAACAAAGAGCAGACTTCAGAGAGACAAAAGCATCCTGACATTCAACAGTCCAAGGTAAAGGTTCATGCACATCCTTAGTTGTCAGATATAGTAGGGGTTTAGTCAGAAGGGAGAAGTTAGGAATCCACTGGCGACAATAAGAGGTTATGCCAAGAAAAGCGCGGACATCACGTTGCGTGCAAGGAACAGACATGTTAAATATAGTTGTTATACGATCAGGAGTTAGACGCCTACCCTCCTTCGACAGAGATGACCTAAATAAGTCACCTCCGGTCGACAATATTAAAATTTAGACAAGGATACATTATTACCATGGTTTGCCAAATGCTGCAACAATTGAACTGTAGCGTCCCGGCAACCCTGTTCGGTATCCGATGCTACCAATAGATCATCCACGTATTGTAACAGTACGTTACCATCGGGCAAAATTAGAGTATCCAATAGGGCTTTGAGTGCTTGACTATAAATACTAGGGCTTTCTGTATAGCCCTGAGGAGCGCGACAAAACCTGAAGCTGCGACCAGCTAATGAGAATCCGAAAAGATATCGGCTGTCAGGATGAATGGGGATGCTGAAGAAAGCATTTTTCAGATCAATCACAGAGAAATATCGAGCTGTAGGAGGAATCATAGTTAATATGGTGGTTATATCAGGCACCACAGGATAGTGAGGCACTACGATCTTGTTAATTTCTCGTAAATGAATCACAAAACGATATGTATCCACATAATTAGGATTGCAATCTACGGGGGCCCTTTTAAGAATAGGAAGAATGGGACTATTGCACATATTGGAGGCTGTCTCCTCCACCACCCCAGAACGGATCAGATCCTGAATAATGGACAACAAGGCTCGTTCACCTGCAGGGGCAATTTTATATTGCGGTATTTTCGGTAATCGAACATTTTGCTTCAAGGTAATTGAAATTGGGGGTATCCTCAATAAACCCACATCAGTGCCTCCGGTAGCCCAAAGGGTCTTTGGAATCTTCGCAAGTTCAGGGGGTAAGTTGTCCGTCTTAGAGAAATACTGCACCGAAGGGGCTTGGACAGTCAAATAGACACCGTCTGGGGAACAATATATATGAGCATATAACCTTTTCAATAAGTCTATGCCTAATAAATTCTCTCCACATTGCAATGTTAAAAGGAATGGCGAATCAATAGAAATAGGGCCCAGAGTGAAAGAAAGAGGTTGGGAAATGGGGCTCACCACCGGAGTTCCAGAGAAACCTACGGACACATTATTCTGGCCAGACAGAGCAGCCCCAGGGACAAGGGCATGTGAAACAGAACTGTTCATAGATCCTGTGTCAACTAGAAACTTACCCGATGCGCCCATTAAATGTGCATTAACATAAGATCCGTTCTGATCTATAGGAATTGACACACGTCCCCCACTCTGCCTTTGGCTGTCCTATGCACGAGGATAGCCCGCCAATGCATCAAAATAGTTCTGACTATTCCCACCTTGTCCAGACTCCTCCTGCCGTGTATGTCCACCCCGACTACCACCACCGCGTCCTCTCCCTTGGCCTCGCGTAGTGCTGTTTTGCGCATATAACAACGGACACTGGGAACGCCAATGTCCTTCCTGTTTACAAAATGCGCATTGGTTTATTCCTAAATCAGTTCGTCCTCCACCCGGTACTTGGCCCGCCCCTCGCGGAGCAGAGGTCGGCCCTCCCCGACCCCTTCCACGGCCTCTCTCAACCTGTTGTAACAGGAACCGCGTTTTTAACTCCTTTGCTTTCTTTTCCGTTTTATCCTTACTTTCATTCTCTCGGTGCTCATAGTATTGAGCCATGCTTAATATAATCGAAGGCGTAGACGTCGTCCAAGTACTTTCTGCTGCCTGGAGTCGGGCCGAAATTTCGGCCAGTAAATTTGTTACAAACTTATTGACAAACAAACATATACCACCCTCCTTGGATAAGTCCTGGCCACTGAAGTCAATAAAAACACCTTCAAATCTAGTGAAAAAATCCGACACACTCTCATCTTTCTTTTGTCGGCACGCTGTCAATTTATCCCAATCCACTTTTCTACGAGCGATTAACGAATGCATATTTTTTCGGGTAGCGTTAATATTTCAGCCCTGGGCTTATCTCCGGGTTTTTGATCTCTATCCCAATCTTTCAATTGATCCCATGTTCCCCCAAATTCAGTCACATGGTCTTGGTCATGTACCTGATGCCATATATCCACTGGTACTAATTGAGCAAAGAATAATTCTATACCGGCCAATGTCATTACCGCCGATGAGGCGGCTTCAGTAAGTTCTTTATAATATGCTGTAGGATTTTTCCTAGGGTCGGGCAAATGAGCTTTCAATGACAGCACTTCACTTCGTTTCCACGGGGTGTACACCCACTGTTCTTGAAAACGAGCATCTACTCGCGGGCGGGTAACCGTCCCCGTTGCATCTATTATTTCAGTAATTTCTGGATGATAAATAGGGTAGACCTCATGCATTGGGAAATGCGCGGAACCCACAGGAACAGCAGATTGTAGTCGAGTTCTATAACTAACCAACGTTCCAACATTTTTGTACACCTCTTCCGGGCTTAATTGAAATGTATGCGCATGGTCATGAATAGTACACAATATTGCCGGGTCCTTCCCCCCTGCATGAACCTGTTCCCATAATGATATCAGGCATGCAGCCATATGGTCTAACGCATGCTGTTGCATCACAGGCTCATAGTCCCTCATAGTGCTCCATATATCGGACAAAGTGTAAATAGGCTGTTGCATCCATTGTGATGCTTGTAGCGCAATGACCTCCCTTTCCTCCAATTTTAAGGCTGACCGGGTAAACAGTTTCTTGCCCTCAAGAGAACCGGGCGGATGTACCGGAGTGGAAACAGCTGGTAAAGGAGTCGCGCTCGCCGAGGAAGAGGTCAACACATGAGGAGAATGGACAGACCTGGGTGACAGCTGAAGAGTTCCAGCTGTTGCAGATGACAACAAATTGGGCAATAGGGTCATAATCTCTGTAACAGACGAGGACAACCGGGACAAATTGGTTTGAGGCGCAAGGAGGGGAGGGGCTGGAGGTGCCGACGCAGCAGGGGCTACCGTCGTCACTGCTGAAACTTGCGCAGGGGCGGCTGGACCTGCAACGGCTGATACCGGGGCATCTGGTACCGCCGGGTATAACCGTTGCAGGACATATGGGGGTGGTGAACGCAGGTCCAATAAATCTCCAATTTCATCTTCAGCGTCGGGCCGAGCCACGTAACTTTTATCGACCTGTAATCTGAACTCACGATTCACACATTCAATCCCTTCTTCTGTTTGGGCTCTGTCGTAGGCGACAGCCTTCTGAGTAACTGTTTGCCCTGCTTTAATTCTAGCTAGTTTCTCTTCTCTCATTCGCCTCCGCTTAGATTCCTTCTGCCAGGTGTTTAATGCTTCAAACATGGACTGCCTACTGCGTCTAGAAAATAACTGATCCTGCAAAAAGGCCATTTTCTTTTCATCAAAGGAACCCGTTTCAGGCCATTGCAATTCTTCATTACCTTTGGTATACTTATGCCACAAAGTATTAAACAATAGAGGAGTTATTCCGTGTTTTATGTACATGAAATGCTTGGGACTGCCTTCCGGTGGGGCAGGCTGGCTTTCGGCCAGACGAGAGCCACCAGTCCGACAACAACAACCAAAATAATTCAATTTACTGAAGCACGGCATTGTTAGTTAACAGACAAACACCAATAACGTACAAACAAATTCTTGTATCACATATAACACATATTGATTTTTTATATGACGTTTTCTGCAGTTCAGCCTCAACCTACTTATTCAAACTTGATGCATCCAAACAAACGAACCGAGCCCGTCGACTCCCGTTCGTGGAGAATTATTCAAAATACCGGACCGACAGAATCACAACGAGCAGTCTTTCCAAAAAGACTGGCAAGAGGCAGTCAGACAGGTGCGACCACGGACTGGACTACAGACCATCCTATGACCTCCTTGGTTCACCACTGAGACCATTCTGATGTGGTGCGAGCATCACCTCAGGTATGTCTCACGGCTACCCAATTACAGTCACAGGCTTTTCCGAATACAATCCGGCAATGTGTTACACACAGGTAACAACTAGGCATCTGAGCAGTGTCTCCAAATCACAAAAGATCCATGGAGTCTCTACAGTCAGTCCCTACCGGACCACCCTGCAAGACCTCCGTAATTCTCCTAGGGTACTCATGACCCCCAAAACAAAATACAGTTAACTGTTCCAAATGCACCGCTCAAAAGCGTGCGTCAAACAAACAAATTACTCACCGGGTGCACCCAGGTACGGACGTTCGTTCTCCGCTGCCAACTTCTTGGGACCAACACGGTCAGCTCCTGGGTTAAGCCCGTAGGACCCCGGTGAAGGGCTACTAGCAGCAGAGGACGTAGCCAAAGAAAAATATCGATCAGGGAGAAGGAAAAATAAAATCTGTCTCCCCCACCAGCCCGATCAGAACACCCTCAATCCTACCACCCGAATATGGGGGAGGAAGAGACCCTATCACGGGGTCCCACCAGAGTCGCCAACTGAAGTACTCAATAAAAATCCCAAGGGCCACACTTACCAGTGGCCCGCAATATCCTTCAAATAATAGTCAGTCGGCAATGGAGAAGGTTCAGAAGTTTTATTGGCCAAAGCAAAGAACTCTATATAGAGAAGCCTCATCGATCCTCACCCATCAGGTGCGCCGAGGAAGACTGCTAGCCCCTTGACAAAACCACACTTATATACATAACGGATTCAGCATACAAAGCCTTACAAGTGGAAAAATACCAGTTAGTCCATGGGCTCCTGGATGAGCTCATACAGTGTTCAGTTTCAGTCTCACATAAAAGGTTGCTATCTATACAGAGGAGGTCGGCAGGGTGACTCCCTTTTCGTCCCAGGGCCTGCAGGAATTTGCTTAATACTCCCTACAGCAGATGTGACCTTGGGCTTCGGCCGTAAATACAATTAACCTGTCTCTGGGCTGGTACGAACTAAATCATGAAGATGGTAGGCAAAGGAAACCACATGATCTGACACATGGTCTATCGCAACCAAGATGGCCACATTATGGTTTTCGGCCCTTTTTGTCATGCAGTAAGAAATGAAAGAAACGCTTCTTCGAAAACATATGAATAGGTGTTTACCTGATCAGAATTACCGTTATAGATACATTGTGCTAACTTTACATGGTGAGAATAAACAGAACAATTGATTTTTATCCTTCACACCTCTGACGTCCATGATCTCACCAACCACTATCTCAACGCTATGACCACGATAATTAATGAAGTAGCCCCTCTGCAACTTAAGAGAGCTCCCATTAAAGACTCCAAGACCTGGTACAATGCTCTGCTTAATGAGGACAGGCGGGCCCTCAGATCTTTGGAACGCAACTGGAGATCAGTCCCATCTGCTAACCACCTTAAACTTCTAAGGAAAAAGAGAAATGCATACTACAAAACGATTAAGCGCACTAAAGCTGACTTCTTCAGCCATCAACTAGACCAAGCAAAAGACCATCCCAAAAAACATTTCGAATTAATCAAAAATCAATCCAAGGACGCACCCCAACGGCTACAAGACCGAGCTCGCCCACAACCAAACTGTGAAGAATTCTCTACCTTCTTTAATCTGAAGACCGACAACATCATGAAGGATCTCCTCAATGACTGATTACTACACATTGCTCCTCATACTGAAATCCCCACCTCATTTCCAACCGCTCCATGCCAACTCCCCCCTAAGCATGGCCCTAAAAACGAGGCAGCATGGTCTTCCTTTGATACGTACACTGAACGCCCTGAAACCGGCCAGTCACCTAATTGACCCTCTCCCTGCCAATGCAGTCAAAGACCTTTCACCTTGGCTTCTTCCACTTTGGACCAAAATCATTAACAGCTCACTTCAACAAGGCTGCATCCCGGACTTCCTCAAAGTAGGTCAAGTTTCACCTATCCTAAAGAAACCCACAGCTGACCCTACGGACCTTAACAACTATTGTCCCATATCCAATATTCCCACCTTGGCCAAACTGCTGGAAAAATGTGTACACCGATAACTGACTTATCACATAGATCACTTTGACCTCCTAAAAAAACACCAATCAGGTTTCAGAGCAGGTCACAGCACAGAATCAGCCATGACACACATTATTGATGTTGCGTTACAAATCCTTGACCAGAACGGATCGTGCTTACTTATCCTGCTAGACCTTTCCTCAGCCTTTGATACGGTCAAACACCAGAAACTAATAGATCTCCTGGAGCATAGAATGGGTCTGTCAGGCACAGTGTTAAACTGGTTTACCTCCTTCCTCCATAACCGTACACAAAAATTCAAGGTCAACAACACGCTCTCCAATTCCTTACCTGTAACACCTGGGGTTCCGCAAGGGTCCTCACTTTCGCCGACCTTATTTAACTTGTTCATGGAACCTCTCACTGAAATTCTACACGCATCTATTGTACAATTTCATATGTACGCGGACGACACACAACTATATCTCAAGGTCAACTCCCTAGAAGACATTAAAGTGCTTAACTCCACACTCAGGAACACCCAGTCTTGGCTATCAGAAAATCATCTCAAACTGAACGCGCTAAAAACAGAATTCCTCCTCATAGCACCACTGGTCAAAGTCCCCTTAATGCATGACTTGATCAAACAGCTTACCGCCTTCAATGTTCAACCAACCATCGTGGACTCAGCAAAATCCTTGGGAATTACTCTTGACAGCAACCTCATGATGCAAAAACACATTAGTAACGCTAAAAAGGGAGCTCATTTCCAGATAAACACATTGAGGAAGCTGAAACTCTTCCTGCCAGTTGATGACTTCAAGCTGGCAGTACAAGCTCTAGTTATCCCTCATGTGGAGTATGGAAGTGTCTCCTTATGTGGCCTCCCAAAAGCTGCAATAGCGCCCCTAAGAGCTTCTATCAGCGCTGCAGCAAGACTCATCACTGGCTTGAAAAGAACTGCACACATTTCCCCTGACTTAAAAATCTTGAACTGGCTACCATTTGAAGCTAGAATCCACCTAAAAGTTGCGTGCATGACACATGAAGCCTTACATCATAGCACTCCCAGCTACCTCGCGCAGAAACTGACGATCTCTGGTGGTCTAAGATCCTCCAGGAGTGCTGAAAACCTTTTACTGAAACCGCAAAGGTTCAACAAGAAGAAAACTTAGAAACGATCCTTCTCAGGGATGGCGCCCAAAATATGGAACACACTTCCCCCTGAAACCAGACTGAATGCCTCTACCACATCTTTCAAAAAAGAAGTTAAAGCGTTTCTCATGGAAAAATTTACATGAGCACTATCTATTCAGGCCACGAGTTCTTTAGATCCTGTTATAATATACATTACCATGTTTAATCCTCCTACTATATTTGCACGAAATGTTGTTTTATACGACTGTTACCTGCACATTATTGTTTGTTCAACTTACAGTTGGTTGTTATGTAAAGCGCTCTGATATCCGCAAGGATCTTGTTCGCGCTCTATAAAACTTTCAAAATAAATAAATAAAATAAATCATTGCAACAAGCCATAATGTGCATAGCAGATGAATCATTCTGTGTCCATTTTCTGTACCAGACATTCACAATGAAGTCAAACAAGTTAAAGTAAGTAGGATTCTTCAAAGATATTTATGGATGATTAGAAGAACAACCGTCCGTTTGGAAGGGAGAAAGGAAAACAAATGATGATCTTAATGCAGATGGAGAAGGGAACTTGGATTGGAGTGGGAGCATCAGGGAAAACAGTCTATTTACAAGGGGAAAATAAAATATTTGTCCACAAAGATGATTCAGTCAAAAAGTCAATTATCCTTCTGGTCATCCTCTACTACTCCAATGTCCAGATCCTCCGAGTCCAATGCAGGCACATGGCTGGCCGGTGCAGGAACAGGCACCACATGGGTTTGGAACACATGAGGAGTACAGGGGAAACAGTGTGTGCCAACGGACAGGGGGAGACATTGATGGTGGTATGGGAAGGGAGTTGGGAAACAACAGACGACATTGCTGTGGCCATGAAATTGACGCTGGTAGTGAGGCTGGCCAGAGCTCGGACAATCTCCTCTCGCATCATGCGTATCTCCAGACACAACTGCAGCATGATGCAAGCAGACATATCTGGCTGACCCTCACATATCCACCTCAAGTCCTCTTGGACAGTCACAGGAGGAACAACACAGGGAGGGGCCTGGGTGGGACAGGAAGGATGTGGTGCCTCAGGTCCGGAGCCAATGTTGTGGCCGAGCTGGTAGCTACGATGAGAGGGATTGGTTGCAGGGGATGCAGCTCGAGTCCCTGATGAAATGGGGGCCTCTAGAGGTAGGGAGTGGCTGATGGCAGGCCAAGGTTGGGTATTGGTCTGCCCCGGGAACACCTCGACAGAACCTACAGGTGAATAGTCTGGGGGAGAGTAACTCTCCACCACCCCCTGGTCAGAGGTGTCGGGTTCTCCCCCCACTTCAATGTCCACAGCCTTCACCCGGGCTGTAGCACCAGAGTTGTGTTCCTGGTCAGTCCAGGTGGGCGCAATCTCCTTGCCTCCAGATGTTGAGGGTCCCTCCTCATCCTCTTCTTCCTCACTGGTAGAAAGAGGTAATAGCCGCCGGCACACTGATGGCCTCCCGCTCCGAACCTGGTCCTGCTGTTCTGCCATTTGGCCAGCTGTGCCCACTGAAATGTAAGCAAAATCATGATGTAGTGGTTGTTTTATTCAGGATGAGACACATACATAGATGAGCCAAGGTCAGACTTTGTTTTCCTCTGATCATTCTATACAGTTGCCAGTGTTTATGAGCTTACATTACGTGTATGTTCACTGTCATCTCCTGAATTGAGTCTGACATGGACATCTCATGTGAATATTTGTGGCTTACACAACTGTATTGGCCTACCCTCAACTTTGGCATTCTTGTGATCTGTGTGTCCTGTCACTCCTACATGTGCAGGTTCCAAAACCAGTCCACCAAAGGGAATCAAAGAGAGTCCAGATTTAATTGAAATTGGCCAGTGATATGGAGTTGCAGCTCTTTTATGTCTGACCAGATGTCATCTGCTATGTAGCATTGTATAGAACAAGACAAATGCCAAATGTCGGTCACACATCCACATAGGGTCTAGGCTATTTGTTTTGCTACATTGGGAGTCTAACGTTTTGATGTCCCCTCACAAAATCTGAATATCCAGTGCCACATATTGGCTTTGGTGACTGATAAGGTAGTGCAGTACACCGGTGACCAGTGCTGTGTCGTTACGACAGCTACCTGTACATGTGAAATGTCATACAAGCCACTGAGGGTAAGACGTGTGTCAGTGGACACACTTTGCAAATTTAGAAACACTTAAGAGTGAGGCAAGGATCTCAAAGTCTTTCTTGACTCCATGGCACATGATGATCTGTCTCAATTAGAACCCAAACTCAACAAATGCAATGCAAGTCACAGCATCCAATAACCTTTGGCCTGCCATGCACACACTGGACATTGTCTGTACCATTGCTCATCCAATGCACACATCAGTTATGATTCCCTTGGTTCACTGGTAGTGGTGCTGGCAGAGAAAAGTTCAACACAAATGCACAAGTGTGGCTCATTTACCCAGTTGTCATGAAGAAACTACAACTCCCAAAATGAACTCTGCCCTGTACAGTCCATATGCCACAGTGTGCCTTTTTATTCTTGATGACTGCTGCATGGACTCGAAATAGGTGAATGGAGGCATGGGACACACAATGGCACAGCACTGTCTTCACTCACATCATACCCCCAGACAAATTTTGCATATAATGCACTTACCAGGTCTCTGCTGCTTATGCTCCTCCAGCTAATCATGGAGGGTTGGCCAAGCTGCTCGCAGGACCCTCCTGTACAGTGGGGAGAGGCGAGGACGACGCACATGGTGCTGGGAAGACTGGCCCACCAGCTCCTCAGCCTTGTGCTGAGACCAGCGTTTTAGGTCCTCCCAGTGCTTGCGGCATGCCCTAGCACTCCTGGTGTGGACTCCCACTGCACTGCAGTGCTCAACGATGTTGGCCCATAGCCTGGCCCAGGCTGCATTGCTCAGCTGGTATTCAGGGTCCCCATATAGCTGAGGATATTTGGACAGCACCCCCTCAGCCAAGATGTCTAATTCCCTTTCAGTGAAAGGGGGTGCTTTCTCCTCACAACCCTCAGCCACTTTGGGGCAAATAAGTTTAATGAGAGCAGTGGGATGCCAGAGGATCTGATTTGTGATAGAGGATGACTCAGAATGAACACAAAATGGCTGTCAACAACTTCCTGTGATGTATTTCCTGTCTCCCACTTCCTGTATCATTTCCTGTATGGAATAATGTATTCCGGTTCATTTTCGGGGATTACGACCCGAAAACGTAGTTTCTGGTTCCAGAGCGGTGGGGCCGCATCCACGCATTACAGTCCGAAATCGGAAATTACGTTTTCAGGCCGTAACCTACGAAATTGGAACACATTATTTTATACAGGAAGTGGGAGACAGGAAATACATCACAGGAAATTGTTGGCAGTCTTTTTGTATTCATCCTGATCCATCCACAATCACTAATCAAATCCACTGCCATCCTGCTGTTCTGTTGTGGAAAAACCTAAAATGTCAGTGCAGGTGAGAATCATAAACATATAACAAAACGGGGAACCGACCATTTAATTACATTTTTACGTGGACTGGGGGGGCTGACACAACATCAAACCACAGTTTCATTTTCTCCTACTTTGCATTATGGTACATGTAGTCCATATGGAGTGCTCATTACAAGAGTTGTGTGTTGTGTTACGGAAAATTGGGGTGAAGCAGTGCTGTATATCACAGACACATGGTGCCTGATTCACCCATGATATCATCACTCACGTTGTGGGCCCATGAGTTGTGGGGGAGTAAAATCTGTTGAGGGCTAAGGCCTGAGAATGCAATGGTTATGCCCTTTTGTGATTAAGTGACCCATCCTCATAAGGACCAGGTAGGTCTCTCAGAACATGTATCGTTTTCATCTGCGTGTATAGATTATTTAGGGACATCCACTACACTGATCGCTGGCATGGGCACATGACCTGAGGCACGCTCAACCTTTTCACTACTGTCAACAGCTGTGATTTACATGCAGTTAGTGTGGCTTGCAAAGTAGTCTCAGGCTGGAATTTATTGACACAGTCATGTATATCCAAGTTTCATCATTGACAACAGACTGCAACACACATTTTGTCCATGACACTACAGGTTGCTCATGTGAAAAACATGGCAACGAGCTGATCACAGACTTGCATACCCTGACCTCGGTTATGTGCAATGGCCCAGTTTCCCAGATTCAGAGCTAGCCGAGGTTCCAGAGGTATGTGTAAGCCATGCGTTAAAGCAATGTTGTGCAAAACACAACAGGCTAATATGATCTTGCACACAACTTCAGGGGAGTACCGCAGCACACCACCTGTACGGTCAAGACATCGGAATTGCGACTTCAACAGACCAAAAGTGTGCTCTATGATGGCTCTAGTCCATATGTGTGCCCTATTGTACCTATGCTGAGGTACAGTGTTTGCACGCCTGTAAGGGGTGAGGAGTTGTGGGGAGAGTGCATTCCCAGCGTCGCCTGAGGAGGGAAGAAAGGGCAGTTGGTTACATTTCCCAATTTGATTTGCACAGGGCATGATCTATACTTTAGTACATTCAGTGTCTGTTGAGACCATGTATGTAGCTTTATGATTCTTATTGTACAATGGTTAATGTTAGGTGGCATTCAGACATTTCAATAACATATATTCCTCATTTTTAGTGCTTGGTACTTACCCTGTAGCCACATGTTGCCAAATTCTCCCGCAGCCATCCTCCGGGCAAGAGGTGACATGCGGAATTCCAAGCTGTCATAGGTACTGCCTGGGAATACTGCATGCACATCAATGAATCTCCCACTGGCATCACAGACAGCTTGCACATTAATGGAATACCATCGATGTCTGTTGCAGAAGACGTGTGCAATGCGGCGGGGTGGCTGAAGGGCCACATGGGTACAATCAATTGCACCCAGCACACGTGGGAAGTGAGCAATGAGATAGAAATCTCGTACTGCCCTTTGTCTCCTGGCCAGTGTATGGGCATTTGTATGTGTTTGTGGGCTCTAGCAGTGATGCATCTCAGTACCTGATGCAGGCACTACGACTGCTTGGGAAATCCCCACATGGTCACTGTAGACCCTTTGGATTCAATCAATCAATCAATCATAGGCATTTATAAAGCGCACTACTCACCCGGAGGGTCTCAAGGCGCTAGGGGGGGGGGGTTCCGCTACTGCTCGAACAACCAGGTCTTGAGCTTCTTCCTGAAGGAGAGGTGGTCTTGGGTCAGGCGTAGTTCGGTGGGGAGGGCGTTCCAAGTCTTGGCGGCCAGGTGGGAGAAGGATCTACCTCCTGTTGTCGCTCTGTGGATGCGGGGGACGGCTGCGAGGGCGAGACTGGTCGAGCGGAGGTGGCGTTTGGGAGCGTAGAAGTTGAGGCGGCTGTTGAGGTAGGTCGGGCCTTGGTTGTGTAGGGCTTTGTGTGCGTGGGTGAGGAGCCGGAAGGTGATTCTTTTGTTGATCGGGAGCCAGTGCAGGTCTCTCAGGTGTCTGGAGATGTGAGTTCGTCTGGGGACGTCGAGGATGAGTCTCGCCGAGGCGTTCTGGATCCGCTGGAGTCTCTTCTGGAGCTTGGCGGTGGTACCGGCGTAGAGGGCGTTGCCGTAGTCCAGTCGACTGGTGACGAGGGCCTGGGTGACTGTTTTCCTGGTCTCGGTGGGGATCCACCGGAAGATCTTACGTAGCATGCGCAGGATGTTGAAACAGGACGAGGAGACGGCGTTGACTTGTCTGGTCATGGAGAGGGAGGAGTCCAGGATGAAGCCCAGGTTGCGTGCGTGGTCTGTCGGTTTGGGTGCGTTGCCCAGGGCAGGGGGCCACCAGGAGTCGTCCCAGGCGGAGGGTGAGGAGCCCAGGATGAGGACTTCCATCTTGTCTGTGTTCAGTTTCAGGCGGCTGGTCGTCATCCACTCGGCCACGTTTTTCATCCCTTCGTGTAGGTTGGCTCTGGCGGTGGCGGGGTCGTTGGTCAGGGAGAGGATCAGCTGGGTGTCATCGGCGTAGGAGATGATGTTCAGGTTGTGTTGGTGTGCGATGGCCGCAAGGGGGCTCATGTAGACATTGAAGAGGGTGGGGCTGAGCGAGGAGCCCTGAGGGACGCCGCAGGTGACTTCCGTGGCTTCTGATCTGAACGGGGGCAGGCGGACTCTCTGTGTCCTTCCGGTGAGGAAGGAGATGATCCATTCCAGTGCCTTCTCCTTGATCCCGACGTTGCTGAGGCGCTGCACTAGGGTGCGGTGGCAGACAGTGTCGAATGCCGCGGAGAGGTCCAGGAGGATGAGGGCCGCTGTTTCTCCGTTGTCCAGCAGGGTTCGGATGTCGTCTGTGGCAGCGATGAGGGCGGTCTCGGTGCTGTGGTTGGCCCGGAAGCCTGACTGGGAAGGGTCGAGGGAACCAGTCGTCTCGAGGAAGGCTGCCAGTTGCTTGTTGATGGTCTTCTCGATGACTTTGGCTGGAAACGGGAGGAGCGAGATGGGGCGGTAGTTCTTGAGTTCGGTGGGGTCCGCCGTTGGTTTCTTTAGTAGAGCGCTGAGTTCGGCGTGCTTCCAGCTCTCAGGGAAGGTGGCGGTGTTGAGGGAGGTGTTGATGATGTCCCGCAGGTGGGGTGCGATGACAGCGTCGGCCTTGTTGAAGATGTGGTGAGGGCAGGGGTCGGTTGGGGAACCGGAGTGGATGGAGTTCATCGTGCTGATGGTGTCTTCGAGGTTGATCGGTGTCCAGGCGTTGAGGGTGGTGGTGGGGGGCGTTGGTTTGGTCGTGGGGAGCGTTGGTTGTGTTCTGAAGCTGTTGTGTATGTCAGCGATCTTGTTGTGGAAGTAGGAGGCGAGGGAGTTGCAGAGGTCTTGCGATGGGGTGATGTCGTTGGTTCCGGCGTTGGGGTTGGAGAGCTCTGTGACGATGTTGAAGAGTTCCTTGCTGTTGTGTGCGTTGTTGTCCAACCGGTCCTTGAATGCGGTTTTCTTGGTGGCGTGGATCAGTTGATGGTGCCTTCGGGTGGCGAGCTTGAGGGTGGTCATGTTGTCCGGCGTTGGGTCTCTTCTCCATGCTTTCTCGAGGGCTCGGCAGTTCTTCTTGGAGCTCTTGAGTTCGTCGGTGAACCAAGGGGCCTTCTTGCTTCCGGGTCTGCTGGGTGGGGTCCTCAGAGGGGCGAGCTCGTCCGCGCAGGTGGAGATCCATTTCGTGAGGTTGTCGGCGGCTTGGCTGGGGTTCGGTGAGCTGGCGGGAGGGTGCTGGCTCAGGGATGTGGTGAGTTGTTCGGCTGTGATCTTGTTCCAGCTTCTTCGTGCGGCCTGTTGCTGGTGGTGGTGGACCGTGGTTCTTTTGAAGGTGAAGTGGATGCAGCTGTGGTCCGTCCAGTGGAGTCCAGTGGCGTGGCTGAAGGAGATGTCTTTGCTGGACGAGAAGATGGCGTTGAGTGTGTGTCCGGCGAGGTGGGTGGGGGTGGTCACCAGCTGCTTGAGTCCGAGGGTGGCGAGGTTGTCAAGCAGGGTGGTGGTGTTGCGGTCGTTGTTGTTCTCCAGGTGGAAGTTGATGTCCCCGAGGAGGATGTAGTCGGCCGAGGGGAGGGCGTGCGGGCTGATGAAGTCGGCGATGTCTTCGCTGAATTGAGTGCGTGGTCCCGGGGGTCGGTAGATCAGGGTGCCTCTGAGGGTGGTCTTGGGGTCGGTGTGGATCTGGAAGTGCAGGTGTTCGGCGGATGTCAGGGTGTTGTCGGCGTTGGTCGAGATACGGATGGTGTCTCTGTGGATGATGGCGATGCCTCCTCCAGTCTGGTTGTCGCGGTCTCTCCGGATGATCTTGTAGCCCTCTGGGACGGCGATGGCGATGTCGGGCGCTTGACCCATTGGCAAAGAAATGGAGAGCAGAAAGGATCTTGAGATATGCTGGTATGGCATGGGAGCAGCAGGTCACAGAGCCAAGCTCCTGCTCCCACTCACATACCATCTCCAAGATGACTTCTGGAGGGAAACGGTACCTGGCCCTGACATCTTGGCTGGACATTCCAAATAGGTTGATCCTCTGTCTGAAGATCCTCTCTGCTCTTCTCCTCCTCCTCCTCAACTAGTTTTGCCGCATGGCAAGGGGCAGAGCAACAAACACATTCAGCGACATGTTAAAAGGGTTTGTGTGTGTCTGCTCTGCATTCACACATGCTGCAGGGCTGGGATTGGCTGCAGTGTGTCAGCTAATGCATGGTGGGGGATGGTAGGTACTTGGACAGGTGTTTACCCTTGAGGAAAATGATCAACGGCCACAGTGCGTGTATTGTGGTCCAGAATTCTGTCCCGAGAGCGGAGATTCCGGCCCAGGAGTGGAAATTCCGGCTCGGGAGTGGAATTTCCGCTCCAGGTGCGGGAATTCGGCCCGAGCCCGGACGTAAAGTTAGTAGTCGTAAATCCATTCTGTGAATACCAAAAGTAGTAAGTGTATTCTGTGAATACCAAATAGCAAGTGCCTTCTATGAATACCAAAAGTAGTAAGTACGTTTTGTGAATACCAAAATGGTAGTACATTTAGGATTTTGTCTTAAGTTAGTTCTGTGAATCGTGCCCGGTGTAATTTGGGCAAGAGAAAAGAAGAAAAATATGTATAAAATTCCATGGTAAAACCATCAGGTCCTGGTGCTTTGCCACGTTTTATGAAACGAATAGCATTAGAGAAATCCTGATTTGAATATTCTCTTCCAATATAGAAAAGTCAATGTCATGATATATGGGTGAAGGAATGAATGATAAATTATGAAGAGGATCTTGGGAATCAGATTGATGTTCCGGGGTATAAATGTCCTGATAATACTTTGTAAAATCCAAAAGTATATCTTAATTTTTATGTGTAATCCGATTAGTGGAAGTTAAAATAGAATCAATGTTAGTACTTTCTTTTTTGATTTTAAGACAATTGCCAAGACGTTTCTCCGCTTTATTCTGATCCTCATAATATTTTGCACTGGATTTGAGTAGATAAGAGTTGCCATTTTCTGTAGAAAGTGTATAAAATTAAAATTTAGCAGTCATCAGATCATTCAAAATGTGTTTAGAGTGAGAAAGTGTTCTAGATGTTTGATAGATGAGTTAAGTACTTTTACTTTCTTGGCAGCCAATTTCCGCTTCTGGGAAACAAAATTGATAATAAAATCTCTGGAAGCGGCCTTGAAAGCATCCCAAATAATCTGAGGAGACAGATCAGGAGATTAATATTCTTTAAAAAATGTGTTAGCAAATTGTTTAAAAGTGTGTGTAAGCTTCAGATCTAGCAGAAGAGAATTATTAAATCTCCACCGTCTAGTTCCCGGAATAGGTGGAAGGAGCTCCAAATCCAAGGTGACTGGTGCGTGATTAGAAATCAATATGTATCCTATATCAGAATTGATAACATGTTGAGTAAGAGCGTTAGAAATAAATACATAATGTATTCATGATTGGGAAAAATGAACAGGGGAAAAGAAAGTGTACTCTTGAAGTGCAGGATTGCACAATCTCCCTGCATCAACAAGAAAGCGTTGAGATATTATTGATTTAAACCTGGAATGGATTTGTGAAGATATAAATTTAGTTTTGGAGTGCCTGCCTAGAATGGGATCATAACTAGTATTTTGCGAAAACAATATTAATATAGTAAAACATAACCCTGAAAGTGTAGTAACAAATCACAATAGATTGCATATAAAGCAAAAATTAAAGTCAGAGAAAAAGAAAGAGAGGAAGGGAGACTAGAAGACAAAGACAGAAACAGAAGAGTTGAAAAAACAGAAGGAGGGTGGGAAGGATGACTAAAGAGAGATAAGAACCTGATAAAAAACCTTCCGTAGAGAGAAAATAGAAGGAGAAGAAATAAAGAAACAGGGCAAAAAAGAAAGAAAGAAAGAAAAAACATATACAAAATACAAAAAATGACATGCCAGAAAAAGCACACTAAATTCGGGGTGGTGCAGCCATATAAGGGAAACGGTAGAACAACTGGAGCTCTTGAAACGGACACGGGAGGAAGGAGGTACATCATCAGATGTACAGAGAGTCACATGCATGACTTATGAACAGGGCTGTACCGAATAAAAGAAGGAGAAACAAGTTATACAGATGTTAACAAAGACAGTACATGAAACACTTAACAAGGAATGTATTAAACACTGACAAGAGTTACTTAAATAAGTTATTAAACAGCGGCTTTAATAATTTCCACATCTTCCTGTCTACTATTGCCCAAAAATTGTTGAATAAGATAAGGATCCTCATAAAAAGTGGTCTTATTTTTACATAAGGAACCTTAAAAAGGCAGGGCTGACCGCTGTTGCCTTAGCATAGTCTTTGCAAAAGAAAAGAGTAGAGCCATGCCAGGAGATTCTACCTTTGACCTTGACTGCTTGTATGACTTATAACATATCTGTGTATTCTATAAAACACAAATAACTCCTCTTGGTTTACTCGATGTAGACTCAGATTGTGAAACATGACCTAAGCGATGAGCCAGCTGAATGTTCAGTTGTGGAGTTTCAGGGAGATCCAGATGTTTCAGAAGAAAGGATTAAAAATAGGAGAGAGGATTAGAGTCCTCAACTACCTCTACTGAACCATAAATGCCTACAATAGTGTGCCCTTTTTTACGATTTTCAAGGTTTTCAATCTGCTTTTGAAGATGTGGGATCTGAGTCTGCATAGAGGGGACCTGACTGGCGACAGAATGAAAAGACTCCACTTTATCCTCTAATTGAACAACCCTGCTCTCCCTGTGTGAGCATTTATCATCCAACTGTTTAAGACGATTATTAGTCTCTTCCATGTATGGCTTACGTGCCCGGATTTCCTCAAGAATTAGTTCCATGGAAATTGGAGGAGGAGATATAGTTGGTGAAGGAGGGTCTTTTTTATGATTCTTTTCCCAGATGAAAGCACTGATGTGCCAGATAGCTTGGATGCAATTTTGGAGGTAGCAAGTGGTATACAGGATGTCGGGACACCTGTTATTATACCTTCCTAGGAATCCGCCATGTTATCTTGAAGAATGCAAAAAGGAATAAAGTCAACTACAGATGGAGAGGAAGTGTTGACAGAACGACAAGCAGACTTTGTTCTCCTCATACACAGATAGCACAAAAGCAGCACGCAGCCAGAATAAGAATAGAACCTGACGGGATGCACAGCAATACAGCTTAAATGATAGTATTCACCTTGTGTTCAAGAAATTTCAGTCACAAGGAAGACTGAGTAAGGCATTATCTGAAAGCACCAGGAGGACCCCAATAATAATATATGATACTTTGAGACCACTGAAGAGGTATAGAACTTGCAAATTCTAGTGCAAGAATTGCACTCATCCACTAAAACAACCAGGAACCCAACAAAAAATTAGTGCCTCATAATAACAAGCATTAGCATAGCCAATAGGTCTCGCTTTTGGGACCTTCTAAGCATTTAATTATGCAGCACAATATCCTTGGTGCAACCACATCAACTGTTGCGTGGCTTAACACTTATAAGTTCCCAAAGGCGAGACCTAGTGGCTATGCCAATGCTTGGGGTGGTTGTGTGTGTGGTTGTATGTGTGGTTGTGTGTGGTTGTGTGTGTTTTTGTGGTTGTGTGTGTGTGATTGTGTGTGTGGAGTTGTATGTGTGTGTGGTTGTGTGGGTGTGGTTGTGTGTCTGTGGTGTGTGTGTGGTTGTGTGTGTGGTTGTGTGTGTGGTTGCGTGTGTGGGTGTGGGTGTGGTTGTGGGTACGGGTGCGGTTGTGGGTGTGGGTGGATGTGTGGTTGGGTGTGGATGTGTGTGTGGTTGTGTGTGTGTGGTTGTGTGTGTGTGGTTGTGGTTGTGTGTGTATGTGGTTGTGTGTGGTTGTGTGTGTGTGGTTTGTGTGTGTGGTGTGTGTGGTTGTGTGCTTGTGTGTGGTTGTGTGGTTGTGTGTGTGCGGTTGTGTGTGTGGTTGTGTGTGTGGTTGTGTGTGTGGTTGTATGTGTGGTTGTGTGTGTGGTTGTGTGTGTGTGTGTGTGGGTTTGTGTTACTATCCTTGTGGGGACTTGAGTGTGATAACACACTCACGCTGTGGGGATTTGATTGCACTGTGGGGACCTGAACCCAGGTCCCCACAAGGCAATGTATTCTAAATGATAAAGAATGACTCCAGGAACATATGTGCCAATTTTTACAACATTTTAAAAAATTACCTTGTGGGGACCTGTGTTTCATGAAGTGTGTTTATATTTTGCTCAGGTCTGCCCCTGTAGACAGGAGACGATACTGCAGGCTTAAACACACTTTGCATTTAAACACACTTTGCTTAGCAGAAACACACTTTAGCAGTAGAACACAAACGCTTTAAAAGTAAAAGCTGCATGTTTATCGTAATATTTATCATTCAAATTAACCTTTTCTCTATTTATTAATATAAAACTTCATTGCCTTGTAGCTATTGAATTTAAACTATTTGGATCTAAAAATTGTTGGTGGTTTTACAGGATTCCTAAAAGCAATTTGGGTCTTCATTAGGGACATTTGATCCTTACCTACAATTAAAGAATAAATATGTAATACAATGCGATACAATATAAGCTGATTTGCTTGCTTTTGGCAAGTAACCTAGGGCCATCAATGGCAATTGTTACAGTTTAATGCTTATACCAAAAATGCAGAGCCTTTATATTGCTTTGCCTTTGTTTAAATTTTACCATGCAACATGGAATATGTTCTTTTATATTATGGTTACATGAGGAGTGAGAGAATAGCATTTTGTGGTAAAGGCTACATTTTTTCAGGCTGCTAACTGAAGCAATGTTATACCCTCCTAGCAGTAACCTTGAAGCACTTTGGATGAGATACATAGAAGGATTCAATTAGTGGTGTAGTGAATCACTACTTTAGCAGCAAAGGGCCATATGTAGGTAAATCTCAAATACTGATTTCTTAATAGCGAATTTTACCGATTCGCTATTAAGAAATCGGTATTTCCTATGTAACTAAGGATTCGGTAAAAAATACCGAATCCTTAATATTCCTTATTACCGAATCGGTAATTGAGATTCGGTAATAAGGAATACCTACCCATTCATTTCTATGGGCTTGGAGGCCCGTAGTAATGAATGTGAAGACATTCACTATTAGCGATTCGGTATTACCGAATCGCTAATAGCGGGAGCACTTTCAAGGGTGCCAGGGTGTCAAAAGGACACCCTGTTGCACCCCTGAAATGTGCATGTGTGCACATGTGGCACACATACATGCCCTAAGGGCATGAATGTGTGCCACATGGCACTTAACAAAAAACAAAAAAGTAAATTTTTAAAGGAAATTGGTAATTACCACCAATTTGAAGTTGGTGGTAATTACCGATTTCTTAAGGCCCAAAAGCACTCTTTAATGTGCTTCCTACATTGCATTTAAGGAATCGGTATTACCGATTCCTTCCTTAAATGCAAGAGCAATAAGGAATCGGTATTTACCGATTCCTTATTTACAGATTCCTTACCTACATTAGGAATGGCTAAATACTGGTCGGTAACGCTGAAATTTACCGAATTTTGGCATTACCGACCGGTATTTAGCCACCTACATCTGGCCCTAAGTCGGGTGGGGTTCTTTATGGGTCTCTTATGTCTGCAACTCGGCAGGCAAAACTTCATAATTAACGCAAAAATGGAATATAGGATCAATAGAAGAGCAAGCAGGAGCATGGAATAACGAAAGGTGGGAAAATAGAAAAGGGAAAGAAAGAAGGAATGAATATTGAACGAAAGGAAGGGTAAATAGAATGCTGGATGGATGAATGGGTGAATGAATAGATGGATGAGTGGGTGAAAGGATGAGTAAAAGCATAGATGAATGAACAGCTTTACAGAATAAATGGATGGGTGAATGAATGAATAGATGGATGGGTGTGTGTGGTTGTGGTTGTGTGTGTGGTTGTGGTTGTGTGTGTGGTTGTGTGTGTGTTTGGGTGTGGTTGTGTGTGGTTGTGGTTGAGTGTGTGTATGTGGTTGTGGTTGTGTGTGTGTGTGTGTGGTTGTGTGTGTGGTTGTGTGTGTGGTGTGTGGTTGTGTGTGTGGTTGTGTGTGTGTGGTTGTGGTTGTGTGTGTGTGTGTGTGTGGTTGTGTGTGTGTGTGTGGTTGTGTGTGTGGCTGTGTGTGTTGTGTATATGGATATAGTTGTGTGTGTGGTTGTGTGTGTGGTTGTGTGTGTGTGGTTGTGTGTGGTTGTGGGTGTGGGTGTGGGTGTGGTTGGGTGGGGTTGTGGCTGTGTGTGTGTGTGGTTGTGGGTGTGGTTGTGGGTGTGGTTGTTTGTGTGGTTGTGTGTGTGTGGTTGTGTGTGTGGTTGGGTGTGGTTGTGTGTGGTTGTGTGTGTGGTTGTGTGTGGTTGTGTGTAGTTGTGTGTGTGTGGTTGTGTGTGTGGTTGTGGTTGTGTGTGGTTGTGGGGTTGTGTGTGGTTGTGTGTGTGGTTGTGGTTGTGTGTGTATGTGGTTGTGTGTGTGGTTGTGTGTGTGGTTGTGTGGTTGCGCATGTGGTTGTGTGTGTGGTTGTGTGTGTGGTTGTGGTTGTGTGTGTGGTTGTGTGTGGGGTTGTGTGTGTGGTTGTGTGTGGTTTGTGTGTGTGTGGTTGTGGTTGTGTGTGTGATTGTTGGTTGTTGTGTGTGTGTGTGTGTGGCTGTGTGTATGTGTGTGGTTGTGTGTGTGTGTGTGTGTGGTTGTGTGTGTGTGTGGTTGTGCATGTGGTTGTGGTTGTGTGTGGTCGTGGTTGTGTGTATGATTGTGTGCGTGGTTGTGGTTTTGTGTGTGACAGTAATACTAAAAGCATATCAAAATAAAGGAACACAAACATCGAGTTTGTGGAAAGAGAAAGCACATTGTAAGTCAAACGGGCGCAGCAAAGTATTAACACAACAACATGTTCTTTGATGTTTGATGTTCTTTGAACGAGAGAGAACATCAAAGGGGCGACGCGAGAGAACATCAAAGGGGCGCCGCGAAAGTGATCTCGGGCAAAAGTGAAAGTGATCGCAGACGCTTAATGAGCATGATGAGGTTTGCCATATGGTGCCTCTGCTCCTAAGCGCGCGCCCGCGCACATGCACTGAAATTCTCACCAGACCAGCGCATGCGCTGGGTCAGGCGAGACCTAAAAAGGACATGTTGCTAATTATCTTTGAGGAGAAACATCCTCGCTGTAAAAAACAAAATGGCGGACGCGAGCCCTGAGGGAATCGCGTCAGCTTCAAGAAATGTAAAATGCGTTTTCCCGCTTACCGCAGAGGTTGCTTTAACCCAGGAAAACTAATGCCGACAATTTCATCTTCAATGCGGTTCCTTTCTGCATGATATGAAAAGGGCCTTCCGTAGGAGGAAGTTAAAACCTCCTGTGTCGCCTCACAGCTCAGAGACAAGCGACCATTCTGCTGGCGTCCAAGCCACGCCCCCTCCAGCCTCTCTGACTCCTGACCTGAGCCCTTAGCCTTGTGTGCTCTGTGCTGTCTTTATGACCTGATAAATGGCTTACAGTCTACATAAACTGGTTTGGTGCAGGTGATGTAGCGCCTAAAGGTTTGAAATTTGAAGGGGTGCATCATATTCACTGTTAGTTGGCACCCGCATATAATCAATGTATATTTAGATGTGTCGTGCGAAATGTATTAAGAAATGTATCAGCTATATCGCAACATAGAAGTGTTAGAAATGGGAAAACATATTGTGGATGTATTCAGTAAAATGCATGATGATTAGTTTTCGTTCAATGAAATGTATTAGGTTAAACGTGTGACATGATTAAAATTACTTATGTAGGTCGCCTATTCATGTATGTGAAAGTAAAAGTACTAATGCTTAGAATGTGATTTAATAGCGTGTTTAACTGAGTAGAGGCCCGAATGCAAATATATCGCTGAGAAGAAAGGCCTGTTATTTCCTTATGTTAGCTGAATGCGGTAGGCCGCAAATGATTTATTCTGCTAGAGATTTTGGGCTGCAGTAAATTGTAAAGTTAAAAGATGCGAAGTATTTCTCCGTCCCATGATCTCACCGCAGGTGCAAGGACAGTTGGTTCGTTAGTAGAAAAGGTCTTTGTCTAAGAGTTGAATTATGGGGGAAGCCAGACATGGGAGTACTTTGGAATGTGCCAATCGCAACTCCCAGCGTGGACGGTGTCTGGGACCCAAGGCCAAGCTGATGGACGATGGAGGATGGACAGCTCAGGATGGAAAATTACTGGAAGAAGACCTGGTCGAGGAGGTGTGCCGGAGGGCGTGTTCTATGATTTGGGGTTTTGTATTAGGGACAGCACCCCGTGGGTTGAGCAGAATAGAATAGACCAGAGCAGAGAGAAGGGGTGGGCGAGGAGCTAGAAGGAACTCTTTAGGTCGAGCTCTCACTAAGTGAAGACTTCTTAGGGAGTTTCACTTGTGACACCTTTTCATGATTTCTTGGGTCTTAAGGGAATGCTAAGTAGGGATGTCATCTAGCATAGAGTAGGGACAGAGATGCTTTTGTTTAATGATTCTTAATATTGACATTGGCTTGGTAGTTATCTACCTCATGCTTTTAGAATTTGTACTTTTGTTCATATTTAGTCGAATGCGGATTCTTCGTAGAGTAGCAGTTGTGTTAGTGCCTATTTACCTGTTGTGCCTTGTACTGAGGTGCCTATATCTGCAGATGTTTTTGTTGATAATAAAATCCCGAGAGCAATAGAGATTGAGTTTCGAGTCCTTAATTATGTTAAATTGCGGAAAGTATTCTCTGATAATTGTGTTTTCTCCCTCCACGCTATTGGGCAAGTAAAAAGGTTCAATCGACCAGAGTGGGTTCTTGGAGACTAATAGAAACAAGAAAATTGGGCCCCAGCACAGGCGCATTCAGGAATGCAAGCATTAGAATGTTTATCCCTTGCTGTCTCACTCTGTCCAGTCCGACAAATCACTATGACGTGTATTTCCTCTGTAGATTTAATGTGTTAAGATATATCAATAAATAAATAATCTGTGGGGCACTCAGAATTGTTATCTCAAAGTCTGTAATGAAGGTCTGGGGTAATACTGAGTCTGCAGCTACCGACGTCATTATCATATGAAATGTATTTTCTGATGTCATGACTACATGTTTATTATTGCTTTATTAACCTCCTTGCTGTCTCAAATTTGCTAGTATATGCACCATTTCCTACTTCTTTGTCAAAATGTTCTTGGGGGAAGAACAACCCCGAAGTCACCCTTCTTACAGTCAGACTCGCTCGCTATCTGCGCTCGCCACCGGGCACTCATCCAGAACTTTTACGCCGCACCACTTTCAAATGTCACCAGCCGCCACTGGGGATGACAAGTTTGAATAATAGTGCTTCTTTTTTGTCTCACTTTAAAAGGTGTTTGTTCAACTTAATCTTTAATATTCAACACAAGAAGCGTTGTGTGACCTTTGTAGGGTCCAAAGGGCACCCATGGCGCATATCACGCAATTCAAGTTGTTTGCTACGGACATTCGCTGTCATAACTTTCCCAGCACTTTCTTGTGCGCTTTATTAAACAATGATATTGCAGCAGGTGCTGCTGGATAAAAACAGCTAAAGAAAAGAAAATAGTACTAAAATCAGCCTTGAAATTCTTACATTTTATTCACTGAAGACCTGATACTGAAATATAGAAAATATTATCTTAAAACATGAAGCTACAGCTCCTCGAAGGGATAAAACGCTCTCAAGTTTATAAAAGCGTTTAATCTTCGGCACTTTTTTCAGATCAAACAGCAGTTCTCTTCCAACATGTAGTCAATGCTTAAACAAACCAGCGAAGGTTTTCTGCTTTGATAGTAGAGACTAACCCCGGCTGTACCGTTATCTCTTCACCCTCCTCCATTCGCCTCTACTCGGGCCCCGCTCACGACAGAGGAAATCAGAGATATGTGATGAAGGTAACTTCCTCTTTAACAAAGTACAGAGACCTGCACATTTGACCTACATTATAGTTGATGTTTAAAAAACACATGTAACTCATTTGACAACTGAACTTTATTGTCCGTGTAGATAACTTTTTCTCCAGTTTCCTTTGGCATGTTGTCAGAGTCACTCTTTGCTGACAGAGACGGGCCTGTCATGCAAACTTCAGACTCGCCAGTGACCAGTAGGAGATCCGTTTTGGACATTGCTGACGCCGGAAAGGTAGGGCCACATTGTGGCTCGGGGCTGGACCTCCCCTCCCCTGAAAGCTACGTCACTGACAGGCAACTGATTAATCCCCACCTTTCCTTACAGTAGTTCTGATGTCCCTATTACGAAGTTCTCCTCTGTTAAGTAGCTCTCAAGTTCTCCGTCTGACGGTGCTATTTTACTTGCGTTGTAATAATTTCAATTGTAGATTTGTTATGGATAAAAAAATTACAAGTATCACAGTTCAAAGGAAAAACTGAATTGGCTGAGCTGCACATACTTGACAGTAAAAGGATGGTGCTGAAAAGGCAACATTCATAATTAGTGACTGGTGTTCACTGTGTTGCAGGTTCCAGTCCCCTTTGGTGAGGCCTCGAGCTAACTTTCCCCAGGAAGCGGGGATTTTGGTCGATGTCGAAGAAAGACTTCACCCAAAGAACCTCACAATGGCGCCAGCTGATGGTGTGAGGAAAGAGGATAACCATGCCATGTGCAGTAACCCTCTACCTGCCCTGCAAGGACAGTCTTCCTCCTATTGGGGAAAATGCTTTTGGAAAAATTATCAGCTTGTTCCAGCGAACTTCTCAGAAGAAGCTAAGCAGCTGGTGCTCTTGGGGGCACCAATGGTAAGGATGAAATATTCAGTTATTTACGGCCAAGTAATACCTGCATGTGATAAAAACTTTACAAGCCTAATTTAGAATTAGGTGGGAATAGAAAGATCTAAAGCAGTCCAGCATGCAAATTGTTTTAGCCTTAAGTAGAATGAGTTACTGTGGTATTGTGCTTGGCAACCAAATGATGCTCCACGGAAGAGGGGTAAAGGAGTGAACATGAATGTATCTGCCTGTGAGCTGGAAGGATGGAATAAGAGACTGGTCACTTGAACATCTGTTAAGAATTATGTATGTGGGTGGTTCCGGGAATGGGTTTCTAGGGGTCCTGGGCCAGAGATTCCATAAGGTCGGGTGGCGCAGTAAACATTAAGATATGACCTGGCTTGTGGCAGTGAAGTTGCTAGAGTCGGGCTAGATGAGGCCTCTGCCACAGCTCTTTTTGACCTGGACCCCACCGCCGCAGCTGTTCAATGTGCCACCACGCAACACAGAAAAAAAACACACACTGCACCTTGCCTGGCACAATATACAAGCACACGTGCACACCGCACACTCTTTACAAGTGCCCTTTACAGGGGGCTCCACCAGTTTGTTCTGTGGCTCAGTGTGTGCCCCTCTTAGAAATTACTTCTAGAAACACCACTGCTTTGTTAGGGGAATAGAAAGGAATAGGATATTTCCACCTCAAGACTGCTGACCGAAGAATGTGGCCTGGCTGGTGTCGGAACCTGTGTAATTAACAGGTAACTGGGTTGTCACGGCTGGCAACCCAATATGTTACCTAAAGAAAGGAGGAAGGAACTCAACCACTTAACACTACAATGTGCGTATGCATTGGAATGAGGGAAAGAACATTTTGCGAGTACCCCAGATCATGCACTGTTGGGGAAGATGATCAATGGGATTTTTTCATGTTTTGAAGTTTTGTAAACATAATGCATTGAAAACAGATTGATGCAATACCTCTGGTCAGAACGTGGTAGGATTAAAATTTCACTTTACATGCGTTGTTATGTACACTCTTCAAAGAAAGCAATGGCATATTCTGCATACTAGAGAATGTTTCAATGATACAAGGTGGGAAGTACAGGCATATTTTGGCTATAAGTCTTAAAGTAATAGCTACAGGAAGCAGACAATAAAAGGCTCCATCACATGGTACACTCAGTACTAACCTTTTCAGCCAGTATATGTAATAAGGACATAATCGTCTCATCAACGGCACTAGTAATAATGCCCCTATCAGGCAGTAGGCACTAAGAGTTTAGTGATAGAATGGGTCAGTATGGCACCGAACAACAGGGATTAGAGTAATGGCCCCATCAGGCACTGGGGATACTAATATACTCATTTGGGGCAGTAAAGTTAATAAAGATAAAATTAGACAATATTCCTGATACGGTTTAATTCACCATTATATTTATGTTTTTTTAAAGTTTCAAATAGTTTTATTGAAATGAAAATAAGGTGAATATACAAAGTATACAATGCAGAACTTACAACCTCACATTTCAATCTTGTTATTTACAAGCAAAGGAAATTGATGGATAATACAGAAGTAAAACATAATAGAAAGCAATATACATTAAATAAAACATATATGCACTGTAAGAAGTATTGAAGAAACTTATGGAACTACTAGGGAAATCAGGGTGGTTTGGGAACCTCCTGTTGAAATGGTTTTGGTAAAGAACATCACCTGGCATTGTCATCAATAAATGTCGTAACAGGTGACCACAAATCAATACGCTTTGTAGCCCTTTGGGGTGGGTTTACAAAGGCAGTATCCAGCCTATGAGTATGACAGACAGTGTAACATCAAGCTCTATATGAAATCTTCGAAAAGTCTTTCCAATTAACAGCAATTTGTTGAAAAGCAATCGCTAATAATAAATCAATAATCTTGACATTAAGTGAAACCCCATCCCATATAGAAGAGATGCTACCCAAAAAAATATGAATAACAGAAAAAGGATATGAGATTTTATATATCAAGTTAATTTGTGACCATACGTGCTTCCAAAAAGTTTGCACTTTTGGACAAATGAATAACATATGAAACAGGTCAGCATTGGGGGAGAGGCATGTCCAACATGTGTCCGGGATGGCTGGAAAGCGTTTACATAAAATGGCTGGTGTGAGTAAAAGTCTGTTATAAACAAAGAATAGTGTTTGTGTGGTGTTTGCTGTTCTAGAGGCTTTACGGATTTTAGACCAGATTGCTTTCAAAAGTGAGAGTGACCAGCATACCGCAAAATCTTTTTCCTAGGCCTCTTCACTTTTTGTTTTCCGTCTATCAAAGTTAATGCCTTGTAGGTATTTGTAAATAGTAGAGGCTTTGGGGTTAGTCATTAAAAGGGCATGAAGTCGTAAGGAGGGCTCTGAATTATTAGAGGAAGTAGACACGTCAGGGATACGGAAATATACTTCTTATACAGCTTGCTTAAGTATATTATATTTATGTAAAAAGGAAGTCGGTAAGTTGAATATCTGCTTAAGTGGAACAAAAAGGATGAATTCTGAATTTAAGAATAATTGATGAATCCATAGCAAACCCCTATCTCTCCAAGTCCTCCAATAAAAGGGTCTATTATGGATTAATAATTCTTTGTTATGTCAGATTGGGGAATTTAAAAAGGAATTCTTAGAATCGAGAGTAGTTTGAGAAGGTATATCAAGCAATTTAGAAGTATACTTTAATACAGGAGTGGAAATGGACTGTGGTTTACGCGAAAAAGAAAACTATTCACAAAATGAGTTAGGAGACATAAACAGGCGCTCAATTGAAGTCCAGAGAGGGCAATCATCTGCAGAGTCAAGCAACCACGAAGAGGCCTGACGCAGTAAGAAAGCTTTATGATAAGCCTGGAAGTCTGGAAAATTAACACCACCCTCTGTTTTAGGACGGATTAATTTTGATAGAGACATTCGAGATTTCTTATTATTCCATAAGAAAGAGGATAAAATTGAATTAATTTTTTTAATTAATTTGGAAGTAATGGGTATTGGGATATTCAAGATAGTGTATAATACTATGGGCGATAACATTATCTTTATGGTATCCAAACGACCCCACCAAGACAAATAAAGGGGATGCCATTTAGAAGTCAATTCTGTGATCTTTTGAAGGCATTTATTCATGCACAAAGTTACTGTTTCTGAGATTGAGGGTGTAAAGTGTAAACCTAAGTATTTAATATGATTGGGACTCCATTTAAATTGAGAGTTTTGAAAATGTGAACTAAAAGTATGTTTTGTTAGAGGTAATATTTCGCATTTATCATTGTTTAATTTGTATCCAGAAATAAGTGAGTATGAATTCACCTCCCTTAAAAAAGCTGGAACTGATTCTTCTGGCTTAGACAGAAAGAGGAGAATGTCATCAGCATAGGCTGCGAGTTTGACATGAACATTGGGCGTTTGAAATCCATAAATATTTGGGTTTTGACGCAATTTGGATAAAAAAGGCTCTAGAGCCAAATTAAAAAGGAAAGGAGAAAGAGGACAACCCTGGCGCACCCCTCTACCTAAATCAAAAAATGAGGAAATTAAGCCATTAGCACAAATTGCTGCACGTGGATTAGAGTATAGAAGGGATAATAAATTTATAAAATTAGGGCCAAAACCATACCATTTAAGGGTATAAAATAAATACTTCCACTCAACTCTATCAAAAGCCTTTTCGGCGTCCAAAGCAATTGCCGCCAAAGGATGGTCAAGATGCGAAGATTTAGATAAGATATAAAGAAAGAGGCGGGTGTTGTCTGTGATAACTCGTCCTTTAACAAAGCCAGATTGTTCCTTACCTAGTAATTTTGGGAGGTAAGAGTCAAGACGAATAGCTAAAGCTTTAGAGAAAATTTTATAGTCAATATTGACCAGCGAAATAGGTCTATAGTTTTTACAATATTTAGAGTCTTTCCCTTCTTTAGGAATCAAACAAATATGAGCTTTGGAGAATAATCCAGAAGAATTTTTTGAAGTGCAAAAGAAATGTATGAGTGAATGTAGTTTGGGTATTAAAAGTGTAGAAAAATGAGTATAAAATTCAACAGTGAATCCATCGGGGCCGGGAGCTTTATCCTTTTTAAGATTCTGAAGGGCTGTTAGGAGTTCACGTTAGGAAAGATCCACTTCTAAGGGGGAAAGATCCTCAGAAGTTTGTTGAGGCTTTTGAATATTAGAGAAAAATTGTGATAGTAAATGTTCCGTAGGTTGGGTTTTGGATGAGTATAAGGATTTATAAAAGAATGAAAATTCATGCAAAATTTCAGCATCTTAAATTTTAAAACTGACTATTCATCGAATATAGAATCAATGTTCAATCTGTTTTGGCGAATTTTTAAGTAATTGGTTAAAATTTTCCCTGCCTTATTTTTGCCTCTGTAAAATTTTGCACTGGATTTTAATAAATAAAATGAAGCATCTTCAGTTGATTTTTTGTTAAACTTCAACTTAGTATTAATAAGAGTCCTTAAACATTCTTCTGAGTGTGATGTGTAATATGAATGGTCTAACGCCTTAATGTGTTGAAGAAGATCGTTAGTAAGTTTACATGCTGCTCTATGCTTCGCTGCCACAAAATTTAAAATGAAATCTCTTACTGATGCCTTAAAGGCATCCCATATGATTGCGGGAGTTAAGGAGTCTGTTGTATTCCTTTCAAAGTAGTCTGTAGTGAACGAGGCAAAAGCTGTCGTGAAATTGGAATCTAAAAGGAGTGCATTATTAAAACGCCATCTTATAGGAGCATTAATCCTAGGGAGTATGTCAAAGCTAATAGAAACCGATGCGTGATCCGATAAGAGAATGGGTCCAAGTTCTGCATGGGTGAGGGATTGTGAGATATAATGGGAAACAAAAATGTAGTCAATTATTGATTGGGTATGATGGGCTGAGGAATGAAAGGAATACTCTCTAGTAGATGGGTTACAAAGGCGCCAAGCATCAAGCAATTTGTGTTGATGAATAGTATGAATGAAAGATTTATGTGATTTATTTGGTACGAAAGATACTTTTGAGCATCTATCTAAAAAGGGGTCAAACACCTGGTTACAATCTCCAGCCAAAATAAAATTATCATCAATACATTGAGATATATGCTTTGCCATAGCAGGCCAAAAGGAAGTATTCCCACCTGTAGGAGCATACACATTAGGAAGAGAAACTGGAACACCTTTTAGTGAAAGTTTAACAATGAGCCATCTCCCTTCATCATCTGATTCTTGTGACAGCAATGTAACTGGTAAAGATTTACGACAAAATATCACCACCCCATTTTGTTTACCATCACCTGGGGAAAAATAAGCCTCACCCACCCAGCCCCTTTTCAGTTTTAAAGATTCAATATCTGTAAGGTGAGTTTCCTGCAAGAAAACAATATCAGCGTTCAGCCTAGCCAAGTGTGATAAAACTCTTTGTCTCTTGATAGGAGAATTAAGACCCCTAATGTTCCATGAAACTAATTTAAGGGACATGGGATATTAAAGTAAAAAAAGAAGAAAATTTGATCCATCCAATGCAATGCAAAAGTCCAATACAGTGCAAAACAATGCATCCTATTAAGAAAAAGAGAAAAAAGAAGAGAGAATAAAGTAAGTTTAGGACAATGAAAAATATAGAGAAAATGAAGCAAAGAGAGGAAGAGGTGAAAGAATCAGAAATGGAAAGATCCATCCTTGAAACAACAAAGTCCAATGCATAGCCAAAACAACGATAAGTTATATAAGAGAGAAAAGAGAGAGGAAGAAGACAGATAAGTTCACAACGTCGAGAAGTATAGGCAAAAGATAAACAAATAATGAAATGAACAAAGAGAATAGTCATACAAGAAAAGATGTTTAGAGAGAATACATGGTAAAAGAGCGCGGTAAGAAAATATAGTGCAATACATAAAGCAGAGGAGAAATGAGAAAAAGTGAAGAACGCTGGAAATGATGGAATCAGAAGATAAGAACAAGAAAAAAAAAAACGATAGACATACCTACACGAAGGGAGCAGGGAGTGAAGGGGTAGGTGGAAGCACAAAAAGCAGACGGGACATCCAGCGAGGACTAGATCGGACCGGGGAGGGAGCACGCCAAAATACAAATGTGACTGTGGAAACAAAAGAGAAAGAAGATGATCAGATTAACTATGGTTCAAATTATAAACAAGTCGTATATGAGCTTGTTTCTCATAATAAAAATGAGCAACACCTAAGATAATACTATGATGTAAGAACCAACAGAGATACAAAAACAGCATAAATCCTGCAATAAATAGAAAAAGAACAAATTAACAAATTAAAGTTGCGACTTAAGTGAGTTAAGTAACATGTGAAGAGGATGGTCTTGAGGAGTCCATAAGATCTGTCAAGTGTGCATTAATAAAGCTTTGTAGCCGCACAGGATCATCATAAGAAGTAGTTTTGTTGTTGTAGGTGACTTTATATTTTAAGTTCAAAAGGATTTTATTGATAAGAATAGAAAATGTCACAACAGGTTACATCATAATAAATATACATCATACAAAAGAAAGTCCACAATATTATTGATGAATCAGGTTCAGTGAGAAAATTGAGAATAGTAAAGCATCAGAAGCAATAATACAAATACTTGAAAAACAATTGAAGTCGAAACGGTTGGGGTTATTTAGGGAGGCTTCGGGACTTCTTGTTGGGACGGATGCAATTGAAAAGAGTGACTAGCACATGCATCTAAATAGGTGGTAATAGGAGACCATAGATCTAGTCTTTTTGGCATCAAGTGAGTAGGATATACAAAGGAAGTATCCAACCTATGATTATGGCAAAAAGCATACCACCATGTCCTATAAGAAATTTTTGAGAAATCTTTCCAATTAGCTGTGATTTGCTGTAACGCAACTGCTAATAGTAAATCGATAATTTTAACATTGACCGCAACATTCTCCCAGCAAGAGGATAAGCTTCCTAAGAAAACATGTGTATAGGCAAAAGGAAATGTAGTACCGAAAATCAAATTGATTTGAGACCAAACCCGCTTCCAAAAGGCAGATACAGTAGAACAAGAAAATAACATGTGAAATAAATCAGCATTTGATGAGGAACAGGTCCAACAAATATCAGGTACAATAGTGTAATTTTTGCTTAGGGCACTCGGCGAAAACAAAAGTCTGTTATACACAAAAAACAATGTTTGCGTTGTGTTTGCAGCTCTAGAAGATTTGCGGATCTTAACCCATAACTTGTTCCATAAAGAGACTGGCCAAGATCCTGCAAAATCGTGTACCCAAACTTCTTCGATTTTGGATTTCTGTCGAACTTTATCAATGTTATGCAGAAATGTATATAATGTGGAAGCCTTAGGTGTTGTTGTTAATAAGGAGCGTAGTTGTGAGGGAGGATCTGGGTTAGCAGAGACGGCATGTGTTATTGAGAATTGCGCACGTGTGTCCAACACGGTGTTTTTTGAGTATGAAGTATTTATGGATGAATGAAGGAGGTAAATTAATGGAGCTACTCAGTGAAGAAAAAGATAAGAAATCTGAATGTGAGAAGAGCTGATAAATCCAGACTAGGCCTCTTTGATGCCATGACTTCCAATAAAAGGGTCTATTGCGAATGAGCAGATTTTTGTTGTGCCAAATTGTGGAGTTGAGAAAAGAGTCAATAGTACTATGAGGAAAAGGGTATAAAGGTGCTAAAAGTTTAGAAGTAAATTTGATGATGGGAGTAGCTAGGGCTTGCGGTTTACGTGAAAAGGAAAGGTATTCGCTGAAGGTAAAGGGGGACAGAGAGAGACGCTCAGTTGTGGTCCATAAAGGACAGTCATCTTTAGAATCACGCAACCACAACGAAGCCTGACGGAGAAGGAATGCTTTCTGATATGCTGGAAAATCAGGAAAGTTAACTCCACCCTCAGATTTGGGACGAGTCAACCTATGCAGAGACATTTGTTATTATTCCAAAGAAAGGAAGAAAGAATAGAATTAATCTTCCTGCAGAATTTTTGTGGAATAGGAACTGGAATGTTGGAGATGGTATATATAATTATGGGTGATAGCATCATTTTAATGGTATCCAGACAACCCCACCATGATAGATAAAGAGGGTGCCATTTGGTAGTTAAATCCGAAATCTTCTGCGTACATTTATCCATACATAATGAAACTGTATGTGAAATTGAAGATGTGACATGTAAACCCAAATATTTAATATGATTGGGACTCCAAGTAAATTTAGAGGTAGCAAAATCAGGTTTAAATGTGTACTTTGTCAAAGGTAGAATCTCCCATTTATCGTTATTCAATTTGTACCCCGAAATATCAGAGTAAGCTTTTACTTCTGCTAAAAAAGCAGGGACTGAGTCAGTCGGGTGAGACATGAAGAGCAAAATGTCATCTGCATATGCCGCAAGTTTAATATGAGAATGAGACGTCTGGAATCCATGCACATTAGGATTTTGGCGCAGTTTTGATAAGAATGGTTCCAAAGCCAAGTTAAAAAGAAAATGGGAGAGGGGACAACCCTGACGTACCCCTCTTCCTAGGTCAAAAAAAGAAGATAATAATCCGTTAGCACAAACCGCCGCTCTAGGTCTAGAATAGAGGAGAGAAATCAAAGATATGAAATTAGGCCCAAAGCCAAACCACTTAAGAGTATAAAAAAGGTCCGCCCACTCAACTATGTTGAATGCTTTTTCAGCATCCAACGCAATTGCTGGTAAGAGTCTTTAAAACGTGAGGACTTGGACAGAACGTCAAATAAAAGTCGTGTGTTATCAGTTATGTAGCGACCCTTAACGAAACCGGATTGTTCTACCCCTAACAATTCTGGCAAAAAAGAATCCAGTCGTAGGGCTAGTGCCTTAGAAAAAATCTTGTAATCAATGTTTACTAGAGATATGGGCCTATAATTCTTACAATGTTTAGAATCTTTACCTTCTTTAGGGATTAGGCAAATATGAGCATCAGAGAAAAAACCAGAGGAATGTCCTAGTGTACTGAACGAGTGTAATAAAAAGTAAAGTTTCCGTAGTAGGAGTTTGGAAAAGTGTAGGTAAAATTCAACTGTAAAACCATCAGGTCCAGGTGCCTTATCACGCTTAAGGGAGTGAAGGGCGCTCAACAACTCTGGCTGCGTCAACTCAGATTCCAAAGAAGTCAGATCCGGAGTGGCATTTTTGGGGCTTTTGAATAGTGAAGAAAAAATGTGATAAAGCCTGGTCAGTGGGTTGTGTTTCGGAAGCATACAATGTTTTATAAAATAGAGAAAATTTGTTTAGAATGTCAGCATCCTTGAACTTTAGATCTAAGTGTGCATCATAAATGGATTCAATGTTCAACATGTTATGCTTGACTTTCAAATAATTGGCTAAAGTTCTCCCAGCTTTGTTTTTGCCACCATAAAATTTAGCGCTGGATTTTAGTAGATACAATGAGGCATCCTCTGTGGACTTTTTATTATATTGAAATTTAGCTTGGACAAGAGCTTTTAAACTATCATTTGTAAGTGAAGTATAATAGGAGTGCTCCAGTCTCTTAATGTCCTGGAGAAGGTCCAAAGTCTGTTTACGAGCAATTTTACGCTTTTGTGCAACGAAGGATATTACAAAGTCTCTAGCTGAGGCCTTGAAGGCATCCCAAATCGTAGAAAAAGCCATGGAATCACTTTGATTTATCATAAAAAATTCATCGAAGAAGGCGGTAAAAGAGGCTGTGAATTTTGGGTCTAGGAGAAGGGAATTGTTAAAACGCCACCTCCGGGGACCAATAATTTTGGGTAAAATATCAATGCCAATGGATACTGGGGCGTGATCTGAAATCAAAATGGGACCAATCTCAGCATGAGTAAGGGTTTGTGAAAGATTGTGGGAAACAAAGATATAATCAATTCTTGATTGGGAATGATGAGATGGGGAGTAAAAAGTAAATTCTTTGGTAGTTGGATTACAGAGTCGCCAAGCATCAAAGAGCTTATGTTGGTTTATGGTGTAAACAAAAGATTTATGGGACTTATTAGGTATATAGGAAAACTTAGAATTTCTGTCAATGAATGGGTCAAATACCTGGTTACAATCCCCTGCTAAGATAAAATTATCATCCATGCAGAGAGATATGTGCTTGGCAAGTGTGGGCCAAAATGAGGGTTCTCCGCACGTGGGGGCATAGACATTTAAAAGTGAGACTGGAACACCCCTGAAAGACAACTTAACGTTTAACCATCTACCACTAGCATCCGACTCTTGAGACAATAGTGAAAGCGAGAGGGATTTGTGGCAAAGTATCGCTACACCATTACGTTTGCCGTCACCTGGAGAAAAGAAAACCTCGCCCACCCAACCCCTCTTTAACTTTAATGATTCAGCCTCAGAGAAATGTGTCTCCTGTAAAAATGCAATGTCCACATTTAGTTTGGCTAGATAAGTTAAGACTCGTTGCCTCTTAATAGGAGAGTTCAAACCCCGTACATTCCAAGTTATTAATTTTAATGACATAAATTAATGAAGACAAATAAACCAAAAATCATAAGAGATGAACCCAATTCAAACAAGAAAAAATTAAAAATACGAGAAGGAAAATGAAAAGACATGTAAGTCACCGTCAAAATAAAAATAATATAGTAATTATAGAACAGAAACCAGTAGAGACATTGTAAAATAAGGAATGAACATGGTATACCATCAACGAAAAAGAAAAATGCTGTGACTGAAAAAGAAAAGTATACAAACATTACGAGAAAAGTACAAGCAAAGACAAATGCTAGAGAAAAGTAGAAGGAAAAAAGATAAGAAAAAGTGTTGAAGACAGAGGAAGAGCAAAGAAATACAATTTGTAGAATATTTGACATGAATAGAGGGAATGCAACACAAAGATCAAAAAACAAGACGAAAAACATACCTACAAAAGGGAAATGTGAGGGAGGGGGAGGTGAGACCCCATGGGCAGACGGACCGTCCAAGCATGAGCACACGGGAAGCCAAGGAGAAACCACGTCAGAAGAAAAAGAGTCCTGCGGAAGCAAAGGGAAACATTTAACACAAATGAAAGACAAGGCAGCATATGTGCCAAGAATTCAAAACTGAGCATCAACTAGCGTAAACCAACAAACAACTTTGCTAGTGAAAACATCCTGTATAAAATAAGCATTGAAGAACAGGAAAAAATGTATGCAGAGACCTACAAAATGGTGCAAAACATTAAACAGTATCTAAATACTAAGTTTTAAGTGATGAAGAAGAGGCAATCGAGTCCATGGCGGTCGGCCCGCAGGAATTAATGAAACTTCGAAGCCTTATCGGGTCTTCATATGTAGTTGTCCTATTGTTGTAAGTGACCTTAAAGAGACAAGGATGAAAGAGACCATAGCGAGCTCCCATTGATCAAAGATCAGATCTCATGTTTAGGAAAGCTTTGCACCTATTTGCAGTGGCTTTAGCGTAATCTTGAGCAAAAAATATAGTAGAGCCGGACCATGTAAATTTTGGAATGGATTTGGCCGCTGACAGGACCTTTAGCAAGTCTGTATACTCCAAAAAATATATGATTACACCTCTTGGCCTCTGTGATGGCGAGGAGTTGAAGGTAACGCGACCCAGTCTATGCGTGCGTTGAATGTTGAGTGCAGTACCATCTGGTAAGTGAAGTAACTTAGGAAAGAAGGGCTTGAAAAAGCCCTTCTGGGAGCATCCAACCCCTCAAGTCCCTCCACCAGGCCGTAAATGCGAAGGTTATTCCTCCGATTGCGATTTTCAAGATCCTCCACTTGGCGCTGAAGCGACGAAACTTGGGTGTGAAGCTGTGAGACGGTAGCGCAGGATTCCTTGAGTGAGGTAACACTCTGCTCAACCACGGAAACTCTAGTGTCTAATTGGGACCAGTTCTCCGTAAGAACTTGAAGTTTAGCATTGGTGTCTTCCATGAACGGTCGAAGAGCTCTAATTTCCTCCAGCAAGAGTTCCAAAGAGACCGATGAGGCAGATTTAGGAGGAGAAGGGGGGTCCTTTTTCAGACGCTTGGTGACAGATCTCCCGGGAGCTGCGGAAGTGGAATCCATGATAGACTCCAGAGGTCGTGGCAGAGACAATGAAGAATCTTCAAGATTGGAAAGTTCTGTGAAGAGTTTTGAGTTTTTGATAAAAGTTCACCGCACTTTTGAGGATGTCTTGGTTCTGCCCATCAACCAAACCATAAGGCGAAACAATAGTAGACTTGTGTCAAAAAAAGTGCTCAAAACAGTTGTATTCTCCTTTGAACAACCAACAAGAGAGTAAATGGTACGTGAAACATATGGGGAATGACTGCCAATTGGGCCAGGGCATCAGCGAAACTCAGATTTGCAGACAACAGAGTGCGCAATGCCGTTTAGAAACATTCCTCACAACTATTCACTTAGAAATGGCTGCTGGGGAGGTCCGCTTATAGCCGGCGTAGGTTTATTAGAGAAGTGAGGCACATAAGCTTAAAGATATGTAGCAATGGGTTAAAAGTTTTTTCAGTACTCCATCGAGTGAATATCTTTGCAAAAGGCAGGCAAGGGCAAGCTGCAACCTCTAAAAGCTCCATTCGCGGCAAAAAGAAAGATGGCGGCCGCTACGGAGCTCTTCTGTGAGGAGACCAGTGAAGCATAAAAAATGCACGTTTCAATGCGCGCTTGCAGGAAACGAGACCCGCATTGTAGGCGGCATACCTTCCGATGGCGATGTATGCAGGAATCCTCAATCGAAAGAAGCGTATAGCGCGGCTTCAACGAGGCGAGCCCGGGAGCCCTACGCGGACGCCGCCATGCTCCGTGGGCGTCAAGCCACGCACCGTTGTAGGTGACTTTAAACAAGCAAGGGTGAAAGAGACCGTATCTGGCACCCATGGAGTGGAGAGCTGGTCTCAGGTCCAGGAAGGCTTTGCGTCTCGATGCAGTGGCTTTTGAATAATCCTGTGCAAAAAATAATGTAGCACCAGACCAAGAGATGTTTTGAATAGCTCTGGCAGCTGCCAAAACCTTTAACAAATCAGTATACTCCAAAAAGTACAAAATGACCCCTCTTGGCCTCTGTGAAGATGAATTCATATTAGCAATGTGACCTAGTCTATGAGCGCGTTGTATGTTCAATACAGTTCCTTCTGGCAAATGGAGAACCTTTGGAAGAAAAGATCTAAAGAAGGCAATGGGGTCTGTACCTTCAAGGCCTTCTGCCAAATTATAAATGCGTAAGTTATTTCTCCTGTTTCGATTTTCAAGCTCCTCAACCTGCTTTTGTAGGGATGAAATTTGAGAGTGTAAAGAGGTAACGCATTTGGTGGTATCCTGAAAAGATGATACAGTATGCTCCACTGTTGTGAGCCTAGCGTCCAGTTGCGACCAATTGTATGAGAGGATCTGCAATTTGGTTGTAGTTTCCTCAACAAAAGGTCTGAGAGCTCTTATCTCCTGAAGTATTAACTCCATCGAGACAGGAGAGGCCAGTTTGGGTGGTGAAGGAGGATCTTTTTTTAAACGCTTCACGTTGGCCTTTCCTGTTGCTGTTTGCGAGGGTTCCATAACTGTATTGCACTGGTCTATATCAAGGATCCCTGACGTCTCCAGCTTAGAGAGTTCAGAAAATATAGTTGAGTTTTTGATGAAAGTACGTCTTGGTTTCGGAGCAGTGAGAGGGGTGCCCTTTAATCTGCCCAGCAAATTGTGGTGCAAAGAGACCAGAAGGCAAATATAAACAATGAAAATGTCTCGTAGAAAGGAGAAATCTGGATGAAAAAAATGTACAGCTGAGCAGGTCCATAAAGACAGAATATATGCTGAAGATATGTAATAGGAGTCTTTAAATAACCAGAGTCTGTATCGATACCAGCACAGAATGGACAGGTAAATCACTTGAAGAAACAGAATGAAGCGTTTAAATAAATAAAAATAAATGGCACAGAGGCGAGGAGTATTTCATGCTCATCCAGCATTAACAACATAGTCAGCGCGCAACTTGGCAATGATGAGGACTGACCTCATAAAAATGGAATGAGATCTAAAGCATAAAATGGCAGTTGTAGCTACATCCCCTCATACTCAGACAAGGTGAAATGAAACTGGGCTGTCAGGTCGCTGTGGACCCCTGCTGGAGGAGGAAAAAGCATTTCCTAAACAAAAAGGGGTCGAAAATGAATGCTGAAGAAAATATAAATCACCTCCTTTAAAGCTGAAGAGACATTCGCGCCGCAAAATAAAAAACAAAATGGCGGCCGTAACACACGCGACTCCACAGATGCGCGTTCTTCCGTCTGAGAGGAGATGAAATTCATCGGAGCAGCATGGAGAGGGGCCACAACGTTGCGAGGACACGTTCGCCCGCAGGAATCCCGGCAAAGCGGCGCAAACGTCTCACTCTGGGCGCGACTCACCCGCGCCGGACTGGGAGCTCTACACCGGCGCCTCCATGTCTGCCGGGCTCCAAGCCACGCCCACACCATTATACTTATATACTTAGAAATTACCAATTTGGCAGCATTTATCAGCAAGAATAGCTAATAATGTCCACTTCACAGTGAGCACCTAGAACTCCTCCCTTCAGGCAGCATAGCTAAAAGCTCTTAATTACATATCAATAAACCAGCACAGGCTGGCAGTCAGACCCTGTAAGGATACACAGTAGGTATTAGGGGGGTCTTCTAAGGAACCAGCCCCCCAGTACATGGTTTCAGGCAACTAACACTGGAATTGGTGTAGTTGCATGACTCCAACATGTTTGATACCAAATACGACCAGGTTTAGGACATCCATTATTTAGTTGAACATCTCGACTTGCCATTGTCCACTACATACCTTATAATGCCTGTCACACACTTACAAAGTCCAGAGAATGGAGTCCAGGGTTTTAAGAGGTATCTTTGCTCATGCAGGGCTACCCATACACTTAAAACCATGCACGCTGCCCTCAAACTGAAGGGCCTACCTTCGGGTTGACTTATAGGTTAAAAGTGCAGTGACCAGGATATATGAGAAACCTTATAGCCAAACTTAAAGGTGCAAGCACCATTTTACACAGACTGCAATAGCAGCTCTGCAGACACAGTTTGCATGGGCTCCTATGGGTGGCTTAATACATGCTGCAGCCTATAGGAGGCCTCTGGTGTATCAATGCCCTTGGTACCTCAGTGCCATAGATGATGGACTTATAATGGCACCCCAGTATGCCAAATGTGGGGTCTACAAAGTACTTACCAGCAAATTTAGAGGAGAGATCACTCCCACTGGTGTCCTAGTTAGCAGTATCCCAGTGACCTACAGTCAAAACACATTGACACCAAGCAAAATGTAGGGGTATCTATGCAAGAAAGATCCTACTTTCCTACAACACAGCAATCATGTTTTCCATTATACGGCAGCCACCATATCCAGTCTGCTCCTGTCTCCCTTTTGACTCATATCCCCATGCCAATTACCATAGGGATTATCGTCTACTGTCTGACAACACACCCTAGTCAAGTACCACCTTTGTGGCCTTCCCTCAGTAGGTACCCGGCTGGGTCCTATGTGAGTATACCCTTCCTTCTCACTTATTTGATGTGCATATCACCAAATTTGGCATTTGTTTTCCATTGCGTCATCAGGTGTTCCTTATTCTTATGGTCCTGATGAGACCCCATATTGTTTTAATGGGTTGAAACGTCATTGACTATAGTACATAACATGCCATTCTTTGGCCTACCTAATTGAAAGGAGGCATTTGAAGTATTGTGCAATAACCTATGGTCGTTGATATGTGTTAAGAAACATAATTTCATGTAAAAATGTGTTACTTTTTTTTGTTAGTTCTTTTTCACTTGGGACACTGAACACAGGCTGCATGATTTTTATTACAGTCATTATTTTTGTTGCAAAACAGTATTTGGTCTTGTTTATTGTAGAATAAGGTTCTTTCACAGCCTTCTATTTCAGTGTTTAATTTGCCATTGTGCTTACAAAAGTATTATTTATTATTACATTGTCCACAAGAAACTTTGTTTTCTTATTATATATTGTACGCCCTGGCTCCATTGGAGAAGGGTTGCCCTTGTTTTCTAGATGTATCCTTAAATACTCAGGCACATGTGGTGGGGGCAATGAGATGATGTCTGGGATAAGTGTAGTTTCTGGCCATAGGAAGTCAAAGCAATGCACCCATGTGTTTGGATGGCAGCAAGAAGTAGCTTTACAGGGCTCTGGGAGGGAGTGCAATATGGGAAGCTACTACTTTCACTGTTACCAACTAAAGAGTTGCAGCTGCTTGCAATGGGATACTTCCCTTTCCATGCCACACTTGCAGTAGTACTTGACAACTGTCTTCACCCACAGTGAGGGCTGATGCAGTACGTTTGGGAAATCAGTGCTGTTGTAAATGATAGGAAGCAGCCTTCAGACAATGGAAGAGTCGCAAGCCTGGTCCCGGTGCGCCGCATTTAACAGACTCCATAGTGAGGGCACAGGGGAACCCATCAAGTCACCCAGGCCCCATGAATAAGTTGCAGGTGGAGGGTCCAAACCCCAGGAAGAATCAACGCTGTAGACAATGCTGAGGTGGCCTCTGAGATGAAACTGGGGCCGCCATCTTCCACGGTCTCTGGCACTGGAGTCTGGAGAATGAGGCAGCTGCATGCATTGGCCCCGCTCTCCCAGATACCTGCTGGTGCTCCACCGAGGTCCTGGTGGTTTAGGAAAGCTGACCCTGTTGAAGCGGAGGAGCAACAGCCGATAAGCAAGGCCGGCGAGGAGTTTCTTCACCTGTATTTTCAATGCATGGTGGCTGACTCACCCCCCCCCCCCTTGTTTTAGTACTTGTAGTATTATCAAATAATGTATTGTGGAAACTTATTGAGAATTTGAAATGTTCTCAGAATAATCATCATGAAAGATTGACATTGAAGAAGTTAAGGAGTGTCATTATTTCATTGATTTGTTCATTGTACTCTCGAGATCAGAAAAGTTTATCTACACTGATGAGATGAATATCCTCTGCATGGTCTGGGACTGCTATACCATCCTACCATGTCAGTTATGTCACTATCCCTCTGTTTTCATTCGGTGAACTGAACACTCAAGCCTATCCTCTGCAAGTGCAACATCCTTTTTTTTCTGTTTAGTGGGGCTTTAAGGATTCAGGGAAACCCCAATTTGACCTAATTGTCTATGGCCCATTGACCTATGCTACATAGTGACAGGTCCTAGTAGCAGCAGTTTATTATTGCATGGGCACAAGACTTTTAATCTCTGTTGTTGTGGGGGGATTGGCTGCCCAGATCCGCAAACAGTGGGCTCTTGCCTTCACCATGTATGGAAGCTTAGTATGTGTCATTTTCTGATACTGGGTGAATTTTGGGGTAAATAATATGACCCTGGGCATGTGCTGCTCATGTTGGTGGCCCACCCACAGGAGGCCGTCTTAGTGTATTGTGGACATGCTAACATGAACATACTGTTTCCTAAGTCCACCACTCTGAAACTGTAGTTGGTTGATGAAGAGAAAGATGCCAAAGCATTACACTTTTCACATTAGGTTCTCTCCTGCTTTAGTGAATCACACTCATCCCTCACTTTTTTGTGTGAATATTGATCTGGAAATTAGAATCAATCAATCAATCAATCAATCAAGGCATTTATATAGCGCACTACTCACCCAGAGGGTCTCAAGGCGCTAGGGGAGGGGGGTCTGCTACTGCTCGAACAGCCAGGTCTTGAGTTGTTTCCTGAAGGCGAGGTGGTCCTGGGTCAGGCGGAGGTGGGTCGGGAGGGAATTCCATGTCTTGGCGGCGAGGTAGGAGAAGGACCGTCCCCCTGTGGTGTCTCTTCGGATGCGGGGGACGGTGGTGAGGGCGTGGCCGGTCGATCGAAGCTGGCGTTTGGGAGCGTAGAAGTTGAGGCGGCTGTTGAGGTATCCTGGGCCTTGGTTGTGTAGGGCTTTGTGTGCGTGGGTGAGGAGACGGAAGGTGATTCTCTTGTTGACCGGGAGCCAGTGCAGGTCTCTCAGGTGTCCGGAGATGTGGCTGTGACGGGGGGATGTCCAGGATGAGTCGTGCTGAGGCGTTCTGGATCCGCTGGAGTCTCTTCTGGAGTTTGGCGGTGGTTCCGGCGTAAAGGGAGTTGCCGTAGTCCAGACGGCTGGTGACGAGGGCCTGGGTGACCGTCTTCCTGGTCTCGGTGGGGATCCACCGGAAGATCTTACGTAGCATGCGCAGGTTGTTGAAGCACGACAAGGAGACGGCGTTGACTTGTCTGGTCATGGAGAGGGAGGAGTCCAGGATAAATCCCAGGTTGCGTGCGTGGTCTGTTGGTTGGGGTGCGCTGCCTAGGGCAGGGGGCCACCAGGAGTTGTCCCAGGCGGAGGGTGAGGATCCCAGGATGAGGACATCCGTCTTGTCCGAGTTCAGTTTCAGGCGACCGTTCTTCATCCAATCGGCTACCTCTTTCATCCCTTCGTGAAGGTTGGCTCTGGCGGTGGCGGGGTCGTTGGTGAGGGAGAGGATCAGCTGGGTATCGTCAGCGTAGGAGATGATGTTGAGGTTGTGCTGGCGTGCGATGTCTGCGAGGTGGCTCATGTAGACGTTGAAGAGGGTTGGACTGAGCGAGGACCCTTGAGGAACGCCGCAGATGACTTCGGTGGCTTCAGATCTGAACGGGGGGAGGCGGACTCTCTGTGTCCTTCCGACGAGGAAGGAGATGATCCATTCCAGTGCCTTCTCCTGGATTCCGACGTTGCTGAGTCGCTGCACTAGTGTACGGTGGCAGACAGTGTCGAAGGCCGCGGAAAGGTCTAGGAGGATGAGGGCCGCTGTTTCTCCGTTGTCAAGCAGTGCTCGGATGTCATCGGTGGCTGCGATCAGGGCGGTCTCGGTGCTGTGGTTGGCTCGGAAGCCAGACTGCGAGAGGTCGATGGATCCGTTTGTCTTGAGGAAGGCGGCCAGCTGCTTGTTGACGGTCTTCTCGATGACTTTTGCAGGGAACGGGAGCAGCGAGATGGGGCGGTAGTTCTTGAGGTCGGTGGGGTCGGCAGATGGCTTCTTTAGTAGAGCGCTGAGTTCGGCGTGCTTCCAGCTCTCCGGGAAAGTCGCGGTGTCGAAGGAGGTGTTGATGATGTCCCGCAGGTGGGGTGCGATGACAGCGTCGGCCTTGTTGAAGACGTGGTGAGGGCACGGGTCGGTCGGAGATCCGGAGTGGATGGAGTTCATCGTGCGGACGGTATCTTCGGCGCTGATCGGGGTCCAGGCACGGAGGGTGGTGGTGGGGAGCGGTGGTTCGGTCGTGGCGTGTGTCGGTTGAGTGCTGAAGCTGTTGTGTATGTCCGCGATCTTGTTGTGGAAGTAGGAGGCGAGGGAGTTGCAGAGGTCTTGCGAAGGGGTGATGTAGTTGTTTCCGGCGTTGGGGTTGGAGAGCTCTTTGACGATGTTGAAGAGTTCCTTGCTGTTGTGTGCGTTTTTGTCCAGTCGTTCCTTGAATGCAGTTTTCTTGGTTGCGTGGATGAGTTGGTGGTGTTTTCGGGTGGCGAGCTTGAGGGCAGTCATGTTGTCCGGTGTTGGGTCTCTGCGCCAGGTTCTCTCGAGGGCTCGGCAGTCCTTCTTGGAGCTCTTGAGTTCGTCGGTGAACCATGGGGCTTTCTTGCTGCCGGGTCTGCTAGGCGGGGTCCTCAGGCGGGCGAGGTCATTTGCGCAGTCGCTGATCCATTTCATGAGGTTGGTGGCCGCTTGGCTGGGGTTCGTTGCGCTGGTCGGTGGGTTCTTGCTCAGGGAAGTCGCGAGCTGGTCGGCTGTGATCTTGTTCCAGCTTCTGCGTGCAACCTGTTGCTGTTGGTAATGGATCGTGGTCCTTTTGAAGCTGAAGTGGACGCAGCTGTGGTCCGTCCAGTGGAGTCCGGTGGCGTGGCTGAAGGCGATGTTCTTGCTGGATGAGAAGACTGGGTCGAGTGTGTGTCCGGCGTAGTGGGTGGGGGTGGTCACCAGCTGCTTGAGTCCGAGGTTTGTGAGGTTGTCCAGCAGGGTGGTGGTGTTGCGGTCGTTGTTGTTCTCCAGGTGGAAGTTGAGGTCCCCGAGGAGGATGTAGTCAGCGGAGGGGAGGGCGTGCGGGCTGATGAAGTCGGCGATGTCTTCGCTGAATTGTGTGCGTGGTCCCGGGGGTCTGTAGATGAGGGTGCCTCTGAGGGTGGTCTTGGGGTTGATGTGGACCTGGAAGTGCAGGTGCTCGGCGGGTGCGAGGGTGTCGTCGGTGTTGGTCGTGATGCGGATGGTGTTCCTGTGGATGATGGCGATGCCTCCTCTGGTCTGGTTGATGCGGTCCCTTCGGATGATCTTATAGCCGTCTGGAATGGCGATGGCGATGTCGGGCGCTGAAGAGGCGTTCATCCAGGTTTCCGTGAGGAAGGCGACGTCTGGTGAAGTAGTGTCGAGCAGGTTCCAGAGCTCGATGGCGTGTCTGTGGACGGAGCGGGTGTTGAGTAGGATGCACTTTAGGTGGCTGCTGCTGTTGCTCGTCTTAGTCTTGGTCGGTGCAGGAGTAGTGCCGGTCCGGATGCAGGTGAACTTGCAGGAGTGGCAGCAGAAGGGTCTGTGGGTGCGTCTCGGGGTGGCTCGGTAGCAACCCGGAGTTCGGCCGGCGTTGAGTGCGTAGAGTTTGGTGGCGTCGTAGGTCCGGCGGGAGGGCTGGAGTCTGCGGGGGCCAGGGGTCCTGGCACTGGGCGCGGTCCAGGCGCCGACGGGCGCAGACGGGCTTACCTTTGGCGCACCTTCGGCGCTCAGTCTGTGCTCCCGCTGCGTGCGTCCGCTGCGCGGTCGCTGAGGGGGCGTCATAAGAAGGGAGCCGGGAGGGCGGGTCAGCTGGGAGGCGGGATCGTGGTAGCCAATCGTCTGGCATGGGGGCGGGGCCGCAGGCAGGCACTGGCACTGGGCGCGGTCCAGGCGCCGACGGGCGCAGACGGGCTTACCTTTGGCGCACCTTCGGCGCTCAGTCGGTGCTCCCGCTGCGTGCGTCCGCTGCGCGGTCGCTGAGGGGGCGTCATAAGAAGGGAGCCGGGAGGGCGGGTAAGCTGGGAGGCGGGATCGTGGTAGCCAATCGTCTGGCGTGGGGGCGGGGCCACAGGCAGGCAGTGTCGGGGAAAAACGGGTGCAGGCTAAGCGGGCGGCCCAGCGGCGGCTGGGGCGTTGCAATCGGCGTCGGCTCGCAGCGGCGATGTGCTCAGGCAGCAGGAGGCTCAGGAGCAGGAGAGGTGAGGAGCGTGGGGGCGACCAGGCCAAAGGTGCAGATGGATAGGGCTATGTGACCAGAAATGAACAAAACAACATTCACCAGTCTATATTGGATCAGTGATTCTTAGCTTCAGAACCCATAAAATGTTGCACAACAAAAAGAAGACACACTTCTACAGATTTGTAATTTTTATTGCAAAGTTTGTATAGGATTCAATGACCATAATAAGGCCCCAAAGCACTTATGGGAAATGAGCTAAAGAGCAACCCAGTTTGTTGTACATGGTTATTATTGTGTGGCCTTTGTCAGAAATACTGGGTACCATGCCTGAGGGGTGTGAATGTGCTACAATCATTTCATAGTAAACTTGTGGTTTTGCTAAAGCATGAACTGAGACAGAAGCTTTTAAGAGAGACACAGCTGCATTTTCATACACATACCGTCTTCTTAGCTTTTGTGCTTGGTTGATAGGTTGCGGGTTTGTAGTTTGGTCTAAATGGAAATCGGTATCACAAGAGAGCTTCAGAGGAATGTTCCAATCGTATGGCAACAATATTGAAGGCGTGCTTAGGCACGAAGTGTGGCAGAAAGTATAAGATGGGCGCGGTCATACTTATGAATACATACTATCATCCTCTAATCTGACATATGGATGATAAATGTGGGAACAGCAATGATAAACCGTTCAATAATAAATGTGTCTGTTCAGATTCTTTTAATGTAGCCATAAAACAGAGCGCTTTCTTCCAAGAAAATTGGTACTATCGGTGAGTACCCTGAATATGGAACACACAATATCAGTGGGGCAGAAAATTGGGAACAGAATATTAAAAAAACATTGACTGGTAAGTCTAGATTTTCTATACCTAACTTCACTTATGTGCTCCAATGTGGCACATATATATACAGGGTACTTAAGTGTGGAGTTAGGAGTGGTAATCTATACTTCCCTATATAAACCTTTTGGCATTTTGTCCCTTGATATTCTGTCCTTCATATTCTTGTATCTCGGTATTGTTGGTGTCAATATTCAGAGGTCCAACTAACTGTCTCACAAACAATACCCTCCTCATGACTCAGATGCAATAATACATATAAAGAATGTGATAGTTGGTAACATAACCTGGTTCTACACCAATTTCATTGCTTGCATATCTCATGACTGACTCAGCTGCTCTCTCAGTGTTCCCAGTTAATTTTCCCTGATTTTGGTTGTGAATATTAGGTAAGAAAATACTTTACAAAAGGTTGCTATGATAATGACTGCTTCCTGAGTAATAGTCTTTTTGTGCAGAATATTTAACTTGAATCCTTGGGGGAGAACTTTGAAAATACCAAAATAGTTGATATGGCATTTATATATCCAGCTATTGCCTTACCAGTTCTAGAACGGATACTCTTCAAAAGTAGAAACCAACACTTAAGATATGTATCCTTTATTGTGATTATTATTATGATAACCACCAACACAAACACCTTGGACATATCCAGTTTACAAGATTATAAGAAAGCATATTTATAAATGCCTTATTTATTTGATATACTTTATATATCTGTTCTATTTTTGAGACAGAATTCCCTTATTGCCCAGTCCTGTGCTTATCCTTGTAAAAAGAAAGTACTTTAATTTCACAGCAAATTTAAATACTCCACAGTTCAAATCGAAATAAAGTTGACAGTTGTAAGCTCAATTACGAATCTCATTAATGTGCAACATCGCCTATAGTGCCCTCTCCCAGCTCTTAGAGTTATTTTAAGGTATATGGCCCCTCATATGAAGTATGGGCATAGTCATTGATAGACTAACTATTGTATAGATCAGTTCAACAGTTTGTGCTGCTTAGAACGGCTAATATGCCTCTACCCATTCAGTCTCTCAGTTGTTTCACAGGTAGGCCCTGTTTTACAAGATTAATGAAGATGTGGATCTTGTGGTCTTGGTGCGTGCATTATTTGAACCCACTCCTGCCGTAGGTTTTATAATGATGCAAGACCGCAGGTGCAACTCACTCTGTACACTGGCTGCTGGGTGGAATTAGAGCAGCAGGTCTGTATGATGCTCATCTTCAGTAAGTGTGGCCATCCAGATTGGATGTAAATGGGTGCTTGGTCTCAGCAGTTGTAGTCCACAGGCTGAATCACTATTTTCAGCAGATATGGCATCCCAGGACAGAGCAGGGCTTTTGCACTGGTAGTGATGGCTCTTCTTGCGTGGCATCCCCAATGTCAGACAGTGGTGCACCATTCCCTGGCATAGAAGATGGATGATGCAATGTTGCTCTCTAATTGAATGTCCTAGCACGGTTCACTGTGGGAACTGCTTATGGAAGTCAGGAGACCCCTTTAGGACACAGCAGCTTGACTTCTGACTTTGCTTCCTCTAGCAGTTAGCTTCATCTAGGTGTTGAGTATGCCTGGAACATGCTGGGCTTCCTGTATAGCATCCCATCCTGTAAGGCCAGGCACTCTCCTTAACTCTGTTAGAAGGTAAGCAGGCTTCTAGATACTAGACAGATATAAGCTCCTCAAGCAACGTGTGGTGACTTTAGTTGATGCCCCTCACCTCTGGAGACAGGCTGTCATGCAGACACCAGCCCTCAACAAACAGCAGCTTTTTGAGTACTCTGCAGAGCACTTTCTTCCTTGGTCATGAACAGCTTGAACAAAGTAGGTGGTTTGGATCTCTCTGATAGATGTCAAAGCAGGTCCTTTCTAATGAGAGCTTTACCTGGTAAAGGCCACCACAGGGCATGGTATAGCAGATAGATCGCAATTCTTACCGTTTAACCCAAGAGCAAACACATTGCTGATGACTTTGGTGAAACAACCCGGAACTGGGCTGTTTCAGTCAGCTTCTGTGGGTCGGATGCCAGTGTCTGAAGGTTGGAGAGGGAGTCAAGACCAGTTCTAATCCAAGCTATAAAAGGGATGATACAGCACACTCAGAAAGGAAACTGCTTCTTCCAGAACTTGATGCCAACGACGGTGGAACCACTGAGGATAAGCCAGGCTTTAAATAGGTGAAGGTAGGAGCAGCTCTCCCGGCCAATCACCCAATCAGAACCCAAACAGATTTTAGGGCCATTCCTTCTAGCTAGAACTCCACAAGTAGGGAATCTGAAGCTTTGGGCCATGATCCTCTGTTTACTCTATCCTATATAAAGGGGAGAGAAAGAGATTGCAAATTGGGAATCATTTAGACTACACACCAGAGATAACTATTGTTTCTTCTCTTTCTCAGGTAGGAATTGCCAAAAAACATAAATGCAGGTTATTCTTAAGGAGGGAGGACAAGCATTCAGGCTACAAACGAAAGATGGCCACTGCCTCTTCATTATCTCAGGACAGGGAAGAATTTCCTGAGGAAGTGAAAGCAGCGTAGGATCTGTAAATCAACTAATCCCTACTATATTATCAACTAATGCATAATGTCTTCTTAACTGGTGAAGGAATTGCTCTATAACTAATTGAACTGAATATCAGTGGAATGTTCCTATTAAAGCAAGAAAAGACATGTAGGCATCAAAGGCACAGATTAAATAAACTAAGAAAGATATTTTTATATTGACTTTATTTGAAATGCCGTAGAAAATAAGAATCGGTGAATAAACTTAAAGTGCTTGTTACCTCCTATCTTGTGACTTATGGACTGATCTTTTTACAGTTAAACCTTTAAACTCATTTTCCTGACAGCGCAGGTATGTCCACTGTCTAAAGTGTTAGAATTGGTTTGGGGTAGTTCTCTTTCCCAATGTCATGTTCTGGCTGTAGCTTAAACACAGCCTTTGAGTAAGGTTATAGCACTCAGAGCATGTAGTAATGGTACTTTATTCAATCAGGAGTATTCAAAATGAGGGCTCAATGACGTGAGATCTCTGCACATGGCTGGTACGCACCTTCCTGAAGCAGTCCGCACTGTGCAATCATTGCAAACAGCATCTTGCACAGTGCAAGCGGTCATTTTCTGCCGCTCGAGTAGATTTGTACTCAAGCGGCAGCTTTCTCATCGCGGGAGGTCAGGTTTCTCATTGCGAGTGGTCGTGTATGCTCGCGACCGCTCGCGATGAGAAACTACCAGTTCGCATTGAGAAAGCCGCTGCTCGAGTACAAATCTACTAGAGCGGGAGAAAACGACCGCTTGCACTGTGCAAGATGCTGTTTGCAATGATTGCACAGTGCGGACAAACATCCGTCACTGTGCAGTCATTGCGAACAGCATTTTCCCTACCGCACTACGCAGCTCACGTAGCTATGCGTAGCTTGCGTAGTGCGAAGTGCACTTTGCGTAGTGTAGCGTAGCGCTACTACGCAAACAACGCCCAGGGTTAATGTTAACCAGCTGGCCTCCAAAATGCATTCAAATGGTCCCAGCACTCAGACGTTCACCACATATGGAGTTTTATTGCTACAAACTTGTCTGACTGTTCATACACAGAACCCACATAAAAATGGACTGTCAGAGCAAGTGCCTAGAAGCCACATTAAAGCACAACTCTTTGTAGGAGGGGTCAGTAGGTCAGGTCAAGACAAATAATTCACAAAAAACTACACTTTATGTGCAAAACAAAAACTCAAAGTGCTTCTGGATCATAATAAACCGTCTGAACAGGGGATCAGGAACAGCAACAATAAATGGAAACAATGTCACTGCAGACAATTGGGCAAAACATGTCACCGAGCTGTGCAAAGCCACAAACAAATTGCCCGACCAATATCCAGTCCTTTGCAAACAAATAACCAAACAACAGAATTCAGCGACAACAGATGCTGAACTTTGCCAATATGCGACAACTTTCAACGTTATGAGAACAGAAACAGTAAACTGGAAAAGCCAAACAGGGTGCCACTGGCCCCGCCGGGATTACAGCTTTGATTTACAAACACGACATTGATCTTTGGTCCAGAACACTTGAAGATTTGTTCAGCTACTGTATAATTATTCCAACTTTCTGGCAAGGTTTGATTTTTCACCCTATTTATAAAAGGTCCTGTGTCACTCACTGACAGCTCGACACATCTTACTACTGGATGCTGAGGCCAAATACTTTCCATTGCTCCTGCTGGAAGGTCTATATACAAATATATTGGCACCAAATAATGCAGCAGCTAAGCAAGATATTAGAGGTACAGGTACCTATAGACCCCAAGTACATTATTTTGGGCATCCCTACAGAAGTACATATTTCTAGATACCAGTTCATGTTGTGCAATTTGGGGCTAGTAGTCGCCAAACAGGACATTGCCAGACACTGGGGAAGGGAGCCTCCCCACTTTGGCAGAATGGCATGTTGGCATGGATTTATATATGGGTGCAGAAAAAACAACCTACAAAGTGCGTCCTAAAAAATTCGAGAAGATTTGGCGGCCGTTGCTAAGATACTATATTTTAGAGCTGGAGGGGTATGGATTAAACACACAGGAACCATGAGGAAAAAATGGACAATCTTGATGCTTAAAGGGGAGCAACCTAAGTGGGCCTCTTTTAATTACTCTAGTGCAAAGGGGAAGGAACACCGGAGGATGAAATCCCTGAATATACTATCTGCATGTTTGAAATCTACAATGTGCTTTAACAATGTACAAAATACATGTTATATACATGACTCACCTGGTGAGACTCTGGCTGACGGTTCAAAATATAATTTAAAAAAATATATTTTTTTATATATATTTAAAAAACAAAATGAAAATAGTTTAAAAGTTCAAAAATAAAAAATTATATTCTATAGAAGTAAAACACATACAAATATTACATAACTTTCAATACAAACGACTTCCCTCTCTCATACCCAAAAACATATTAAATAAAGAAAACACAATAAAATATATTAAGATGTAATTGGTACCTAAATAAAACAAAATCTAAGAAACAAAAATTCTTTCATATACTTTTCTAAAAAAAAATATTTAAACATAAAAATTATAAATGCCTTCTCGCCCTATTCTCCTACAAAGCAATCACCCATAATTTAAATCTAAAATAGGAAAATTAAACATGAATTATATGTAATTAATTTGATTTAAATAAAATCAGTTAACAAATGAACATAATTAATAACCATTTAAATAAATAAATGACATTAACACATCTATGAAGAATACAAAAATATATTACATTGTATTAACTTCCCACCCCATTCCCTTACTAACCCAGGAACCTGCTACTAATATTTGAATTACTAATTAAACTTCCACAAAACCCGAAAAATATATCTAAATAATACAGTAATGAGTTAATACATCTACATAATTAAAAATTATTTAACCTTCTAAATTCAAATGAAAAATGACTTAAGATGAAAAAAGAATTATTTTCAACCCTATACCCCCATTATCCCAACTATTGGCAAATAATGTGGTAATTTAAATTTAAAAAGTACAGTTATGGACACAAACTGTTTGCGGATATTGCAAATGGCATGTCCATCTGAAAATTGAGTGAGGGAGGTTGTGATGTCTTGGGGGGAGAGTTTATTACGAGAGATGATGCGGTGGATTCCGTTGTGCTGGGCCATGGCCAATTCCTACAGCACAATAAAATCTCATCCACAGCGCAGGAGATATGGCCCGGCTTCCCGGATGAACCAACCCTCTCCGAGAAGCTGAACAGGTCATTGGATATGGTTGGTGGCTCGCGGCTCACATACAGGGCTCTCTGGGAAGACTACCTGAAGGTCACCCGAGAGCAAACACCTGAAGAGAGACGGGGCCGGGGAAATAACTTACAGCACATGAAAGGTGCAGGATCCCCACTGAGACACGTGCAATTAGTTCAAACGCTCGTTTTAAACGTATTCAATATAACTTTGTACACCAGTTGTATGTCACTCCCAAGACACTGCATGCATGCCATGTATTCTGCCCGATCGGATAAATGCCTGCGGTGTTCAGTACCCGAGACGGACTTTATTCATGTGGTGTGGAAATGTTCGCTTCTGGAGGGAGGCGATACAAACGTAGAGGGTTGCCACGGATTGGGACTTCGAATTTACCCCCTGAACAATTCTGCTGAGCCTACCCCCTCTCTCCTGCGTAAAAAAACAATTAGCCATAAATTCCTATTATTGGGTCTGGTACTGGCTAAAAAGGTGAATAGCCATTAAATGGTTGAGCACCCAACCGCCCACACATAAAGGAAGGCTGCGTGTCATGTCAGATTGGGCAGTGGCTGAAGAGGTCCGAATGAAGTACGTCAGACGTGGTGAACGTTTGGAGCATGATTTGGCTGTGTGGAGGCGCATTCTCCTTCATCTCCATGGAGATGAGTCTGAACCAGTTTTGTCACTGGGAGATGCATAATTAGTATCTGACATATGCTTGTCATCCCGAACAGCATATAAGTGAACGTGACAGTGGCACCTTATGGACATCACATGGCCTATTCCTGTGACTCGATGTAACCCTACCACATCTGCATTACTGTTATGTCACATACTGTTCATCTGTATGCTACCTGAGCTACCGGGAAGGGCCGGGGGGGTTTGGGATTGTTGTTTACGTTGTATATTGTTATCCTATCTAGGAGCTTCTCTTGTGAGGTGTCGCGCAATTGATCACTGTAAATTGCATTGTATTGGAAAGTTAATAAAACATTTTTGGAAAAAAGGGACAATTATACACTATTAACCATTTTTTTGTTACAAATAAAATAATAATTCTAACACCTAAAATAAAAAAAATAACTAATATATAATAACTTAATAAGGAAATATGATTACCACTATCTTAAAGTAAACAATATTTAGTGCAACAATATTCTGTAAAGCGATATTAAATACTAAAAAAATGATATTCTTAGATGTGATATTCTGCTGCACAATATTTTGTATTCACAATATTCTTTACACATTACTCATGTCACGTGATATTTAGGAAACAATATTTATGTCATTTATCTGTTACACAGATTCAGGTGTAAAATATAAGTTGCACTCACCATCTATTGGGGAGGGAACTACCTGCCCTGCACATGTCGAAACAGCTAGAATTGTAATTAAAAGATCTGAAAAGAGAGCTGGGAGAACGGCGAACTTATGCGAGCCACAGGCATAACAGCTTTTCAACACATTTCAGCATCAGTGTTTGTCAATTTTCTGGAGGAATAGCAACTTGAGGAGGAAAGACTGGATATACAGACTTAGGATTACTCTATTTCGTATAAGGTAGTCAGGAGATACCTTCCACAACTGAGCCTGAACATGGGTGCAGATTGGGAGTAGGAATTCACTTGACCAAGAGTCTACTCTCATGCCATTCCTGCCCACATCAAGGTATTTGCTGCAGTCCACTTCCTGGCACTGGATGATTCCTGGGTACCAATGGGACCATGTCTGCAATCTCATAGGCAAGCCAATACTTGTGCATGCTTCAGGTATTGATATTCTTTACCATTCGAGTGCAGCAGTACATCACAGGCCAGTCACAGCTGGAAGTCAGCATGTGGCATGCCCTTTCCTACACATGCTTGGAGCATGTGACTACAACCCTGGCACTTTAGACACCCCAAATGGTCACACCATTATTGCATTTGATACGGCTGACACATAAATCAAAGTCCAGCTGCCTTCCGTACCCGTTGCTGCTTCATATCTAAATGCGTTGCCGTTAGTGAAACAATGCATGATTGTTTCATTGTTCATGAGTCTAGTCAACAGCTTTTGTTTGTAAAGATTTATGTTGAAAGGTGGCTGCTATGTCAGTGCATCAAACACACTCAGTGATTACATTTTTATTTGAGGTGGAACATAACAGTGGGTGGCATATCACACAGCACTCTCCTGTACGTGACCCATGATGGAGTTTGTTAATTAATTAATTAGTGAATAAATGTGACTGGAGAGCAATTGTAATACACATATCCATGACTTTCTGTGCAGTTAATGGCGCACATGACCTCCATCCCTATCTCCTCAAATCCTTCAGATGTCCAACCACTGTGCATTAACAGACCATAGGAGTCATATATGCACATATGCAGCATCTTCAACTTTTTGCTTGCAGTTGCAGGGGGGTGTAGTGGGTGCTACTGTACTCCCCTGCGAAGTAGTGTGCAAGTTTATCCTTGCCTGTTGCACAAGACCATCTGGCAAACACCTACACAGTACCCAGTATTCCAGTCTTATCCAGGTCTATACGTTTCTCCAGTGCCTAATGGCCAAGGCCAACCAAGTTGTGGAATCAAACTTGAGCTTCATGTGTGGTTGTTCCATCACAGTGATGGGACAATGTTAGAAATGAGGGTCTGTAGTTGGCAATGGTTTGCACCGTGTCCAAGTAGGGACCCTTCCTTCTAGTCAAGATAAGGAAGTTACATTCCTAAAATAACCCCTGCTCACCCCCTTGGTAGCTTGGCACGAGCAGTCAGGCTTATCTTAGAGGCAGTGTGTAAAGCATTTGCACATAACCCACAGTAATACAGTGTAAGCACTACAAAAGGACACCACACCATTTAGAAAAATATCCAATATTTTTATATACTTAAGACAAGACCAGAAACAATAAAACTCCACTATGCAGTACTTAGAAATCTTCAGTTATCAAAATTATCTTTAAAAACTGTTCCTTGAAGTCGATAGCTCCCTCTGGGGCTATCACGGCATTGTGAACAAACAAATCCAAACAGTTCTGGATGACCGCGGTGTCACGGGCTAGCTATGGTGTCGGAAAGACTCGCAAAACAGTACCTTTAGAAATGCAGGGCATCGGCGACCTCTTGTTGAGCTTCCGAAAGCACGGCGTCTGCAGGCATCGGTTGCGGAGGTAGGTGCAGGACTCATCGGGCCCTTGAAGTCACATGCGTTGCAGATCGATCTCCTCGCTGTTGAAGTCAGGAGTGCTGGCGTCGGCAGGCATCGGGTGCTGTAGTGCGAAGTGCAGCGGTGCGGCGTGCGATGCCCTCAGGTTGTGGTGCGAGCAGCGGCTCGGAGAAGGCGTCAGATGGCGTCGTCAGGGAGACTAGGGTTGTGGTGCAAAGTGATGCGGTGTTCGTCGCGGTGCTGGCAGGTCATGGTGCAAGCAGTTGCTGAAGCTCTGTCATCAGCTGATGAACTGGAGTCGATAGCTCCGGTGTCCGTAGGCCAAAGCTGCGGTGTGGGATGAGGGCGGTGCGTCCAGTAACTTTACGAGCGGTGCCCTCGACCCACGTGCAGGCAGCTGCGTCTATTTTGGCATGATGTGGCGTAGTCGGGGGTACCAAGGCGGCGTAGTGAAGTGAGGCGATGCGTACTGCGGTGCCCACAGATCGCGGTGTGAGCATCGGCTTTGTGACGGCATCAGCAGGCGTTGTCAGTGAGACCAGGGTCGCGGTGCAGCATTGTGGAGGTGCCCTCTGCGGTGCCTTAAGGAGACGGAGTTGGCAGCAGCATCGTAGACGGCGTCGGGGTGCTTTTTCTTCTGTTGCAGCACAAAACACACAGTCCCCAGTGCTGAGGGCAGAAGAACTTGAAGTCTTTACTGTTCTGGAGACCTCTGGGACAGGTGAAAATGGTGGACGCACAGCGCCCGCACTGCGATGTCGTGATGCGATGCTCTTGATGCGATGACCCTTGGTTAGCGAGCACTCGACAGCCTGCAAACGTGCGATGCGATGATCTTTGGGTGTTAGCGAGAACTTTGTGGCCCGCAAGCGTGAGATGTGATGATCCTTGGTTTGTGAGCGCTCGGCGGCAGCAGCGCGATGATTTTTCATACGCTCTTCATCTGTGACGGCTCGCAAACGGGCATTAGCGACGATTTCAGCACTCTCTTCTCCATAGTAGAACTAGAGGCCCTGGAACTCACAGGAGCCTCACCTGCAGATAGAAATCCTCGCTGGGAGGAATCAGGAGGCTGGTGGTGGAGTCTGATGTGCCTGAGACTCCAGCAGGAGGCTAGCTCTCTTCTAGCCCTTGGGTGATTGCTTTAGCAAGATAAAAATAAAAGTTCTCTTCAAAGTCCTTTTACTCTTCTTCCAAGTCCAGTGACAACTATTGCAGGCCAATCCCAGAAACAGCACACAAGCACAAGGACAGTCCTCTCCTGCAGATTCCTTCAGTTACACGGACAGAGGTTCTTCTTGACATCCAGGAGCAATACAAATTGTAGGGGTTTCTGCACAGATATTTATACCCCAAAAGTCTTTGTTCTCAAAAGCTACATGTCACTGAACCCAGCCAGAACCAGTTATGCCCAGTCCTGGAGCACTTTGTTTACCAGGCTCATCCTTCCTTTCAGAAAGAGGGGGTCTGCCATCAGACGCACAGTAGGAGGTGGAGCCAGCATTCACCTTGCCAGGCACAGCTCTATTCAGGTCAAGGAGCTAAACCTCCCCATACTCCAATGCAGATCTCTCTATTCCATCCAGGTTTGACTCAGCCTGCCCTGTCCCTCCAAAACCAGTCAGCCAATACACATAACAGCAGAGCACACTGGAAGGCTTAGGCCAGAAAATACCTACTTTCTAAAAGTGGTATTTTCAAACACAGAATATAAAAATAAACTTCACTAAAAGATGTATTTTAATATTCTGAGCTCAGGCATACTAAATTCGCTTTTTCTACCATGTTCCTTGGGTCAGTTAGGATTATAGAATGTAATAGTCAAACTGCCCATTCTGGCCTATGGAGAACAAATAGCCTTGCAGTAGTGAAAAACGAAATGGGGTGTAATTCATTACCAGGACATGCTACACATATTAAGCCATATCCTACCTTACACACACAATGCACCCTACCATAGGGGTGACTGATATGATGCCAAGGGAAGGTTCAGGGGCTGGGAAGTGTGGGCACTTCACAGCTAAGATGGCAGTTCTGGACTGCACACAGACACTGCAGTGGCAGGTCTGAGGTACACTTTACAAGCTGCTTCTGTGGGTGGCGCAAACCAGTTCTGCATGCCCACCAGCAGCATTTGGGTTACCAGCCCTGGGCACACACAGGCCACGCTACTAGGGACTAACAGGTAAACCAAATAAGCCAGTGGTGCTCTTAGAAAAAAAATGGTCGGGACACTGCTTACAGTTGTCCCTCCCTCCAGGTCAGACAACACCTGGACCTGACTTCCCAACTCAGGGACTATCCCTTGTGGTTGAGCAATTTCCCAGAGAACCAGGACTTCCTGGGGAGTACAACCACCCTCCCCGAGGGTAACACAGAACTCCTGTGTTGCGTGACAGTCTGCCTGGCACATATCTCCTGACCCCTGTCCATCTGACAGTGAGCAAAGATCCCCCAGGACAGTAGTGGTGTCACCATGGTCACTCCTATGGGGCTCAGCCCTTCTGACTGGCCCTTGACCCACTGGTTCTTCCACTGGGGCCTCCTTCCCCCTTTCACCCCTCATGATGGACTTCTGTACCCTCCCCCTAGGAGTGGCACTGCCAGACACAAGAACTGATGGAGGCCTGTCTACAGGCACTCCCAGCTCACCTAACACGGGGAGACCCCCCAAAACGGAAGGTCCATCCAGACAGACTAGGCTTCCTACCTGGTGTTCCCTCATGGAACCATTCAGTCCTGGAGACTGAGGTTGTGGCACTTCAGGACCTATCCCAGTCTCACTCCTGCTCCCACGAGACAGGATGTGAGGCCCTACAACCTCCTCACAAAAAGGGGACCTAGCTGTATCACTCCGAACCTTCCCCACAACTCTGGGTTGGAAGACATCTGAACCACTCCTTTTAGGGTCATTCCCCAATGCCTCTACAGAGTCTCTGGTACTCACCCAGAGGTCTGCCTCCTGTGCAAGTTCCCTAGGATCAGAGAACTTGCACTCTAACAGGTGTTGGCTTAGCTCTGGAAAAAAAGGGACTCACAATCTGCTCTCCCACAATTGGATTGCACAGTTCCACGCAGGTGCTAACCTTCACCTCATGATCCAGTGCCTCGCACATGCACCCCACACCACTCTCCTGAAATGGGCGAGACATTAACTGACTGTCTCTATCACTCAACCCACACTCTTCTGGGCGGTCCTCACACTCATACACCAGGACTTCAACGACGGGGGAACCCCTCCCATAACTAGGACTATGGGCCCCTGCGCTAGTTCCCCAATCCACCTCAGGGACACTGCACACCAATGGAGCTACCTCATATCTTTGAATCCCCTGGTGTAGATCAACCCCCTCCACAAGTCATGTGCCACATCTCTGGGTGGGTGTACTACACTGTCATCACTATATACCTCAATTCTGCTGCCACCACTGGACCTCACCCTCACTGGTGAGTTTAGACAATTAAAACTGCGCTTTGGGGACAATCTACCCTCCCGAGCTAACTTCTCCTTTTCTGCTAACTGCGCTAGGTGTGCATCCAGCTGGGCAACCTCCATTTGAGCCTCTTTAATTCTAGCTGGTGCTCCCTCTCCCTCTGTCTGCCCAACTCCTCTGGGGACCATGAAGGGGATTGGGCACTACCCTGGGCACTAGACCCAGCAAGGGACTCCTTACCTATGGGACCCTCCCGCCTGGCCACCAACTCCTCTGGGGACCATGAAGGGAATCGGTCACTACTATAGGTACTAAACTCAGCAAGCGACTCCCTCCCGCCTGTCCACCAACTCCTCTGGGGACCATGAAGGGAATCGGTCACAACCATAGGCACTAGACTCAGAAAGGGACTCCCTATCTATGTGATATTCTATAACACTTTCTCCCTCCTCTTCTGACTCTCCAGAGCCACCCTCAGACCAACTACCCTCTTGGTAGGCGTACTGAGACTCCAAGAATCTCAATCTGTCTTGTTGCCAAAGTCTCAGGGATGTCTGCAAGGATAGCTGAGTCTCCTTCCTACTCACTGCTAAGCCCCTCTACTCACAGAACCCTCTTAGCTCCTCTAGACTGTAGGTCAACGGATCATCTATATAAAAAGTAGGTCTCATTTCAGCAAGGCCCATTGTAGCAATCACTGGTAATATCAATCAAAAATTGAATAAAAAAACCTCAAAAACGTATGTGATTGCGTTATGGTCTGCACTTACTATTAGTGAACACTATAATTACTGTATACGATCACAAATGCAAGTCCAGATCCTCACCGCTGACCACCAATGTTAGAAATGGGGGTATCTAGTTTGCAATGGCTGGCCACTGCCCAAGTAGGGACCCTTCTTCCTAAGTCAGAGTAAGCGGGCTACACCCTTTGATAACCCCTGCTCAACCCTGTGGTAATGTAGCACCAGCAGCTAGGCTTATCTCAGAGGCAGTGTGTGAAGCATTTATGACCATACACAGCAACACAGTGAAGAACACTACAAAGGGACACCACACAAGTAATTATAGAAAAATAAGTATCTTTATATATAGACTTAACACAAGACCAATAACGGTAAAAAGCCGCAATACTGTAAAATAGGATTATTCTTGAAATGCTGCAAAAATAGTTCAGAGTGTGCAAAAGAGGAGTTCAGTTCAAAGCAGTGGTCTCTGCGACCCTTTTAATTACAAAGTACCTGGATTTTCGTAGCAAACCAAACAAAATGTCACAAACGAGCTGTAGCGATGATTTTCCTCACGCAAGACCGGCGATGCATTGAATCCTTGCCGCAAGGGAGGATGATGCGCTGATCTGCAGATGCGTGCGGGACAAAGCGACAAGCTTCTTCACGCTAAGCTGGCGATGCGTTGAATTCTTGCCGGAAGGGAGGATGATGCGCCGAACCTGTTGCGTGTGCGACCTCATTGCGATGAGAAGAAATGGCGCTCCGCGAGGGAGCAACGATCCGGGTGTGATGCGATGAAAATGGCGCCCGCACTGCGATGTCGTGATGCGATGCTCTTGATGCGATGATCCTTGGTTAGCGAGCACTTGACAGCCTGCAAACGTGCGATGCGATGATCTTTGGGTGTTAGCGAGAACTTTGTGGCCCGCAAGCGTGAGATGTGATGATCCTTGGTTTCCGAGCGCTCGGCGGCAGCAGCGCGATGATTTTTCATACGCTCTTCAGCTGCGGCGGCTTGCAAACAGGCGTTAGCAACGATTTCAGCACTCTCTTCTCCATAGTAGAACTAGAGGCCCTGGAACTCACAGGAGCCTCACCTGCAGATAGAAAACCTCGCTGGGAGGAATCAGGAGGCTGGTGGTGGAATCTGATGTGCCTGAGACTCCAGCAGGAGGCTAGCTCTCTCCTAGCCCTTGGGTGATTGCTTTAGCAAGATAAAAATAAAAGTTCTCTTCAAAGTCCTTTTCCTCTTCTTCCAAGTCCAGTGACAACTACTGCAGGCCAATCCCAGAAACAGCACACAAGCACAAGGACAGTCCTCTCCTGCAGATTCCTTCAGTTACACGGACAGAGGTTCTTCTTGACATCCAGAAGCAATACAAATTGTAGGGGTTTCAGCACAGATATTTATACTCCAAAAGTCTTTGTTCTCAAAAGCTACAAGTCACTGAACCCAGCCAGGACCAGTTCTGCCCAGTCCTGGAGCACTTTGTTTACCAGGCCCATCCATCCTTTCAGAAAGAGGGGGTCTGCCATCAGACGCACAGTAAGAGGTGGAGCCAGCATTCACCTTGCCAGGCACAGCTCTATTCAGGTCAAGGAGCTACCCCTCCCCATACTCCAATGCAGATCTCTCTATCCAACCCAGGTCTGACTCAGCCTGCCCTGTCTCTCCAAAACCAGTCAGCCAATACACATGACAGCAGTGCACACTGGATGGCTTAGGCAAGAAAATACCTACTTTCTAAAAATGGTATTTTCAAACACAGAATATAAAAATAAACTTCACTAAAAGATGTGTTTTAATATTCTGAGCTCAGGCATACTAAATTCGTTTTTCTACCATGTTCCTTGGGTCTGTTAGGATTATAGAATGTAATAGTCAAACTGCCCATTCTGGCCTATGGAGAACAGGTAGCCTTGCAGTAGTGAAGAAACTAAATGGGGTATAATTCACTACCAGGACATGCTACACATTTCAAGCCATGTCCTACCTTACACACACAATGCACCCTACCATAGGGGTGACTGATATGATGCCAAGGGAAGGTTCAGGTGCTGGGGAGTGTGGGCACTTCACAGCCAAGATGGCAGTTCTGGACTGCACACAGACACTGCAGTGGCAGGTCTGAGGCTCACTTTACAAGCTGCTTCTGTGGGTGGCGCAAACCAGCGCTGCAGGCCCACCAGCAGCATTTGAGTTACCAGCCCTGGGCACACACAGGCCACGGTACTAGGGACTAACAGGTAAACCAAATAATCCAATCAGGGATATACCAATTCACTGTCATATTTACCAAGGAAGAGCATATGCCCAGAGTCATAACACCAACACAAACAGGTCAGAAAAAAATACAGGAGGAAGGCAAAAAGTTTAGGGATGACCCTGCAAAAAGGGCCAATTCCAACAGTGGCACAATCCAGTGCTGAAGCCTACTAACAGCATTTGATTTACAGGCCCTGGCACACTCAGTGCACTTTACTAGGGACTGACACGTAAATCAACTACGCCAATCATGGAAACACCGAACCATAACACAATTTACAACAGGAGCACTTGCACTTTAACACTGATCAGCAGTGAGAAAGTGTGCAGAGACACTAAGCAAGCAAAAACAGAGTCAAAACTGGAAGGTCAGAAAGCAAAAACTCAAGGGAAACACGCCAAAAGATGACAATTCTAAGAGTCAATGTTAAGTCAAGGATGATATGTGGTTTATTTCACAATCAATCAATCAATCTATCAATCAGGGGATTGTATGTGCGCAACTCACCCATAAGGGTCTCAAGGCGCGGGGCGGTGGGGTCCACAGATCTGTTCAGCCGAAGAGCCAGGTCTTGAGAGTCTTCCTGAAGGTGCTCAGGGAGAGGGGGCATCTGATATCTGCTGGAAGCTCATTCCAGGTTTTGGCTGCAATGTGAGAGAAGGATTTTCCGCCTGCTCTGGCTCCGTGGATGCGTGGGGTTTCGGCCAGTGCGAGGTTGGAAGATCGGAGGTTTCTTTTGGGTACGTGGAAGTTGATTCTGTCATTGAGGTATTTGGGTCCGGTGTTATGTAGGCATTTGTAGGTGTGGGTGAGGATTTTGAAGGTGACTCTTTTCTCCACAGGGAGCCAGTGGAGCCTTCGTTGGTGTTGGCTGATGTGTTTGTGCCCGGGGATGCTGAGGATGAGTCTTGCGGCGGTGTTCTGTTTCATCTGGAGTTTGCGGAGTAGGGTCTTGTTTGTGCCGGTGTAGAGTGTGTTTCCATAGTCCAGTCTGCTAGTGATGAGTGCATGGGTGACTGTCTTCCTTGACTCAGGGAGTATCCATTTTAAGGTTTTGCGGAGGGTGTGGAGGGTGTTGAAGCAGCTGGAGGTGACGGCGTTGACCTGTCGGTTCATGGTGAGGGATGAGTCGAGTACGATGCTGAGGTTTCGGGCGTGGTCCGAGGGGGTCGATGGGCTTCTGAGAGTGGTCGGCCACCAGGTGTTGTCCCATGCTGAAGGGGTGATTCCGAGGATGACGACTTCTGTCTTCTCGGCGTTGAGTTTTAGGCAGCTGTTGGGCATCCAGACTGTGACATCCTGCATTCCTTTCTGGAAGTTGAGTCTGGCGGGGTCTTTGGTGAGGGAGAGGATGAGCTGGGTGTCGTCAACGTAGGATACGATGTTGAGGCCGTGTTGTCAGACAATGGCGACGACATACATAACATTCTGAGATACTACTGTTTGGAGCAGTCTGATGCAGTAGCTGCACATAACTGTAAATGCACAACACAAATGAGTGCATGTGACACTGTATAACATGCGTCATATTGTACCTAGATACGTGTCATGAATACCAGTAAAATGCTTTTTTATCCACATTTGTTGAGTGTGGAACAATTCACCTACTGCATATATAGATACACTTATTTGCCTTAAAATTTGTACTAGGTGAACGTATAAAATAAGTGGTATATGAGGACAATTCTTCTGTATGGCAGTCATTGGGACCCTTTAATGAATTGTGGGCCATCCTATCACTCTGTCCCATTTCTGGCACAGCTATCTACACTTTTCCTATCCTGTCCTGCATATGCATACATGACATGGACAGATGAATCAGGCTGTACCCAGAAGTAAGTGAAGTGAATGTGCAAAATCGGCTATTTTTGAGTCATCCACCAAACCGAACTGCATTCATCTCCATCCTTCAAGTTCAATGTTCAGTCACCCCCATAAAGGCTGAAGAGAAGCCCTCAACTTTGTCCACCCGCACCTCACTCAGGCTCCGGCTGCTGCATCAGGGCCATAGACGCCGGAATGCAGGTCCCAGAAGGCAAGACCAGCCCCCGCTGGAGTCACAGGGTCTTGGTATGTGGGTCCGGAGTCGAGCTGTATGTAGCAACTCCCCTCCGGTTGGTTCCCAGATAAGACCCCTCCACCTCGGGGTCCGCAAAGCTGTAGGAAGGCCCAGTCACTGCCCACCTCATCGACCACCCAGCCGATCCACAGTCTGGGTGCATCGCCCCTAATGCCAGAGGAGGGGAGGGATACAAGAGCTGTGGCCCGAAGTTGCAGGATGCCAGGTGGGTGCTCCGGACAGCGCCCCTAACTCCTCAGGTCAGTCCAGTTTACAGCTGGGGGAGGCCCAAAAGTCTTGCTGCAACCACCAGTTAGTCCCACGTCTCAGAAACCAGCACAGGTGGCATTCTATGGTCTGTACCTCACCAAGGTTGGGCATGCAGGTGGTTCGCTGGCCTTCACTTCGGCAGCACTGGCGTGCCGCAGCACACCCTCTGCAAGCCTCGATCCGTACAGAAATGATGGCCAGCTCCACCTCCGGTGGCCCTAGTGCAGGTATTTGTAGTCTTTGGGTCTCTGGCACAGCTGGAGTCAGGCATCCGCACCGTGGTCCCGGAACCAACCGCAGCCGAAGGGCTAATGCCGTCTCACCCAATTCACAAGGCCAGTACCGCTGCTGGGGGGGCACTGACGATGTGCCGCTTCACCTGTCTCTCTGCCTGGCTGCAGTCACCGCCCCCTCAGCGGAGAGGACAGAGGAAGCAGGGTGGTCACAGGCACAATGACGGAAGGTGAGGCAGTCTGGCGGTCTCTGCCCGCCAACTCACCGGTCTTTGCCGGCACCCCCCGGCCAGGCCCACTGCCCCTGCACACCAGCTGCCATCTTGTCAGGCCGTGGAACTGGTCCGTAGGATTCTCCCTCTCGCAGGGAGACTTCTGGGCATGCAGGGCATCCGGCGAAGGATGCCCGCCCATTGGAAGGGCCCCACCAGCCTCCAGCAAGGCACCACTGCACTTCTTGACCCGCAGCCCACAGTCTCACAGACCAGGGTTACTCCTTTGCCATCCTGCTGCCATTCGGTCACTGTCGTGGATTGACGTTACTGTCATCTGCACCTCAGCTCAGTACGATACTTGGGCTCTGGCTAACTGCTGCTTTGGACGACCCTCTGTGCAGGGTGGTTTAGAGTGATTTCTGGCAATGGAGGAGCCTATGGATGAAAGCTGATGACGGAGGGGTCCAGAGCACTCTTTTGAGTGTGACCATCATCTTGACACTCAAAGCCACGCCGTGTTACGCGACTTTAGTGCTTCTGAAACATTGTAGAGGCAGTAGACACATCTTGTAACACTAATCTCTAGTGTGGTTAGGGCAGACATTGTAGTGACACATACCAATGTTTCAGCTTGAGATGGTTTTGTCACAGAAGAATCCTTTCACTCACTTACTTGATGTCCGAGCCTTTTTAAGAAACAAAAATATGAAAATCCGTATATGATGAGATAAAGCAACAATTGTGAATGTAGTGAGGTTCTAAAGCTGGTCTCCCCCTCCATAAATGAAACATTTATAAGAATTTGCACACCAGCACCTTCGAAACTCACAGTGACAGAAACAGAAAGAGTTAGACCATTGCAGGTGCACAAAATTCTAATGAGAAAGACACCAATGACCTTCAGGACAGATACAAGAAATATAAACTTTTAGATGCTGAGCTGACAACGTGTACATTCTTAATGAAAGCTAACAGTCATGAAAGTGAAGTTACATATTTCTGAAGTGGCATGCCTGTACAGCAATGGTTAACATGGACACAATAAATGGTGTCAGCTATCACAGTAATGTTAAAAGTACACGTGAGTAGTCACTCGGTCTAGGATGAGTAAAAGAGAAGTCTATCAACTTGTGCATTTGTTGCCTTTTGTGACCATGTGTATTCACGGTCAATTATTTCTACTAATGGTGTTTGATTAGGCCCTGTGTCTTGTGACAGGCACTATGCTGTTGTCATTGTACATTTTACAAGGAGTGTGATGTATTGCTAGCAGTGATGATTTACCCATGATAACTGGAATGACAATGGTGGTCTCTACAACTGGTATGCCATGCAGCTAAGAATACATGGTGGAGAAGACATGTTGGTTGAGAGGTTGAGACAAATGCATGATTCAGGTCCCCCAACAGAAATAGGATTATATGTAGTAGCTCTGGCCTACTTTTGGCAAACCTTTCTGTCAAATTCTTCCTCGGATCCCACTAATTGTTACTTTTGTCACTTCCAGTGGATATCACCCCAGATCATCACACCACATAGGTGATGTCTTACCACAAAGCCTGCTTCACCACTACCCTCACAATGTGTGGAGAAACATCAACTAGTTTGCCATAGTGGTCAACTACAAAGCTTCACCACAAGCTCTGCCCCCGTCTCAGTGAAGTTTCTCTTCCTCTTGAGTAGGATGGGCAGCATCAGTTCTTATTCACACAGCACTCTGGTTCTAATGCGATGCTCAGCAGAAAAGGAAGAGGGTATGTCCTTGGGTGTTGGATATATTTAAGTGCTTCTGTTTGTGATTTTTGCTTGATGTCCATTTTAATGTGGCCAGGTGTGTCTAGTTACCTATTTTTACCAATTCAGAATGATACCCAGCATAAATGTGTGCTGCGTATGGCTACCCTATGCACATTTAGCGGGGATATTAGTGAATAGGTTTGTGTTTTCAGCTGTATATCTCTACTACCTCTTGCGTGCATCAAGCAATGGGACAGAGAGGTGATATGTTTTCTAGATTTTTTAGAAGCACACGGTCCATTTTTTAGACCCACTGGCTACAAGGACTCAATGTATGGGCCAGCCTGAATCAAGAAACCAGTTAAACTTCAATCACCCGAAACCTACTTTGTAATACTTGAGCAAGATGTTATTCAGTTAATGATCAATCGTTGAGACACTACAAGTATAGTTAGTGGAACCATAAACCCTATTTCTTTAAGGAATTACACACTTAAGGTCACTAGAACATGAGGGATACATTTCAAATGACTTCTTAAAATCAGAATCCTAGTCTAGTAAACACAGTATGCATTGTGACGACAATAAAGGCAAATAAAATGGTAGGTGTATCGTTCACTAAAAGCGTGAATAAAAGGAATCTCTCCAACATGATTGCCGTCATAAATACATAGCAATCCAACACTGCCTTTTGCTAATTGAAAGTGCTCATCTAATTCTGGCCCAGCAGAAAAGCAAACCTATTTTGAGTTGCAGAGATGGCAAACGCCACATACCTGTTTGAACAATAGAGCTTAGGTTTAATGCAATCCCAAAGTCTGCTACTCTCGCCTCACGAGGCCAGCTGCACTGATGAGTTAGCGAGCGAAGGCTAAATGCCTTCCATCAGGATAGCCCTCAGTGAGAACCAGAGATATGATTCTTTAAGGCCTGTTCCAGTGTCGCCTAGAGTGAATATTCCTCTCTAGCCTTCACTCGCTGTACTCGGTTTTTATAACCTTATTTCATTGTTTTTAAAAAGTCATATTGTAAACAATTAATAGAAAGTGTTCTGAAGTCCTGTCAGGGCAAGACTGTGTTCCTGTGAATAACAGCAATTAACATGAAGCGTAGCTGTCAACCTTCTGGAAAATCTTCGAAATCTATAATAAGCTAATGTAAAACACAGCGGTCTGCAATTAGATTAAATGCTGCAACTATATTCACCTAACCATGGTTATAACATTGTAGAACATAATAATATAAAGTCAATATGTGTCATATTTATCACACATATTCATTTCTGATTAATTGACTAACACATTCAACTCAAGCAAGGAAATAGCCACAATAGAAAAGGCATATTACTCATAATACCGGCTTATGACTACTGATGTTAGGTGCTCAATTGAAAGACTTCGGGTACTTCAAAAATGTTTCTGGAGCTGTTGCAAATGTCTCCAAATGTAATCCTGTTCCCCACAATGTTTAAGAGGGACACTGGTATCTTGGGGATACCTCTATGCCCAATTTGTAATCAGGCTGAAGATTGAATGTGACTTGATACTGACCTTCACATACCCTTGAACTTCCAGGAGTTAGTCTCATCTGGGCATAGAAGAAAACATTGTAAAGCAGGCCTTAGTCTGATACCGTAGCCAGGCATTTAAGGGTGGTGTATAAAAAAATTACTGATTGTTTCAATTGATGACAATTCTTGTGTGGAGGGCAGTATTTAAGGAAGGATCCTTGAAATTGAGGAGTCCTCAGAACTAAGGCAAAGACCAGAGACCATGAAACTGACTCCCATGGCCTGGAAGCTAATCCTAATGGTGGAATGTAAAAATAATATGTATGTTTTCTTTCTCTTTTTCCTCCTTTCTTCATGGTGTTTCATTTTCTATCCTGACAGATCGTCTCTATTGTATTGACATTCACGATCGGCATTGTCAGTAGCATATTCTGTGGTCATCTTGGAAAAGTGGAGTTGGATGCCGTAACTCTTGCCAATGCTGTACGTATAATGTACAAGGTTTTATCAATAAATACAATAATAATATTAATATTCCTGAGAATATTACCATTATATGTTAGGGTTATTTGGGGATTATTTAGCATACTAATTCATGTCAATGCTCCCTCCATCTGCAATTATGATACTAGACTATGGTAATGAAAAAAATACAAATAATTTTCCATCATTATTATCACTGCTTCTTCTGTCATCATTTTTATTATTATTACTGTTATTGTCACTATTTATAACAATATTGTAACTTCTCTCAAGGTACCTAAGGTATCTGTCCTCAACAGATTTAAAAAACATTTTTACATTTTGTTTGTTTATTTTTCAATTAATAATCATCATTATCCCTTTATCAGTGCTTTAGCCATCTGAATGAAAGATGCAGCTCTTTTCTGAACTGCACCCCACTGTACCCTTTTCAAAGTATAAGGGGACATTGTGATTTTATTTGATAAGGCCTGCAGATGCGTAGCCCGTGAGACTTCAGCGCAGGCTGTACATGGTACATTTGTGGGGTCCTGTGGGACTTTTCTTTACTGTGCACCCTCTGCTGGCTGTGAAGTCTTTTGAGGGTGTCTCTAAAGGCATTTCTAGCTTCTTATGGATGTATATTTTTCAATTTGCGCGTAGTATTGACTAGTGTCAGTAATAAAGTTATTTCTCTTTTGTAAGAAAAAGCAGGGGTGTGACATCAATTTATGAAGTGTTACCTTTTGCATTCCTAAGGACGTCCTCACTATAACTACAGAGTGGCTACCACCTCTCTGTAAAATATATATATATATTCACTGAAAAAAACATAGGTTTCAGGGGCGTTATAGTTAGCTGGACATTTCACTCGTACAAAACCATAGAAATTCCCCCGTTATAGTTAGTTCAGCTAACTATAACTCACGCGCCCGCAATGCACTGCTGATGACGTCACATATTACATCACTCATGACATCACTGATGACATCTCAAATGACATCACTGATGACATCACTGATGACATCATCCAGTGAATGTGTGTTTTTCTGAAAATTAAATATGTTCTATATATGTATATCTCAAGGTCGGTGGAAGACTAAATGGGTATATAAGTGTCTAAATGTATGATTTCTTTTTGTAAAATTGATTGTATAACGGACTGATTAAGTGTATCTTAGTGAATACATGGGTTAGTGAGTAATGTTTAAATATGTAAATATGTGTATCAGTCTCTCACTTTGTGTATAAGTGACTGCATGGGTTGGTAAGTAGCTACATGAGTGTCTATATGGGTTATTAGTTGGTTTTTTGAGTATCAGTATGATTGTCTGAGTGTCTGTATGGTTCAGTGGGGGGTATTAGTGCACAGATGCATGAATGAGTGACTCACTGTTTGTGTGTGTTGAACATATTATGTGTGCAGGACTGTATAGGTGGATGAGTGTGTGTATGTGTGTGTTAGTGAATGAAAGACTGTCTCAATAGTGTCTTTATAAGTAACTACATATATTTTAAACTAGTGTATGAGAGTATTGGTGTATATAAGTGGGTATATGTGAGAGTGAGAGATTGGAAGAGTTCCTGTACAAATAAGTAGGTGTTTCTATAAGTGATTGTTTAAGAGAGTAAGTATGTGTAAGTTTCTGTAGATGTAAGTGTGGTAGTGTGTGTATAACTGTATATGCAAGTAAATGGATGTTTGATACTTTGTTTGCATGTGTGACTATGTGTGTGAGTAACTCTATGGATGAGTGGCGGTGTGTAACAGGATGTATAGGTGTAGGAGTACATATGATGAGTGAGTACATGTATGAGTGACTGTATAGTACTGTTGGTGAATGAGTGGGTGTGTGTGTGTAGATTTTGGAATTACTGAATAGGTGTGTTGTAACTGGTATTGGTATGTCCATTGCTTTGTTAGTTTGTATTTTTGAGTGTGTGTATCAAAGGTTATATTAGGGTGAGAGGAGGTCTGCCACTCTATCACAAGGATGATGTCATCAGTGATGTCATCAGTGATGTCACTGACCATGTCATGAATGATGTAATATGTGACGTCATCAGCAGTGCATTGCGGGCGCGGGAATTATAGTTAGCTGAACTAACTATAACAGGGGAATTTCTATGGTTTTATACGAGTGAAATGTCCAGCTAACTGTAACGCCCCTGAAACCTATGGTTTTTTCAGTGAATTGTTAAGGTTTTTTAAATGGTAATTCCTAACTATAACGTGTCTGAAACCTATGTTTTTTTCAGTGAATTTCAAAGGTTTTTTAAATGCAAATTCCTAACTATAACACCCCTGAAACCTATTGTTTGTTCGGTGAATTTCAAAGGTTTTTTAAATGCTAATTTCTAACTATAATGTCTCTGAAAGATATGTTTTTTTCAGTGAATTTCAAAAGTTTTTTAAATGATAATTTTTAAGTGTAATAATAGTTATATCTATTTTTTGGTACTGATTTTCTTCAGTTTTTTAATAGTTTATTGTTAAATATTTTATTAATTAAATACCATTATATATTTTTTATGAAAATTGCAAAAAATAAATAAAAAAAAATTCTAACTAAAATATTGTTGAATTTTTGTATTTAATATTTTTATTTAATATATTTTAATTGTTTTCTTCCTTTTTTTTCAAGTTTTTTGGGAGTCGCGCACCCAAAGTGTACCCATCACGATGGGTGCGCGGATTCTAGCCGCCATTTTAGAAAAGTCGTCAAGGATCCGCGCACATTAAGCGACGGTTTCATGTTTTTTCAGTTACGTCATTTACATTTACCATTACGTGATGTGTGCGATTGGTATGCGACCAATCCGCGACTCCTGGTCCCGCATATTCGCAACACATGCGCATTACAGTAGGTGACTCTTGCGTGGGTCCCACGTGACGCTATATACTTGCTGGTGCACGCTATATACATATTATTGGAAGACATTATCTAAGATACTTATAAAAATATTATATTTGTACTTAAAATAAACTTATATTACTTTTAAATGTACTTTTGCGAAGCTCGCTTTGGGTGCGTGCTTCGTAAGCACAGGGTGCGTGGATTCCATGTCACCTAAAAAAAAAGATTTGATTGGTTAAAAACATTTCCCATTGTAACTATTGAAGGACCCCAACCATTTCAATCATTCTTGTTGGAGCATCTTTAAAGAGACATCTCTTGTCCCACAAGAACCCATTTTTGTTCATTTTTTTGGTGTGTATCAAAAAAAAAAAAAAACATGCTTCACAGCACCAGCAGCAGCAGGAGGAAGAAGGATCTTCAGAGGAAGAATTTTTGCAGGAGGCACCACGTCCTCAAAGGCCTGAATCCATCGTGTGGAAATTCTTTACCTTTCCACCCGGGCAGAAAAAGGTGAACGCTACAAAGGTGACCTTCCGAATTTGGCAAAGAGTGCTGTCAAGAGGTAGTGACAAGAAATATTCTTGTGGCGCTGCCTCGATGTACAAACATCTAAAAACAATACATCCTCTCAATCTAGCTCGAGAGGAATGTAGGAAAGCTGCAATGAACCCTTCAACTGCAGTGCCAAGCACATCCGGAACATCATCAGGCACACCTGCACCGGACATTAGGCCAGAGTTTGCCTTCTTAGAACAGCAATGTTTGAAGTGCAAAAAACTGATATTTTTTGGAGAGCAGTCAGTGGAAGCAGTTTGTGCTGTGCAACGGAACCATTGTTGCTAATTTTTTGTTTCCTTTGTTTTTTTTGGAATGGTAAATAATTCCAGAAGTTTCCTGTTTTTTTCGTTCTTTTTTTTAAAAAAAAAACACCCAAAAATACAATATTGTTCAGAGAAATAAAATATATATAAATGAAAAAAAGAGAAAAAAAAAGTTCTTATCAGAACTACCTTATCTGGTTAAAGAAAGAACTATAATTGCATGGTAATGTGTGAAAGTTTGGTTGAATATATGTGTAGAGCATGAATGAGTGAAAGAATGTATTAGCAGTGTATGGTGAATTTATAGGTGAAGATTTATGAGGAAGTACTGCAGCGTTACAGTGCAAGCTCTTTAACTGCATTGCACTGTGGCACTTCCGAAACACAGAGATGTGACATATGTACATAAATATGTTGCAACTCTATGCTTCCCTCTGCACTGCTGCACAAAGTGCAGCCATGTGGTGACACAGGCATCCTTGCACCATGGTGCAAGGATGTCTGTGTTGTGGGGAGATTATTTTTTGTGCAGGAAGGGACACTCTCCTGCACAAAAACAATCAGTAAAGGCATTTTCCTCCTTCAATGTATGCTGTGGAATGTAGCATGCATTGAAAGAGAAAAAAATGAGGAGAAATTAAAACAATTCTCGTTGTGCCTTGCTACACTAACTCTAGGATGCCACAGCATTCACACACATCTCCAGATTAATGATTTCTTCAACGCAAAGTGCTGTGTATGAAGGGGTATATTTACAAGGAGAAGAAAAGTTACGCAAGGTGGCTTTTCCTCTCCTTGTAAATATGTAGGAGTGTCTGGCGCCATTTCTTAAGTATATGACTTCTAACTGGAGTAATTTCAGTGCTGCAAAGAGAGTGTATGCTGAAATGATAAGTGCTTAGGTTTTGGTGAAGTGATAGAATATGTAGATAGTGCTGGATGGGTGATTGGAGAAGTGCATGATATAGACAGAGGATTCCTAGATTGCATAGGTACTACTTTACTTAGTAGTTGGTTAGAAGTTTATATATATAGTGCACAGCTGAATGTAGTAGTGCATTGATAGTGTTTGCATTATTTAATCTTACCTTGACAGTAGTACATATAAAAAAATGCTTAACAATTTTTTAGTTGTTTTTTACAATTTAAATTTCTTAAAATTTCGTACTTTAGAATTAGGATCTGTGAAAGAGAAGAAAAAATACAGTTATGATATATATTATATTTTTTACAACACAACATAATTTTAACATTATATGAATTATTTTGTTTGCCTTTTTTGCTGTTCTCAGAATATATTGAATTTCACTACAAATAGTGATTTCAATGTTGCTCATCACATAACAGCGGGCAAAAAAAAACAATCAATAAGATTGTATCAACAAACAAAAAATCGGTGTCAAAAATATTTTCAATATAGTCAACTATCTTTCAACATTCCAAAAAAATAACATCCTCAATAACATACCATATAATACAAATCACACATATATAAAATGCTTCTTTCTAAGAGAATTTTCTTACTTCAATATGAAAGAACTGAAATAATAATTCAATGAACAATTCTTTATCATTTCCATATACTCTAAATGATGTTCTTTAAAAAAAGATGCTGTGAGAATGTCCAAGAAAAAGTGCAATTAATACCTTTCCTCTAGGCCAAATGGTATTCCTGAAATCCTTTATACTGAAATTGTCCAATAGTAATCGTATTAATACATTTTAACATATTCCTAATAGGCCGAATTATGTTCTTAAAACTTTGGCTTTAAAAATATTAGGTAGGAATTTGGTAATTCATAAGGCAAATGATGTTTAAAAACCAAATGTGCATCATTACAATATGTCCATCCTTTATTGCATTTTAAATAGACAGTGTAATGTCCTGATGTGGTAGAAGGACCATCGTGAAAAATAATTGCTACTGCTACAAAAGTTCTTCCTGATATTGATAGTTGACTTGCTACAAAATGTTTAATTAAAATTTCCAAATTTCTTCCATCAGCTGTACAACGTTGTATCATTAAAATTATATATTGTCCAAATCTTTCTATAAATAATGTTGATAACATTTCTGATTTGCATTGGCTACACTCCATATTTTGATTTGCTGCTTTAACTAGTTTGTTGAAAGACACTGTTTTACAGTCTGGTAATGTCAAATATATAAATCTTTCAGTGTCTATGTTAGTGCTAGATGTAAACATACAATTTTCACATTCATGTTCCCATTGACAACGAAGGCCAAAAAGATTTTCAATTTCTATTCCCTCATCTTCCAATACTGCAAGCATATACATTAGAAATTCCTGAGCATCTTGTTGGACATTCTGTGAAAATTGTGTAGAACCACTACATATATCCAGAAGATTCCAAATATCAGAAACACTTTGGATTTTACTTTTATCAGTTTTAAATTTTTCAAATATAGAATGCAACAAAGAAAAAAAACGTTTTTCTCGATGCTCCATAATTTGCTGTTGCAGATATTCCAAAGAAAATACAACATTTACCACTACATTTGCATAGCAGTTGATACCTGAACTATTTTCTAATTGATATCCAACAATCTCTTCAATAGTCTCCTTGTACTTTTTGCTTGGAATCTCAACATTATCTTGATTTTTTGTCTTCTCTTTAACTTCACTACAGATATTCTCATATCTCCGTTTTCGACCAACTACACGCTTTTCATATATGGGATATTCACCTAAATTGGGAGCATATAGTCTTCTTAACCGATTATACTCTCTTACACAATTTGAATCTGCACTAATCTTTCTCTCATCAAAATCAATCAAATACAATCCAGATAAAGTTCTGACTAGGGACAAAGCAATATATGCCATACCCTCTTTAAATACAGTACTCCCAATGTTTACCAAAGCACTGTCTACACTTAAACCTTGAGATTTATGAATAGTCACCGCATATTCCAAAGAAAGAGGAAACTGTTTCCAACGAACATACAAATCTTTAACTAGCAAAAAAATCAGCAGAACAATGACCAATTTGCTTTACTTCTTCAATCTGATCAAATTTGATTTTCAAAGATTCAATCCCATCTCTTTTTTGATCATTAACAAATTCAACCACTTTTCCCATTGCTCCATTTACTAAACCTTTTTCCACATTCAAATTATGCCGTAAAATGACCCGACAGTTTACACATTCATATACATTTTTTTCTAAACCAGCAGTTTTAGATATCGATTTTTCCAAATGATCCAATTTTGTTTGTAATTTTTCTGTTAAAATAATAGTAACTCTTTCATGCTCTATTTTATCAATCGCTTCCATTTTTATTATTGGTCCATTTTCAAGCTTTAAAAGTTCTTCATTGAATGTAGAACACTCTCGCAGTGTTGGCATTAGGCAGATTACTGATTTTCTTTTTGCAATTTTCTTGTGTATTTTTTCAGGATCTATATTTTCATTTGCAAACAAGGTAGTAAGTAGTCGACTTTCCAAAGCTTGTTTGCCATGTTCTGTCAACACTCCAATTCTTATATCTTGAAGAATAGTTCCATAATCTATATCATTTGCCTGTCGCATATTTTTAATAAGTTGTTTGTATTTAAAATATGACCGAATGTTAATGTTTCCAATGCTTCCCAAAGACTTTCTGGTGTCTTCATGCAGAAGTTTCTTAAATACTAGTTGCCCTTTTACAGGAGTAAGTTAAAGTACATCAACAAAAACTATGACATGTTTTCCTCCAAATAACACATCGTATTCTGTTTTTAAAATTTGCTGCATTCTTAAATACACAAAGGCAAGCATTACGTTTGAGACCATGCTCACCTCATCAATAAGTAGGTATTTCATTTTCTTAAGCACTCTTGAAACTTCATAACAAGCTTCTCCAGATAGCTTGTGATATTCCAATTTATTTTCATGCTCTACAGGTAGCATTAGTAAACAATGCAATGTAATTCCTTTAATGTTGTGTGCTGCCAACCTAGTTGGAGCAGTGACAACACCAGACAAATTTGAGTCTGTTGTTTTCTGTAGATAAGCGGTCAAAAATTTAATTAAGAAACTTTTTCCTGTACCAGTTTGACCACTGACATACATTCGGATAGGTTGAAATGATGTGCATGTGCATTCTTTCTTTTCATGTAGAAAACCATGGTCGATCTGTTGTTTCACTTGCTGGTATATTTCATTCTGTTCAATATTTAGTTGTTCTTCCAAGATTCCCAAGTCCATCATATCTTCTTGAGCTTGATGCATTGCTGTTTCCACTTTACTCATGGCGATGGCTGCTTCATTTTCAAGAATTGGTTTTCCTAGAGGATCCTGACTCAGTGGAGCAGAACTTTGACTATCTTGAGAACTGTCTCTTGCAATCTCAGCTGCAATAGTAGCTTCTTGATCGATTTCTTCATTCAACATTTTGAGATAATTTGGAAAAACTGGGCATTCAATGCTATCTTTACATGCATTGAAAGAATCTTCATAGCAATCAAAATCTCCAAGTGATTCCACTTCCGGACACCAAGGTTTGAAGAGTTGTAAAAGTGCTAAATAGTAAAATTCTCTTTTATGAGGAGTATCACAGCTCAGTTTTCTAATATTAATGAGATTTCCTTTAGTATGTTTCACCAAACATCCTTCTGAACCAATCAATGCACATTTTCCTTCATTTATATTCTCTGTAGTATTTCTCTTAAAACTGTAATATTGCAGTACTTCGTAGAGACATATGCTCTCAAGATGAGGACTTCCATTTGGATAGTATGTATCCAACATGTTTGTTTTGACTATATCTGTGTTTTCCAGTTCATTTAATGCAAAATATTCAATTTCCTGTATAGATTTAAGTACTCAATTTTGCGTTGCAGAAAGACCTAGACTAACCCAAATAATTCCTCTTGACTTTGAATATAAACTTGCAGACGATAACCAATCCAAACATTCGTAAGATCCAATTTCTCGATGTGACAGCATCTTCAAACTAAAACTGTACAATTTCTTACTGAGAGTCTTCTTGTGGAACATTTCTTCCCACATTTCTTTCAACTCCGTCTTTTCTGATTTTGTTAAGCATGATGTTACATACCTAGAGACAGCAATGGAATTATCCGCAACATACTGGATATCCATATTAGCATTCCAAATTGACAGAATAACTAGATTATAATCATTTATATACTTCGATTCTTCACTTCTTCTCAAATTGTACGTATTGTTTGGAGATTTTCTAGTGATGGTATGTCTCACCACTGACATGAAACTGTTCACTCTTCCTTTGGATATTACTGGACGTGGAAATCCAAAACGACATTTGGTATAAAACTTTTCCTTCGACTTGTATTTCCATCTACAATATTTCCCACATCGATGACTTTGGAATCGTAACACTTGTTGCCTTAAGGTATTTTCTTCTGTTCTTTTAGGTATAGCACATGTAACATAGCCTTCAATAAAAAATAAAACAGTGACATCCGAATCAGTTCCAAATTTGGGTGCATCCTTGATCCATAGAAGCATATGTACATGAGGAGCACCTCTAGCTTGATACCCCTTTATCTAAAAGAAATCAATAACTTCTCCAAGAGAAGGATTCTTTTTGTTGCAGCTAAATCATAGCTTCAAACCTATGATTGAAAATTCTGCATACATTTACAGGAGCCAAACAACACAATTCTCCAGGAGTCTTGAATTCAATGTTTTTAATGTTTAAATTTGCTTCTCGAAGAAATTGAAGTAAATCATCCCATGCATATTCAGCACAGCTTAGTGTAACAAACCACGTTGGAGTTCCTAAATTCCTTAGCATGCATTTAAGTTCTCCATGACGATGATACCAACACTCATTAGTACCGCGCTGACATGCCATCAAATGAATCAGTTGAGATTCCAAATGAACATCTCTCTGATGTACTTTTTCCATACATTCCTTTGCAGAAACATTTCGAAGATGTACTCCTGTTTTTAATATATGGTTGACTGTGTATGAAAGTCCAGACAAGTCACTCACAAACAAAAGATGAAATATATATCGGATATGAGATGCAGTGCAAAACAGAAGTGTATTAAAAATGGCTACCTGATAACACCACCCAACTTTATTCGGTGTCAACAAAAGTGCCAAGATTAAAAAGGCAAGTGAAAAACTGATAGTTTGAATAAAGTTGGGTGGTGTTATCAGGTAGCCATTTTTAATACACTTCTCTTCTGTTTTGCACTGCATCTCATATCTTTCTCAGTACCACTATGTTTTGAGACTTTTTCTCTGGAAGACTGCAAACTCATTGCATATACACAGTGATGGTTCCCCTGAAATAGGGTGCACTGCAATGAGTTGATCCACCTTACTCCCAGATGATTATGTTCTGCCAAAACGGTGGGCTGATGGGATTTGTCTCAACTTAGTGGGCTGAATCTGTCTTCTTCTCTTTGGCTCCCAGTTTCTTTACATTTTGACCGACTATCTCCTCTTTTGTTGTTTGTGTACACTATAATGTTCATAAATTTTTTTACTTTTGGATATGTCCATTTTCTCAATTTGACCACTTGCCATTTCACTATCATCCCCTGTATTTCTTCTTCTTCCACATACACATTTTTGTAGTATTCATTATTCTTTATAAGATACAATGTTGCCTTTTGCACTTTCCTGACATCCACTAATTCCTGCCAGATTTTCTTACTCTTAGGTGCCGATTCCGGTCCGGGTCGGAAAGCACTCCGACCAAGCCGGATCCGGAGTGTTTTCCGACCAAGCCGGAGGCCTGCAGTCCGAGCGAGTATGATGCGGTCGTGTGCTGCCGGAGATGGTTCGGTCAGACTCCAATGGAAGTCAATGGGAGCCGGTCGTACGACGCGTACAAGGGCTCCCATTGACTGAATGGGTACGTCTCGCACAAGGGCGCCCCCTACAGTGGGTACGCATCGGTGCCATCCGCATCATACATGTCTGTATTGGGGGGACCCTTGGGTCTCCCCCTGTGTCCGAGTCATAGGGATGCGGATGTCAGGGGGTCTGACGCGGACCCCCAAAGGCAACCACCCGGACGTTTTGCAAGCTGGACACTCCGGCTCGCACAGGCTGTCTGACGCGTGCATCGTACTGGCTCGGTTGTAAATCGCATTGGTCGGTGAATTTCACGTAGCTCGCATCATACTTGCTCGCTCGTACAGCTGTACGAGTCAGGTGGAAAACACGCGTACGGCTCATAGTTTTTCCGGCCGGATCACGTTCGGTGCCCTTCCGACCCGGATCGGAATCGGTCCCTTAGTAGGAACACCATTCACAAGAATAATAAAGGGTTCACTTTCTTCTTTATCTAAACCAATAGTTTCAATATTTTCTTTAAATCTAGACGTAAATCTACAACTCTTCCTTTTAATCCTCTCTGTAAATCTGTGGGAGGCAATTTACCTGTTTTAGGCTCAATACGAACAATAGCCTGAAACAGGTGCACAGATTCAATTAGAATACACTCATATGTGTTTAAATCCATCAGTTCTTGAGGAATAGGTACCAACTCCAGATCATTATGGATAGCTCTTCCTGGCATTTTATTATCTTCTAATTTATTAGAACAATATTTACAAATATGTTGATCAGTACCCAAATCAAAGCAATCCTCTACCAACAAATAAGTTGAAAATTCCTTCCACTTATCATTATTTTCTTTTTCACTTTTTAAATACAGATCAACAGTCCTAGTCTGATTCTTTTTTTTTGAAAATATGTTTATTTGCATTTAAATCACTCAAAAACAGTACAATCAATATCCAGCACTTACATGAGTCATACCAAAGTACAACTTCCCTTGCACTATCATCCCTATCGTGGTTCCATGATATACTGATTGATTCGGTGCCTCCCCAGCCAACCTTGCGGAGTAAACCCTTGGAAGTCCACCATCCAGAGTCCACATGCTGGCAGATCGTGCACGTATAGGCTGCGGAGACTCCACTCAGAAGGTTCCGCAGTGCAATTGGAACAACTAATCTAAAACTAAACACCTACCCCCATGCTACGTCCCTCCCCCCAACCACCACCCTCTACCCCCACCCCCCTCCTGCATGACTTATTGACTGGATACATGTAAAGGCACTCAAGTCTTTCACTCTACTCCATAGACTTTCCCAACACAGGACCCCAAGCTCGGGCTGATTCCAACGCCCTATCACTATGAGCACGGGTAGCCGACTGCACGCGAAGGACCGCTTCGCAATCTGCCCACCGAGTAAATTCTGCCTTCCACTTCTGCAATCGTGGACCCCTTTGCAACTTCCAGTTAGCAGTGATTTCCTGCTTGGCTAATACCAGCCCTAGGTCTATAAATTTGCTGGTTATTTTATTCTTGGAGGTGCGGGGGAACCAGTGCAACAAACACGGGCTCATACCGAATTCAATCTCCCTGTCCGTGATAGTGCAAAGCAATGTCCATACCCCCAACCAGTAATCCCTAATCTGAGGACAACCCCATAGCATATGACAGAGGTCAGCTCCCTCCGCTCGACAGCGAGGACAGGGCGCTGTGAGTGTATGAAAGTAGTACTGAATCTTGGCTGGGGTAAGATAAGCCCGGTGTAAAATAAAAAATTGGATATTCTGGAAACGAGCATTCCTAGAACATTTCCAAGGGCGCTCGAGCAATTCAGCCCACACTCTATCAGGTATATCCCTTTCAATATCCTCCTCCCAGCACTGTTTTAACCCATCAAGAGGGGCCAGTCTTTCATTAGTCATTCGCCGATATAAGCATGTGACCGCTTTGATAGCACCCGCCGCCAACACCACATACTGGCAAGCCATAGACGTTTGCGGCTCTGATAATCCACTCTTCCACCGACGCTGAATAGCCGATACCAGGGCCGAGTGAAGCAGGTAGTCCCCACCCGTCAGACCATAACGCTCACAAATAGATTCATAAGGCAACAGTACACTATCTTCATACAGATCCCCCACCGTCGTCAAGCCCGCCTCGCTCCACCCTGTCAACGCCGACCAGTTGCCCCCATGCGGCAGCTGCTGGCACATTAACAGAGGTATCTCTGGCGCATATGGATGGGCGATCCACGCCCTCTGCTGACTCCTTTTCCAACACAGCCGAAAGGTCTGTACCTCAGCAGGCAACTCCCCCCTGCGGAGCGGCTGCTGCAGAATTATCTTGGCCAGAAGAGAGGCAGGAATCCGCCCTCCCGCACCTTCACCAATTCCCCTGAACTCTCGGGCCACCGCCTGGGTCAACCACTGCAATTGAGCAGCTAAGTAATAAGTCTCGAGATCTGGAACCGCCAATCCGCCCTCGCCCCGTGGCCTCATCAGCTTGTGCAAAGCTACCCGCCGTCGGCCAGTATTCCATAGGAACCCCGTGATCATCTGCTGGAGTCGTTTAAACATCGACGCCGGGAAATAATATAACAGCCTGGGGAGCGCCACCATCTTGAGAAGAGCCACCCTTCCCATCAGGGACAGTGGCAGTGACTGCCAGAAGTCCATATTACCTCTAAGACCACGCACCCCCCTGCCAATATTACCTTCCACCAGGTCCGTGCGGTCATGGTAAATGCGCGTCCCCAAGTATGTTATGCAAGTATACTCCCATCGGACCTCCTCTGTAAAGCGGGGGCCTCCCGCCATCCGGGAAGCGGGAAAGAGACACGACTTAGACCAATTCACCTTCAGACCTGCCAAGTCCTCAAGACAACTAAGCAATCTCTTGGCTCCCACCAGGTCTCTCCGGGTATTGTTTAAAAACAGGAGGAGGTCATCCGCGTATAGTGCGATATAGTGAGTGTCAGCATTCACCCGGAGTCCCCCAAACCAAACTCCCCTTTCGGGCCTGAGCCGCCAGTGGCTCTATGGCCAGCGCGAACAGCAGCGGCGATAATGGGCACCCCTGTCGCGTCCCCCTGCCCACTGCACAGGGGGAGGATACCAGCCCCCCCATCCTAGTGCGGGCCGTGGAATCCCTGTACAACAGCTCCGTCCAAGACACAAAATGATCTCCCAGACCAAAGGCACGCAGGACCCGAAACAAATACGGCCATGCACCTAGTCTGATTCTTATAGTGAGTTCGTCGACAACAAATACAAGTATAATTTGGCCTTTCACACGAATTTACCTTAAACTTTGTAATTTCTTCTTCAAATTTCTCTATACTAATCTTTTCTATGTTTTCTTCACTTTGTCTACTCTCTTCTTCATGACCAAAGTAACGAAACTCTATTTCATCACAAACCTTTTTGACATCTAATACTGACCCATGCACAAGCGCACTGTTTAATTCATTAAAAAATATTGCTGGACTTTTTGCGTAATACAATCTTCTGACTAACTTCCGCATTTGAGAATGATGTACTGCTAACATTCTAAAATGATGAAAAACACTTTGACATACTTTTCTAGAAAGACAAGCCAGAGAATGACATTGCAAACCAGTATTTTTTCTCGCTCTGCAAGGATCTAGTCCTTGCAAAATCTTAATCTTTTGTTTAAGACTTTTTTTTACTATACTCTCATAAGAAATTCTGAAAAATCTCAATAGATTCCTGACGTATACTGCATATACTACTATAATCTAGCCCTGGGCGTAGTTTGCGAAGTAGCGCCACACGTAGTACGCGAAGTGCACTTCGCACTACGCGAGCTACGTGTAGCTTCGCAAACTGCATAGTGCACAGTGCCGGATGCTTGTCTGCACTGTGCAATCAGTGCAAACTGCATCTTGCACAGTGCAAGCGGTCGTTTTCTACCGCTCGAGTAGATTTTTACTGGAGCGGCAGCTTTCTCAACGCGGATTGGTAGTTTCTCATCGCGAGCGGTCGCGAGCATACGCAACCACTCGCAATGAAAAACCTGACCTCCCCGCGTTGAGAAGCTCGCCGGGAGGTGTATTTTCCACGCTCGCAATCGGCGACTTGATGTTGCTGAACCCCCTCCCCCCCCCCACACAGGTCTATTTTTTTTTTAAAGCCCCCGGGGCTGCAGGGAGATCTGTGTCCCCCCGCAAAAATTTATAACAAAGCTCCGGGGGCTGGTGGTCCCCGAGGCTGCAGGGGTCCCCCTGCGTCCCCGCAATTTTGTTTTTGCAGTGCCCCCGGGACTTGGCCCACTCGGGGGCCAATTAATAACAAAGCGCGGTAGCCCGCGCTTCATTTTATTGAATTTTTTTGCCCGGATCCGCGGACCCTCTGCGCATCCCGCGACTTAAAAAAAAAACTTTTTGGGGCCCTAGGAGTCCTTGTGGGACCCCTGAGCAGGCCTAGGGGGTCAGGGTGTTTCTACCCTGCCCCCTTTTCCTGTTTTGCACATTTGTTTTTCTGTTTTCTTGTGCCTTGGTTCTACCAAGGCACAAGATGGCTGCCAACACTTCCTGGTTTGGAGTGTTGACAGCCAATTAACATGAAGCTCGTGATCGGGAGGGTGCGCGGATCCTTCGCGGATCTTCCACGGCCATAGATATCACTATCTTTTTTTCTTAATTTCTCAAAAACTACTGTCTAAAGTTTCCTATAGGAAATTGATTTTTTTACCTCAATTTTTTTAATTTCTCAGGAACTACTGAACGGATTTACACCATTTTAAAAAAGGTCTCTTTCTGAACCAAGGGCTACCTTTTTGCAAAATTTGGTGTAATTCCGTTCAGCAATTCGGGCTGTAGCCTGTTCCAAAATCTCCTATGGGAAATAAAATGGAGAAAACATGTTTTGGGACCCCCCTTGTTTCTCGGCCCCCGCTTGACGGAGCACCCCGAAACTTCCGGCGCCAAAGTTATTGGGAAAATAATGTTACAATTTTCCTTAGGTAACTCGGCCCTAACTATAACGACCGCCAGTAGGTAATATATATATATATATAAGCTGTTACATATTTGTAAGTGCTTCTGGAAGTTAGAAAGGGAGTTGTCAAGTAAGTGACCCAAATCCATATGTAACATGGGACTCAGGTGAAAGGTATGTATACAATACTGTGTTGTAAACATGATTGTATTAATTTCTGAGTTTGGACAGAGGATGCTTCTCTACTCACTGGAACAGGAGTTTGTGTATGTGAGCGAGTTAACTGTGACTGACATGCATTGCAATGTAAACCTAATCCATATTGTGTTGACTGCATGTTTACAGATTGTGTCTGTGACCGGCGTCTCTGTGGGAACTGGATTTTCTTCTGCTTGTGACACACTGATCTCACAGGTAATTAATGAAATACCCTAGGTATTACCTCCTCATCTTCCACTGCACTCTTCTGAGTCTCAGTTTGTCTGTGAGAGAATTGTCAATATATTCTGCATACAATATCATAGCTTCTGCCTCTGCTGCATCTCACCTTTATGCTAAACCAGCACATCTCAGACAGCAAGTGGCATGAAGCGAGAGCCTAAAATATTTTTCGGCCGGGCTTTGAACCAAAAACAACAATTCGTAATAGCCCCAAATTGTTCGGATCTGCAGACTTCCTAATGAGAAGAGAATTCGATTTAAGGTCATAGCTCTCATTCATTCAGCCATACATAAATCCGGAACGTCCAGCATGCAGAAGTTGTTTAAGATCAATTCCCCCCTTAAGTTGTTTAGATCTTCCAATTCTTACCTCTTCACGACATACCTTTCCAGATATAATGGGACTCATATATCATATATCATAGGACTTACAGTAATTAATTATTCCAATACTTGCATCTGCCATTGTATACAGGGGCTCTATATCTCCCAAGCAGTACAATGGGCATGTGTCACTAAGAAAGTTGTCAGCTAATATAAATCACTGGGGCCCAGAGTTACCAACATTCTCCCTGGGTCTGCACCATAAAAGTGACGCAAATCATCGCATGGTGTACAATTGAGATTTACTTCCAAACAGAACACTTGTTTTTCACTGAAAAGTAGCTCTAAAATAACCCGAAGCAACACTTCGCGTTTAGAGGTGTGCAAAATTCGTGTAATTTACATGAGGAAAAATTATGAGAAAAATGCACAGAATTGCTTACAATAAAATCCATCACTTAGTGCTGTATTTTAGTCTGAAATTTTTCTTTATGTCAATGTTGAACCTAGAATGCATTTCGCACTAAAATATAGTGCAAAAAAAGCACTGCAGATAATAGCCACAAGAGTTCTGATGTTTGTGTGCATTTGCAATAAATATTATCATGAATGGCATGTTTGTGGTAAATTTTTACAATGCATGGCGCATAATTATGCAAAGTAGTGTAATGGTGTAATTTCTGGAATTTCGTGTAACACATATGAAGCACAGTCCCTGAAATTACATAAATTATGCCTGCGTAATTTACATTTTGCCTGTTTGCATTAAGGATGTGTACCATGGTTTTTTAGGTCGAGCCTAGCAGCAGCGCACAGGAGCTACTCGCTCTGCAAGACTGCTGTAGTAGAGTATAGAAGAGAAGCTCCGCCTACTCTCCGCCCATATTTATCATTGGGTTGTTTCATTGTCTTTCCTAAATGCTGCCTTTGGATTCGATAATAGGCTTGTTAGTCCCTCATTAGTACGGCCTTGTCTTCATTTGTAACCTCCCATGGCTATCGGCCCTTTTACTTTGGTTGTGACACAGGACCTTTTATTTAGTCTGTAAGCACTATTTACTTTATTGACTTTCTCTTACTACAGGCCAGACATGCGCTGCTTCAGCTGTAACCGCTTGTGTTTTTTTAGGCAGCACGGCTGCCCCCATAACACGGGCACCCGCTTTCAATCACTTTACCCCGGCATTATCTTGTATCTGTTTCAACCCCCCCCCCCCAAGTAAACTGGATTTAGAAATGATAAGCCAATTAAGTCATGTGAATTTCAGGAAGCACCTAATCCTATGCAAATAGGCTGAAGCTGACAACAGCACATCTGTGTTACATGTCATCTGTACTAAGCCATCTGGCGGGTTGTTTTCAAAAGCCTGTTTTACTAACAATACCACCACCAATACCACCACCAATGCCACCACCACCAATACCATCACAACCAATACCACCACCACCAGTACCACCACCACCAATACCCCCACTAATACCACCAATACCACCACTAATACCACCAATACCACCACCAGCAACACCATCATCACCATCAATATCACCACTACCAATACCATCACCACCAATACCACCGCCAATACCAACACCACCATCACCAATACCACCACCACCACGAATACCACCACCACTACCAATACCAACACTACCAATACCACCACCACCAATACCACAAATACCAATACCACCACCACCAATACCACCACTAATACACTAATACCACCACCACCAATATATTCACCACCACCACCAATACCACTGCCATTACTAATACCACCACCATCAATACCATCACCAATACCACCAATACCTCCAAAACCAATACCACCACCACCACCAGCAATACCAATACCACCACCAATACTTACTACCACCAATACCACTCTCACTAATACCACCACCACCAATACCACCACTAAATCCTACCTCCTCCAGTATCAATACCAACACCACTGTCACCACCAATGCCACCACCTCCAGCAAATCCACCAATACCACCACCACCACCAATACCCCAATACCACAAATACCACCACCAATACCACCACCGCCAATACCACCGCCAATACCACCGCCAATACCACCACCATCAACACCAATTGCACCAACAATACCACCAATACCACCATCACACATACTACCACCCCAACAATACCGTCACCACCAATACCACCACCATTACCACCTCCACCACCACCAATACCACCAATACCAATGCCACCACCACTAATACCACAAATACCACCACCAAAAGCACTAATGCCACCACCAATACCACCAATACAAATACCACCACCAATACCACCGCCATTACCACCACCATCACCACCAATAGCACCACCAATAGCACCAACAATACCAACAATACCACCACCACCAATACCACCACCACCAATACTACCACCACCAATACCAATAATACCATCACCAATACCACCTCTACCAATCTTATTTTGTATGTTTTAGCTTTTTAAGCAATTGTGCCATATAAGTTACTGAAACTGCTTAGAAGTGGTCTGACAAAATATTTTGCAGTAACTGGTGGTAATATAAAGAGGGGAGATTAAGTAAAGGGTGGAGGGCAAAGAAAAAAACATGCAGCCGACAAGCACTTTTATTTTCTTTACTTTCAGCCATGTTGAAAGATAAGTAAAATAAAAGTGCAATGATGCGGCCATAGCACTTTTTGTTGTGGCGGGAGAAGGGTGAGAAAGAAACATGGCGATGGGGACACGTATGCAAGGACGGGGAGGCTGTGGGGTACAGTTAAAGGGACGATGGAGGAAGCATATTAAGGGTGAACAGCTGAGTTGGACTCCAACACGGTCAAGAACTTGCCTAATCTCATTGAAATGGATGTAATTACAGTATGGCTTCTGGGAGTGTGTTGAGAGTCCAAATGAAAGAAGCAGCCTTTTGGTGTGAGTTTTTCGTACCCTGCTCTTGGGCACTCGATGCATGCCCTCATCCCCCCCCCCTTACAACCCTCTGTGAGTGGGAAAAGAGTTAATGTTTTAAGCCACACTGCTCCAGAACTGACTTCCAGGGGTTCTTTGAGACATGATGGCCTTTAAATATATTTTTTTTAATTACTCGAATGCATCTCAAGGTAATGTAATCCACTCTGAGATTTTAGTGAGATAAACACCCAATCAAACAGACACACACAATGCACACAGATATTCACATGTGGACATGTACAGAGACATACTGATGAATGAAAATACATACACATTTTAAAAACAATTTGAAAAGACTTCTCAATGGGAGTTCTTTTGTATTATATGAAAAAGTAAAAGTGCTGTTGAGATATGTGTGAATGTGCAGCCCATAGGTACCAATCAGATGAAATAGCTCACGGGGCGAAGAGCATGCATTTTTGGCAGGGATGTTCTGATAACATGCTGGTTACATATCCATCTCAGCAAAATAGCTCCACCTATATGTAACTTGCACTCCAATCACAGAAGGGTTGATCAAATAATCTGAGTATCTGCTGCGGCAATATAATCTGATGTACCATCTGTTAAAAGTAACACTTTTAAAAAAAAATGTACCTCTACTTTTTTACATGTTTTTAGGACGATGTACATATCAAAGCGATACCAAATGGGATGATGAACGGAGCGTTTGAGCAAATCAAACACTCACCCCAAGTCAACTGATCTGAGTTTAATCCAACATCATTCTTTAGGTCACTCCACCACCCAAGTTCAGACATGGCCATATGCAAATCAGTCTGACCCTGTGCCTCATGGGAACAGTCCAGCCCGAACTGCCAAGCCATGTCTTCCCTGGACCGGAAACAAGCATCCTCGGACCGGTTTCGGGTTCATAGCCCTCATCAGCCAGGCTATCTTGAATCCAGTGGCAAAGTGAGCAAGGGACCCACGTCTGGGCATACCCTGCCAGCTTACGGTGAACAAAGCAATACCAAAGGGGATGATGGACGGAGCGTTTGGTTTTGCTTTGTTCGCCCTAAGTTGGCAGGGTATGCCCAGACGTGGGTCCCTTGCTCTCTTTGCCACTGGATTCAAGCTAGTCTGGCTGATGACGGCTGATTAGTCAGAAACCGGTCCCAGGATGCTTGTTTCCAGTCCAGGGAAGACATGGCTTGGCAGTTTGGGCTGGACTGTTCCAATGTGGCACACGGTCAGACTGATTCGCATATGGCCATGTCTGAACTGGGGTGGCGGAGTGAGCTAAAGAATGATGATGAATTAAACCCAGATCAGTTGACTGGGGGTGAGTGCTTGCAATGTTCAACACTCCGTCCATCATCCCCTTTGGTTTTGCTTTGTTCGCCCTAAGTTGGCAGGGTATGCCCAGACGTGGGTCCCTTGCTCACTTTGCCACTGGATTCAAGCTAGTCTGGCTGATGACGGCTGATTAGCCAGAAACTGGTCCCAGGATGCTTGTTTCCGGTCCAGGGAAGACATGGCTTGACAGTTTGGGCTGGACTGTTCCAATGTGGCCCACGGTCAGACTAATTTGCATATGGCCATGTCTGAACTGGGGTGGCGGATTGAGCTAAAGAATTATAGTGGATTAAACCCAGATCAGTTGACTGGGGGTGAGTGCTTGCAATGTTCAACACTCCGTCCATCATCCCCTTTGGTTTTGCGATGTACATATCAAAACATTTATGAACTACTGCTTAAATATTATGAGATGTCGAAACAGTAACTGACAGCAGGCTTCATATAGTTAGCGATTATGGGGGGAGATGAGGCCTAGTAGCTTCACAGCTAACCTTGGAACATGGGACAGCAGGTTCGGCCCTGCCTCATCATCCTAAGATTCTGAGCTGTAATGCCCCTCGGCCAGGATCACGCTAAAAAAAACGTGTAAAAAAGTGTGCGGTGTTCCAGAGGCACCACGGGCCAAGAATGGACATAAATGGCTGGAACAGAAAGCATATCAAGAAGGTCAGAGGACGTTCCTCATTAGTGGCATGGAGGGCTCTAAACCCCACAGATCAGTGTTAATCGTGAGATATTTTAGAGCATCAACATTTTCTATGCGTCATTTTCATAAACAACAGTTACGTGCAACAGAACACTGAGGTGGGGGTCACGTGGATATGTGGATAACTGGGTGTTGAAATAGAGAGAGTAAAAAAGAAAGAGAGACAGATGTGAAGAGGGAAAGAAAGAGGAGGGAGACACAATGAAAGAGGAGGAGACAAAACTAGTGAATTGGAGAGAAAAGCAGACAAAATAAGAGAAAGAGACACGTGCATAAAGTGAGAAAGTCATATATAGTAGAGGCGGTAAAGAAAGAGACAAAAAGAGATTGAAAGAGACAAAGATAGATGCAGAGAGTAAGACAGCAGAAGATATATAGGAAAGAGAGAAAAAAGCACTATGACGTGGTCAATGCTGGCTGCGTTATAGTGCTTGTTATTTTACCTTAACATGCCTAATTGCCCAAAAGCATATAGTACGCCCACCCCAATTGCATAAATGGTGGGGTGGGTAGGATGGTAACAGGGTAACAATGCTATGTGGAAATCAACCTCTTTCTTGCTAATTTTTCTCCACACAGACAACATTTTGTCTTGCTGTACTTCCGGGTCACAAACAGCCAATTGGAAAGCTGAAAACGTGCCTAGCAGGACAAACAATTGCAAAGATTTATTTTTTCTATAGTTAACTTTCTTTTATTTTTTCCCAGTCTTTTTTTCTCACTTTGCACTCATGTTTTCTTTTGTTTTTGCTTCTGAGCGTTGTACTCAAAAGATGAGGATTATTTTATTGCTAAGCAACATTGTTTATTTCCAATGCGGAATTTCTGAAATGATGCTTTAACACATAATTGTGCAGTACACCCCAATATACCACACTCAAATCTGCCATTCTCCAATCCACTCCAATCTGCCCCACTTCAATTCACCTCACTCCAATCCAAAACAATCTCCCCCACTCCGATCCAAAACAATCTGCCCCACTCTAATCCAAAACAATCCGCCCACTCCAATCTGCCCCACTCTAATCTGCCCACTCTAATTTGCCCCACTCTAATCAAAAACATTCTGCCCTACTCCAATCTGTCCCACTCCAATCTGCCCAAATCAATCCAAAACAATCTGCCCCATTCCAATTCGCCCCACTCCAATCCAAAACAATCTGCCCACTCCACTTAGCCCCGCTCCAATCCGCAGTCCTCCAATTCACCCCACTCCAATCCAAAACAGTCTGCCCCACTCCAATCCGCCCCACTTCAATCTGCCCTACTCCAATCCAAAACTATCTGCCCACTCCAATTTGTCCACTCCAATCTGCCCCACTCCAATCCAAAACAATCAGCCCCACTCCAACCCATCCCACTCCAATCCAAAACAACCTATCTCAATCCAATCTGCTCCACTCCAATCTGCCCCACTCCAATCTGCCCTATTCCAATCTGCGCCGCTCCAATCTGTCCCACTCCAATCTACCCAACTCCAGTCCGCCCCATTCCAATCCGTCCAACTCCAATCAAATCCACCTCACCTCAATCCACCCACTCAATCCCGATTCACCCGATTCAAATCCACCACAATCCACCCCACCCCACTCCAATCAAGCCACCCCAATCTAATCCAATCCACCCCACTCCAATCCAATCCACCCACTCTCTCCCCAATCCAGTCCAATATAATACATCCAACTCCAATCCAACACTAATCTGCCCCACACCAATATGCCCCACACCAATCCAAAACAATCTTCCCCACTCCAATTTTCCCCACTTCAATCCACCCCACTCCAATCCACCTCACCCCAATCCAATCCACCTCACCCAATTCAATCCACCCCACTCCAATCCAATTCAACCCACGCCAATCCAATCACCCCACCCCAATCCAGCCAAATCCAATCTCCCTCACTGCAATTCACCCTACCCAATACCAATCCAGTTCACCACTCCAATCCAATCCAACCCACTACCATCCACCCACCCCCATCCACCCTGCCCAGCCCAATCCAGCCCACTCCAATCAAATCCACCTTATACAGTCCACCCCAATCCAATCCACCCCACTTCACTGCCGTTCAATCCACCCCACTCTACTCCAATCCACCCCACTCTACCCCAATCCAATCCACCCGACCCTAGTTCAGTCAACCCCTCTCAAACCAATCCATCAGTCCACCACACTAACAATCACCCTACTCCAATCCACCCCACCCACTCCAATCCTATCCACCCCACTGCAATCCACCCCACTCCAATCCCATCCACCCCAATTCAATCCACCCTCTCCAGTCCAGTCCAATTCCCCCCTCCACTCTAATTCACCCCACTCCAAACAACCCTGCTCTAATATAATACACCCCACCCCAAACAGATCTAATCCATCCCACTCCAATCCACCGCACCACCTTTCAATACACCCACTCCAATCCAATCTACCCCATCGAGTCCACACATTCCAATCCACCCCACTCTACTCAATCCAACCCACACTATCCAAATCTAATCCTCCACATATTTCCAGTACACTCAGTATCACATAATTACTATCCTCATATTTTCACTGAACACCATGCCACATAATTCCACCACACAATACCACTGCACACAATTCCACAACTAATGTTCCAATCAAACTCACATATTTACACTCCACACCACATTCATCCACTCCAAACAAAAACACATATGTAAAAGACATTGTCATTTACAATGCCAATACCTCAAACTCTCAAATATGCAAGACCTATTGCATTGCAAATGCTTGTCTTTTAAAAGCTCCCTGGAAGATGATTGAACCTACCCTGACCTTTCAGAGTCAGGGTGAACCCGATGATGAAGCATGACACTACTAGAGTGTGTGAGGGTTATTTAAAGAAAATGAATTATTTCCTATCTCACATCTAGTTATGTGGACTCTATTTAGGGCGAGCACTTGCCATCACGCCACGTTGCTGTGACATTAGGTGGAGTATCTGTGAGATTTTTTGAAGATTTGTATTACCCATTTATAAAAAGCTGGGGTTTTTACAGTGCAGGCCAACCTTTTATTTTCTTCACATAGTAGCAGATGCTACAGTGTATTCTGTGGTGGGAGCCTTTCGTAATTCTGTACATTTTTAATGTTTTATGTTTTTATGATTCTGCTTCAACCTTCTACTTTTCTACTGTAATTTCTGTTGTTCTTTTAAGGTTATCTTTCAAAGAACTGAATAAAGATATTTTAATTGAATTTGCATACCCCCATATGACTCTGCACAATGGACTATGGAACTCTAAATATTTTTGTCTGATGACAGCACCATGTGCACTGGCACTTTTTTGTACTATGAAATGTACAGGCCAATCATGATACATTCTTTATTGAGTCTAAATACGAGAGGGTAAATTGATCCCAAGGAGACCCATTCGTTCTATCAACATTATTTATCCCAGTTTCCAGTGGGTTTAACAGGCTGCTTATAGCTCTCACATGAGTAAAGTAAGATCTACAAGTGCAGCGAGGCCTGCAGTAAGCACAAATGATCCGTGGAGAGCAGCTGGCCTTACTGCATTTTGAGGAGAAGTGGTGCCAACATGGCACCAGCATGCTGATTGAGGTCAGAACAGGAAAATTGCTGCATGGATCCGATACTGGTACAACTTCTGTAGGGGTCAGAAATTGAGAGGGGTGGACCAGAAGCCCTGTTGCTCCCTCACAGCACCATCAGTAAATGCTGAACTGGAGAGTGAGGCAGGTACCAGTGAGGAGGTTTTGGATTCACCCTCCTCCCTGGAAAAGGTATAGCATCCTGAGCGGGTTGGATTAAATGAAACTGATGGAATACTCTTTGGAGGAGTAGGCCTGTAAAAGGGAGTTGAAAGAGGCAGCTAGAATTGGTCCACACCTTCACAAGGCCCCAGTGTGACACACATAAAGTGCTTAAAATTGGCAGTTACTGTTCTGTACTGAGTACCTGCACTTCTTTAATTTTAAAGGGAAAGTACCAGCACTTCTCACCACCGCTACCATACATTTAATGGGAGAGTGCCAGCATTTCTCAGGAGCACACATGTAAAGTAAGAACCTGCACTTCTATATTTCCATTTAAGCACTGCACAGAGGGACTGAAGGGTCCAGAATCAAGCGTGACTCCTGAAGTCGCAGCAAGTCCCTCAAACTACTACAAAAGGCTACTCTAAGCTGAACAGATCTTAATGCTCATATGAAAATAACAGTAGACAATATGTAGATGCACCAACTTTGCCCATCAATAAGTACTGCACAGTGACCCCATTTTTCAGTAGCTCTCCACATGAGCTATCCCTCTGACTGAACGTCTTCTGCACGCATTTTGGTGACCTACAATGGACTTTACTCTTACGACCTTAATGTGGCCCACACACTTGGAGAGAGCATCTCAATGAGAGGTTATTATTGATGAGGTGACGGATCAGGTGGCGGTTGGCTGCTTGTGCTTTGGCTGCTCTCCATCCACCTTCCCTGGTTGGGGCCCCGCGTCTTATGCGGAAGAACCGAAAGCGGGCCAACACTGCGAAAGACACCACCCTGAAGTAGCAAGGTGGGTTTGATCTTTAATACATCCAATGGTCCACCCATCTTGTACTAAACCCAGATATGGTGAGGTGAAAGCACAGCAGAGCTTTGTCACCACAGCTGGTCAGGCCTTACACAAAACAGGACTCAGTTGGAAAAGTCAGTAACAAGAATGTAGGTCCCAACCCCAAGGGTCAAGCGGAGGCAAAAATCAAATTAGACATGATCCTGATAGACCAGAAACTTCCTTAAAACCAGGATTTATGCAGTGGCTGTGGACCTGGGCTTTCTGTGGGAGAACGAGCATAAGCTGGCAGAGCCAGAAATCCATATTGAAAACACACTCCAAATGCTTACCTCCCAAGCTGCAGACATGATGCAGACAATTAAGGACCTCATGGAAAGGGTGTGGGTTCTGGAGGAGGGCAGAAGAAGTGGAAGGCAGGACCAGATGGAGCAATAGCTGCATAGTTGGCTTCCCTGAAGGAGTGGCAAACAACATGCTGTCCTTCCTTGATCCATGCCTCTCCAATGAGTTGTTCCCCCAAGGCTTGTCAAGTTTCTTCAAACTGGAGATGGCACATAGGGTTGCAATGCAACAGCCAGCCCCTGGAGAGGTTCCAAGACCAATTGAGGTTAAGCTTCTACACTATTGTGACCATGATGTCATTCTGCAAGAAGAAAAGAAAGCAAGCCACTATATAATAAAGGACAGAGAAGTGTTTAATTTCCCAGTTTTTACTCTTGCGGTTCAAAGCCAAAGAGCTTCCTTTATATGGATGAAGAGGGGGGTTAAGCGAGACGGGCTGAAATAGACACTGGTCTTCCTGGCTAAGTTTAAGATTATCAAATATCAGAAATCCTTCTTCTTCACAGAACCTCAGGTGGCTTGGATTTGGAATGAGCAGCAGACTTTCACAGAACTGACAGGACCCCAGTCTAAATTGGAGCGCCTGAGGTGAAGAGGAAACAGCAAGAAGCAAAAGACTAGACACATTGGTGCATGAATGCGTGAACTGGTGCCTGTGGAACAGCAGGCAGGGTAGACTCACCAGGAAGCCTCCATGATGGCAGCAGCACGGATGTCAGAGGCAGGACATCAATGCCCTACTCCATGAGAGCCTGCGCTGGTGGCACACTGGTTGTGACCTGATATAGTGGATGCAGCAATGTCACACATGTCTAGGCTGGTAACTCTGGAGTGGAATGGGTGGGGGAGCTCAGTTGTTTAGGTCATAAATAGAGATGCAGTGTTGGGAGTTCATATGTTTCTGTTACAGACAGCAAGGGGCAGATGAGGAGTTTAACATGGAGTGGAACACCATAGCTATGTCATTGGGTTTTGGGGCTGGTTGGAAGACTGGTCTGCAACTAAGACCAGCGCCTGAGCATCCCCCACAGAATTCAAACTAGATAAGAGGTTTTTTGGGTAAGGGATTTCAGTTTGGGAATGTTTTTGTTGCACACTTAGCCCAGTATGTGCTTATAGTTCTCAAGAACAGGGTTTCCTTACAAGTTAGAAGTGCATATCCTTAACCCAGAAACAAGGTATGTATATGCAGGAGGTAGATTAGATGGAAAGGCACTCCACCTGGTGGGGGATTAGCTCCCCAATTCCAAGCAGTGAATTTTCTTGGAGTGCCTCACTAAAGTCCCTTACGAACCTCTCATCATGGCAGGAGACTTTAATTATGTCTTGGATGTGGCTCTGGACAGATCTCAATATGGAGCTTAACAAACATAAGTAGGGCTACACAACCATGGAACAAGGAATACTCCCACTACTCATCCATTCATGACTTGTATACCAGAATTGACCTATGTTTCGTGACTGCACACCTGGAATACCCACATGGCAGTTAAACCAGCAACCCTGGAGGATAAGGCTTAAAGGGCAATGACAGCGGATCAAATACAGCAATTGTTTTAGGTTAATGCCAGTTCTAGCAGAGGTACTTTAGATGAGTGGAAACTCTTAAGAGTTTTTATTCAGGGCATGTGCATCAAGAACACAGTAAGGGTACAGAAAACACTTCATGAACATCCTGCTAGGCTCAAAGGAGAGTGTTGGAAACCTGAGACCAGAGCGAAGAAACTGCCAATGCTATATTGGTAGAAAAGAGACATATCTATGCCAACCTCAGGCGAATACTAAGGTCTCATGATTAGAAGGAATATATGGTCTTGTCGCAGTCACATTCAGAAGGGAACAAACCAGGTCACCAATTGCACACTTGGTAAAAGCAGAGACTTCACATTATGCGATCACAATTATTCATCACCCATTGAGCCTTTTAGTTTGCTCAAAAATACACATAAATGACATATTCACCAGCTACTACTCACACCTGTGCAATATCAGTACAACAGAAGACACATCTACACAAAAAGCATGTATCAGGAAGGCAGGGACACAATGTCTTACAAGGGAGCAGACTATGGAGCTAGATGCACCATTATCACTGGCCACGATTAGCTGAACCACTGACCAGCTGCTAAATGGGAAGGTCCCAGAGAGTGACAGTCTCCCCCTAGTGTTCTATAAAATCTCAAATATCGCTTGGCACCTTGTTTGTTGAGTATTTATGAGGCAGCAAGAAAATAGGGCACATGCCTAAAGACATTGACCACCATGCTACCAAAAACTAGGTAGAAACTTGCTTTCTTTATACTGCTTGTTTACCATTCTCTATCGTTACTAAACCTAAACAGTAGGAGTTTGGGTAAGGTACTCCCCAACCGGATCCAAGAATTTGTTCCCTTTCTGGCACATCCAGAACACAGTTTGTTTATTCAGGGAAGGAGCACTAACATTTGCAGGCTGTCATGGATGGAGACACTAAGGACGACAAACATGCAGCGGTGGTTTCCAGTGACATGGAAAAAGTGTTTGACACACATGGCTGGGATTACTTCTTCCAGACATTGGAGGCTGTGGGCTTGGATAGACTGATCCTAGCATGGATCTGTGTGCTTCATGGAGGCTCCATGGTATGGGCCATGGTAGGATGGGTGGTGTCTACCCCCTACCAGATCAATAGAGTTACAAGACAGGGCTGCCCCCTTTCTCTGCTTTTATTTGCATTAGCAATGGAACCCTTTGCTCTCAATTTAAGGCATTTGAGAGAGAAGCATAAGATTGAGCTGCAGGATTCTATCCACATACCATTAACGTACGCAGGTTGTGTGCCATTACATACAAGTAATGTCTTGAGGAGCCTGTCTTTGTTTCTGTTTGATGTTGAGGAGTAAAAGAGAGTCCCTGTGCATCATATTGAAAGACCAGAATCCTGCATTTACCCAGTGTGCCACAGAGGCAATCTCTGTATGTATGTCGGCAACACACTAGGGCTAGAGGTATCTAGGAGTGAAACTTAACAGGCACGAAGACATGGTCTGAAAGGGGAACTGTCAGAAAGCCTTAAAGGCCGCCAGTGGTGGAACACACTTTGGAAGAAACCACCCCCCATCTGTTGTGCTTGACTGTTTACCAACATTCCGATCTTTTTCACTCCCCCTTTTGCAAGGAAGCAAACTCATCCCTCACAGAGTTAATTTGTGGTTCGGGAAGGTGCAGGGAGGCATTATTCAATCTTTACCTCCCAAACGAAGAATGGGGACTTGGCTCACCAGGCCTGGAGTTATTCTGTTTGGCTGCACAGCTTCAGTGGGTCATTCCGTGTCTGGATTCCAGACGCTCTCAGGAGGCCCAAATATGACATGATGCATTGAATAGTGTCAACATTGCTGAGCATCTCTTACTTGAGGTAGACCTGCTCTGCTCCCAGACAAGAAACAATACTGCTGGTGCAGATACATATGGACAACTGCACAGTGGGGGTCTTATGCACTGGAAATTCCGCTGTGGTTTTTGCCTCGGACGGTAAGGAGCATAGCTGGCCATTTGCAATGGAGGAAGGCAGGTATCACACAGGTATGGCATATAATTGCCTCAGGCCTACTAACAACATTCACAGATATGAGAGAGGAGTATGGGCTTCGTCACATACACTCGACTGATCTCTAGAAACGCTCAAGTCAAACTGCTACAATTTAATTTTCTGCACCAGACCTATCTGGCGTCAACCAGACTGCACTCCATGTTCCCGATGGTAGACCATAAATGCCCCAGATGTGCATCAGTGGATGCAACATTTTATCATATCACATGCTCATGGCTTGTGTTGCAGCCTTTCTGGTGGAATTTCTGGTAGAGTGGACAGGAAGATGGATTGCATGCATGTCACAAGATGTCTTCTGGGCTTACTACAAAGGCCTAAGGCAGATAGAGACACCTGTTGGGTAATTGATTAACATTAGCTGTGGTTAAGAGAGACATTACTATTCATTGAAAGTCAAACCACGCTCTCTAGTCCTCAAATAGTGCAGAGAATTATGGGTCTGGGCTGAAGAGGAAGATTTGGTGAGGCAAAAGTGAAACTATAGCTACGGAGAGCAACAAGAGTGTCATAGTGGGACATTATCGTATTAGAACTAACGTTTAAGAAAAATGTTTAGTTATGTTTTTATTAATTCTTTTTATTACTGTGTAGAACGGTGAACATTGGAGCCCTTCCCAGGTTTGGCACATAGATTAATGTAGCATATTACATGTCTGGTGTTGTAAGCCACAGAGTGTAAATATTAAACTGACAAGACACATTATAAGCATTACAATGATAGCCAATACATTTTGCAAGTTGTAAAACTTTCAGTAGGATAAAGCAAGTGGACTCCCACTGTTCAGAGAATAAGGAAAGAAAGGAGGCGATGAGGACGAGTTAAGAAAGTGAGAGTGGGAAAAAAGAACAACAATCCAACATGATGAGAGCTCTTCAGTCCATGTCATATGAATTTTAGCATGTTAAGGCAGTTCATGTACAAAACATCTTCATATTGTTAATCATTGCCACAAGACAATACAAGGGTATGTCATTACCAGTGGGAGACAGACATGCAGCCCGATGGGATCGCAGATGCGCTACGGAGCTAAAACTATCAGGTCATGGGAAAAAACCTGTAGGGGTGTTCGCGGGGGTGCACGTGTGGGGAGGAAAGAGGTCCAGGGAAGGATGTATGTTGAGTAAGTCTATGAATAGTTAGCGATAAGTATAACGATAATCATTGTATTATTGCCTATTACTGCAGCTAGAGTGCATGCTTTTGAAGTTCAATGCTTTCAGGGTGGGCGTTCATCAGTTTTGGCTTAAACCGCGTTTAAGTATGTTTCCCATTCCTCACCACCCATGCGAGAGTCACCTTTCATGCGTAGTGTTCTGAGACTGTGTGTTTCCACTCTGGTCCATAACTAACTTTGAAATCCGATGCCAATTTTCTTTGAGCAGGAAAACAAACAAGAGAGCAAGGACCACATAGTGGCACCGTCCCTGTCCCTAGGTACGTATTTTATAAACAAATTGGACAAACCCAATACAGACAACTCTGTAAGGCTTGTAGTGCCAGGCACCGCATAGGTTTGTTAGAAGAACCCTCACCCACCAAAGGGCTTGTAACAAAAATTGAGATGGCTTACTGGAACCAAAACAACAGACGGCGGCTACAATCCCATTAACATGTGTAACCACCTATAATCCAGTATTCAACCAAGTTGCACGAATCATACAAAAACACTGGAAAATACTGAATACTGGAAAAATCAGTGGGAGAAGCCTCTATTCTCATACAAAAAGGGCAGAAACATAAAAGACAGTTTGGTCCACAACAACACACCAGGCAACCCAACACTGTATTAAATGTGTGGGTTTCCCTAATATGACATGGCATTTCCAATGCGGAAATTGTAGTGTCTGCCACTTGACCATGTAGTGAAGACAGGGTTTTGCCTGCACACACTGCTATGTTAGCATAAGCGTTTTAGAAGTTAAACGCCATCTTGCCACTTTGCTGCTTTTGCACACGACACCACAGGTAACTGTTATTATAAGTAAAACTGATTGCTTGCGTTTTCTTCCCATGAGAACGGTCTGTTTTTTACATCCCTAGACTTACACCGCGACCTTAGTCTGAACACTGTGTGCAGAAGCCTTCAAGGTCAAATAACAATGTATGCTGTTGAATTCAGGTTGATCAGCCCACGCTCTAGACACAACAAGCACACAGCTGCAAATATCTGAAACTCGGGTGCCTTTAATATTGCATTGCATGCATGATACTGCCACTTGGAGAAAACCTTTCCAGACACAGAGAGCGTTGCTGATCCTGTGATGTGATTCACCTAAGCTGATCTTGGAGGTATGGGGTTCTCCATTCAAGCCTAGAGACCTTCTATTATTATAAAACTAGCTTCTAGCCAGGGGAAGGTGGTACACAAGGTGCTTTAGGACCTGTTTCCACTATCATTATAATATGATTTCTCCCTTTGTGTTTTATGGAATTGTAACAATGCTGACTGTTTTATTTGTAATCATTTGCCTGCTTATGTTGGCCAAAATACTGCATCTTAGAGCACGTAGTTAAAAATAAACATTTTAAACTTTTCTGTGTCTCTGATTACTCACGTTGTGGACTTGTATGAGAATAAAGACGAAAGAGTGTTCTTGATTCCCACCATTCCTGAGAGTACCCTAAGTCACTTGTTCTGGGTTGTCTAATCATTGGTAGCTTCGCTAGTACGGAGAACGAATGAGACACTGATGCTAGTCGGATAGAGGTTCTAGGCACTAAGGCGAGTTTTTGGTACACCACAATTCACTGAGGTCCTGGTTTCCTGCGCATAGTTCTGTGCATGAGCAGAATCCCCACAACATGGTGCATCTAATGTTTGGTCTTTTATTCGAGATGCTTTAGTAGTGCTTATATTTGCCCACAACACCCTCAATCCTGTTTCCGGTTGACAGAGGTGACGGATTAACCTACCTGTATGAATGCTTTATAGGTTTATTCAAGGTTGACAATTAAAAAGGTTTTGTTTTGAATCACTGCCCCTTTTTGTGCTACAGTTTAATATAGATTGTTTTTCTTCTCTGCGTCCTTATAGCTGAAGTTGCTATTGCAGCGCATAGTCACGCACCGCTCCGGCGTCATCTGACACAGTTTGGGGTGCCCGACGATGGAATGTCAGTAATCTTTGTAGGGAGTGCCGATGCGTTGTTCCCCTATGAGCTTTTCTACTCTTGGGTTACGTTTCCTGAAGTGGATGCGGATGATAACACGTTCCACTCTTACACTTCTACGGCAGTTCCTGCGAATTACACGCCATATAGGACATAGGAGATTCCGATTTCCGCATGGCAGCATCGTATTTGGTTTAATGGTGACCTCCCCCACACGTAACTCTGGTTCGGTTAGGTCAATTGTCTATTCCTGGGGCCACTTGGCCAGTCTTGGTCGGGTTCACACCTCATCCACGTTATTTGCTAGCCTCGGTGGATGACATACGTCAGCTACATACCGCCTTCATAGCGGTGTATCGGGCTTTGGTGCAAAACGTCTTGCACAATCTCCAGGTGGGGGCACCTAGGGTTGTGACGCAACCCTTTGGACCGGCCGGGATTACTATTAGTCCCGTCATGGTTAATTCGGTAATGGGCAAGCGCCCCAGAATAAGGACGATATGCCTTATTGGCTTGCTGAGAAATTTGACCAGCTGGAAGCAGTATTTCCTAATACAACTCCTGTGGAGAAACACAGGAGTCTTACAATTAACTCGGGTGCCTTTAATATTGCATTGCATGCATGATACTGGCACTTGGAGAAAACCTTTCCAGACACAGAGAGCGTTGCTGATCCTGTGATGTGATTCACCTAAGCAGATCTTGGAGGTATGGGGTTCTCCATTCAAGCCTAGAGACCTTCTATTATTATAAAACTAGCTTCTAGTCAGGGGAGGGTGGTACACAAGGTGCTATAGGACCTGTTTCCACCATCATTATAATATGATATGACAAGGCCTCATCCTCACGGAATACTTAAGGAGTAATACGGCCCTACTGGCCTGATTGTAACCAGCTCCAACCAAATTTAGTGACCAACTTCTCCTCCCATGTCCTTACACAGACAGAAAAAGATCTCCTTAACAAAGGTTTGGGGTTTGTCCCTACAGCACGCCTTGATAAATTCAGTTTACATTGTGAAATGGCGGAGTTTTTCCATAAATTGAAACTCAAGGCTTTCTTTCAAAATCAATCATCAGAACCCGGCACTGACGAACGAGGTGACACTGGACTTAAACTAAAGTTCACCTCTATACCGCCCCCAAGTGCTATACCACTGGAAGTCACGGCTTTTGAGCAAGCAGTGCTTAATGATATAGAAGCCGTGCATGAGGAACCCATGTTCAAAAATACAAGTGAGAAGGAATTTGATGCCCTCATTGCCCTGAAAGCTAATTATATTGTCATTATAAAACCAGCCGTCAAAAGCGGGGGCATAGTACTACAGGATAAGGAAGCCTATAAGGAAGAGTGCCGATGCCTCTTGAGCGATACAAGAAACTGCAAACCATTGCAAGAAGATCCAACTACTATTCTAAAAACCATAATCCAGAACATAGTGAAGAATGCTGAAGATATGAGCTATATTAGTAAACAGGAAGCCTAATTCCTCACTACAACCACAGGAAAGATACCATACTTCTACACAATCCCAAAGATTCATAAAAAACAAAGTCCCACCGCCAGGACGCCTCATAGTATCGGACATTGGCTCATTGTTAGAACCCCTGTCCAGGTTCTGTGATTTCTTTCTTCAACCAATAGTGCAGGCTACTACTATATACTTGAAGGACACAAAGGATTTGTTGGGGCAAATCAAAACTCTCTTCTTCAACCCCGCTACATCTTTTCTGGTTCAATCAATCAATCAGGGAATTGTAAGCGCGCTACTCACCTGTGAGTGTCTCAAGGCGCTGAGGGGGGGGTGCGCAGATGAGTTCAGCCGAAGAGGCAAGTCTTGAGGGACTTTCCTGAGGGTGTTCAGGTTGGGGGTGAGTCTGATATCTGCCAGTAGCTCATTCCAGGTTCTGGCTAAAATGTGGGAAAACAATCATCTGCCTGCTTTTGCTCTGTGGATGCGGGAGGTTTCGGCCAGTGCGAGGCTGGCAGATCGGAGGTTTCTTTTGGGTACATGGAAGTTTATTCTGTTGTTGAGGTATTTGGGTCCGTTGTTGTGTAGGCATTTGTAGGCATGAGTGAGGATTTTGAAGGTGGTTCTCTTCTCCACGGGGAGCCAGTGGAGTCTCCGCAGGTGTTGGCTGATCTGTTTGTTCCGGGGATGCCGAGGACGAGTCTGGCTGCGGTGTTCTGTATAGTCTGAAGTTTGCTGAGAAGGGATTTGTTGATGCCGGCGTAGAAAGCGTTTCCATAGTCCAGTCTGCTGGTTATGAGTGAGTGGGTTACTGTCTTACTTGATTCCGGGGGGATACATTTGAAGGTCTTGAGAAGGATGCGGAGGGTGTTGAAGCAGCTGGAGGTGACGGCGTTGACCTGTCGGTTCATGGTGAGTGATGAGTCGAGTACGATGCTGAGGTTTTTGGCGTGGTCTGAGGGTGTTGGTGGGCTTTCGAGGGCGAGGAGCCACCAGGTGTTGTCCTATGTTGAAGGGGTGGTTCCAAGGACGAGGACATCTGTCTTCTCACCATTGAGTTTTAGGCAGCTGTTGGTCATCCAGACTGCGACGACTTGCATTCCTTTATGGAAGTTCAGTTTTGCGGTGGTGGGGTCTCTGGTGAGGGAGAGGATGAGCTGAGTGTCGTCAGCATAGGATACGATGTTGAGGTCATGTTGTCGGACGATTGCTGAGAGGGGGGCCATGTAGATGTTGAAGAGGGTTGGGCTCAGTGTTGACCCCTGAGGTACTCCGCCGGTGATTTCCGTGGTTGCGGAGAGGAAAGATGGTAGTCTGATCCTTTGGCTTCTTCCGGTGAGGAATGATCGGATCCAGTCCAGGGCGGTTCCTTGTATGCCAGCTTTGTGTAGGCTGGAGAATAGAGTGCAGTGAGAGACGGTGTCGAAAGCTGGTAAGTTTAGACACAGAGAGACTATACACCAGTTTACCCCAAGATGAGACACTGAAAGTGCTTTAATTATCACTCAACGCCACAAATTGGGATTACAAGACCCCAAAATCTTTCGTCCTTAAATGTGCAGAACTTGCACTGAAATATCAATTCTTTGAGTTTGATGGGGATCTATTTGGAACGTCTATGGACAGCACTTTTCCCCCAGTGTAGCTGGACTATATGTCTACAACTTTGAACAAACTCACCTCTTCAATATCAATAATCCTTTTTCCTAAAACATGAAATTTTACAAGAGGTACATTGACAACATTTTCCTCATTTGGGAAGGATCAGAGGACTCTCTCCAGACTTTTTTCACTTGGATTAACGTATGTGACCCCAACCTGAAGTTCACTCACAATGTGAGTAAAAAAATCATCACATTCCTTGACCTGGACATAACCACAAATGGAAAACTAGAGACTAAAACCCATTTCAAAGCTACGGTAAGAAATTCTCTCGTTCATTACACCAGCTCCCACCCAAGGACGCTAAGGGATAACTTACCATATGGACAATACCTACAATTGCGCAGAAACTGTAGTGATCTACAAGAATTCAAATATCAAGCACAAATATCAACCACTAAACTAAAGGAATGAGGTACCCAGACAGGATCATCAACAGGGCAAGGAAAAGGGCTCGTAACCAAAATCGAGATGGCCTACGGGAACTAAAACATCAGACAGCGGCTATAATCCCGCTAACATTTGTCACAACCTATAATCCAGTATCCAAGCAAGTTGCATGAATCACACTGGAAAATATTGAATACTGTAAAAAAATCAGTGGAAGAAGCCTCTATTCTCATTCAAAAAAGGCAGAAGCATAAAAGACAGTTTGGTATCCACACGTCCACAACAACACATCAGGCAACCCAACGCTGTATTAAATGTGTAGGGTCTGCCTAATGTGACAGGGCATTTCCCATGCGGAAATTGTCCAAACCTACTAAAAGTCTCAACTGAGAACCAGGCAAAACATCGCAAATACAAAAACATACTAACTATAACACAATAAATGCTATCTACCTCATCACATGCCCATGTGGGTTGAGGTATATAGGCATGACAAGTCACAATATAAAGACAAGAATTTGTGAACACAGGAGCAATGTCCGTTGCAAACATAACACTACACCGATGGATGACCAATCACTTCCTGGAACTTGGACATACGACAAACGACATTGACTGGGTGGTAATAGAACAACTGGAGCCAAACACCACCAATATGCTCAGCACCTTCTCGAAAAGGAACAACACTGGATTTATCGTTTATCTATCCATACACAAGGGTTAAATGATAATATCCCATGGAATTGTCTAAACAAGTAACCATGATATTTAAACTGCTTTGTCAACATCTAAAATCAGATAAAGCAATCTATATATTGCATCATTCCACTACCAAGGCTGTCTCAGGTACCAAACCTCTACATGGCAATTTTTGCACTGTGTATTTCGATCATACACAATACCTGTTTTGTGAAACACAAGTTGAGAATCACTCCACTGCCATGTCTGTCTCATAACCAGGATCATTACATAAAATAATCTTTTAAATCGGGTGTTTTCTGTGTTACACATAACATCAACATGTTTTGGCGATATAGGTTTAGTTATCACATTCACTGCATCTTTATTGGGCAGCTTACATTGCAACTATTTTTTACGCATTACTAAAGATCATTGTTCGGAGTTGCTTACTATTAATTTTTAGTCACATCACCTGACACATCAACTGACAATCGGTCTTTGTATTATGTCCGATCAGCCTTAAATTATGACTGCAGTTGAATTTTTTCACGCCACTTGGCCGATTAAGTATTTCCACCCTGACCGAAGTGCGCATACTAGCCTTCTACATATGGGTGTTCAAGCATTACGCAGCTGCACATGCCCACGCGTAATGTCACATGCACGTTGACATTCGCGAGCGATCTCCGCCCCCTTAGTTTTCCGGGATAACACACTTTAAAACCATACCGGTCCTCACTACGGGCATCATCGCGATCCAGAGGAGACCGGAGTAGCATGTGGGCGCACTACCTTGACTAAGTAAGGGCTTTTTATTTTTAGGTCTCGCCTAGCGGTGCAGCGCATGCGCTGCTCTCTTTGCGAGGCATGCAGTATACACTATAGGTGAGGGAAGCCCCGCCCACTTTTTCATTGGCTTGAGGCTTTGTTGTTTCTAAATGCTCCCTGCTGGTTGGTTTAGAGGCTGCTAGTCCTGCCTTATGACGGCCATGTCTCCTTCCACGGCTATTGTCCCCTTTACTGCATATTTCCTGAGCACTACTTTGTGTCCTGCCACCCCTCCCGCTGTCCGTGCCTTCTCTCCCACCCCTCCCACTCCCGTTGTCCGTGCCTTAATCATGCCCGCCCACCCGCACTCTCGTTTGCAATTTAAGAGGTCTCGCGTAAATGCGAGTACATTTGCATTGCAAATGCTTGTTTAATTTCAGTTCTCGCCCTTGGGGACCTAACTTCCATATTGTTGCCATTCCAACTGGTTGTTTATGGGATCGTTGTGTAGTTTGCTCCGTTCATAGTACATTTATTCGAATTAAATTACTGTCCTGCCACACCCTAATAATATATGTGTGGCCGCAGTTCAGAGCACAAGGCTAAATCAGAGCTGATTGAACTGTTAAGTAGACGTCCCAAGGGTACAGTAACTAGTACGTTCTGGAAGCACATTATATATTTTGTAATTGGCATTTCAGAAGAGAATAGTAATTTTAAAATATGCTACGCATTGAAAGATTATCGCTTTCTTTGTGTTAGGAAAATTACTGAAATTGAGAATTGTTTTCAAAGTGAGTGCAGACAATGAGGGGGGCCTCACTTTGACAGCGCAAATTCTCTTTCCCTTACATACGGTTAGACATTGTCTTCACCTCTGCAGATCTCAAAGATGGCCACGATATTTACACACAGCTGAGAGCGACGTTCCTTAAAGACCTTCTTCTGTTTCTATGTTGCTCAGTACGTTTTGGAATCGTCACTTCGTCCTCTTCTAATTTCCACAGTCGTGTCACTTTCCTGTGCTCCTCCTACTTACAATTTAAATTAAATTCGGTGAAAAGCTACAGTCGTTTAATGATAGCACAGTATTGAGACAGTTAAATGGGACTCGATTAGCAGAAATCAGATTGCCAAACTGTGTTAAATATCCTCTTGGGTATCTATTATACAGATTATTTGTTTTTATTTAACACTTAATCAACAGATAAAAGCATAGAACAGGGATATTGTGTACTTTATAGATACAAACCGGCAGTTTGAAAAGAAAAGAAACAAGCATTGGTAATGCCAATCGGTCTCGCTACTAGGATGTTATATGTATTTAGCTATGCTAGCATTAGCGGAGGGGGAGCACGACACTCTGCATTTTAGCTGATGTCTGCGGAGGGCTTCTGCTGCCTCAAAAAGCACCTTCCTTATTGATACACACTTACCCTGACTTCTAGAGCGAAAGTGATTCAGCACCCACGCTAATGTGCTGCATAGCTCAATACATATGATATCCTAATGGCGAGACCGATAACCATTGCCAATGCTTGTTTGTTTTCTGGGTCCAGCATCCATGAATTCAGAATTGCGATACCAGATAGAGTCTACGTGCCTCTCTCATTTACCTAAACAAACTTGCTGACACCAACAGCTGCCTTCTTGGTCTTAATTCCTTCTTCCTTTTTTAACAGTGTTTGACTAAAGGTGTACACCCCTCCCAGGATCTGATAAGCTATGAAAATTCCGTAGTCAATGTAATTATATCTATATGACAAAAAAGCGACATTTATGCACGCAAACAATTATATTTGCGCACAGGTGAGAACTATCACTGATATGTTTGATAGTCCACATGAGTAGCCCCGCTACAAGACGAACGCAGCAACTCTCATTTAAATAAATACAGTGTGACACAGGCAATAGCTAGTCACCGATATGCAATATAGTTATAGGCATGTATGTGCACAGAAAAGCACATGCATGACCAGGTGCATATTGCTAGTGTGATGCATGTTTAAAGTATGAATGTTGACATACGTGATTGCTTGACACAAAGTGCCCTGGACCACCACATATAAGGGCAAGTTTTGGACTAAAATATAGCAGAAAAACAACACTAACCATGGTTTTACCTACTTGTTGATTGTCTTTTACTTGTTGTTTTATCTTGCAGGTAAATCTTAGCAGTGGGTCCGTAAGTACAGTCTAACCACAGCATGCACAGCACACCTTAGCGTGTGTGCTGTAAATATATACACATGGTGTAATTTTTGGACAGTACGAAATCCCAGAGAGATTTTTAAATTTCACCACTTCACCGCACACCACCACACAAAAAAAAGCATTTCGCTGTGATCAGGCGTTGTAGCTCAGCTGGGTAGCACTCAGATGGAACCCGATGATGAAGCATGCCGCCAACTAGGTTGGTGGATGAGGGTTCTTCTAACAAACCTATGCGGTGCCTGGCACTACAGGCATTAAAGAGTTGTCTGTAATGGGTTCGTCCAAGTTATTTATAAAAAAAAAAAACCTATGCGGTGCCTGGCACTACAAGCATTAAAGAGTTGTCTGTAATGGGTTTGTCCAAGTTGTTTATAAAACTTTTAAAAAATAAATTTTCTTTGAGCCCCACAGTCTCTTAACATGAAAAGGAACAGACTGATGTGTGTTTCATTTATAACTTGAAATTGTGTCTATAAACTTTTTTTGTCTTAGTGTTAGCCGTATAGTCCCGATGTAATGTACATTATTTCTCCCACAAGGTTTTTTTTTGGGATTTGTCCTTTTTTGTATATTTATTAAGAAAAACAATAAAATATATATTTAAGAAAAGAAAACAAGAATTATGTAGAATGCAAAACGTGCCCCCCTACCAAATATCCAGCAAGAAATTTAAGTTTTATAGGCCACAGCAAAACAGATCAGAGGTACCATAAAATTGTGAGCTCGTGACTGAAGTAATTCAATCAGCAGATATTACAATATTTTGGATGCTTCTTAATCATAACAGTACAGAGACTTCTTCTTCACTGGATTGCATTAAAGAGCAACTGTGTTCCCAGTAGTATATAATGAAGCCCACCATCCTCAGTATTCAAAATAGATAGGATGCAATTTTTAGGTCTGAATTTAGCCAAGACCTTTTGATCTTTCCTAAACTTATATGTATCATATACTTACTTAAAGTACTTTCAGACACTTCTCTTCATCCATTGGTCTGTTGTTTTGTCATTCACATTTTGCTTCTACCCGCTACAGCATGCAGAATGGGGCAGTGGTTCAGCCTACTTAAGCCCCTGTGTTGGACTTGGCCCTTCTTTCAGGGTCATCCCTGAACTTTTTGCCTTCCTCCTGTGTTTTGTCTGACCTGTTTTTGTTGGTTTTATGACTCTGGGCACCTTACCACTGCTGATCAGTGCTAAAGTGCATATGCTCTCCCTATTATAAATTGATGTATGGATTAGTGACTCCATGATTGGCTGGTTTGGTTTACTTGTCAGACCCTAGTACAGTGCACTGAGTGTGACCTGGGCTCGTAATCCAAATGCTGCTAGTGGGCTTGCAGCACTGGTTGTGCCACCCACAGAAGCAGCCTGTAAAGTGTGTCTCAGGTCTGCCATTGCAGAGCCTGTGTGCAGTCTGGTACTGCCATGTTGACTGGGCAAGTGCACCCACTTGCCAGTCCCTACACCTTCCCTTTTCTGCATATTAGTTACCCCTATGCTGGGCCCAAGGGCAGGGTGCATTGTGGGTATAAGGTAGGACATGCCCTGGTGTGTATGGCATGTCCTAGTAGTGAATTACAGCCATTTTCGTTTTTCACTATTGCAAGGCTACCTGTACCCCATAGGCCAGAATGGGCAGTTTGATTATAACATCTTATAATCCTAACTGACTCAGGGAACTAGGTAGAAATTCGAGTTTAGTATGCCTGAACTCAGAATGATAAAATAAATATTTTAGTGAAGTTGGTTTTAACATTCTGTGTTTGAAAATATCACTTTTAGAAAGTAGGTATTTTCTTGTCTAACCATCCAATCCTGCTAGGTTGTGTATTCCTTGTCTGGCGTTTGAGTGACAGGGGCTGGAGGATTCCAGGAGACAGGGTGAGTCAGCACAGGCTTGAATAGAGAGATCTGCATGTAGATGGGTGGGAGGAGTTGCACCTGTGACCTGAATAGGGCTGTGTCATCCCTCCACAATGCTGGCTCCAGCTCCTGTGGTGCGTCTGATGTCCCTGGCCTACACTGTGAAAGGAAATAAGGAGTCTTGTCAACAAAGTGTTCCTAAGGACTGACCAGAACTGGTTTGGACTAGGCAAAGGCCTCTCTGCCTTCAGAGAACAAAGAGACCCAGACCTCAGAACTTTAGATCACTTTTGGGAAACAAGAAGAAACCTTTGTTGAGGAGAGGAACCAGAGATACTGAGGAGAGACTATCCCTAAGCGTGAGGGACTGGCCTGCAGCGGTTGCCTGACTGCCAAAGAGAGGAGAAAGGACTTTTGTGCTACTTTCATTCAACTTGTGAAGGATCTCCAAGGGCTTTAGATAGAGCTTGCCTCCTGCTGAAGTCTAAGGGACAACAGACTTCACCAACCAGCTCCCCAAGAGTTCTTTGGAAGTGCCTGCTGTTGTGTTGGGCTTTTTGAGGGACTGTGTGTCGCAAGGAGCTGGAAGCGCGACTCATGAAGAAGAAGCGCGTCGCCACCACAGCCGCTGTTGTCGCATCGCCGGAGAAGAGGATCGACATCGCATCTGACGCCGCCGCATCAACGGAGAAGCGTGTCACCGCCGCTGAAACTGTCGCATTGGCAAAGCGCCTCGCATCACCGAAGAAGAGTGTGGCCATTGCATCAGATGCCACCGCATCACGGGGGAAGCGTGTCGCAGGTCCTGTCACAGCTCAGAAGAATTGTTGAGTCACTGCAAGGCCGTCGGGTGTGCATGCATCGTGTTTCATCAAGAAGAAGACACCATCTTTGTTTTATCGCACCGGATCTTCATTGCATCACGGCGTTGCTGGTCGCATCGCCACGGAAGCGCAGTAAGAAACCAAAGCATCACCTCCCCTCGCAGAGAAGAACCAACGCATCCCCTACACATCTTTAGTGACCCGAAGCATCACCGTTCTTGCGTGTAAGGAACCGAAGCATCACCTTCCCTGCAACACTTTCGTTGTATAGCGTTACGCATCCTAAGGTAAATTGAACTCAAAGTGTTGCATTTTACATCTTAAGAGAACTGAGCTATTTCTACAATTTTTAAAGTACAGTATTGTGGATTTTTGTCGTTTATGGTCTTGTGATAAGTCTATATAAAAATACTTATTTTTATACTACAACTTGTGCGGTGTCCATCTGTAGTGTTGTCACTTGGTTACTGTATGTGTTCACAAATGCTTTTCACACTGCCTCTGAGATAAGCCTGTCTGCTCGTGTCAAGCTACCAAAGGGGTGAGCAGGGGTTATTTTGGGAGTGTACCCCCTTACCCTGACTAGACGCAAGGGTCCCTATTTGGTCAAAGGTACCTATCTCTCCCAAATCTAACACCCTGGTTAACTTTACTTTGAGTGACTGCATTTTGCACGCTCAGAATGAGCACTACTGTACAAAAGGTAGTTCCCTTCAGTGCCAGTGCTTTTGTTTTTACTTTTTAATTACTTTAATGTTGCCTTTCCGTTTAGCAAGACCCTTTTGATGTTCAGGGCATAATCCAGCTTTCTTAGTCCTGGCTCCTGCCAATGCTGTTGTAAATTCCTTTTGGAGGGACCTTTATTTATTTGACTGCTGTTATTTCCCAAGACTGAAAAAGTTGTGGAGAACAAATACTTTTGAAAGACAACAGTAACACAAACCTCAACAGACCTTTTTCATTCTTTCTTTCCTCATTCTTTTCTTTCTTTCTTTTTTACTTTCCTTCTTGCTATCTTTCTTTTTGCTTTATTTCTTTCCTTCTATTTTCTTACCTTCTTTCATACATTTTTTCTTTCTTCCTTTCTTCTTCCTTTCCTCATTTTTTCCTTTTCTCTTTCTTTCCTTGCCTTCTTTCTTTGTCATCTATCTTGCCTTCTTTCCTTGCATCTTTCTTGCCTTCTCTCTTTCTTTCCTTTTTCCTTCCTTCATTCTGATGTCATTTCTTCCTTGCTTGCCTTCTATCTTCCTTTTTTTGCATTTTCTTCTTTCCTTCCTACTTTCTTGCTTGTTTCTTTTTTCATTTTTTCCCTTCTTCCTTCTTCCCTTTTTCCCTTTTTCTTTCATTTCTTCATTCTTTCCTCCATTCTTACTCTTTTTCTTTTGTTACTTCTTACTTATTCTTATTCTTTCTTGCCTTCTTTCTTAAAGGTTAGCGGCAATGCCAGACCAATTGGCTTTTTTAGGTGTGTGTCGGCCAAGACCTTTTGAGTTTACTAAAATTATGTCTATAACATAGTTCCTGATGGGGAGGTGTGAGAAGTTGGCCTGGCATATGCTGGTCACTAGTTATAGTGGCCAACTTGCACCAGTCCAATTCGACTCTTATGGTAGATAGGTTTAAGACAACCTTTTAAAGAAAGCTATCCTAGCGGTAGCTGTGGAGAGCAGCCTTCAGGCTAAGTCTCTGAGGAATGTAAAGCAGCTTGTTTTACCTTATAATCTCTTGAATTACCAAATGAAAAGTCACCACACAGGTATTTATATCAAATGTATATGTATTTATTTCTAGACACACTCTACTAATCTCTTTATGAGATTAGAAGCCAGGAACACATTCAAATATCAACGTTTCACGATAAGTTAAGCACAAATATGGCTGGGGCCCTAGGGGCGTACCAGACTATATCCTAAAAAAGAGGTTTAGGAAAGTCGACTTGCAGAATGACAAGGCCTAGGGCCTGTAGAATCGCTGGGGCTTCACTAATGCAGTAAAGGCAGGTAAGTAACAGACCCTCGGGAGACGCATGCAGTGTGAGAACATCCCTTTTGATTACAATGGAGCAAGTCGCGGTTTGATTTTTAAAGTTTTAGGGTACTTCGAGGAAGTCTACAAGCAAGCCACTTACAAGGTAAGTAATTTGAGGGCCAACCCACACTAGGGCACCGGAGTGTACGAGTTACCTCACCCAGGGAAGCCGGGTGCATAGGTGTCTTTTGGTGTCGGGTCGCGTCGCTGTTTTCTATGGAGACCAAAGAAGATTTGCTGCTTGCGAAGACTGAAGAAGTGTCCGGTGGAATCCAAGGCTGGATTCCAGATGCAGATGACCTGAAAATTGAAGGGACAGTGTTCACAGTCACTTGCCAGTGACCCGGGGCCAGGAAGATGGATGCCCACAGAAGTTGGGTGATTTCAGGTGATCAAGGGTGTTTTGACTCTTTGCTCACGAGGTCCTGGAGAGATTTACGATGACCAGCAGCTGGATTCGGAGTATCCCACAACGTCTGCAGCTGACTGCAGTTTTGGCAACCGGATTGGAGCCAACAAGCCTTGGCAACAGCAAGTCTTGTGGAAAGTGAATTTAGTCAATGGTGCAGACCAGCAAGGTCTGAGGGACTCACCCAGCAAGGGTGAGTGAGAACAGGCCTGGAGCAACCAGAGGAGCCCTATGAGTTGATAAGAAAGTCTTCGGGGGACCCACAAGCCAATGGACAAGGGATCGCAAAGACGCCTCTTGAGGAAATGCTTCACAGGAGCCCACGGTCACTCAGGACAGGGTAGGCCTCTGATTTTCACTGCAAAACTTGCTGGAGGCTTGGGCCATAAATGGTCCAATGCACAAGTTTGTAGAACATCGTGAAAGGGTTGCACTTGACAATAGTGCATGGTACCTGGGTATTGCGGTTCCTCGTTACTCATGGGGTCCACTCGCCTCAGCTCTGCTGAGGACTCACAATGGCCGTCGAGAAGTCAGGAAATCTACTTCTGGGGCTGCAGGGACTTTGGACTCTGGCAGGAGCAGGAAAGTTTGCGACTGTTGATTAGAGTTTTTGGTGCCTGCCAAGCAGGGGAGTCACTCCTTGACTCCAAGGGAGATTCTTCTGTCTTCCAAAGGTAGTGGAACATCGAAGGGCCAGGATTCTTCTTTGTAGTGCGTCGTCCAGGGTTATCTACTTTAAAATGGCAAGGTTTCCGATCTTATACTGAAGATAGGGGAGGGACTAGCTCTAGGACCACTCCTCTGGGAGGGTCAGGGTAGGGGGTGGTTACACCCACTTCCCTTTGTCCAGTTTCGCGCCAGAGCAGGTACAGGTAGCCCCTGAACCGGTTTGAGCTGGCATATGCACAGAGGAGCCTACTGCTCCCCCAGTGCAGGACTTCAAAGCACTCTAAGTGTGCACCCAGCCCCAATACACTAAATCCTGTCTGGAAGGTAGTGGCACCTCCCTGTGACAGGATGCCTATTGTTAGGCCTCCTCCACTGCGAGTTTCAGTCAGCAGCAGGAGGGCAGCCCAGTGTCTGTGCTGGTGGCATCCATTTTGTGATGCCAGGGCTCTTTCAGATTTCTACCGTGTTACCACAGTAGGTACATGTCGTCCCCTCTAGAAGGGTGGGATCATACTCCCACACCAGTTACAGGTGTGGGGGTATGATTCCAAGTTGTTTGACACCAAACACGACATGTTTTGATGCAGTCATTCCAAAGTTAGCATTTACCGGTAGGTTATAATGCACTTAAGAGTATATGGTTTAACCGCATCCACAAACAGCCACAAGGAATAGACCCTGCCAGCTGCATAGGGGCCCTGCTCATGCAGAGGCACCCCCTCACATTGTAAACCAAGCACCCTGCCCTCAGGATTGATAGGGCCTGCCATAGGGGTGGCTGATAGGTTTATATGTGTGTGTATGGTGAGATATAGGAACCTATACCTCTGTGAGGAGTGCTAACACTACCTCACCCAGGCTGCAGTAGCAGGCCTGTGGTGTCAGATTGATTCTGCTTCCCAGGGGTGGCATAATACATGCTTCAGCCCCTGGTAGGCCTGTGAAGTGCCTATGCCCTAGGTACCTAAGGTACCATTTACTAGGGGCTCATAAGGTACCACAGTATCCAATCACTAGTGCATCTAATATGCACACCAAGTCGTTTAGAGAGAACAGAGAGACTGGGGCACTGATTAGCAGGGACCCAGCCAGACTATATCCAGAAACCAGTGTATACATCAGAAAAAAAGTGGGGGCAACATAAGTGCAGATCCTCCTCTCCTACAGGAGGTTCCATCCAAACTTCATCCATTAGTCTGTGGTTGTGTTATTCACATTTTTATTTCAGCACACTTCAGCCATTAGTTGACTTCACTATGAGTTACATCATGCTGCCCTTTCACAAGGAGAACACCCACACACAAGGTAGTTCCCATCAGTGCCAGTGGTAATATGTGCTTTTTTTAGACCAAATTACAGGTGTGCCATTAGCCAAAGTGATTTTTAGATTGGGGTAGGTCAGGCACCTTCCCAAACAATAACGTTTTTCAGAAACTATGACAAAAGAGGATTTATCAAAAGGCTGGTGGGCAACATCAGACCTATTGGCTTTGCCAATGTGTGTTTTCAATGAAACTGAGAAGGGCAGCAGGCCAGATAAGCTTGTAGTTAATGCAGTTTTATCAGTGGGTAACTGAAGCAGGACTATTCCCAAATTATAGATGGGCATTGTAAAACCCATATTTAAGAAAGTAAGAAAGGAGACCCCTGCCTTATTTGCAGTTTTGTTTCTAGCGTTATAGGGGACACTGATTCCAATGTTTTTCCTGTGGTCTGGCCTCGCATTAAGCATTCTTGAAGTCCTTGGTTGCAGTGATGTGTGATCGACAAGACCTGAATACTATCTAAAACTCCTTTCAGGTGCAGTCCTCCCCGTGGAGAGCCGCTGCTCGGATTCGCTGTCGGCCCTGCTTAAGTCATTGTTTCCCTCGTCCATTAAAGTGAGAGTTCTTAAAAGGTTGAGTAGTGGAAACCCACAGAGCTGTGAACGGGCATTTTTGTTTGCCTTCCACGAAAATCTGAACAAGCAGATTTCGAAAATGTCTCTTGGAAGTAGGAATTACAGTTAAAATAATTGGCGCTACCTCTTGCTTCTGTAGGTAGAAAAAAACGTATCACACTCGCTACCCAATCTTTCATATGTTCGAGAAAGATTTTACTTGTGACAGATTTTATTTAAAAAATTCCAGTATTTTTGTACCCAATCAATTGTTCACGTAATTAATTGTCTTAATGATTTTTTCTGGTCATTTGTGACTGTATTCCTGCATGAAGTTCTAAATGTATAACCCTTTGTGTGCCTTTATGCCACTACCTCTCTTGCAACCCTAAGGAGAGGGAGCAGCTCATATTTCCCGTTTGCTATGTTTGTTGAGGAGGAGATTTCGTTCAGTAGGTTCATTAATCAGTTACCACAGATCCCTGCCATGTGAGTAGCAGCTTCGCACCTCAGCCTTGGGACACAGCACCCTGGAGGCGGTTTTACAAATACTTTGAGCTTCTCAGAACTCTGGCTATTATAATAGCTGATATTTCATAGAAGTTGTTTGCCGGGTTCCCATATGTATTTAGTGCTGGGTAGGTGGCGTCTTCTGTGATGTTCTGTGTGTGCACTTGGGTTGCCAGACTGACTCTGCTGCATGCCTCTCTTTATGTCTTCAAGATCTATGGCAGCAG